>NW_024467127.1:2506244-3109685 GCF_017591425.1 Ochotona curzoniae | reverse complement strand
TGAAACCAGAAGCAGAGCTAAACTCAAGACAACACATCTCAGTGTGGAATGCGGGCAACTTAGCTGCCAGGAAAAACATCCATCCAGGGTGGTTCACTTAAGACTGAGGCAGTCTGCAATACACTAAGTCCATTACCGTGCACAGCTTATGTTCTTATATTTTACTTTAACCCATCTTTAGCAAAATCTAAAAAGGCACAAAGTTCACCACTGTGAAGTTGTGAAAGAGAAACCTGGGAATATGGTAGCCTCAAACCTGCGCAATTCTCAAAGGACAGAGTCACTATGCGCCTTCAGATCTGCCATCATCACCTTGCTGTGTCTGATTGAGGTTTCTCATGACCAAAGCCCATGTTGAAAATGGATAGCACAGGTGACAGTGTTGATATCAGTGGGAGGCACACAGGGGTTTGATCACAGAAGCTCCCTTCGTGTCAACGGATGAATATCTAGGTTTCCCATGTGTGAGTAGCTCTCATTAGAGGATGCTGCAGAGCCAGGCTGGGGCCCCTCCTCACTGCCTCCCACAGGTGCTCTTTGGTGCTCTTTCCACTTGCATTGGCCTTTCTACTTCCCCCAGACGTAAGTCAATGGTAACCAGTCGCTAAGTAGGACCTGTGATCTTAAGCATCACAACCTTCAGAGGCAGGAGCCATTTTTCTTGTGCTTTTTTTTTAAAAAAATTATTATTTAAAAAAAAACATTGATTTGTTAGACTTTCAGGGACACAGCAAATGCATGATAATCACACACACACACGCACACACACACACACACAACTTCTGAGAATTTCCCAGCCTTGTGTGTGCTTTAACGGTAACAGAAAACGGACTCCCATATCTCTTGATGACATTCCATTTCTCAACTCACGCTGTGTAGTGTCTGAACAGCTATCCTGAGGGTAGAACATGAGTGAAGTGGTAATACTGCATGAAAGCCATTTCTCCCATGTGGACACTGCCTGCACCACAGTCAAATGCAAAACACTGCTAGCATGTGCCAATCAGCACAGGAGTCACCTGGAGTGCCAGTACAATGCTGTTCATTGAATGCTAATGGGGAGAGGTGACATGCCCGGACCACAGAAGTCACATGGCATCTTCCATTGTAATTAGAACTTGCAGTGTATCCCTCTGCTCCACAGTGGTAACATACAGGATTTTGATCATAGATTTGCAATTCTGACTCTTTACAAAGAGGAAAATGGTCTCTCCCAATGTTGTTAATCAACCTTGCACTAATGTGATGAGCGACATGCGCTCAGCTGGGCCCTCTGGAACTCTGGAATTAAACCAGTTAAATACCTTTTAAATCTAAATTATATTTGAAATAGCAAATTATATTACTACCAACACCCTCAAACAAACCGTAGCCTGCTGAAATTTATTTTGTGCTTTCAAACAAGGTAGGAACTCAAGGCTGACACGCAGAATGGATTCATCAACCTTGAAAGTCACACACATGTCTTCCTAATGGCCAATGACTTTTGGGTACAAGAGAGCAAGGGATCTGTCATGGGAAGCACTAACCCACACCCACTGTCCCTGGATCCAAGGTCAGTTTCAGTTATCAAAAGCAAAGTTGTGCATTTCAGACTCAGGCTCTTTCACTTTGGGGTTTGCAAGCTCAGTGACCTTTGTCAAGTGCTCAGACCCACCAGAAAAGGAGAGATCCTTATGGGATGCTTGAACACGTGTGATGCTGAGGAATAATGTGTGAAAACTGAAGATTCATCAGTTACTCAATGAATTATTGAAACAACAATTATGCCTGCCAGGAGTGGAGAATTTTGGAGGAATTAGCTTAACTACAGGAATTGATTAAAAGACCAGCTTATCTCTCCTTTGTTTTTAAAACCACAGTTATTTTAGATGCTACAAATATTTTAAGTATGAGAAGCTACACAAACACAGTTCATTTCTCCACTGGTCAATCCTTCCCTATGCTAATATCTCACAGTCAGTGTGTTGTCATTGTTACTGCCAATGTAAAGAATGGTTCTATGATCACCAGGCCACACTGCTCTTTCACACAAACCCTTACATCCTGGTTACATCTGCTGTCTTTAATCCCTGACAGCCATTAGAATGTTTCAGGTTGGCAGGACATTGTCATTAACTGGCCCTGGAACTTCTCCCCCGTATCGGGACATACTTTGAAAATTTAAGTGAAAACTATTCAACATTAATCCAATGTTGGCTTTGTCCAATGAAAAAAGCACAGCAAACTCAACAGAGGGTATCAAGTCAGAAAGAAAATCTAGGGGAGGAGTTAGCCATTGGGAATTTTGAAAGTTCCAACATACTCATGAAACTCTGGAAAACTTGCATTCTTGCATTGGATTACGTGCATGCAGGGAAAAATCCTTACTGTTGCAACAGTTTCTATGCAAATAAGAAGCAAAGAATTGACCAGAATTGCAAGCAATTCAAAGGTTCAAGATGTTGGCTAATGTGCACAAATAGATGTTAAGAAAAAGTTGATAGATCTATGGATTCTAAGCTTTGAAGAAAATTCTCTCTCCAATAATTTTCTGACAGTAACTGAGCAAACAAGATTCACCTAACAAGACAAAGTCCCCAGACTTCCCAGGATGGGCAACAGCAAATCCTCAAGGTGGGAAGCATCTGGAGAATCCAATTTCCAGGCACTATTATCGAAATGGCCAGCGTTTGAAGGAAGGCTGGGGTCCATGCAAACAAACTGAAAATATTGGCCCTCAAGTTAGCATTTCTGTCAGAAATGCAATGAAGTGCCTATTCTGTCCATTTCTGTTCAATAGAAAAAAAAAAGTCAAGTTGGAAAGGAGAATGTATTTACTTGATGATATGTTTATACAAAAATAGAATTTTAAATGCTGAAAATGTTAATTAACATAATTTAATTAACATTAAATGTTAATGTTAAATAAAATCTTAAAAATAAAAGTAAACTCTGCAAACTCTTGCAGGATAAAAAAAAACTGCCGCACACAACATTAGCCTTTGTTCTGCACAGACAACAGTATAAAATGAACTCCAGAAATGAATTCCATTCACAGTATATGCAAAAAGATAACATTCTTTAAAATTTCCACAAGTACAAGACATGTACAGTGAAGACATCTAAATAATACTGAAATAAAGCAGAACCAAATAAATACAAAGATTTCTTGTTACAGTTCATGGAATGTTAAGATGTAAATTCTTAAAAAGCAATCTATGAAAAAAATCAATCTATAGATTCAAGTAATTTTTATTAAAGTCTCATCTGGTATTTTCATATGTCAATGCAATTGACTCCAGATAGGTAATGTTGTGAAATGAATAAATCAGGTGACTCATACTTCCTGATTTAAAATTTAAATGCCTTCAATGTAGTACTGGGATGAGACTTCCCAGTGCTATAACTCAGTGTACTAAAATACAGTTTAAATTCCAGAAATAAACTCTTTTTAAAAAAAATACTTATTTTGGGCCCGGCGCGGTGGCGCAAGTGGTTAAGGTTCTCGCCTTGCACGCCCAGGATCCCATATGGGCTCTGGTTCTAATCCCGGCAGCCCCGCTTCCCTTCCAGCTCCCTGCCTGTGGCCCCGGGAAAGCAGTCGAGGATGGCCCAGTCGGCCGTAGCGCTCACTTGGGGAGTGAATCATTGGACGGAAGATCTTCCTCTCTGTCTCTCCTCTCTGTATATCTGCCTTTCCAATAAAAAATAATAAAAATAAATCTTTAAAAAAATACTTATTTTGTTTTTATTGCAAAGTCAGATATACAGAGAGGAGGAGAGAGAGGAAGATCTTCTGTCCGAGATTCACAACCCAAGTGAGCGCAAGAGCCAGTGCTGTGCCCATCCAAAACCAGGAGCCAACAACCTCTTCTGAGTCTCCCACATGAGTCCAGGGTCCCAAAGCTTTTTGGGCTGTCCTTGACTGCTTTCTCGGGCCACACGCAGGGAGCTGGATGGGAAGTGGAGCTGTCAGGATTATAACTGGCACCCATATGGGCTCCCAGAGCAGACAAGGTAAGGACCTTAACCACTACGGTATCGCGCCGGGCCCAAGATGGCCCATTTTCAATACAATGTTCATCTATTATGCTGGGAAGGCATTGCACAAAGGCCTAAGCATTAGGGTCCCTGTGAGTTACATGGGAGATTCTATGAGGGTTGTTGGCTCCTGGCTTTGTCAAGTCCCAGATCTGGTTGTCATTGCCATTTGGAGAGTAATTGAAGATTCATTCTCTCTCTCTCTGTCTCTCTCTTATATATATATATAGTTTCAAAGGTGCAAAGTAGTGTACAAATCTATAAGAAATCAAGTTTTAGAGACCATCTAATATGTGATTTCTTTAATACATAATGAAAGCCACATGTGGAGAGATGGAACGTGGGACATCAAACATGCATTAGCTTTTTAAATCTAAATGTCATGATGGATTCAGACTTAGGTGAATTTGTTACATATCATAGAGTTAGATACAACAGGGGGTGAATTTCAGTGTAAGGCAAATTATGTTTCAACCAAGCTTCTACATGTTACAAAGCACGGGGAGGCATCATTTGCACTGAGAGGCTAGATGAGAACATCAGCTTTACCATCCGTTGTTATAACACAGTCAAGGGGAACAGGCTCATGTGGGAGTATCTTTTCAGACTCTTCGAGATCTGTGAGGTCCTTAAGTCCCATCCTACCCATTTCAGTTCTTACGAGGGTCAAAAACCTACAGTCATTCAGATGGCCCTCTATCATGATCTAGTCTCCCACTGCTTCCTAAATCAATTAGAAGCCTGCCAAACAGGAACAATCAAGTTCAAAGCTGCTCTCAAGCACATCTTAAAATTACATTTTGTAAATGCAACCACAAAAATCAGTATAAATCTCTCATTTCACAGTTAACGGCGTTGCTTCCTTCTCTAAACCCAATTCGTTTTCATGGACAATGTCAACCAATTCTCTATGCACCATGAAGTGCACTGACATTCCATATAGACTCTCAATCACAATTTAAACTGGTGGTGATAAGGATACTGTTTATGTCAAGTAAGTTTTGTGATAATAAAACCACATTTATTCTGAGATGGTGATGCATATGTAATTATTTTTACATACATCTCCACCTGATGCCTTCGGTGTTTCATGAATGTGTAAAAAGATTAGAAGCCTTTTTACCTTACATTTTTGTTTGTTTGTTTAATAATCACTCCTTGACCTCTACAAACTCTCTGTTCATGTTTGATCCATTTAGTCCTTTTGCTAACAAGCTCAGTAGAGAAGACTTTAAGGCTAAAGGAGCCCCACGTATAAAGGACTGAGATCTAAGAACTCAGATCAATTTCACATGACTTTCTGGGCTCTAAATAGGAAAAAGTATTCTGTGTTTTATTTGACATTTTTTAGTGATAACCTGCAGGAAACCCTGTATTTGTTTTTCAGTGAGTTAAGTCTCTAATGACCATGTTGAAAGTCTTTAAATCAGTATTGGCTTGAGCCTCGCTGTTTTGTTTCTAATTCAGACTTTTGCTGGTGCCTTGTGATGAAAACACAAGATGACCTAAGTCCTTTGCCAATACTGTGAGACCCAGCTGGAGTTGATGGCTTTACCCTGACTCAGACCCAGCTTGAGTGCCACTTGAAGAGTAAAGCAACAGGTGGAAATAGTTCTTTCTATTCTCTCTCTCTTTGCTTCCCCAAACCTTCATGATTGCTTTGCCTTTAAAATAAGTAAGTCATCCTTTCAAGCATCATGCACACTTGACATGGTGCATAGGAGGAAACTAAGGGTCGGAGTTTGCAGATGGATTGTAGGACCCACAATGCCTGGACATAAGGGAGCTAGCCTTGAATATATTCTCATATTCCCAAGTCTTTTCTCATGCTTATTTTTATCTTGGCTACATAGCACAGTGCAACAGCTCTGAGGAAAACATCTTGCGTACAGTGAGATGAAAAAAATTAATAGAAAATTCAACAACAGGACCATCAAATGAGGTAGGCAAGCAGCTTCTCACTCATTCCTGTCGATGGGGTGGGTAGTACTGCTTCCCCCAACACTCAGATTCTATTCCTAAGGAAACTAAGCTAAAAAGTCAGTATTCAAGGTTACTTATACTTAGATAAGCATTCTAAGCAGATAAACTCTCTCAACAAAATTAAATTATAGACAATGATTGATAACTGTGACTGCCTTGCTAATTAATGAATTAGTGAATGATCGCAATGCATCATCAACTGGAGTTGAAATGACTGTTAATACAGAAACACTTCAAAGGTTTCATAAGTAACTCTCCGTTCAGTAACACTTGACTAGGTGTCAACATTTTCTATCAACATTGGAAGAGTAGAGGAAAAGTATACAAATGAGAGGCCACAACACCATTTCTGTCACTGAGCAGTTTATTAGGGTAAAAAAAGGGATTAATCTACTCATGTTGTACATTAAGTATCTCCTTCACTTTTTTTAAAAAAATTAAATAACAGCAGCTATCAACCTTCTCACACAGCACATGAATGAAGCAATGAACTAAACTGTAGTCATCTGGGCAGTAAACCACGCGGTGGAAAATCTCAGTCTCCTTTCTAACTTCATCTTCCAAATATATATATATATATATTTCTTTAAGACACTATTATGGTTATGGAGAATTGATCCATTAGGAAAATGAAAATAACAAAATAAAATCTAATACCAATATAAAACTTATTACGTTCCCACTGTATCACCTATCCCTTTTATGAGTAAACATTTTCCTACAAAAATTCATCACTTTGAAAAACAGTCTTCGCTCGCGTATTATTAATCCCTTTGCATGTATCCGAAAGATAACTGCAAGAAGTCATATCCCATAATCTTCCAGGGCAAATGATGCAGAATGAAGTGATGGAATTGTGTGGATTCAAATGTGTTCTTTTCAACAAAGATAGAAACCCTTTCTTACCTCAGGATGCTTAGTGATGGGGAAATATAAAGAAGCCAGGTGGAGAAGACACAATAAATGGGGAAATGGCCCAACTTTGAAGATGCATCCATCTCAAAAAAAAGTGAACCCCTCTCTAATCCTGAAAATCAGATGGATGTCAATGGCTTGTTATCTGCAGGCAGTTTGCTTGACAATCCCTGTCCTGGACCATGAGATCAGAGCATAGGTGAGCATTCCCTTCTTCAAGATCCCAGCCTGGGTTGGGACATGCTGGCTCCCTACAGGGAACCACTCCACCCATGTTCCTGACTGCAGGGACTTCTCTTCACGTCTCACAAGCATTCAGGTCCGGAGACAACTACCCATTAAGCCGCATAGCTTCTCCTGGCCTGCCTCTCTTGAAGATTTGCAACATGCATGGACCAAAGAGAGCTCTGCGCCAGCATTTTCTAAACTTATGTCGCATATACCCAGCAATGATCTATGTTATTTGTTAAGTTAATCAACCAATCAAAAATCCAATTCACCTCAAGTGATTCAGAAAATGAGTAAGTCACCAAATTTGAAAGTGTTTGAAAGCAAGAAATAATAACAGAGCAACTCCAAGTAAGCAATGCGTGGAGTTGGGACGTTTTAAGAATAATGAATGGGGGCTTTATCAGTTATAGTAATGAGAGTGCAGACACGCTACCGTGCATCTTGCTCTCTGTTCAACAAAAGGGAAATTGTGTCTACTTCCCGCATTGCTTGAATAAATGTTAATATGCATAGAAACTGCTTTCAAAAGCTCCCGACAACTGATAATTTTTCAACAAATTCTGATTACCACTCAGCATTTAAGAATGTACAATTACAGATAAAATATTTGTAATTTCAAACAAGCTGTTTGTTCATGATTGGATTCTGGTTACTACATACGTGGAGATGAAGCCACGCAGAACACTGTGGATTTTTTCAGCTCCATCTAGAACAATTCCAAAGATTATGTGACAGTAGATGCTGTTCTGCTTCTCTGTCCACAATCATCTGCATTTTGCGTATTTTTTCTCATTTCTTTTTAGTACACTATATTTGTGAAACACTTTGTGCTAATGAACGTAACTTGAGCTACGATGCAAATTACCTTGACAGCCTATTCCCAATATTGGAAATGCTATTTTTATGTAGCTGTTAACAGCTGGACTCAGCAATATTATTCATGCAACACTTAAATATCAAAGAAGCTAAGTGGCAAAGGAGAGTAATAATTGAACTTTAATTGATAGGTAAATTATTGAGCAGCATTTGTTGCCACCCTGTAACACTTCCTTCCCTAACTCACTGCATCTCACTGGAACAACTCGTTATGTTCGCAGGGAGACCCTTATTTTTCCTGACTGAATCCATGTTCCATTTGACACTGTCTTCTATGTTGTAACACGTAGGTTAGCTAAAAAAAAGTGCAAATAAATGTGGCAGAATATTATCTGTAATTTTGCACAAAGAGATGTTACTGTAGAATATATTATTCTGCAGATTTAGCCCATTAAAAATGAATACTTTATAGTAGCTTGGCTTTATTACTGAATCTTTCAATGTTTTAATGTTTTGATTTATTTGAATGGTAGACAGGTAGACAAGTAGTCAGAGACCCCCATATCCCTAGTGGCTGGGAGGTGCTCAGCTACATCACCAATCACCTGCTCTCTCCCATCTCATACTGTCATCAGAAGCTGGAACCATGAGCCAGAACTGTCAATGAGCAAAAGTATTTCAGGATGAGATGTAGGTGTGGAACTGTTAAGGAAAAATCCACTCTTCATTCTTTCCATATTTTTAGTTTATTTATTTTGTTAACTGTGTTTTCTCAATTGCTACATCAAAGGCCTACACCTTCCTGATATTTTTTGAAAGAATAATATTTCCTCTAATCAGGATGCTCAAAGGTTTCTAAACTTCTGGCCCTGAAAGTGATTCTGGTTACAAACAAAGTACTACCTAAATCTTAATCTGCATATCATTACTATTTTTGGAGGTACAAATATTTATGTGCAAGTCTTTCTATACAAGTATGTAGAAATTCAAATATTTTCTTAGCCAAACTAAAGGATGACCTTTTGGGAACTCCCAACCATCTCAATTCATACTGATTCTCTCAAAAACATTTAGAATTTTGACTATGCAAGACATCAAGACTACAGACTCTTTTGCAGTTATTCATGCTTTTAAAAGCTTTAATGGAGCTGGTGCTATAGAGACATGAGTAAGCTTGTCCCTGCCATGCCTTTCCCATCTGAGAGTCCTGGATCCCTCACTTCTCAGGTTCTTACCTAGCTCCCTCTTAATGTACCAGTAAAAGCAGTTGAAGATGCATCCAACAAAATGTCTCAGTGGCTCAATCCCTACCTTGCATGAACAGGCATCAAATATAGGCATGGGTTCGTGTCCCCAGGCTCCACTTGGCATCTAGCTTCCTGCTTGTAGCCTGGGAAATCATTAAGCAATGGTTCAAGGCCTTGGGAACTTACACCTGTGTGGAAGTGGTGGAAGAAGCTCCTGGTTTTGGATTGAATCAGCTCCAGCCATCGCGGCCACTTGGGGAGTGAACCAACAGAAGAAATGTCTTTCTCTGTCTCTCCTTCTTGCTGTAAATCTGCTTTTCCAAGAAAAAACAAATAAACATTTTAAAAGAAAGGCAGCTGACAGTAGTTCAACCAACACCTAGATGGTTTCCTGTGCTCCTGAATTTATTCTAGACTAGCCTAGGTCATTGTGGTCACTTGGGAATCAAACCAGAGGATGAAAATTTATTCTCTCTCTATCACTCTCTTCCTCTATTTTTGCGTGTGTGTGTGAAGTTCAAATGTATGAATTAGTTAAAGAAGTAATACATTTAAAATTAGATGAATAATTAATTTTATGTATTTAAAGGACAGAGAGAGGAAATGGGGCAGACACAAGGATACATCCATCTTCTGGTTTCTCTTCGGAATTCCTACAGTTGCCAGACATGGGTCAGGCTGAAATGATGAACCTGGTACCCAACTTAAGTCTCCTACCTGAGTGTTAAGGATAATTACTTGAGCCTTTCGCCTTAAATCTCTTGCTTTCTACTGGCTCTCCATTTTCATGGGCAAACACATGCCTCTAACACTTTTCATGGTACATAGAACAGTAAGAAATGGAAAGTGTGGGAGTCCCAGAATTATTGAATAATTAACTAATTCATTAAAACTCAATTTCTTAGTTTGATAGCATGGAATTGAGATGAGGAAGTGAAAAATGTTGGTGCTTTTTACAGTAAATGTTTTGAGTTGGCACAGACATACACCAAGAAAATTCTGCTGTCCCAGTTGTTGAAAATGTAGGCATGAAAGAGCTTCTGTTCCACCAAGGTTGACCCAGCAGCAGAGGGCACACTTAAAAAAACAAAACAAAACAAAACAAAAAAACAAAACAAAAAAAAACTTCCACTCCAAATCAACCTGTCTTCCATGATTAATTGCCAAGCCATGAAAGCCGATGTAGTACAGCATGAATGGTCTCCATTTGTATCAAAACTCCCAGTGGAGTTGGCAAAGGTGAGTCTGAGTTACATCACCATGATTCCTCAAAATCCTGGTCTTGAGGTGTCTTCCACACAGAAGCAACGATGTTAATTTTAAAAAATGGTTATGGAGTTAAAAGAAGGAGTGATGGGAGTGAAATGTGCAGTTGCAGAGAGAGAGAGACAAAGACGCTATATTTTTTGGCTCAGTATCCAAATGGCCACAACAGCTAAGTTAGATCTAAACCAAGCAGTAGCTAGTAGCCAGGAACTGTGTCTGGGTCTCTTTCACACAGATAATATTGGTTCACATGCTTGATCCACAACTATTGTTATCCCAAATGAATTAGCAGCAAGATGGATTGAGATTGTATCAAGACACAAACAAGGGCCCAGCAGCGTGCCCCAGCAGCTAAAGTCCTCGCCTTGAACGCACTGGGATCCCATATGGGCGCCAGTTCTAATCCCAGCAGCTCCACTTCCCATCCAGCTCCCTGCTTGTGGCCAGGGAAAGTAGTCAAGGTCAGCCCAAAGCCTTGGGACCCTGCACCCGCGTGGGAGACCTGGAGGAAGTTCCTGGCTCCTGCCTTCGGATTGGCATAGCACTGGCCATTGCGGTCACTTGGGGAGTGAATCATCAGATGGAAGATCTTCCTGTCTCTCCTCCTCCCTGTATATCTAACTTTCCAATAAAAATAAATAAATCTCAAAAAAGTGACACAAACAAGAATTTTGTTGTGAGAGTTTCACAGATCTGCTCCTCTAGGCTCTAGTTCTAAGTCCTTTGTGTGTAATGTCTCAGATTTCTCACTTAAAACATCTGTGCGTAGGTTATTTATCCAAGATCAAGATCTACAAATCAATTATTTCTAAGACTCTTTTTGATTTAATTTCCTATAACTTTGTTACTATATCTTGCAAGATATAATGAGAAATCTGTTCCATGTTTTAGCCACCACTTGGCAGAGTGAAATAAAAGTTTGTCAGTTTTTTTTAAAGATTTATTTTTTAAATTTTATTGTAAAGGCAGATATGCAGAGAGGGGAGACAGAGAGGAAGATCCTCCGTCTGATGATTCATTCCCCAAGTGAGCACAATGGCCGATGCTATGCCAATCCAAAGCCAGGAGCCTCCTCCGGGTCTCCCACACGGGTGCAGGGTCCCAAAGCCTTGGGCCGTCCTCAACTGTGTTCCCAGGCCACAATCAGAAGGCTGGATGGGAAGCGGGGCCACCCGGATTAGAACCGGCGCCCATATGGGATCCCGGGTGTGCAAGGAGAGGACCCCAACCATTGCACCATCGCGCCAGGCCCAAAAGATTGTCATTTTAAAAATAAAAATAAGGGAAGAAAGAGAGGAGCAGGGTGATGGAGGTCATGCGTTGGGAGAAGCGGTAACATGAAAAGTTTGACTATGCACTTAAATTTCCATTGTGAAATATATAAAATTTCTTCACTTCCTATTAAAAGAGGTTTTTTTTTTTTTTTTCCTTTCTGGAACATTGAGGTACACAATCAATGCTATTGGATGTATCCGTGGTGTTGAGCATGACCATCTGATAAGTGTACACGGATACACTGGGGTGTGACTTCAAAAATCAGGTTGCTTAGAACAACCAACATCTCACATAGTTGTATCGCCTTGATGTTTTTCAATTTGATTTGAAAGCCAAAGAACCATTAGATGGAGACACCTTTTATTGCCTGGTTAATTACATTAAAGATCTGAATCTCTGAGGGACCAAGCCAAAACTAGGAGATGGGAGCTCTATTTGAAATTCCCATACAGGTGGCAGGGACCTGAGTGCTTGAGCCATCACCTATTGCCTGTCAGGTGCTACATCAGCAAAAATCTAGGTCACAAAAGGAGAGGTTGGGACTGGCAATAGTAACGCCAGACAGGAAGCTAGAATCCCAGCTAGCAACCTAACAGCTGCGCCAGATCTCTGCCCTTTTCATTGCTTTTTGATTAAAATGTTTAGTAGCTACTTGCTACCTTGTCCTTTTATTTAATTTTTATTTTTAAAATGATATACTTTAATTTCACTATGCATTTACAGGATTAACACTCAATTCCATAAGGTTTTGACACATAGAAACAGCTAGTTTTAGTTTTTAAAGTGATTTTTTTTAAGATTTATTTATTTTTATTGGAAAAGCAGACTTACAGAGAGGAAGATCTTCTGTCTGATGGTTTACTCCCCAAGCAGCCACAACGGCCGGAGCTGAGCTAATCTGAAGATAGGAGCCAGGAGCTTCTTCTAGGTCTCCTACACGGAGGCAAGGTCTCCAAGCTTTGGACTATCCCCGACTGCTTTCCCATGATATAACATTAAAAATGAGTGTAGCGTATAAAAGGAAAAAGATTTTAAAAAGACATTGAAGTCCACTAACATTCAGAGGATTGTAACTCAACTGCCACAGGTTGTCCAGATGACAGTTTCATAGCAGGCACACACATGGTGAGTGGGACCAACAGGCAGGTGACAATGCAAGAACATTGGTATTCCATGACCAAGTAGGAGGTAGATGCTCTGAACCTGAGCTCCTGTCTCAGCCCCCACTCTTGCTTCACTCACACAACCCCATGTGGCTGTCCTGGTGACAGAGAGATTCTGATTGGCTGCTGTGTCTCTTTGACATCACAAGGCTGAGTGGCCTTTCAGCAGCTGCATGATCATAATCATAATATGCCAGAATCTGGCAGCCTCTGCATTCTAGAAGAAGCCATGGTTACAGACACACTCCTTTGGTGGAGAAAGGTGGTGAGTGACTCAAGCTCTGTTTCCTGTGGTATTTCTTTTTCTCCTCACAGGTCCTGGCATGGAGGATGGTCAGACTCCATGGAAGCCAGGAGATCATGAGTTTATAGGAATGGGTGTATAGCAGGTCAGAATCTGCTGAAATATAGTAAAACTAGAGATTTTCGAACACTACCATTACTAAGAATATTTAAAATTTTCACTGGTTAAAATGCTTGTGTATCTGAAATGAGCCAAATAGAATAGAATTCTCCATTAGAGATGGTGCTTGGAAATATATAGAAAATATTCAAGTCAATCTAATTTCCATACATATCCCATCACGTACATTTAATGTCCACACAATGAGATTACCATAGTATAATACAATGTCATGGAGTAGATTTATCATATTGTGAAAGAGGTCACCTTCATTGATTCTGCTTTTGTAAATGAAGGCGATTTTACTCTGAAATGCATGGCTTCAAAATATCGATTCGAGATTTTAGTATATACTGAAACGCTAGAAAACTAAAGAGACAGTTGATCCAGAAAGTCATCACCCAGATTTGCCTAAATTAAGCAGAAGCTTCTGGAGACACAAACTAGTAGAGGTATTTAAATGGTAATCTTAACAAATTACTTTAGTGCACAGAAACAAAAAGTGCTGATTTTGTCTACACATGCAATATGTGAGATATTGAATGTGTAGCGTTCCCATCAGATTAAGCAATTACCCAGGTCTCCAGGTTCCATCTAAGCATTCCACAAGTAAACTCAATTATGACACTGGTTACCTGGAGCTAGCGTAGACCACAAGGGTTAATGGCTCATTCCCTGAAGACTTAGAAGCCAGGAAAAAGTCCCAGGTGAGGGCCTATACATCTGATCAACTCATCACAAATCAGGGATTTCCACAACCCATTCCTGTTTCAATAATTGGCTGAAGGAGCTCACAGAACTCAAGATCATTTCACTTGTCATCACCGCTTTGTAATAGACTTTGCAGCTCAGGAAGAGAATGCAGAAATGACACATAGATCAAGGTGTGCTGTGCTGGGTATGAAAGTGCAATGGTTTCCCTAGGCAGTGTTAATTATCTACATCTTGGCAGGGAGGCGGGGGTTATATTTCTCAGTCCAGAAGCCCTCATAACTTCAATGTTTGTAGTTTTTGGAGATTCTAATGTGTAATCATATTCAGTTAAACCATGAAACATCGGTAATTGAATTCAAAGTCCTCCCTCCTTTTGAATTTTTGGATAGGGCTTAAAGGGTGAATACTTCAATCTTCAGTTGGTTCCTCCTCTCTTAATGCCCCAACCACTCTGTGCTGAGGAGGATGGTTTCACTGGGGGACTTTCTTCACAGGAATAATTATCAGAACAGTAAAAATCTGCCAAGAGCCAACTGCCAGACAGCTGAAGCACTGGGCATCACCTCCCTCTCCACAAATTCATGCATCAGCAGGAACTCAGAATTATGCCAGAAACTTCCAAATTAAAAACCATAAGACACAAAGTCTCTGGATGTTAGCACTTAGAGAAGCCCACAGCCAATGGAGCAGGAAAATGGTTCCCTGAAGAAATCTTGGCCTCTAGCATCCATAGCTATCACAAACATGAAACATGGCACAGCTCTTGGCCTGATCAAAGTCAGTCTTTTCATTAAAGGCTTCTTTCCCAAATTTCTGCTGTATGATAAAATAGACCTAGCCTTCAGCAACATTTAAAACATTAAAAGAGATGGCAAGATATATGAACAAGAAAACTGTCTGTTGAAACATTGTAATAAGCATCAAAGCCACAACAAATGAAGTCAATACATTAATGGCTGCAATGAAAAAACAAAGAGAGAGAGAGAGAGAGAAAGGAGCACCACTCTCAAGCAGTTGGCAAATGTAAGCGAAAGGATGGCCATTTTATTGAAGAATCAGAAGATGCTAGAAATGAAAATCGGCATGAAAGAGAGTAAGCATTGAGCCGAGAGGTTAAAATTAAAATGCCTTGTTCTGCCTCAGGGTTCCGAGATTCAGATTTTGGCCCTGGCTCCAGCTCTGATTCCAGCTCCCTGCTACTCCAGACCCTAATAGGCAGTTATGATGATGGAAGTGGTTGGTCTCTCCTCAACCACAGGGAAGGCCCAGCATGAGTTCTCACATGCCAGCTATCTTTTTGGCAAAGGCCCAGACCTGGCTGTTCTAATCATTTACAAACTTAGCAGAATATGGGACTACTTTCTCTGCTTACTTCTCTGCCTCTCAAATCAATGAATTCATTTTCTATGGGTTTACGGTTATACCAGATACAGCCAAGGAAAAGCAAAAATTCAGGAAGCTTGAGGACGGTGAGCTATAAACCTTTCTAAATGAATTGTAAAAAAATGCAAATATTGAAATCGAATTTGAATTTAAAAACATCCAAAAACTGAACACAAGCAGGTGTTTAGAATCTCAAGATATTTCTGTGGGTGTGTCAGTTCCTTAGCAAGGCGTTGCAGTAGATTCAAGGCAAGCATGTCTGGGCCCAAAAGTTTCTAGTAAATTCTGCTTCCTATTAGATGACTGGCTAATCTTTCTTTAGCTTCCTTAACACACCTTTTATGATTTTAAGGTGGTTTTCACAACAGCTACCCTTTAAGAGTTTTTGCAAAGATGGCATGTGGTGGTTGTAACATGAAGCAGAACTTAGGTCAACTCTTAACTGCTATATGGATTATAATTAATCAGTACTTTTACTGTAGTACTTATTACATTATTAGATTTCATAATTGTATGGCTCATGCATTGTTCACTTTAGTTTGTTATCTCCTATGGACTTAAGGAAACATTTTTTATGGGGAAAAAAACCACAGGAATTCTAAATTGCCATTTTACATCAGCTTCATTTTATTTATATTAACGATTTCCCAGTTGACTCAGTCCCTCCCCCCTTGCTCGCTCCCTCTCTTTATCTGTGCAGATTATCTCTATCTCCATCCCTGTATCTGTCTTCATTTCTTTTTGATGGTGAGCCAATAGGGAGCAAGTCAGAGGAATCAGGACATCTAAGAAAAGAAGTCAAGATTTGACTCAGAAAACACCAAACCTACAGAGCTATTTTCTGCTGAAAACAAAACAAAGCAAAGCAAAAAGACTTAAAATGTCTAGAAAAATCAATGGCTCATTTTCATTTAATTTCTCTTCTGCTCCGTAATGACTTTGCATGCTATCCTCTTGGCCTCCTCTACTTTTTATCCCAGAAAAAAATCTCACAGAAATACATTATGCAATGCTATATAAACGTGCTTGGCTGCATTTGCACTCAGTCACTGGACCAACAGCTGCTCCCTCCCCTGGTGAAGTGGGAGATAACAGTGCTGTGAGTGAGGCATGTTCCCCTGCTCAGCAATCATTACAGTGTGCTCTGGCTCCAAACCACATGGCAAGCAGGCAGCCTCACAGCTGGTAGGGTTTGGAGTTAGGATCAGGTAGCATCCCAGGAGGCTTAAATTGATATCTGGAGTCCATAGATCACTAATATTAGCTGCAGATATCAGCCAATATCCAAATAATTTTCTCAATTATAGTATTTCTGTTGCAACCTCAGTAAATACCAGTCATTTATGTGATTTAAGCATGTTTCATTATGGGAGGGGGTCCCCATTTAGAGTAAACCTTTTATCCCGATGCACCAGCACCTTAGATACTGCCTTCACTGAGTCCTTCTCTTCACTCTCGTACATAACCACACATTTCTATTTCATTTTTTTCATTTTATTTATTTATTAGAAAGATCACACACACACACACACACACACACACACACACACACACACACACACACACACACAGGCTCTCTATTTTCTGGCTCACCTTCCAAATGCCTTACAAGAACCAGGGCTGGGCCAGGCTGAACCCAGAAGGCTAAAACTTCATTTAACTTTTTCAGATAGGTGGCAGAAACTCAAGCACCTGGGAGATCTGCTATCTTCCCAGGCACATTAGCAGAGAAGCCAAGCAGCCAGGACATGAAGCAGTGGTCTGATAACCCGTTCTACTACCATACTGGTGCCTAATTTTGTGATATTTGAAAAATAAATGTATGCATGGAGAATATATGGTTTCCTAGTTGAGGTTTTAAAGGTTTAGAAGTGTACCCAATGCTACTTGCATTTTGTGACTTTATGCTTTTAGTTGAAATATTTTTAATTCATCATAGCTAAGCCAATGAATGTTGTTCTCTGGTGTTCACTTTTCTGCATTTCAATAAACCACAGTTCATGCATGTTTTGCTGTTGTCATGCATAGATGGCGCTTACAATTTGAACAGAAATTTAAACCTGTTCTTCATACCTCTTGCCCCAGGCATGCCACTATGTGAATGAAGGCGCTGAGGAGAGGACTTCCGGCATGTTGAGACATGTTAGGATTCAATAACTGACACCGAGCTGATTTATGTCCATTCACATCTTATGAGCAAAAGGAAAAATTTCATTGCTCCCAGGTACCTAAAACCTTTAGCAACTGATGATTTAAGAACACTGATAAATTTGGCAAATGTGAAATCATGTCTCATTCTAGTTACAGCTGATTCAACTGAAATTTTCTGAAAACCAGGATAGTCATCTTTTTTATTCATTAAGCCCCTTCCTATTTAACCTGGGTAATATTTCCTTATCTGTCTCAATTCACCCATTTTCTATCAGGTTGTTTTTGTTCAGAAAATTTCAGATATACTTTGGTTATTAATCATGCCTCAGTTTTATATATGTACATATAAAAGCAATATAGTTTTTTTATATTACAAATATTTTCCTAGCTTGTGGTTTCTCTTGATATTTTTCAAGATGTATGTAATGCACAAAAACCTTTTTAAAAATGATTTATTTATTTTCATTGGAAAGGCAGATTTATAGAGAGAAGGAAGGATAGAGAAATATCTTCCATCTGCCAGTGGCCTCAGGGTCAGGAGATGAGCCATTCTAAAGCCAGGAGCCAGGAGCCTCCTCCAGGTTTGCCATGTGGGTACAGCGTCCCAAGGTTTTGGCACATCCTCTACTACTTTTCTTGGCCACAACCAGGGAGCTGTACCGGTGCCCATACAGGATCTTGAAATGTGAAAGATGAGGATTTAGCCACTGATCCATCATGCAGACCGCAAAAAGCAATTTTTAAAGTACTAAATTATATAAACTTAAAAGTCTCATCTTAATCACTTGTTAGAGTACAGTTGACAAATATTGGGAATATTTATAAGGACCAGTATTGTGGCACAGTGGGTTAAGCCGTTGCCTATATTTCTTACCATCTCATATAAGCACTGGCTGAAGTTCTGATAGTTGCATGTCTAATCCAGTTTTATGCCAATTTACCTGGGACAGCAGTGGAAGAAGGCCAAAGTGCTTAGGCCCCTGATATCCATGTGGGAGATCAGCACAGTAGTGTAGTATTTAAAGTCCTCGCCTTGCATGCGCTGGGATCCCACATGGCCACCAGTTCTAATCCAGGCGGCACTACCTCCCATCCAGCTCCCTGCTTGTGGCCTGGGAAAGCAGTCGAGGACGGCCCAAAATTTTGGGACTCTGCATGCATGTCAGAGACCCAGAAGAGGTTCCTGGTTCCTGGCTTCAAATTGGCTCAGCTCCAGCCATTGCAACCACTTGGGGAGTGAGCCATCAGATGGAAGATCTTCCTCTCTGTCTCTCCTCCTCTCTGTAAATCTGCCTTTCCAATAAAAATAAATAAAATTTAAAAAAAAGATATTCTCACTCTCTGTCTTGTTCTCTCTCTGGCTCTCTTGTTCTTTGTCTATTTTTGCCATCGCACCTATCAAATAAGTAAATAAATAATTTTCTTTTTTAAACAAGTACACACATAATTGTGCTGCAGGTCTATAATTATTTCATTTTGGAACATCGGATCACAATACCCATATTCCACCTCCTGTTGCCAACAATCCTTGACAGCCACCTCTGCATTTCCTGTCTCAATGATTGTTGATGTATTTCATATGCATGGAATTATACAGTATTTGTATTTACAATGTTACTGGCTTACTTGAAATAGCATAATGCCCTTTAAGTCCATCCATATTGTACTCTGTCAGAGCATTTCATTTCTTAAGGTCACAAGTAGCCCCTTTTTATTTTCCTTATGCATTCATCTGTTTAATGAACATTTAGACTGCCTCCATATTTTTGATGTTGTGCAATCAGCACAGGCATGCAAAAGATTCTGCTCTGAATATGTTTAAGAACTTTATTTGAAACTTAGAGAGAAAGTGCGAGAGAGATCTATCTACTGATTCTCTCCCACAAAGGGCCACAAAGGCCAGGGTCAGGATCTTCATCAAGATTCTTTACCCTGAGAAAGCAGAGTTTCCGGCACTGAGTCACCCTCCTCTGCTTTTCCAGGGACATTGGCAGGCATCCACATTGAAAAGAGGGCAGCCCAGATATGAGCTAGTACCCATGTGGGATATCATTGACGCAGACAGAGGCTCATATGAAACACCACCACACTGGCCCCTTGAATTCCTTTGAATACACATTCAGAAGTGGGATTGATTGATCATGAATGCTTCTTTTTAAATTTTGGAGAGTTACTACTGATTCCTGTAATGGTACACCACTGTATAACTCCATCAATTAAGTTTAAGAGTTGCAACTTTCCCTGTTGTTAGCAGCATTTCTTCATTTTAGTCCCGCTGTAGCAGCCATCCTGAAGTGTGACGTGATATTTCAGTCATTATTTTTGGATTTCCTTAATGGTTATTGATGTGGGCACACTTTTTCTTTCCCTATTGGTAATTTCTATATCCTACTTGGAGAAATGCCAATCTGAAGTCTTTTGCTCATTTTTAACCATTCTGCTTTTGTGTTTCTCATTGCTGAGTTGTAGAAATGTCTGTAATATTCTGTGTATCAACTCTTGATGAGAATCAGATAATGACGTAGCATTATTTTCCTCACTCTATAAAATGTCTTTCACTTTTTAAATTGTTTCCTCAAGTGTGCTGAAGATCACAAGCTTGGTGTAGTTTCCTTGATGTATGTTTGAACATGGTACCTGATGTAGTGCCATCCCTAGACGAATATTACCAAATCCAGGTCCTTTTTTTTTTCTTTTTACAGTAGAGTATAATTGATTTAAGTCTTACAGAGATATCTTCATTTCTTTTAGGTTTAATTTTAATCTAGGATAAAATAAGTACCAAATTTCCTTATTGTCCATGTGAATATCTAATTCTTGCGATATAATTTATCAAGTGAAAGTGATTTCCCTATGACGTAGGTGCTCTTACTGTAAAACATTTCCCCATATTCAAGACTTATTTTCTGGGCTCCATTATGTTCAGATTGTCTATAAATCTCTTTGTGCTGCTATAAATCTATCTTAATTGTAGCTCTCTTATAGTGTATCGTCAAAGCAGGACACTGTGAGGATGTGTGTGGGGACATATGATCCTTTTTAAATTTATTTTGATGATTCAGGGTTATTATTATTCCATATAAATTTTAGACTTTTCTAATAACTGTATCCCATAAAATGCTTTTTGAATTTTGACAGATTACATTGAATGTAATGTATAGACATCATTTTGGGTAGTAAAAATTTTGAAAATATCGTTTTATGAATCTAAGAAATACATATACATTTATTTCAGTCTTCTTTGATTTCATCTTGTGGTGTTTTGTGGCTTTCAAGGCCCAATGCTTTCTCTTCCTTGGTTGATTTTATTTCTACCTATTCTCTTTTTAAGCCTACAGTCAACAGGATTGCTTTCTTGATTTGTTTTGCAGATTGCAGTTTTTCAGATTGGGTCATTCTCCTCTGCTTTTCCAGGTCACTAGCAGGTAACTGGATTGGATGGAGGGCAGCCCAGTAACATAGAAATGCAATTGGTTTGAACAACTGATTCTAAAAATCAAACAAACAACAACAATAAAAACCCTGCAGGATTCTACACAAATATTCACATAACCAGAAAACATTGGAGGATACTTCTTTTCTCATCTCAGCGCCTTATCTTTATTGTTCCCTCAAGTTTATTCTGGCTAAAATTTCTGATGCTGCATTGACATTTAACAGTATTGCATTCTTTTTGATCTTACAAGAAAATCTTTTAATCCCTTCTGGCTGTATGTATGTATGTACGTATGTAAGTATGTAGTTAAATGCTTTTCAGAAATAGCTTTAATTGTGCTCAGATATTTCCCTTCAGTTCCTAGATTCTTAAGTGTGTGTGTGTGTGCATGTGGGGTGTGTGTGTGTGCATGTGGGGTGTGTGTGTGTGCGTGTGGTGTGGGGTGTGTGTGTGTGTGTTTGTGTTGTGTGTGTGCGTTGTGTATGTTGTGTGTGGTGTGTTTATGAATCATCAAATTGTGTTGAATCTTCTCTGGCACCTTCTATGGTTTGATTTAGATGACATTGTGATATCGTGACCTTACTATTCACTTTATTAATTTAGAGTATAGCAAAGATTTTTACTTTCGGTGTTGAGCTATGCTTGCACTGCAGAGATAAATTTCAATAGATCACAGCATGCAATTACTTAAATGTGCTATTAAATCCTAATGCTAATACTTTATATGGGATTTTTATTTGACAGAAATTTTCATCAGAGATATGCCCTGTAGCTATTTTTTTCTTGCTATGTCTTTTTATAGTTTTGTAATTTGAAAGGATTCTCTCATCTTCAAATTCCTGAAGCAGTTGGAGGAGAATTCGTGCTGATTCCTTAATCATATGCAAAGTTTTACAGTTATGTTACTTGATCTTAAAAAACATTTATATATTGAGAGGATTTTTTGAAGATATTTCTGTGAAATCACTTGTGTTGTTTTCATTCATTTACAATCTTATTAACTTGAGTCCTCACTTTAGTTAAGTTTCAGATTGTCAGGTTTTTAATCTCATAAAATCAGCTTTTTTTAAAAGATTTATTTATATTATTTTTTTATTGGAAAGGCAGATATACAGAGAGGAGAGACAGAGAGGAAGATCTTCCGTCCGATGATTCACTCTCCAAGTGAGTGCAACGGCCAATGCTATGCCGATCCGAAGCCAGGAGCCTCTTCTGGGTCTCCCACGCGAGTGCAGGGTCCCAAAGCTTTGGGCCGTCCTCGACTGCCTTCCCGGGCCACAGGCAGGGAGCTGGAAGGGAAGCGGGGCTGCCGGGCTAGAACCGGCGCCCATATGGGATCCCGGGCATGCAAGTCAAGGACCTTAACCACTTGTGCCACCACGCTGGGCCCAAAATCAGCTTTTAATGTTGATAATTATAATTTGCTTTTCTGTTCTCTTCTAGTCATCACTGCTTTAATGCATATCAGGTATTTCTTTTTGATTACTGTAATTTATTTTATTTTTCTTTCTCCAAATTTCTTAAAATATATGGCTTTGCAGTTGACTTATTTATTTTTCTTTCCAAGAATTGTTTATTTCAAAGGCTGTGTGTGTGTGTGCATGTGAAAAGAGGGAAAGAAAAAGAAAAAGGAAAAGTGAGAAAAACGGAGAGAAGAGAAAACAGAAAATATCAGTCCACTGGTTCACTTCCCAAATGTCCACAACAACCAAAGCTAGGTCATGTCAAAGTCAAAACTCAGAAACTCCATCTAGCTTTCCCATTTGGGTATCAGGAACACAGAACATGGAGCCATTGCCTTCTTGCTTCTACATTCTCCTTGGCAAGAGACTATCTAAAGTGCAGATGGGAATTAAATCCAGCTACTGCAGTCTGGGACGTCGTGCCCCAACAGTGACATAATGGCTGGGGGCCATCTATGCCCCCACCTATTTTTAAACAAAACCAGTTTCCTTAAATAAGGTTTAGGATGAATATGACACACATTTCCAGGATTGTGTGAGAATTCACAAATAGATGACCAAGGTGTTAAAAACAGCAGCAAGTACCATCTCCTGACTTTGACATCTAACTTTCAGCTGTCTTTAACATTTGGTCAATGAATCAGTGGATGGGAACTCCTTTTCTGTCCCTCTCCATATGTATATAGATAGATAGATAGATAGATAGATAGATAGATAGATAGATACATATGTGCATTTATGTATTTAAATATAATTATATATATTTTATTTGCTTTCTTACACATTTATATGAATGAATTTACTTATTATTTATCATTTTACTTATATGTTTATTTATATATTAAAGTCTGTTACCATTTTATATACAGCATTATATGCTCTAACACAAAATAACATTTTAAAAATTGTATTTTCCACTTCCAGCCTGCTAGGTCTCATGTTAGTCACAATTTGGAATAAGCAACCACACCTGCCCTCCTCCATATTTCCATGTATACCTTTTTAAAAGCTATGCTCTTCATGTGCTTCAGATAACTATTCATAACTTCAATGATGAACAAGAAATCCGAAAAATAACAGGCATATACGAAACTGTATCATTCACATCCTAGGCACTAACTAACAATTGGCAGCCTATGTCATTAACAGCTATGCAATTCCTAACAGGGTTTTATTCCAAAGCCTTAATCATTGAAGCAGCCAATATGCCAGATGTCAGCTCCTGGGCCCTATTAATTACTCTCATCACCGCATCCCTTACAGCCATAAATAGCACTCTTAATTCTTTTCTCTTCTCAACCAACCTCGATTCCCACCCATTATTATGATGGATGAGAATATCAGATCCTCAGTTAATTCAATTAAATGCCTTGATTTTGAAAGCATCTTTGCAGGCTTATTAATTTCAAATACTATCCAACCTCAACTATCCCTCAGAAAATAATGCCTATTTCCCTAAAAACAACAGCACTAGTTGTCACCTTGATGGGATTCCTCCTAGCCATAGAAATCAACTGATCTAAAATTAAACCCCTATTCCAGAGCTTTTGACTTCTCTAACCTCTGGGGGTTCTTTCCTACAACCACACACACGACCTAATGCAATACACTAGCCTTCTGCTCATTTTCAGCATTGCAACCATGATGCCCGACATAACAGGAATGGGAAAAGCAGCCTCCAACACCACTGCCAATAACCAAATACACTTACAAACCCTGGTATCCATGCAAAAGGAGTTAATTAAACTTTATATGCAGTAGCATCCTTAATTTCAATTATAATTGAATTTTTTGTTATAATTTAGTCCCCAGGAGTAACCTCAATAATGATAGACAACTAACAAATAACATTCAGCCAGCCAACACCATTAATCACCTCCAATATGTTAAAAAGCAGCAAGCACTATGAAGTCTTCAGAAAGATAATAAACCTCTTCATCGCCAAACAAACCTAAGCTCCCCAAACCCTTAAACCCAAGTTCACCAACAATGTTATCGTTACTCAATAGAACAGTGTTAGAGCAAACTCCATTAATAACCCCACAGCCAAGGCCTCCCAGACAACAACGTTTGAGCCCCATGACTTAGGCTATTCTTCCATGTCCATGGCTGTAGTACAACCAAACACCACCAGTATCCCTCCCTTAGTGCACTAGAAACATTATTAACCCTTGAGAAGATTCCCCATCACCTCAAATAATACCACAAGCCAATGCCCCCATTTACACTGAGCCCTACAGTGAAGACGACTTATAAGAAAACTCCACATACCATCAACAAACACTTAATAATAACACATAAAATGTCATAAGTTTTGCATGGGCTCTACCCATGACTGGTGACATGAAAACCACCCTTGCAGATTCAACAACAGACACCTCATGACCAAGGTTCAAACAACTCACCCCTTAATAAAATTATTTTGTAACCTCTCCATCATTGTTTTAACAGCCCCGTCAAATATTTCTGATCCCTACGCTAGGCTTATCCCTAGCTATCCAAATTGTTACTGACCAACTCAAGCCATACTCTACACATCTGATACCCTAATAGCCATACCTGTAAGCCATATCTGTCAAGCTGTAAACTGTGGTTGAATTGTCCACTATTTACATGCCAATGGAGCATCTATGTTTCTTGTCTGCTTGTTCTTTCACTTTGGCCGTGGGATTTACTATGCCTTCTGTACTTATTCAGAAACCTGAAACATTGGCATCCTGTTGCTGCTCACAGTGATAGCCATAACTTTCATGGGGACAGATATTCTGAGGTACAACTGTAATTACAAATCTGTCAGCAATCCCCTACATCAACACACACCAGGCCCAATGATTTTGGGTGGTTTCTCAGCAGGCAAAGCAACCCTTACCTGATTCTTCACCTCTCACTTTATTCTACCTTTTATTATTGCTGCGCTAGAAATAGTTCACTTCCTCTTTCTACACTAAACAGAATCAAATAATCCCTCAGGAACCGATTCTGACTCCAACAACATCCCTTTCTATCCATACGCTACTAAGGACTCCTTAGCATTTTTTACTTTTAATTTCATTCTTCCGCACCCTAGTACTATTCTGCGCAGATCTCCTTGGAGACCCTGACAATTACACACCTGTCAACACCCCTAACACACCACCCCACGCTAAGCCATAGTGATATTTCTTATTTGCTTATGCCATTTTACAATCAACCCTTGACAAACTAGGAGGGGTACTAGCCCTTGTCCTTTCAATCGACATCTTAGCTGTAATATTCTGACTTATCTATCAAACACTGTTCTGAATTCTCACGACCGACACTTGCATGAATTGATGGTCAACCAGTCGAACGTCAATCCTTGACTTCCTGTTAATCCTCATGCTGATGCCATTTTGGAGCCTAATTGAGAACAAACTCCTCAAATGAAGGCTCTCAAAGTATAGTCAGTTACCCTGGTCCTGTAAACCAGCCAGAGAGCACGTCTTCCTAGTGCATCCGAGAAGAGACCCTAGGTCCCACCATCAGCACCCAAAGGTGAAATTCTGATTAAACTATTTCTGTCAAAAACAAGTCACACAAGTTTATTCTTGGGCATGAGGCCACTTCGTGCTTTACTGCATGTGCGCATCAGTAATTATATAGTACACATATCCGTAATAGTGCATAGGCCATATATGTTTAATTACATTTATTACATGCCTCATGCATAGAAGTCAGTAGATATAACTCTAAACAATACATAAGACATGTATACAGTAATTAACTGTCATATTATTCTAGAATATGAATATCCACCAGTATAATATATTATTAATCATACATTGTACATGAATTCCAAGATGATACACAGACCATTGCAATTCATCCTATCCCTCTATCTTCATCAACATGACTATTTCACTCCACCAGGGGTCCTTAGTCTACCTTCCTCTGGGAAACCAGCAACTCTGTCCCACAAATATCCCTCTGTTTGCTCTGTGCCCATGATGCTTTTGAGTTGCTAGACTGAAGCTACAACTGACATCTGATTCTTACTCCAGGGCCATAAAAGACTAAGATCTCCCACACGTTTCCCTTAAATAGACATCTCAGTGGACTAATGACAAATTAGCCTGTGCTCACAGGTAACTGTGCTGTCAAGCATTTGGTATTTTATTTTGATAGGGTATGCTTGGACTCGCCATGGCCACAGTGCGACAGAAATCACAGCTAAAATCTTAGAGAAGCACCTCAATGTACTTCCTCCACCCTTGGAATTATGAGCCAGGACATTTGAATTCATATATTCATGGGCATACACAGCTGCTTGACTTCACTTCATGTTCTCTCCAGCACAAGAGATTCAGTATATATGCATTTTATGCTCATAAGACATAATTACTTCGGGGCCCGGCGCAGTGGCGCAGAGGTTAAAGGTCCTCGCCTTGCACGCCCAGGGTTCCCATATGAGTGCTGGTTCTATCCCAGCAGCCCTGCTTCCCTTCCAGCTCCCTGCCTGTGGCCCGGGAAAGCAGTCGAGGACGGACCAAGGCTTTGGGGACCCTGCACCCCCGTGGGAGACCCGGAAGAGGCTCCTGGCTTCGGATCGGCATAGCATCGGCCATTGCGCTCACTTGGGGAGTGAATCATCAGATGGAAGCTCTTTCTCTCTGTCTCTCCTCTCTGTATTTCTGCCTTTCCAATAAAAAAAAATAATAAAAATAAATCTTTAAAAAAACATAATTACTTCATTACACCCACACGCATAGCATATATATACAAATATATTTGCTTTTTATAGAGAAATATTTATATCTGTTTCTCAATACAGATTTATATGCATAGAGGATCATCCTATCCTCTTTTCCTCCTCTATTCTTACATTTATTTATTTATCATGATTTTTATTATTTATCCACAACTTGTTATAATGGCATAGTCAATCATTCTATGATTATAGCTTAATTTTCTGGTAAAAAATATGTCATGATGTGACACATATAAGACAAGGAAGTGAATTAATGGAATGCAAAACATAATTAAAGAATGGGAACCTCATTAACATTCCAGAGTAAAGAAGCAGGCAGTATATGTCTGTTATTTCCCATTATGCCAATCTCCGTGGTAGAGATTACACTTTGCGTGTCCTGTGCTTTAGTTGTAGCTTATCAGAGAGAAAATAATGATACTTGTCTTTCGGAGACTGGAGACTGGATTATTTCACTAAGCATAATAGCTTCCAGAAAGGACATTTTATTGAAACGGGGAGATGTCATTCTTTCTATGGCTGAGTAGTACTCCAGGGAGCAGCATATCACATTTTCTTTCTCCATTCATATGTTGATGGACATCTAGGTTGTTCCCATTCCTTGTTCAGTTGTGAATTGTGCTGCTATAAGCTTGGGGTTGCTGGTGCCTCTCTCATAATCAGATTTCATTTTGTTTGGATGTATTCCCAGGAGTGGGATGGCTGTATCCTACAGTACATCTATTTGCCATTGCTAATGGACTCTTCATACTGACCTTTATGCTCCCACAAAACCAAAAGGAACCCTGGCTGCTGAACCTTAGGGCTTTCCAAAACACCTGCATCCCAGCCTGAAGCCTAAATTAGGAACAGTTTGATATCTGTTGCAAAGGGCTCTTTCCGAAGTCCCTTAGGGAAACCATTATAAGCAGCTGGCAGGTGGCATACACTACCATTTTACACTAGGCCCCCATGCACAAAAAGAAGCTGGTAGGCCTAATTAGCTGAAGATGAACTCTTCTGTGGTGGAGAGGAAGAGACAGGGTGGTAGGGAGAGATTCCTTTCACTGAGTTTGGCCCCAGATGACTTCAGTAGCAGCTCGGGTCAGGCCAGCCTAATGCTGTGAACCATCCATGAATGCCATCTAGGTCTTTCATGAAGGTTGCAGCTTCACACTACTTACATCATCATCCACTGCCTTCGCAAGCTCATTAGCATGGAGCTGACTAAGAAGAGAGCAGCCAGACTCTCATCAGTACTGACATGGCATATGGGTTTCTCAGAGAGTGGCTTGACACACTGAGCCACAACGCCAGTCCCTGCGCATGCGACTGTGCAGCCTGCGTTGTGGAAAGTGCACTGCTGACTGATGGGGTAACTAGGGTGCTCAACACAAGAGGCTTGGGAGAAGAGAACAAGCTCATGTTTCATTTTGCTTTGTCTTTGACCAATAAGGATCCTCAGACTTCAAGGAACACACAGTTCTTTCAGCATGATTACAGATAATAGCCAATTTCTGATAGTTCACCTGGAGAATTAAGGCCCAAATTCGATGCTCTCAGTACAGCTTGAAACAAGAACAAATCCTGAAAGGTCCATTTTGCGTTTCAATATTCTCTATGTGTAACCTATCAGGTTATATTGAATGTAAGCTACTATATTGCAATTTTAAGCCAAGGGGTGCAAAATCCGCCCCTCATTGGTGGAATGTAGAGGCAATTTCTGTGTAGGTGTTTATAATGCAACAGTAGCAAGAGGCCAAGGATTTAACAGTGCTCTGTCCTGGAGCTAGCTGGTGGTAATTGAATAAAAGGAAATGGATGGATATTCTCATTTGCTAAAGGAAATCCTAAGACATTTAATGTTCCCCTGAGTCTATGGATGCTGTAATATATCCTGACTATAACATATTTTTTTAACAACTGATAGTTTATCTCAGGTTACAAGTACGTCATCCAGGCAGACTCTGATTTAACAATACAACCCCAACCATTACCACTTCAACCAGCACAGACCAAAATTTGCAATTGTTCGTTGGACTTCTTGTCTGCTTATTTTTTTTAATATTTACTTTATTTTTTATATTTTTTGGAAATGCAGATATATAGAAAGAGTTACAGAGAGAAAGATCTTCTGTGCATTGGCTTACTATTTAAGGAACCACAATGGCTGGAGATGAGCCAATCTGAAGCCAGGTGTCAGGAACTTCTTCAAAGTGTCCCATGTGGTTGTAGTGTCCGAACGATTCGGGCCATCCTTTACTGCTTCTCAGGCCGCAAGCATGGAGGTGGATGGGATGTGTAGTAGCCAGCGTACAAACTGGTGCCCATATGGGATCCCAGCAGAAGCAAAGCAAGGATTTAGCCATCAGCCTGTTGTGCTGGGCCCTGAATCCACATTTTACTGATAAAATGAGGCAATTGCTTTTCAAATTGGGGTTTGTAATTTTCATGTACCCTGTAACTGTAAATAGAATAGTGTTATCACTTTGCATTTCAACATCAGTCTAAGCAAAATAGAATGCAGTATTCATGATAATTTGTTGACTGGCTTGTGAGGGAATGGTGATCCAGGTATAAGGATAGGCAATAAGACAGAGAGACATATCAGAGAGACAATATGGCATTCGGTCCTTTCTGGATTGCTTGTTTCACTGAACATAATGGTCTCTAGATGGAACCACTTCTTTGCACATGGTAGAATTTGATTCTTTTATGGCTGACCAGCATTCCATGGAGTAGATGTACCACTGTTGCTTTATCCACTCCTCTTCGAAGAGCATTTGGGTTGTTTCTGTGTCTTTTTTATTATAGATTGTAATGCTTTAAATACAAAATTACAGATCCCTCTCTCATTTGCAGATTTCATTTCCTTTGGGTGTATTCTCAAAAGTCATACGGCCGAATCAATTTCAGTTCTCTTAGCACTCTGCATTCTGACTTCCATAGTGGTACTAACCTGCACTTCCATCAATTGTGAAGCAAGGTACCTTTCTTCCCGCATCCATGCTAGGAGGTGGTGTTTAGTAGAGTTCTGAATGTAAGCCTATCTCCCCTCAATGTGGTTTTCATTTGATTTTCCCCAACAGGTAGGGAGCCTGGTCATTTTTTCATATTGATCATCTATTTGGATTTGTTCTTTTGAAAAATGTCTGTTTCTCTTCTTTATCCTGTTTTTTACAGTTGTGTGTGTGTGTGTGTGTGTGTGTGTGTGTTTATTTGTAGAGTTTCTGAAGCTCTTTGTAAACCCTGGATATTAGCCCTTTATTGGTTGTATAGTGTGGAAAGGTTTTCTTCCATTCTCTGTGTTGCTTCTTGCACTGTGCTTGACTTGATACACATCACTTGGGTCTGAGCCAACTGAAAAGAAGACTTTGATAGAAAACAAATTCTGGTATCTATGCATCCCTGCTTTCTTCCAAGATTTTATGGCAGTACCTGAAAATATAGGCTCTAAATTCATGATTTTACAGCAAATCATTAGTGAAAGCAAATTTTAGTGATGGGTCTTTATTTACCCAGTGACTTTGTAATGCATCATTGTCCTTAAGCTGCATTACCTTTGCCATAATTTATTGGCTTACATTTTGTATCAGTTAAAGTGGGCCCCTAGGGAGTTTATTGTCAGAAGTGGAGGACAAAGTGAAGGAGTAGCAGGTAGCAATGTCACAACCATTGTAACTGATCCATTCACAACTTTGGTGTGAGTTTGCACATGCAAATTTTGTACCTCCTGGGCCAATGCTTAGCTCTGGGAGTAGAAGTTCATGCTCCTGAAGGACACACTATCAAGGTCTGCAACAAGAAGAGGATTTGGATTTTGGTCCACAATTTAGGGATTTGAGCTCATATCCTTCCTTCTGATCTGATATCCAACACTTTGCATTTGCTTTCCCTTTCTGCCTATGTGTCAGTAGGGACAGATTCAAGCTATGCTATCAGGAGCAAAGTATTACAGACAATGCTAAAGCACTCTTGTATTTATGTAACCCCATTTTCAGCAATCAACACTTTCCTATCTCCTAATGGTTCTATTTCTCTGGTTGAATTCATATAGAGGGTTGATGTATTACCCTGCAGTTATCACTGTTTTGTTCTTTCCACAGTTTCTCTGATAACAAATTCAGTGATAAGTAAGCAATGACTAGTTTTGTGGCTCTGAATGAACAAGTAATTTCATTAAAGCAGATTTTAATAACACTGTGATCACATCCTTATCTGCAACTAGACCAAGGCACTGCAGAGTTCTCAATTTATGTGAGCAGTACGTGTGCAGGAAAGTTGAAGTGTTTGACACACACCTACTCATACAAGCATGAAAGACTGCGGTTAGCAGAGGAGTCTGTAGTTTTCAGATGTTCACGGACCTTGTTTGCAACTTTTGTTTACCTCCTGTTTAATTTTTCCTGGTCATGTGGTTTGGGACCATTCTGAGTAATAGACTTTCAGTTCTTCAGAATCTCCAAATGGGACTCAAGCAATGATATTTTACAATGATCACAGTCAGGTGCCACAAATCTCAACATTATCTCAAATCACCAGCCTCTGAATCACATTTCTAAACACTGTGCTAGCAATTTTAGGGAGATGCCACCATTATACATCGTGAGGAAAAAGACTGCAGAGGGCTGGACCCTGACCCTACCACAGACGGAAACTGGCTTTGACAAAATACAGGGTATCTTTATCCGTGCTTAAAAACAGTTAAGTTTTCATATCCAGATGTGAAGATACAATGATGGAATCTCTAATTCCAAACTGAAGATAGGCTCCCAATGAAATTATTAAATATAGCTTGAAAATAGGATGCTGGGCTCTCTGTCATTGCATACTTACAATGTCAGGATACACTTAAACAGCAGAAAGACAGACTTAGGACTGTTTGTGAAGCACTACACCACTGTTATAACATGGAATGGGGCAGTTGAGGGGGATGGAATTAAGGGCGAGAGTAGGAGAAATCCCAGAGCCTATGGAGCTGAATTATAATAATAGAGAATGATGCAAAAATGATGTATTTCTACAGAATAACAAAAGAGATCTTAAAAACCTGTCATCGTGTGGAAAGGAAACAATGAACAGATTCTAAATTTAAAAATCCACACTTGTTAATGCCAGCCTGCCAGAATGATTTGATGTAAAATTGTAATTCAATTTGAAATAATTATTTTTCACTAAAAAATGGTTTTGTTATTAGTGCCATGAAGTCCCATACACACTTATGGGAAAGGGAATCTCTGTAGAAGTATTATTAAATTAATTTTAAAAAATAGCAATAGATTCAGCATAGCACAGAACCTGAGGTAACATCTTCTGATGATGAAAGCCAACATTGGCAGTGTTGTTTTAACAAATCATAAGACATTTAAATTAATCTTGTTAATTTGCATCACATGGGAGTAATTATTTGTGTGTAACTGTCTTGTTTTTAATCTATTAATTGTTGAAGAATTGTAAGTAAAGTATAAGCAAAATTTAAATCTCCATTTATTTTTGCATGATAAAGCAATGTAAAGTGATTTTTGTCAATAAAACATGCCCATGAAAATTTTATTTTCCTCTGAAATAGAATCTCTCTATAATAAAATGATATTAATATTCCCTACTTGCACCCCCATGTTCATAGCAGCACAATCAGTAATTGCAAAAACTTGGAAGCAACTGAAATATCCATTAACAGAAGACTGGATAGGAAAGCTATGGTTCATCTACTCCATGGAATACTACTTAGCCATTAAAAACCAAAATGCAGTTCTTTGTGGACAAATGGGCCCAACTGGAAACCATTATGCTAAGGAAAATTAGCCAATCCCAAAAGGTTAGATACCACATGTTTGCCTTAATTTAAGATGAAAGGATATCAATCCTAAAAATAGTACCTGTAAATTGTAATATTATTTCAGCCTCAAATAGCCTGTATCACATACAATAAGATATCATAATATAGCTTCTATTGCAATGACTATCAGGGTCACCCCGGAGCCCCCCCCAACAAAACAAAACAAACAACAACAACATTAGAATAAACAGACAACAACAAGGAAAGATTAGAAACAGAAAGGAAACGATCAGTGGGGACTCACATATACTTTATTAGGTAGGACACGAAAATAAGTTACTCCTCACTAGGGTATTGAAGATTTCTCTGCACACCCCTCCTAAAATTGTTCCATTGACATATGCCTTGTTAAAGCTATAAGCCAGTTTGGATTATCCTAAAATCTGCCAAGTTCAGTAAAAATTATGCTTCAATACAATAAACTGCTAAATACAATATTGAAAATAGACACGAAATAGCTGAATAGTATCCTATAGCCATTTTAAGGTAGAAGCCAGTTGTATATAAACTAAAATTGAAATGCTAATGAAGTAGTCACAGGCTGTGGTTAAGAATCTACATTTTCTAACATATCAGTCACTCAATACCATGTCAATTAACCCCATAATGTTGTAAACTGTTGTTGATGTTATGTAATGGCTTTTAATTGGTTGGAACAATATTCTGCCAGCACTGACTTTAGACCAGAGATGGTCTCCCCAAGAAACTGTTGAATTGATCTGCATAATAAGATGCTGGACTCTATGCATGATACATGCTTGCAATGAAAGAAACAAGACTGGATTTGAACTGTAATACTGCAATAAGGTGGAGTAATCCATCATGGAGGGAGGGCACGGGGAGGGATTGAGGAAACCTCAGAGTCTATGAAACGATGTCATAAAATGTAATGCAATAAAAAAAATTATTCCCTAAGGATATATTTTTCAATGATTCTGGTTTTCTCCATAGTAAGTGAGTCACTGGCCACCAGAACTTTGCTTAAAAGTATTGTTTAATTGTATGTATTGATGCGATGCAGTTTGGGAATTTGTTAAGTGTATATAGTGCATGATGATAATCACTGTAATTAATATTATCATCTCAATTTTTCAGCAACCGATTATCACTTTGAAGCTATGTATAATTTGATACCTGTGTTCTCACACAACCTGTGAAGCTGCTGCCTGTAAGATGGACATCTCATATGGGTACTGGTTTATTCCCAATTGCTCCAGTTAACATCCAGCACCTGATACTGTGCCTGGGAAAGCAGTGGAAGTTGACCCAAGTGCTTGAGCCACTGCCACACCCAAGTGGGAAACCCACAAAAGGCTATGACCGTTACAGTCATTTGGGAGAGAACCAGAACATGGAAAATCTTTCCTCTTTTTCTTTATTTATTCATATTCCTATTTATATATAATATAAACATGTATTTATTTTATTTATTACATCTTATCTTTACTTGAATAAATAAATTTTTAGAAAAAACAAAGTTATATTAAAAAAATAGACATTGGGGGCCTGCCACAACGTCTTTTTTTTTTATGTGACACAGTTTTATAGGTACTGGGATTCCCCCCATCTCTTCCATAACCCTCCCCCCATGGTGGATTCCTCCACCGTGTTGTATGACCACAGTTCAAGTTCAGTTGAGATTCCTTCATTGCAAGCATATACCAAGCATAGTGACCCTCATCTTATTGCCCAGATAAGTTCAACGGCTTTTTGGAGAGACGTTCTCTGGTCTGAAGGTAGAGCCAACAGAGAAAAAACCCAATCAATCAAAAGCCCCAACATTGACATTCCCATAATTGAGGTGCATAACCATTACAGGAGGGGTGAGCAGAGAAATAAGTCCTCGGTACCTTGATGAGGAGTACTTGCTCTGTGTCCTGCCTAGCAAAGTATGTATGAGTTCATGCTAAGTTTTCCTTGTTGTTCTCAGTTTATCTATTCTAATGTGTGTATGTGTGTGTGTGTGTGTTTGGAGGAGGGCTCTGGAGCAATCCTGACAGTCATTGCAGAGAGGGTGGAGACCCAACGTTGGAACTAAGTAAGGACAAGAGAAAGCTTCTCTCCTTAGTCCCGAAGGGAGTTTACTGTTCTTTTGTTTCTGTGGACTGCTCTGGGTTCCTGGACATCCTTGGATCTCACGAGGAAGATTCCGGGCCTCTTTCATCCCGTGTAGCAGATCCAGGCCGGGAGAGATGCCCTCTGATTTCGCAGGCTCCGAGGGCATTCCAGTTCCCTGTGGTCTCTTTGGCAGTTGGGATGCAGTCCTTGGTGTCTGTACTGATAGTCCTTGGCGGGGATCCTGGAGTCTCCAGGTGTGGGATACAGGCCTCTTCCTGTCCTCCTGCTCCATTCTGGGGTCACCCCTGGTGTAATCCTCACTTTGTTTACCCAGGATCCCATATGGGCACTGGTTCATGTCCTGGTTGCTCTACTTCCCCCCATCCAGCTCCCTGCTTGTAGTCTGGGAGAGCAGTAGAAAATGGCCTAGAGCCTTGAGTCCCTGCACCTGCATGGGAGACTAGGCAGAAGTTCCTGGCTCCTGTCTTTGAACTGGGTCATCCATGGCCATTGCAGGCACTTCAGAAGTAAACAGGTGTATGAACCATCTTTCTCTTTGTAACTCCTTCTCTCTGTAAATCTGCTTTTCCAATAAAATAAATAAGTAAGTAAATAAATAAATGATTTTTTAAGAAAAGAAAGAAAAAAATACAGTTTGTTCTAAATTATAGTGAAAACATAGCACAGCAGAATGTTTTGATCCCAGCCAAGCTTGTTATGAGGATATTTAAAGGTTTAAATAGTTTATGCAGATCCGGATGTGGATAAAAAGGTAACCTAATTCACAGCTGGTGGAATTGTAATTTAGTACAACCGTTCTGGAGTTTGGAGTTTTGTCAGTGATCTGAAAATCTATTTATCTTTAGATTCAGCAATTTCACTCCTGGAAATTTACACCCCCTCCAAAAAAAAAAATGAAAGTTATTTGTTACATCCATATTTATTGCAATTGAATTCACATTATGTGAAATACAGTATCAAACCAGATACTCATCAGTGAATGGCTGCATAGAAAAAAAGTTGTACATATAGAAAAAAGTTTATGCACTCACACACTCATATAGTATGGAATACAGGTCATCTATGGAAAATAATAAAATCTTTTTTGCAGCAAAATGAAATGCAATAGGAAACCTTCATTCTGAGTGAAATAAGCCAGTCTCAGGAAGACAGATTTGTTTACCTTGATCTGTGCTAATATTCGGAGTAGAAAAAAATTTAGTGTGTATGAGGGAAATTGACATTTTGGATTTGACTGTTTTTTATAACATTTGTCTATACTTCTGAGGAATAACAGGTTCTGCTTTTAATTAACAATTTGCTCTGTGTTGATATTTTTATCTAATGAAGCATTAAGCTCGTGATTGCAAAATGAAATTAAAGAATGCCATTGTAAAAAGTAGACGAAGAAAGGAAAGAAGGAGGAGCGTGAGATGGGGGACAAGGGGAAGCGGTGGGGTAAGGCAAGAAGCATCACTGTGGTCCTGAAACAGAGCTGTAAAATATGAGGAATTTGTTCATTTTATAGGAAATTAGAAAAAGAATATGAGGGAAAAAAACAGAAAAATTCTTATTTTACAAAATAAGACAAGATCACAGTGTGTTATTTTATTTGATATTGAAAACTCCCACTCAAGAAAAGCTTTTGTTAAAAACAAAAAAGTATTTTACTATCAGAAGTAAAAGAGATAATGTCTCTATAAATCCTAAAGATATTGAAATATGAATAATTAATTACTATAAACATCTGTTGGAACCAAATGTCACAACTCAGATGAAGGAGATATTTCTCAAGAAACACAAATTATCAAAATGAACCAAAGTGATGCAGGAACTCAAAGCAGCCTTATATTTTTGATAGAGAAAGTGAACTCAGAATCAAAAACTCTTTGGACAAATCAACTACAAAGCAATCGTGTTATTGCTTTTCAACTTCAGATTCAAATGCTAATACCTGAACTCTGTACATTATTTCTTCTGAGAAGAGTTCTGAACCAAGATAATATTAATATTATACCCCGGCACAGTTCAAAAAAAAATTACATCTCCGCACCCCTCTTAAACATAAATAATCAAAACAAAAATTATTTTCTAAATTTCAGTAAATTCAGAAAAAACAAAAAATAGTAATACATTTTATATCCAGGTAAGGTTAGCCTAGGTAACGGGTCCAGCACGATGGCTCAGTGACTAAATCCATGAGTTGCAAGAGTTGGGATCTCATGAGGCTGCTGGTTCATGTCCTGGCTCGTCCACTTCCTATTCACCTCCCTTCCCTTTGGCCTAGGAGAGCAGTGGAGGATGGCCCAACTCTTTACAACCCTACACCCACATAGGAGACCTGGAAGAACCTCCTGGATGTTGGATTCTGATCAGCTCAGCTCCCGGTGTGGCTGCAACTTTGGGAGTCAAACAGGGATGGAAAGATCTTTCTCTCTTCCCTTTATAAATCTGCCTTTACAATAAAAATAAATAAATCTTAAAAGAAAGAAAATGTGTCAGAGAGAGATATAGCAAGATGGCATTAGAGTAATGTGTAATCAGAGACCGTCTTCACACAAATATTTAGAAGGTATTCACACACAAAATTACCTTTATAAAAGCTTGGGATACTGGGTGACGTAACAGAACACCTGATTTTAATGTGACAGTTATTAAAGACATATGAAGAAGAAAGAAAGGATCCAGTTACATATGTCATGCCTCCTCTTCCTTTAGCTCCAGTTCTGCATTGTAGGAAGAGAAGTGGTGCTACCGACTCTGAAAGGGGTTTAATTCCAGACCTTAGAGTAGAAGCCCAATACCAAGTCCACCACAAGCAAGGCCAGTACCTTATTGTGTCTCAAGTCGCTACACTGACCTTTTGTGTCCTTCTTAGACAGGTGGACACTTCCCCAGCCACTTCTTGTTCAACTTCAATGGAGGAACCAAGACTGCTGCCAGTGCTGAGCAGGGAGAGACGGAGAGCTTATGACTTTGCCTTGAAACTCAGAGGCAATCACACTTTCATGAAACTCGGTGCCTGATGGAATCCAGTGGTCTTCAGGCCAATGCTTGAATGTAGGGCTTTTCTCTGTGCCCTGGCATCTTCAGGTAGAGACCCATACCCCAGTGGGAAAGACTGCTTTCACCCTGTGCCACCATTACCTTCAGGAGGGCTGGTTTTGCACCTCTGAGATCACTCAATATTCCATGATTTTGAGACTCTGGGAGACTTACTTTCTGATCTCTGTGTATAAAAGTGCTGGGGTCCATGCACTGGGTATGGATGGCACGAAGGTGTGAAGAGAGCAGCTCCCCTGTTGGCAAGGCCGTGAGGAGCTTCCAATTGTATGGCAGGGCCTGGCTGATGTCTCTACAATCACCTTGATTCAGTTTCAACCCCTTTTGAATGGACATTCAACCACCCTGCTAAAATTCTGTAATCTATTAAGGCATTGTCATTTGCCCCTTGTAAGATGGTTTTTGCAACCAATGTGAACTTGGGAGTTAATGTTTCTGACCATGTCTTGGTGAGTGGGCCTTTAATAATTTGCACATAGGAGTACAATTACACCTGTGCCTACCCAATGCGTTGTAATCTGGCCCAGACATATAGCATGCCTTCTGGAAAATGGCTTGATAAGTATCCTAAAAGTTAATGAAAGTGATGGGAGTATGAGTTGAAACTGCTATGGAAATAAGCACAGTTATCGTGACCTTGAAAGCTAGCCTGTCCTTGCAATTCTTTGAAGCACAGAAAATATATCTGTTGCAGCCACTTTAATAGTTTTGGCTAGAGGAATTAAAAGATGCTTTTACTAATATTATAGAGATGTGCTTTTAATTCTTGTTTGTTTATGGGATTGTAGAGCCTGCCGTTATAGGGGGACATAATATTTGAAACTTTGTGTTGATCTTTAGGTTTTTTTCCCTTGTGACATATATTTCCCATTACATAATGGTTAAATTGTAGAAATAGAAATGTGGTAGGTATATATTACTTATTAGCAGGTAACCACATGTACCTTGTCCTTGGAGTCCTGGCTGTTGCTCCACGGCTACTACTGAAGAATGAACAATGACTTTCTTTAAAGAATAAGAATACGGTATTTTGCAGAATTATCTTTGGGTAACTACTTAACCATGAATTAGAAATAGAATTACCAAATGTCTGTGCTTGCCCCCTTAGTCATGAAGTAAAAATAGAATGATTAAATGTTTGTGCAGAAGCTTGAGATGTGACTGGGTAAATAAAAAGGACCCTTCTTGAGCTGTTCCAAGAAGGCACCAAGTGACAGTGTCCATATCTCTTTTCGGAGACTCAACACTGCCTTCTTGAGTTCCAAACTCAGTTGGAGTTTGCCTATGGCATACAGGAAGTTTTTTTTATGATCACAGTAAGTTTATCTTTACACATGGATTTGGACATCTGCTATTCAAGACTAGATAGGCCCTATTGGTTCCAACACAGGTACAGGCTTTCCTGATTGGCAGAATCCTGAGGCAGCACAAAGCATCAGCAGCAACAGGGAACACATGCTTGTCTGGGTGTCTCCCCAAAGCACATTAAGATGAGACCTTTATGGGGTCCACTGCAACACTCTAATTCAGTTCAGTCACTTCCAAGGACCTACCTCCAGATACCATACCAGGATTAGATTTCAACCCTTTGGTAGCATCAGTGTATGTCTTTGGACACCACACCATTGACACAAGGGTGTTTGGATGGCAACAAAATGAATATCCAAGGTATAACATCTAGAAAAAATAGCTTTATGCTTCCTTTTCTAAAACCTACCTGTTTATTTGAGAGGCAGGAGACAGAAAGCTATAGAGATGTATTACATTGGTTCACTTCCCTAAATGCCCACAGACACTGGAGCGAACTTAGATAAATACCAAAGCCTGGACCTCAGATTGTGTTTGTGACACAAGTCTTAGGAACCCAAGCCCTTGAGCCGTAATCAGTTCTCCAAGGTACCTACTACCAGGAAGCTGGAATTGGGACTAGAACTGGGCAGAGTACCAGGCACTCTGATATGGGATGTGTACATGTGGGACGGTCTTCACTGCTGCAGCAAAAACTCATCCTGAAAAATGTTTTTTTTTTTTTTCACATGGAAAGCATCAAAGAGACAAGAAATACAAAGCATTCACTTCCAGAAATGCAAATAACAATTGAAATGCATAAGGACCCAGTATCAGGGCATCTAAGTACTTAAGATAAATAATAATAAATTTAAAGAGAGAACCAGAAGCCAATAATAATAGGGAGCTTTATTACTCTGTATAAAGAAATAGAGAGACCACTCAAACAGGAAATCAACACAAAAAATGGCACAGCTGACATGCACCTTTACTGAACTGGAGCCAACAGGCACCCACAGAACACACCCTCCAACACACGCAGCACACACCTTCTCAGCCACAACGTACAGCATCCTCCAGGAGGCACCATTGGTCAGACAAGGTCAAATCTCAACAAATTAAACAACACAGAGAAATCACATCAACTATTCTTTCTGGTTACAATGTAATAGAAGTAGAAATTAACAACTAGAAAAACTTTGAGCAATATACATAAATACATGAAGTTGATCAATTTAAACAACAAACCAAAGAAGAAATTCAGAAAGGAATCCAAGCGTAACATGAATGAAAGAGGAAACAACTTATACAAGTGTTTAGTATTACCGAGAAGGAAATCTATAGCAGCAATCAAGATCAGTATCAAAAATTAGATATTCACTGTTATTTATATGGTAACTTTCCATTGTTTGTAGGAAATAATTGCTACAGATTTTCCTTTTGTAACTACTTTAACTCCTTTTCATAAGTTTTCATAAGTTGTCTTTCCATTATCAATAGTTTCAAGTACTTTTTCTAATTTCACTTTTTATTTCTTTAGTGATCTGTTACTCTTTCAGGAGCAGGTTGTCTGTTAATTATTTACATCATTTCCAGAGCTGTTAACTTAAAGCTTTATCCTAGTGTGTTCAAAGGGCTGATTTCCTGGCCTAGCGATTCATTGACTTAGACAATAATAAGGTAATGCTGATAAGACTGAATTTCACATCTGCTGAACTGAAACTACTTGATCCTTTGGTCCGTTGTATGGATTAGGTATGTTGATTTGTTGAAATTTGTATCTACTTGATTTGCCCATTAATGTGTGGAGATGAAGTCCCCAGCTATTATTTCATTGCAACTTAAGTCTACCTTCACATCTACCAACATTCGTTTTACTCTGGCATTAGACACAAAAAATTTGAAATAAAATCTTTATCTTGAAATTACTCCTTAGTAATTATATGGCAGACTTCTTTGTCTCTTTTTACAATTTTCATCTTAAAGTATGTTTCATCTTAATGTATGTATTCAGTATAATTAATTGTGCTCAAGTTTTATGTGTGTTGTTCTAGAATGTCTTTTCCCGTTCGTTCATTATCAGTTAGCCTTGCCTTTTTTTTTTAATATGGAATGCTTCATTAATTTGCATGTCATCCTTGCACAGGGGCCAGGCTAATCTCTGTATCATTCCAGTTTTAGTACATGTGCTGCCGAAGAGAGCACTCAGCCTTGTCTTTATGGATGAAGCACACTGCCTATGGACAGCATACTCTTGGATCTTAAACATTTTACTTATTCAGCCAGTCTGTATTTTTTAATTGGTGATTTTGGAATGTTTATGTATGTGGTCATTAATAATAGGCACTAACTTTGTCCTACCATGTTTATTTTCAGATTCTTTTTGTTTGTTTTGAATTATTTATTTTGCTTTCAGTAGGTTTCATATTTTCACACGGTTTCCAATGAAAGTTAACTTTGTTTGTTTCTATACTAATATGCCCATAAATATAACTTTGTAGGACTAGTTTGATGATAATGATTTTTGTTAAGCATTTCTTGTTGTGGAAAGTTTTTATGATTCTTTTATCTATGAAAGAGAATTTCTTTGGATAAAGTATTTTGAGTTGGCAGGTATTACTGCTGTTCATTATTTTTTCAAACTTAAGACTATAGTTCTGCATTTATTTTTTCCTGACTTATCAAGTAGCTTTAAAAAAAAAAAATCAGGAAAACTGGTATCAATCTAACAAGAGTTTCTTTGAAAGTGACTTGATGATTCATACATTTTTTAAAAATCATTTTTCACTGTTCATTTGAAAGTTTTACTAGATTTGTCATGATGATATCTCCTATTTATTTGGGGCTGTTTGATCTTCCTATGCTTGGACTTCATGTCACTCTCCAATCTGTGTCCATAACTACTGATTAAAAATGCCCATTCAATTAGAAACTCAATGCCTTCCTGTGATGCTGAACAAGAAATGCTGAAAAGCAAGAAGTGGTTTCATTCATGCAAAACATTTGAGCGTGTATCATGTACAAATATTACATGAGGGCTCTAAGGGGGATGTTCCCGGACCTTTCCATCCACTCTACAGGAGCATATGCTCTCTCAACAGAAAATTGCCATGTCTGCAGTTTAAACCGAGGTCATGACATGGCTTTTGTCCATTTACCAAGTGCACTAATACAGGAAAAAAATCTGGAAAATGCAGCTGAGAATCAACAGCTGCCACTCTCAAACTTCCCTGAAGCATCAACTTCCAGGTACGATAACGTGGTTGAGGCAGCTCAGTAAGTTTTGGCCTGAAAGACAAGCACGTTTTTCTCCCGTTTTTCTACTATATATATAATATATCTGGACTACCTTAGGGAAAGACTCTTTACCATGAAATGGGGCAAGGACAGCCATATGATGGATTAGAACTGTTTTTTATGGAGTTCTGAAAGCTCTGCAAGCAACTTGGGTTAACATGAGGGGTAAAGCATCATCACCAGGATTTTGGACCAAATGATTTAGTGTTGGGTCTCAGCCTTGACTGAGTATGAGAATCAGGACAATCGCATCAGAGCAGAACCCGTGCAATATCTGTTCTTAAAGTTCCCTGTATGCTACCACTTGAAGAAATAGCCTGAACATATCAGTCTCTAGAGTATGTTCTAGGCATCTCAGGCATTCTGTAGGCAGGAGATGTCTGTCAGGATCAGGTAATTGTGTGTGTCAAGCTAACACTTGTAACAGGGCTATATATAGGGTGCCCTTATATTCAGTGAAACATTGTCCTGAGAGTGTCTATAAGAATAATTGTGGATGGGCCCGGTGGCTTGGCCTAGCGGCTAAAGTCCTCTCTCCTTGAACACACCAGGATGCCATATGGGCGCCGGTTCTAATCCCGGCAGCTCCACTTCCCACCCAGCTCCCTGCTTGTGGCCTGGGAAAGCAGTCGAGGATGGCCCAAAGCCTTGGGATCCTGTGCCCACTTGAGAGACCTGGAAGAGGTTCCTGGTTCCTGGCTTTGGATTGGCGCAGTAACGGTTGTTGTGCTCACTTGGGGAGTGAATCATCGGACGGAAGATCTTCCTCTCTGTCCCTCCTCCTCTCTGTATATCTGACTTTGTAATAAAAAAATTAATAATAATGATAAAAAGAATAATTGTGGATGAGATTTGTGGTAAATCTTAGGATAATGATGTTACACAGTGCTGTTACATTTGGGTTTCAGAGTCATGCAGACATGTATACCCTAGTGTCAGAAATGAATGGTACTAACACGGTGGAAACAATCTCATTACAGTGCTTAGTACATTGGTCTAGTGGGAGGCTCTTGGATCATAATCATAATACATGTGTTCTTGGAAGATAATGGTTAAATGTTGCCCAGCCTCCCTCTAGGCTTACTCAGTCATGATGATCCATTCATTAGAAATTCTATGCCAGCTCTTGCCCTCGTCAGAGACCAAAGCAATGGGACCACAAACCTGTACTTGTGAACCAATTGCTGAACCGTGAACCACAATGAACTTCAGTTGTGCATTAATGATGTATCTTGGAAATCTCACTTTAGTAGTGAAAAGCTAACACACAACCTTATGAGATTTCTTGTGAATTTTGAGTATGACATGATACTGTACCTGGCACCTAGATAATATGGGCTAATACTCATTTACACACTATTGTGTACATGCAGTGTAAACTTTTTTTATACTAAATGCTAAATACTTACTTGGTACACACAAGAAAAATATTTAAGAATCGCCAATCATTTGATTTCCAATGGAGTATCATTTCAGACTTACATGTTTTTACTTAAAATTTTGCATGAAAAAATAAAATTAAGATAAATACATTTTGATGCAAAAATAATTCTATCTTATAATATTCTATCTTATAATAATTCTATAGTTTTGATAAGACAAATTTTCAAAACTTAATGAAGGTTGGGCCCGGTGGCGTGGCCTAGCAGCTAAAGGCCTCGCCTTAAACGCGCCAGGATCCAATATGGGCACCAGTTCTAATCCTGGCAGCTCCACTTCCCATCCAGCTCCCTGCTTGTGGGCTGGGAAAGCAGTGGAGGATGGCCCAAAGTCTTGGGATCCTGCACCCACGTGGAGACCCAGAAGAGGTTCCTGGTTCCCGGCTTCGGATTGGCACAGCACCAGCCGTTGCAGCCACTTGGGGTGTGAATCATTGGACGGAAGATCTTCCTCTCTGTCTCCCCTCTCTGTATATCTGACTTTGTGATAAAAATAAATAAATCTTACCTTGGCATTACTTGTTGTGTACTGGTATGTGTTGCAACCGAACCTGGCTCGGCCCACACTCTGTTCTGGTGCTCGGATTCACCAGAAGTTAATGTGAACAGATTCAGGCTGGTCTGCCCCCAACCCATGCCATGTGTATGCCAGTGGGATAATTTTCATTGCCTGTTCTGGGTTGTTCCCTATTGTGCTTCTTGCGCTTACCTGCATGGGACTGTGTCCTGCCAGAGAAGTTGCCCAGGCTCCTCCACCAGAACCTCTCCCAATGCCAGTTTTCGCGCATACCAGTGGATCCATGAGCCGGCACTACTCAGTTCGCCTGCTATCCTAGGAGGAACAGTGGCTTTTCCTGCCTGGCCTCCGATCCAAGCTGGTTCTTGTTGTTGGATATTTCAACCCATCCATGGCTCTTCCATACCCCTACCCAGCTCACACATGGTTCAGTAAGGGCTGAGACCTAACCTAGTCTGTCACACAACCCTCCCTGGTCCTCCAGAGCACCAGATGGTGTTGGAATTTGGCCTGGCTTGGTGCTTCCCATCCCAGTCCACAATTGTGCCAAGTGAGATTACGATCGTATCCTGATCAGAATGTAGCCTCAGTTCCAGCCCATGCGCTCCTTGGTGGGAAACTCAACCCAGCTAGGGTGTCCCGTTATTTCCCCAACCGGGCCTCTGCCCTGCCATAGAGCAGGTGTAGGCCGGTGGTTGTTCTGTCTCCGCTTGGCAGAGCCCCTCACTTGTCCTGGCCCCTTGGATGCTGTGGCTTAGTGCCTCTGCCTCACACAGATCAGTATGTGCAAGGACCTACCTGGCATTAGCTGTGCTCCAACCTGATTTCTGTTGTTACTTGTGAGTTAAGGTTTGTTCAGCCCTGCCCATTCTGCCCCCTTCCAGTGGCAGCCCGGCCCACCCCACATCTTGTTTAAAGATGCACATTTGGGTGCTGCTGCCTTGACCTACCCTGACTGTTGTGGATTCCTTTACCCATGAGTGATGGCAGATGGCGTGGTCACACCTAGCTTAGACCATTGCAACCCCAGCTTGGGAACTAACCCGGGGGACTTGTATTCCTAAGGGTTGGGCCCACACAACCCCACAGAGCCTACCCCAGCCCAAGTTCTCTTGTGTGCTGGAGAGTGTCTTGATCCTGCCAAATGTGACCACTCCACACCTCCAACACTCAGTCGGGCAATGATACCCAACACTGCCAAAGAGGCCCCCATCCATAGCTTCGGTGTGGGCTAGTATGTGGTGATCAGTGATGTTCTATACTAATATCCCATCTCTGTATTCATAATTGAGCTGTTGCATCTGTCTTACTAAAATTATCTTCTGGACACTTACCCCAAACCATTAGGTCTTGGTCCCCTTGCCTGCTTAAATCTTTCATGACCCTGTCACTGAGAATACCCGAAAATTCACTTTGCACCTACACTCAACCTAGTCTTAGTCATGAGTGACCCCAGGCAGCAACTACATATCTTGAAAACCCCAGAGTTTGCCCTTCCGGGCGGCCAGCAGGCAATGCCTGGCACCATGTGGTGCACTGGCTGCCCTGGGGGAGGCCGAGGACTCGTTCACTGCCTTGTGGCAGTGTCTTTGGCGTGAGTCCCCCGCATTGGGTCCGACCCGGCAGGGGCACCCCCCACAGTAGCCACACTGCAAGGAGCGTCAGTTGCCCCAGAGCCCAAGGACCGAACTCCTCCCAAACTCCCCCAGCCGCATGGTCTTAGCAGCTGGGCGGAGCTAGGAATTTCCACCCAGTTCCCAAGTTCCCTCATGGCGGACTTACCCTGAGTCAGGCCAGTCCCCTGCACTGATGTACCTTTACTTTACTTTTGTTGAGAAACCCAAAACCACTCAAGAGGACACTTAAAGAGCATGAGCTTCTGAGCTAGGAAGTCTGGAAATGATTGATATCCGTCCTTTACTAATTTTGTAACTAACCTGCCTGGGTTCAAGTCCAGCCCTCTCATTGATGGTCTGTGAGAACTTAGGCTCCTTAACTTCACTGTGCTGTGTGTTCTTTCCCCTAATGGTGAAAAATTGTCATTTCTGATATTTGTGAGTGTTAACTACTATGGACTTCAATTTCATTTTATTTTAAAGCTACATATTTCTATCCCATTCAAAATATTCCCTTGGGAATAGGAAGTCTGTTTCCAGCATAATGAATTTGCTTGGAGATCAACTAAAACACAAAAATTCTCATTAAATAAAGCAATTCAAAACCCACTTTGGTAAGGTATGATTCATCTTTCTATAGTTATGTAATAAAACCATGCTCCTTTTATCCAACATGCCACTGAGGAAGCAAAGGTGGGAAAAATTCCCATTGTCATCTAGTTCACGTGTGGAGGGCCAGAGATTTCAAGCAAGCTGCAGATGGCAGAGCCCAAGCACTAAGAGGGTTTTGCTCGAGATTGCTCAGGTGTTAGCCATGGAAGACAAAGAAGTCCAGTATGAATGAGATCAGATTTATGGGACTCTTGACCTTGGCTTTAGAACTTGCTGCTGTAAGAAATAACAACACAAATCACAACTAATATGAATTGCAAAGTCACCATAGTCTGGCATCCAGGAAGTTCAATAGGGAAGGTTCAGTAGTTATAAAACAATCATGCTGATTTCTGCTGAGAATGGCTTGGCCTCGGTGTAGATATTGGGCTATATTATATGTGGTCAAGGGAAAATGTCACACACCCAGAGTTGTAAAAACATAGTAGTAGCCCCTGGACAAGTAGCCACCTACCAAAGTATGCTTTTCCTTAATAGGAATTATTGGGGGAGCGGGGGAATTTATTAAAAAGATGAGTTTGAAAGTCAAACGCTTGAATACAACTGAAAATCTAATAGAATGCAAGTAGAGTGACACTAGTATTGTGCCCATCAAATGATATTATGAAAGTAGTCATACTTTATGATGTCGTTATTCTTACTTATAAAAGCACTCCTGGTTGTCAGAGCTGTGTGAATGGGAAACTGCAATTGCTTCCACCTGAATGGAGGCATGTTTCTAAACCACAGCCAGCAAGGGAAGACCATTTCAAGAGTGAATTTCAAATTGCTGGAGATTATGCACTTGCTAGAACCAAAGGAGTCATGAAGATTCACCTGCTTCCTCAAGCAGAATGCAAAGAGCACAAACTTCAGATGAATCCTAAACCCAAGGTTGATGAAAAATTAAGTGAATTTCTGGTAGTAGTTTTTTCGTGATTTGAACTGGGCAGAAGTCCTAAAATCAAAACTTACTACAATATCTGAAAATGATAACATTTTAAGTTAGTTTCAATCATCTGATCTTTCAAGCTTTCAAAGTTTGAAAGAATTGTGATTAAATATTTGTCATGTGATTATGGTTTTCTGTTTGGATGGGATTTTCAGAAATATCTGAAGCAGACAGTGTCACATAGAAAGATCAGCCTTTCAGGCAGGTGGTGGGGAAAGGGAATGGAAGCTGACAGCTTAGTGGGTAGTTTTCTTTTGTGGTGATGAAAATGTCCTGGAACCAAACAGAGGTGCTACTTCACAGTATCAGGGGTATGCTTAATATCACTAAGAATAAGTGTTACACAATAGGCATTTCACCACAATGGGAAAGTCTCCAACAGGAATAGTTCATCCACCTGGGGACAAAAATAGATCCTTTCCTAATTCCAGGTCTCAATCTTATTATATGGCCTGCACAGCTGTATTTATGCTTTGAGACTCAAACAAAAATAAGCTATAATAGGGTTTGTTAACGCAGGCCAAACACCTTGTGCAGCGGTTGATGTATGGTGGGTACTTAGCAACAGTAATGCCACACAGTCGTGGGCTCTCTAGAGTGACATGATAAGTAAACGGATGGCAATTTACAGGGTAGCCTTAATGTAAGAAACCCTTACAAAATGTGCAGCACTAATTCCCAGAAGCCTGCTTCCTCTGTGGTTATATTAGTCTACCAAGTCCTCGGTCTTTTATTTCTCCCTGAAATAAAATTTAATGCCACAAATTGGTACTCTAATAAAACTAAACTGTTTAAGGAAAGCATTGTATCCCTAAATTATTGTTCTTTGGGGTTTCATTGTAATACCTCTGCTTCAAAAAGATCAAATTGTGAGACAAAAATATGTGACCTTTTCAATATAAAGCCCAGATCTCCCTCATTTTTTGGTCTAGAAAAATCATTTGCACAAACAGAATATTAAAGATTAGATGAAAGAGATAACCATACATTCCCAAATGCAGGGATTCCACAAACATTTCTTCATTGATGGACATCCATTGGAATTTCAGTCTTTTAAGTGTTCACTCTCTGGCTGCCACCTGCCTTGTGTCTTTTCCCAATGCCTTCCAATTGTTGTTAAAGTTGTAACTGTTTATAGTGTTATTACTACTATACTACAAAGATGATTTGTGTAATAAATATATCATGCCAATACCAATATCTGAAAGCAAGATATCTAAAAAAAAAAAGCTTCTGAAATAATCAAAAAGCATAAAATGAATCCATGCATTTCAATATTTATATGCATTTGCCAGAAGTCTATCTACAAATGCACCGGAACATGTCAATTATAGTACAGATATGATCCAGGAACTCCCTGACCAGCACAGGTGTGTTTAGTGGGGGTGCATGGTCCTCAGGGAGAGGGGATGTTCTGCAGGCATTCAGGCACTCTTCAAACATGCCTGGTTGTGGAGCTTAGGAGATACCCCAGTTGGGTGGGAATTCTCACTGGTAAGCATGGAAACAGGAACGAGGATAACTATCTAGGCTAGATATGGCTGCAGTCTCCCTTGGCAAAAGGTAGGGGTTGGGTCTTGGAGCACCAGATTGAGCTAAACTCCAGCACTCACTGGTACTCATTAAAGTCAGGGTGGGTATAGAATGGGCTGGGCTAGGTCTTGTCTCCTGCTAAACCACATGAGGGCTATGTCTAAGTGTGGAACAGGTGATGTTGAGCTGCAGCACCCGACAGGAAGAACTGGATTGTGTTTGGGCTGATTGGATAAGGACAATATTCCTAACAGGACAAAAATGTAGACAAAGTCAACCTAGGCCAGGGACCCACCAGTGTGCACAAGGTTGACCACAGGGAGGTGCCTGGTAGAGGAGCCTGGGAAATTCCTTAGAAGACAGCCCCTGCAGGAGAGCACAAGAACCAAGGCTGGTAAGCAGCCAAACCAGCCCAGGCTACAGTACTAGCAAACAAAGATGCAGGTCATGTCTGAGGAGTGGGCCAGGCTTGGCTAGTTTATAACATCCACTGGAAGATCTGAGGAATAGCATGGGTTGCAGGAAAGGCTGTGTCAGGCCACAACCACCAACCAGTTCACATTGAGGGTGTTACAGCGAGCTGCCTGGGCCAGGATATGCTGCAGCACCAACGAGCAGGAGCTGGAATTGGGGGCAGAGTAGACTGAGCCAGGCTGAATCATCTGCCATTTGATGCCGAGGTGAGGTGAGCCATACCAGTCTGGGTGTGATAGCGCACAGACTATGAGCCCTGGGGTAGGGGATCTGGCAGGACTCTGGTCGCCTGGCACAAGTCCTGCCCTCTTAAGGGGTAAATGTTGGATCTGTGAGCACCAGGGGTTGGGGGTCCAGTGGGGCTTGTGTCCCATGCCCTTGATCACTGGGCCTGGCCTGGATCCCTGGGTCTGCCTGAGCAGTGGGTGCTGAGTCCATGAGCTCCAAAGATGAGGGATCCAACAGGGTCCGGGCCACATGGTCAAGGTCATTTGGTCGTCCTTTGTGGTGGATGACAGGTTCTTGCACTATGGGGATAGGGATCTGGTAGATTCTGGGTGGCATGCCTGAGTGGTGGGCACCAGGTCCATGAGCCCCAGGGCTGGAAGATCTGGTATCATCAGGCCATCTGGCCTGGTTGTTTGACCTGTGCAGTGGGTGCTGAGTCCATGAGCCCCAGGGATGAGGAGTCTGGGGAGAGCCCAGATTGCCTGGCTCAGATCCTTGGATCTGCCTGTGTGGTGGGTGCCAGGTTGCAATCCTGAGGGATCAGGATTCCAGTGAGATCTGGGTCACCTGACCCAAGCTCTTGGGCCTACCTATGAGAACTGGTTTTTCTCAGCAGAAAAGATGGCATAGTGAACACATGACTCAGATCCACATAGAGAGCATTACAGGCTGCTAGCATAGCAGTGGAAGGAAAACAGAACTAATCGGGTATGTACCCCACTCAATGATGACAGTGAATATCTGGGTGAATGGTGACTCTAAAATGCACTATGTCACCCAATGGACAATGAAAGTGTCCTCTTATCCTAAGATTGGTGAGATGGACAACATTTCAGAACTTTTGAAACCACCTGGGCAGAACCCTCAGAGCATACGCCACATTAGACTCCTGAATTACGGGCCCAGCACGGTGGCTTAGCGGCTAGAAGTCCTCACCTTGAATGCTCCAGGATTCCATATGAATGTTGGTTCTAATGCCACCAACCCTGCTTTCCATCCACCTCCCTGCAAGTGGCCTGGGAAAGCAGTTGAGGAGGACTGCCCAAAGCCTTGGGACCCTGCACCCACATGAGAGACCCAGAAGAGGCTCCTGGCTCCTGACTTTGGATTAGCACATCTCCAGTCATTGCGGTCACTTGGGGAGTGAATAATCGGATGGAAGATCTTCTTCTCTGTCTTTCCTCCTTTATATATATATATATGTCTGACTTTCCAATAAAGAAATAAATCTTTAAAAAAAGAAAAAAAAAAGAGTCCTGTATCACCAATGGGTGACCGTTCCCCATCCCCAGATACTGGGGCAAGTTGGAAGCTGGGTGTGTCTTCTGCCCTTGTCTACCCGCACTCCCATATACAGGAAAAAGAAATAGAAAACCTGGAAACTATGATCGCAGCCTCAGTTCCTGCCACCCTGATCGACTTACGCAAGCCTCATCTAAAATAAAAAAAAAAAAAACTAATCACAAAATAAATATACCTGATATAATTACATCTGATAAGATACTCAATATTTGCTGTTTCAACTCAGATTTCTTTTAAATGAATAATATGATCATCATCTCATGTATAGATGAGGCCATGTGAATTAAGTGACTTCTCTGTTACATTCCCTGCAGGAGACGCTAATTGTCAAAAGGCATTCGGTCCAGAGACCTTGCTCTTACAATAAGCTGTAGCAATGTCTTACCTACACACACATATACATACTTACTAAAGGCTTGACAGACTCTTCAATGTTTACAAAGCAAAGCATTTACTCCTATTAAAATACAAGCTATAAAAATAAATTGACAAAGCATGATAAAGCAACTCATGCATAGTGATCTCAAATAAACCATACAGTGTACTCTTTACTGTCCACGAGTAGATAAATTTCTAGTGCTTTTTGCATAGAAATATCTAAGCATTTCTGTTACAGACAAATTATGTTCAGTGTTTATGATCTCAACAGCTTTACCTTTTCTAAAATTCTGAAATTGTCTTTCATGAAAAACAACAGAGAAACTTTGGAAGTTGCTTCATCTCTTGACACTGCATTGCTTTTCTTTAGTTTTTATACATTCATGATTTATAACTGACACCTGACCTTGCAGACCAGAGGAGCCTGGAAGGAACAGTGTTCGGATTATAACTACCCTTTTTCCTCCTAAGAAATGAAATATCACCCTAACAATATTTGAAAGACACTACTGTTCTAGAGTAGGCTCTTTCTGCTGAGGTACCATTGATGAAAATTGCAGCAGTATGCAGCAAAATCTGGCTTCCATGGCTTGTGCAAGTCATGCAAAAATACCCAGCCTGTACTTGGCTTAGAGCAAACACCTTCAGCTATCTTCAGAGGTTCAGAAACTTTTTGCATAACTTGTAATAATCTTCCATGTGTTGTCTTTCACATTTGAGATGTCCCCATTCATACTGTCAAGCTTACCTTCATTGAAAGCAATTTCTGCCACAATTGTGCCCCGAAAGTAAAACATCTATGGAGCAGGAGAAGGCTTTCTCCAGGATCTCAGTGTTTCTAACAGTTGGTGCTGTTTTGTTGAATGCTTTGTCTCTTGACACTGCTTTGTTTTTCTGTGTTTTGTAGGCTTCATAAACTCTGATTGACAACTTTATAAATACGAAGACCAAAGAAGCCTGAGTTCAATACAATATGTTCAATACAATAAAAATTCCTTTTCTTAATTCTTTCCTTCAGGGTTGCTATGGTGAAATGTTTTTTCTGATTCAGCTAGAATCTGATTTAGGTTTGTGATCTGTCCAATTCATCACCCAATTTGAATCCCTTTGTGGTGGTGTGAAGTTAGGTTGTGGGATGTTCTCTCTTTCTAATCCATTTTCTGACTTTTAAGCACCTGCTTAACACAGGGCTGTTATTGCTTCTTCCTACATTTGCTCAATCAGTATTATTTTCTTTGATTATAAACTGTTCATCAAATGAGGATTTCCATCAGTTCCTAGAAATTATTGCCCAGCCTTTGCTCCCATGGGCATCTTCATCATTGAAATAACTGTCCTCCCTCATCAAAAAGGCCTCTCTCCTAAAACACCATGTCATCAGGTTTGGACTCAGACAGCCTCCTGCTCTTAGTTTTAGATTTTCAGTAATCTTAAATCCATAGGCAAAATCACTTTTTCACATAATATGATATAATCCTGGTAGACACACAATGATACAGAAAGAAGGTAGATAGAGTGGAACAAAGGTTGAGAGAGAAAGATAAAAATATTCCACTCACTGGGTCACCTTCCAAAGCCCCACTACCACTAAGCATTGGGACTGTGTGAAAACCAGAAACCAGAACTTCCATCTTCATCCCCACATGGGTGGCAGCACCCCAGGTGCTCAGACCATCTCCCCCAACCCATGCCTGCCATGTCAAAAGTGAGGAATCCATGACTTGAAACAATGCTAGCTGTGGCTTAGCCCATTGCACCACAACAGCTCCTTTCCAAAGGTGCCAATATAATTGTCCTCATTTTTTCTCTGTTTGATGTCATCTTTTCTCTTTCTAATTAATTCTTTTGCTTAGGCCAGAGACCTTGCCAGGACCAGACAATCGAACTTCCATCACGGTTAAAATGTGGAGAAACAACAACAGATTATTGTTTCAATGGGGCAGACCCTTTCTCTTCCAGGTTACCTGACTCTTCACACTTAAATGGCTGCCCAGTAGGAACCATTCTTCCTGGCTGCTAAATAAAGGCATCCTTCTCCCCATGCATAGTTGTTTGTGTAGGAATCACCTCTCAGTGTTTTTGTTTGTTTGTTTTCCCTTTCAGCAGCATCTTGTCAGAGACCAAGAATACATGTGGTCAGACTGTGTTCAGCTCTCTGGCATGCACTGTTAATCGCCAGGACAGAGTGCTTGGTGCTGTGATGACAAGATATTGTTGAGACTGAAATGCTTGACAATGCAATACATGCTACTGCCACACACTAACGGCTCTGTCTGCCTGGAGCTGGAACAGAATGAGCATGCCAATTGATTTATGACCTAATGCAAGCAAATTCTTCATTGGTTCTGTTCTTGCATATTAACAAAGCTAAAGGGATTTGCCCCTTGGCATTCTGGAGATGAGTGTGTCATTAGGAACTGCAGTTTCTTTTCTAATTCATAGTTGAATGCATCCTGGTTTCCAGCAAGGGTCTCTCCTTCTCTGTTTAATGGTATAGTACACTTAGTTATGCTTGAGTCCTTACTACTTCTCCTGGATTGATGTGACAAGACCTGTTAACAGTCCTCCCAGGTCCTGCAAGCAGGTGCCTGGTGGTGTTCTCTGGTTGTGGATGTTTTCAAATTTCCATAATCCCGCATACCAATTTCTCTCAATCTGTTCAGATATAAGAGCTGATACTCTGACCATCTTTGGGTGTATGCCTCAGGTCCTGGGCCCCCTTGGGGCCTGCACCTAGGTTCGCATTTTCACTTGCCCAGCCTACTTTTACTTGACATAGGGACTAGGCATATTATAGCTGTGAAAATTTGTTAACCAGGCCACCCTTGGCTTTTAATAAAATTAAAGTATAACCTATTGCTCCAAACTCATTCACATTAAATATGAATATTTTTTGTAGACTTTAACTCAATAAAATGGTTTAAAAAGCAAAATTTGCTAAAATGCACACCAATATTAGCATTAATTTTATAAACTTTATATTTAACCGTGATCATTGATATATTCATAATTTATGAATAGAGTTCTCTTTTAAGATTTATTGGTAATAAAGTTGAATTAAAAACTTATGATTAGATGGTCAGCTTTTAACATAAATGTAACATACCAAAAACTGTCAACTTCTTGGGGATTTTGTCACAGGACATTGTGAAAAAACAAAAGGTGTATCAGTTTTTTCTTACACCAAAAAGAATTCCATGCAGAAAATTGAAGCAACCAAAAGAAAGATTTATTTAATATGGAAACCTCCCGAAGCATTGAGGGAGGGGGGAGGAAGAGATTTAGCAGAGAAGGACCTAAGCAAGTGATGGAAGTGGTATCTTTTAAGCATAGTCTTGGAAGAAAGAGAGAGAGATGGAGTGAGAGAGAGAGAATGAATTAGAACAGTAGAACAGTGGTTCTAATTCTGGCTAGCTGGCTCAAAATCAAAAACCATCAGAAAATGTTGGGGTCCTGGCAGTTGGTGTGGAGGACACGAAGGTGTGAAGAGAACTGTTCCATTGCAGGCAAGGCAGCAAGGAATTCCCCACTGCATGGCATGGCCTGGCGGGTGTCTCTGCATCCACCTGAAGGCAGTTCCAAATTCCTACTCATGGACACCCGGACAACCCTGCTTAGATTTCTGTAATCTGTTTAGACATTGTCTGCTTCTGTGGAATTGGTCTTTACTATCAATGTGTGCTTGGGTGTTGACATTGCTGATACTGTTTAAGCAAAAGGGCCTTTTCCTGTTCATGCTGTCTCGGCTGCCCCCATTGATCATATGTTAATCAAGGGTGTTGCAAGAACCTATGCTTAGAATTTTCCTCCCCCATTGACCATATGCTAATCACGGGTGTTAAATCCCTAGGCATAGTGGGAATCTATTCTTTCCCTCTTTCCTTGATCTTTAGGTCCCTCCTTCTGTGATGCATTTCCTCCCTTAACTGATTCTAGACGAAGTTGTTGAATGAGGATTGTAGTAGGAATATGTTACTGACTGATATGGGCCCTCTATTGAGAACTCCCTGACCACAGGATTAGGACAGCGGATATCCTGCCTCAAGGTGAAATGATTGGCAGAACTATCCTTAGGAATGCCCACTTGACCAGGTGTGAAAAGTCTGTGCCAGCCTTTCTGAGTGCTTCTATATAAATAAAGCAGACAGCTGACTCGCACTGTCCATTATGATCCTGAAACTGTAGCGGTCGTTTCTTTTCTGTTTATGCCTAATCCACACATGAGAGCTCAGCTGGAGCTGGACTCTGGCAAGAAAGGTGTGATAGGCCATCTCTTCCATTTCCATGGTAAGTTTAAATCCCAGGCACCATCGCCTTGCTTCTTCATGATAAACATACAAAGAAATGGGAGGGGGGTTCACACTGTGATCTGGTCAAAGATAACCTTAGGGGAAGCAATTTGATTCCCTCAATGGAATTTTCTGACCCCCCACCACTTTAAAAAAAGTCCTGATAAAACTGGAACTCGGGGAGGCAGACTTCCCCTTCAAAAAGTGACTCCATCTAACAACACAGCAATGATTCTTATGGTGAAACCAGAAGGAACTTGTATTTTTAAAGGAGGCAGAAAATAAAGGGGAAGCAACAGTTTATATTTTCAAGACAAAACTTCGCTAGAGACCATGACCCTAAATGTCCCTAACAATTCCACAATATCTGATTATTTCCTAGGCTATCAAAATCATACTTACAAAGGAGGAGGCTCACCAAATTGTGTTTTAACAGCTTAAAATTAGCCATGGAGATATTTACACCAAAAGACGTCTTTATTTGAAAAGCAGTGTTGCAGAAAAAAAAAAGAGAGGAGAACAAAAAAAACAGATTCTCTCTTATTTTGTTCACTACCTAAATGGCTACAACAGCCAAGTTTGAATCTGACTACACCAAGATCTGAGTTTTCCTACCAAGCAACAACAATTGTGCAACAATCCAAGGTTGTACATAGCAGACTCAATTATTCAATATCAAAGTCAGGTTATTTGTGTGTAAGGCTCCTGTTATTAAGGATGGTATTTTGATGTTAAGAAAATAGAGTACAAAGTGAAATATTACTATAACTTTAAGAGTGCGGCTTTCAGAAATCTACATTCTATTGACTCTGAATTCCCAGGAAAGCCCCCATACCAGGGCACCTGACAGCAACCTAAATTATTCTCTGACCCAAAAACAGACCAAAATTCCTGCAGGTTTCTATGAGTAAAGGCTATCACAAGAGGTTAATGCTAACAATTTGCCATTTCATTATTCTTGCATGTAAACTTGGTGATTATAACCCATACCACAATGCTTACATTTGTGATCTTTGTTTCCCTCTGCAGGGTAAGTGTAATCCTCACTAATTGTAACAACTTAGTAAATAAATGCATGCAAAACACTTTCAATGAATAGATTGATTTTGTACTAAGAATTTTCACCATAAGACCTAAACTCAGAAAATGTCTAAGTGCTGATCACACCATTGTTAGCTAGAGACATGATTCTGACGTCTAGGGCTGACCTATCTCAGATTTGATGTTAAGAGGTGTTTCATAATTCTCCATGTCACCTTCTTATAAGACATCCACCATCACAAGTCCACTATCAGATTCTATCAGTTTATCTAGTTTGGATTGTGTATTTAATGGAGACTGTGCCATGTTTATCTTCCTGTGTCTGGTTTAAGTGTATGATGTTCCATGCGTAGCATATTCCACAATCAAGACCTGCAAAATGAAACTGAAACAAGAAAGTGAAAATGCAAAAGCTAAGAAATTAATAGGCTGTTTGAGAAAGATATTAATACTGGAAATAGAAACACACTTTATTGTAGCACTTAATGAAGCAGAAACTTCAGTTAATGATGTAATTACAAATATATTTTGGAAAATGAAATTAGAAAATAGTTTTGATATATTATATCGCAAACGGTAACTGATATTTTGGCTCATATGTGCAAGTATTATGATTATTTCAGACAGTAGGAATTAGAGAAAATGGCTTTCAATGAATACGAGTTTAGGGATATAAGTATTAATAAATGGGTAAGTAATGGTTGGAGGATAAAACTAAAACTTTGATTTATTGTAATTCTTTGTTCGCTGGTGTTACTAGATGGCATTCAATGGGAAAATGGCAATGAGCTTAAGGTAAGAAGAGTCCTAGAACATGAGGGAAGCATTGATACAGAATGTACAAAGAAAGAGAAAGAAAGAAAGAAAGAAAGAAAGAAAGAAAGAAAGAAAGAAAGAAAGAAAGAAAAAAAGAAAGAAAGAAAGAAAGAAAGAAGGAAGGAAAGAAAGAAAGAAAGAAAGAAAGAAAGAAAGAAAAAGAAAGAAAGAAAGAAAGAAGGAAGGAAGGAAAGAAAGAAAGAAGGAAGGAAGGAAGGAAGGAAGGAAGGAAGGAAGGAAAGAAAGAAAGAAAGAAAGAAAGGAATATTAAATAAATAAATCAGGGCTATCTTTCAACCCCAACAGCTGCCATCAGTAGTCAGATGACTGAACTTGACAGCGTTTTGGTCGTTTGTTTCTTTTACCTTCTTAAACATTAGAGAGCATCTTTTTTTTTTTTTTTGTATTTGTAAAATGGGTACTACGACAAGCTTCCACATTGTCTATCTCCCTGTGTTTTTATATAGCTAGGTAGCTAGCTATCCACCTATATATCTACCCATAATTTTCTATTATCCATTATCTTTTTTCCTTGTTCCTTTTGACATATGATGCTCGAATAACGCCTAGAACTGAAGACTTCAGAGACAGTTTCTAACGAGCCTGTAATGTGTTCTTTGCGGTCTATGATTTTCCTTAGAAGATGGAAAGAGGGGAGTCTGGGCACAGGGTGTGTTTGGGGACTGTGGAGAGAGCGTGATCATGTCTTAGCCAAAGGTGGTATTAACAGAGCCATTGTGTTCTCTTATTGATCAAACCAGTTTCTCAAAATAATCTGTCCCTATGAGATTCATGTCCTCACCCTTCATCGCTCTGACGAAAGATTTGCTTTCTCTGACTCTCTGCTTAGTTGGGAAAACATCTTACGTTTGAGAGGGAAAAAGTAGCTTGACGCTGAAGTGAGTGTCTCACAGTGCAGATACACTCGTCATGATATTCATAAACTGAATTTTGGCAGACATTAAAACATCAGAAGAGGGTTCCAATGCAGTAGCCTATAAAGGCTAAATCCTTGCCTTCCATCCACCAAAACCCATATCCCTGTTTGTAGCATAGGGAAGCAATGAAGGATGAATAAAGCCTTGAGACACTACAGCAGGCTCCTGGTTTTTGATTCAGCACTGGCCATTGCATCTACTAGGGGAGTGAACCAGCAGGCAGAATCTTTCTCCCTGTATCTTTGTTACTCTGTATATCTGCTTTGCCAAAAACAATAAATAAATCTTAATGATAAAATAAGGCAAAACAGCAGAAAACATAGCGTCCACACAGATAGTGAAGAAAAAATTGAAGCACCTCTTTGATATACAATCAGAATATCTCCCTTTCTTCTCTTGGGCCCTCTAGTCCCAATACAGACACTTCAGCGTTCCAACATCCATTTGCACTCACATGTGACTGTCCACAAGGTAGCATTTTCTTATAAGGTCTGTAAATCCAGTTTTAGCAAAGTATCCCCCAAGGACCATGTGGCAATATGTTCACCCTTGCTTATGATTGGTACTGAAGGAGCCGGAAGCAGATCTGCAATACAGCTTCTTGAATTCCACAGGATGGATGTCCGGTGTTAGCTGTACTAAATGCCCATATTGAGTCATTCTTCTCTCTAAAGGGCTTAACTTCACCAAAGTGCAAGGAATCTTAATTCAAATATCTGAGAGATGATTTAGAAGTTTTCATTAAGGCATGGCATTTTCTTCTTTTTAAAGATTTTATATCCACGAAAGCAGACTGGGCTCGGTAACAAAGGCCAGGTGGGTTTTATAGAAGGCTTTACAGAATTGTACTCATTTCCTCACCCCCAGAGAAGAATGTTGAACCAGAATTTAAACTTCTGTGGAGAGCAAAGGTTGTTAGCTCTGGTATTGGTTTAGGCTGGATTGAATTTTGTTTGCATTTTTAGCTTCTCAATTTTTTTAAAATTCATTTATTCTGCAAAGTAAGCTACTTCATTAAGGTAGTAGAAGTGGCCTTTTGACAGTTGGGACTGGACTGAAATTTCCATCTCAGTCAAACTGATTTCACATACCATGCAATTTCTTTATCCCACATTCTCCTACCGTGATATCGCACTCAATCAAAGCCAACAATTTATTTCTATTGAAGTTTGAGGTTGAATGGAGACTGAATAGAATCAGGAATCTATTGCTGTATTTCATTCCAATGGTGCAGTATAATACCTTGGAGAGAGTTAAGATGATAAAATCTGAGTGTTGCTGAAATTGAAAGAGAGATGTTTAGGGTAATTGATGCATTTAAATAAACATCACTGTTGATTTTCACGGCTTCTAAATTAAAGAGCTCCTTCAGCCCCCTGTATTTCCCCTTGGCCTACATTTCCCTGGGCATCTTGGACAGGGCCCTCTCTGGAGACCTGGTCTCCCTTACACCAGGCACAGAGGACATCAGGGAGAGAGGCTGACAGTGTAACAATTCACAGTTGCAGCGTTTAGCAAAAATCCAGAATATTGGATAATGGCTGTGGGGTGGTGGGGAGGGGATGCGTAGTTTCTTTCCTTCTTACTTCACCTTTCAAACCTGCTCTGTTTGGTTTGAGTGTCTTAAAACCAGCTCCCTGAAATCAAGAGCCAAAAAGCAGTTCAGTGGTTATTAGGAATCTGAGAGATGATAAATTGATAACTAATGAGTGTACATGTCCATGTGTGTAACTATTGCTATTCCTTCTGGAAGAGAGACTGTTCAGTAGCCTAGCAGCTAAGGTGCCAGGAGGAAGGCTGTAGCAGGCAGTCTCCCAAAGCAAAGTACCTGGGTATGATGTCTGACTCAGGTTTCTGAATACAGCCTCCTGCTAAATGTAGCACTCCATGGGAACAGGCGACTCTGACAGCTCAAGCAAGGGGTCCCCACTACCCATGGGGTAACTTATTTTACATAGGAACACTGTTAAAGTGGACTTTTTTGCAATATGGTGATCTTAATTAATGACATCGTTTCTATAATGAAAACTCACTGAGAGTGGGTTTTAAATGTGTGTGAAGTGATACATATATCAATTAACTTATTTTTGGTGTTTTTTACTATATATGTGTTTCCAAACAGCATCGCTCATGGAGAACTCTATTTGATTTGAGTCATTTGAGATAAACAAGTATTTTAATTGATGAAACACGCAAACACCTTAGTAATACCAGTGTTAATAAAGCCCTAGGGTTCACTACATTGTCAACAGATTCTGACCTGCTACACAACCACATTCATACGATCACAATATCCTGGCATTCCTGGAGTCTGAAAATTCTTTCTGCTGGTCCTGTGGGGAGAAATGACCACAAGAAGCTGAGTTTGAGCTTGAGCTGCTCACCATCTTTCTCCATCAGAGCAGCCTGTGTCACCATTCTAGAATACTAAGGTTACAGGATTCTGGGCTATTATAACCATGCAGCTGCTGATTGGACAGTTGGTAGGGTTGCTGTGGAGCCAAATGATGTCAACAAGACACAGCCAATTAGAATGATTCCTGTCATCTGGACAGCCATACGTGCTTGTGTGTATGAGGCAAGAGTAAGGGCTGAGGCAAGAGCTCAGGTTCAGAGCAACTACCTCCTACTTGGTCATGGCCCACTGAAGGTCATGGGCTTGTCTCTTCTCTGTTAGTCCCACTCATCTACTTGCCTGCTAATAACTGTGTTTTGAAGCTTGACAGAAACTGTGGCAGCTGGGGTCCTCTGGATATGGACGGACTGCACTCTGCACCCTTTATTATAGTGGTCTTGGTAACAGACCAAAGAGAGGTGCCTGCTAGGAGGACACATATTTTACTGACTCACCGCCCGCCACTCCCTCTGCTGCTAGCAGGTGAACTATATCCTCTTTCAAACCATCTTCCCTTATGCCTACTGACTCTCAGTCATTAAAATTTTTTGCTGTGAACAAACCTTGACTACAGACCACCACCTAAGAGTCTATATGATTATTAGCTCTGATATTTTCAGTTCTCCTCTCTAAGATCAGTTGGGTGTGCATGTGTAGGCTCATCTCTGGAGCTTCCATTCTGTTCCATTGATCTTTGTCTATGTTTCTGTATCAGACTTATTTTTTGAAAGATTTTTTATCTTTATTGAAAAAGTAGATATATAGAGAGGAGATACAGAGAGAAAGATATGTTATATGTCCCAGCAGGTTGGCCTAGTGGTTAAAGTCCTCACCTTGCCCAGGCCAGGATTCCATATGGGCACCAGTTCTAATCCTGGAAGCCCTGCTTCCCATGCAGCTCCCTGCTTGTGGCCTGGGCAAGGTGTCAAGGACAGCCCAAAGCCTTGGGTTTATGCACCTACATAGGAGACTCACAAGAGGTTCTGGACTCCTGGCTTTGGATTGTCACAACTCTAGCCATTGTGGCCTCTTGGGAAATGAACCATCAAATGGAAGATCTTCTTCTCTATCTCTCCTCTTTTCTGTATATCTGTCTTCCCATTAAAAAATAACTGAATCTTTTGATAAATTATCAAATAGTGTGTGTAGGTATATACAAATTGCAACCTTTCCATTAATTTCTCTATCTCCATTCTCTCTCTATTGTGTTACTCATCATGCAAATAGGAAAGATGTTTATCACCTTTGGAAAGTAGCTAATGCCTGGGAAGTAATCTCTTCTGATTCAGCAAAGCCAGAATAGTTTACAGCTATAAAACACAGGAAATAAAAATCAGAGCAATACAGACCCAAGCCACGCTTCACTGACATTTGAGGCATTCATGCTAGTTTGGGCTCGTATCTAGCAGCCTTTCACAGAGCAGCCTGCTCCTCCACCTGCACTGTATAACCCCAACTCTGCTGTTCCTGGACCTTTTACCTTAGATCCTTATATTTTCATGCTTCAGACATTGTTTTTCATTCTTACTACCTTGAAGTCTTATCTGGAGCCTTCAGGAAACCGGGCCACATTCTCTGAGACCCATGGCACTGTGGATGTTCTTTGCCATTATCTCACATTTGTTTGTTTTATACTTGCAGTTGAAGCTTAGGAGAAGTAAATTTCATTTACCTCTTAATGTGCATCTCTGATACCAAAGTGTGAACCCTACAGGTAGAGCTTATAGTAAGCAATTAATTTGCCTGTCACACTACCGATGAGTATACTTGCCACCAAAATTATGAGCTCTACAGTTTAGGAATGTGATGTCATGTCTGTCCTTGACCTCTCACTTAATGTCATGTGTGCCTGGCACACACCTAATATTTTCTGGAAGCATGGTGGACTGGAGCCATTTTAATTAGAAGCTAGTAGTGCTAGGAACATACATAATAATATTAAGATAAAAACTGCTTGACATTGCATTAGAATTTAAAACTTCAAACACTGATAAAAACAGCATTTATTGAAAATCCCCAAATCATCGTTATTCTCAGAAGCTTGCTGGCCTTGGTTTTGGAAATTAGATTTCTTAGAATGAAACCCGAGTTGTTCCCCTCTTACAACATAATGAATATACACTAGCCGGTCACTCTGCCTTTCAAATAAGTAAATTCAGAAAAGGAAAAGAAATATGGGAGAAAACATTCACAGTGGTATAGTTTGTAGTGTTTGTTTTCTTAAAATAATAATCCATTCATGAGAGATCTGTGGGGATAAAGAATGTTTTTGCTTAGAAGATACTTGATTCCAGTTGCTGCAACTGGGTAGGCAGTGGCAAGAGGACCCTTTGAAGTCACCCTACTTCCAAAGCCATCTCATGGGCGTGCAGGGTGAAGGTGACTCCAGACAGGCCCAATCTGGAGTCACCTCTTGATTGTATTGTTGACTATTGAGAGACTTAAAAGATTTGAACATCATGAAAGTTATTCTCAGTAAAGGGCTTTATCCCCTTCTCTATACCTGCAATGTAACGATACATTCACATAGATCAATTATGGACTTTTGATTGTCGTTGAGGTTCTAAAAAGTTGCTACAGTATAGGGGAAAACAGTGAGTGGAGGTGAAAAGGGAGCAGGATAGAAGGGAAAATCTTGAGCAAACGAATTGCATCATGAAAACTAAAGAAATTAGGGAGGGACAGCAGAAGGAAGGAAGAGAGAAAAAGACAGGAAGAGGTTGTACTCTGGGCTGTGTCTGAGTGATCTCTCACAAGTATCTTGTGGGCAAAAACTTGACTTTATATATATATATATATTCATATATATACATATATATATTACCCCATGTTTTAAGTGAATCCTTTAATTCAGAAATTCCTGCACCCTGTTATACAGAGATGAAAAAGACCTACATTCTTCACTCTTTTTTTTTAAGATTTATTTTTATTATGTTTTTATTGGAAAGGCAGATATACAGAAAGGAGAGACAGAGAGGAAGATCTTCCGTCCGATGATTCACTCCCCAAGTGAGCGCAACGGCCGATACTATGCCGATCCAAAGCCAGGAGCCTCTTCCGGGTCTCCCATGCGGGTGCAGAGTCCCAAAGCTTTGGGCCGTCCTTGACTGCTTTCCCGGGCCACAGGCAGGGAGCTGGAAGGGAAGCGGGGCTGCCGGGATTAGATCCGGCGCCCATATGGGATCCTGGGCGTGCAAGGCGAGGACCTTAACCACTGTGCCACCGTGCCGGGCCCTAGTGTTCTTCACTCTTAACCCTCATAGTATCCTAAGGGACTATCAGCCTGAAAGGTTGAAATCTTCCCCAAGACAAAGCAGGACAGTGAGTCCACAACAGTTTTGGTATTTGGAACCCAAATTTCAAAAGGCAGGCATGATTTGTGATCTGGGATTTCTCTGAGACCAAAAATCCTAAAGACTCCATCAAACTTATACTATGCCACTTTTTAGGGGGAAAAAAATGTAGAGCAAGTTAGATGTGGAAAAGATGGTCCACTGAAGATCACATGACTTTGAGGGCCAAGATTTGTGTAACACCGCCAGCCTCAATATTCTAGAGCTATGGAAGCAAGATTCAGATCATACTTCAAGGTCCAACTTCAGCTTCAGAATCCACAAACACATGATGAAAAATCATTTCACTCTCTGGCAATGTGACCTCAGTAGCAATCTAACAGGATAGGTAGGATGATAATAGCAACCAATCAAAGTACCCAAAACATTCTTCAGGGAACTCGAAAAAATGATACAAAAATTCATCTGGAAACACACACACGAAAAAAAACCACAAATAGCCAGAAACATCCTGAAGAATAGGCAATTATCGGGGGAATCACAGTTCCGGATCTATGGACATACTACAGAGTGGTGGTCATCAAAACAGCTTGGTATTGGCACAGAGATAAATAGGAGGACCAATGGAGCAGAATAGAAACAACAGACGGGAACCCACACAGATACAACCAAATAATCTTTGACAAGAAAAAACAGACAACAACCCATACAAATGGGAAGGTCTCTTCAAAAAATGCTATTGGGAGAACTGGCTGATAGCCTGCAGAAACCAGAAGATAGACCCGCATCTGTCACCATACACTAGGATCAAATCTAAATGGATAAAAGACCTAAACCTACACCCAGAAACCTTCAAACCTTTGCAAGAAAATGTAGGAAACACCCTGCAAGACCTAGGAGTAGGTCCTGACTTTCTAAATAGAAAACCAAAAGCAATAGCAATTAAGACCAAAATAAACAAATGGGACTATATCAAAGTAAAAAGCTTCTGCACAGCAAAGGAAACTATCAACAAAGTAATAAAACAACCCACAGAATGGGAGAAGATCTTTGCATACTACATAGGTGATAGGGGGCTAATCTCCAGAATATACAAAGACCACCAGAGAAACCAAAACACCAAAATAAACAAACCTCTTAAAAAATGGGCAAGGGAAATGGGCAGACATTTCACAAAGGAACAAACCCAAATGGCAAACAAACATGTGAAAAAATGTTCAAATTCCCTTGCAATAAGGGAAATCCAAATTGAGACATCAATGAGGTACCACTAACACCAGTAAGAATGGCTCATATACAAAAACCACCAACAACACTTGCTGGGGAGGTTGTGGGGAAAAGGAAACCCTTCTCCATTGCTGGTGGGGCTGCAGGTTGGTACAGCCTCTATGGAAATCAGTCTGGAGAACACTCAAACAGCTGAAAATCTGCATACCATATGATCCAGCAATAGCACTCCTAGGAATATATCCAAAACACCTGTTTCACGAGAAACCTACATGCATCCCCATGTTCATAGCAGCACAATCAATAATTGCAAAAACTTGGAAGCAACCAAAATGCTCATCATAGAAGACTGGATAAGAAAGCTATGGTTTATTTACTCGATGGAATACTACTCAGCTATTAAAAAAAAAAAAAAAACTGAAATGCAGTTCTTTGTGGCCAAATGGGCCCAACTGGAAACCATCATGCTAAGGGAAATGAGTCAATCCCAAAAGGTCAGATGCCACATGTTTGCCTTAATTTAAGTTGAAATGCTGTCAATTTATAAAAGGGTACCTGTGAAATGTAATATTACATTGTTAATTAACTCCATAATGCTGGAAACTGTTGTTGATGTTATGTTATGGCATTTAATTGGTCGGAACGACAATCTGTCAGCTATGTCTCCAGACCAGAGTTAGTCTCCACAAGAAACTGTTGAATTCAGCTGGGCAACAAGATACTGGACACTATGCAAGGCACATGCTTGCACTGAAAGAAACAAGACTAGATTTGATCTATAATACTGCAATAAGGTGGAGCAATCCACCACGTGGGGGAGGACAAGAGGAGGGAAAAGGGGAACATGAGAGCCTATGATATGTTGTTATAAAATTAAATGCAATTAAAAAATATTAAAAAAAAGAAAATACCTGTCCTGTAATTGAAACTCTGAATGCTCCTCGTAATGCATGAATTTTTGAACACTGACATGATTTCAAAAGCATCATAAAAGTTTTCAGACTTGGCAAGCAAGTTTCCAGCCCAACTGTAGATGTGTTGCATGTGTTGTGTGAAATTAATTTCAGGCTATGGTTATAATTCATCTAGAAAATATAGTGAACTTCATACTTAGACTTGAGTCCCATCAATAAGATGCCTCATGCATATGAAAAGATACCAAAGCCTGAAGAATATTAGCATCTATAGTCTTTGTGGACCCAAGCATTTTGGATCAGGGACAGTCAGTACAAAATCCATACTCGGAGAACAATACAGAGGGACCTAAACTCCCCATCTGTATATTTCGAAGTGACTGCATTCTCCTTGCTGTGCCTTTTTATCTCCTCCTGGTGAATGACGAGTGAGAGAATGTCATCAGTTTCCAGAAAGGAACACTGTGTGTGTGTGTGTGTGTGTGTGTGTGTGTGTGTGTAGTTAGCTATCAGTAACACAGGATTATAAAGTGAAACCACGTAGACAGTTCAAGAGACTTGGAAAGACTTGTGTTGGTTAGGGTATGGGATATTGGGATCATCCCAGAAGCTAGAGATAGAGAGCATTGGCAGTCTATGGGATCAATAGTGGTTTGTTAAGCATAGCAAGATAGCAAGGCATTGTCAGGAGGCGCCTCTCACAAGGAGCTATTTGTTTAAATATTATAGAAATCTTATGAGGTAAGAGTTGATTCCCAAACATGCAACAGATGCAGAAAATGAGCCAAGAAGTAAGAACCTTTCCTTTGTCATGCAATTAAAGTAGCAGAACGTCGCGTCTGCCACACTGTTGGGAATAGAATCACATCCATCTTGCTCCCTCTCCCTGCACAGATGCCAGCGGGGCTCAGCAGTTGAGATAAAGCCACACAATGTGTCTGAATTTTGTGACAATCCTTGGCAGAAGCAATTCCTATCACTCATGTTAGAGTTTGCCTTCCTCTTTCCACCCAGCTTTATGGGGAGTAAAATATGACATTTGGTTAATTAATTTTTCATCTCTCAAAAGCTGGTGTAGGGCAGAAGTACATTAGGCAATTCTCATTTCTGTAACATTGGAGTCCAAGGGGTATGGCTTTATGAGGCATCCCTGAAGCGATGATGCATGGCTTATATTGAACAAAGGCTGAATCCAGAAGCTCCATTGTCCTGGCTCTGTAAAGGAGTTAGGTATGTGAATAAGGAGAGTAATTCAATGTGTTCCTCTCCTGACTGTTTTTAAATCTACATGTACTCAACAGAGCTTTCAGTGAATGTTTCATACAATAAGTGTACATGATTAGAAAATGTGAAATTATAAGGGACATTGACCATATCCTCTCTACCTTATTCCAAGAAAATATTCAATTGGCAGGGAGGCAACAAAAGGAGGAGCTGCAGGGAAGAAGATCAAGTGGGGCTTCATGAAATTAGGAAGGAAAGTAATGAATAATAACACAAAAGCTCCTACAAGCTGAGAGAAAATTGAAATTGTGTTTGACATATGTGTGGAAGGTGTGTGTCCAAGGTGAGAATCACAGACCCAGGGCAGAGAGCTTGAGCTGCAGAACCTACAGTGGCAATCCAGTGATCCGAAGAGGCTTGGAGATTAAGCTGTAGGATGAGGAAAGAGTCAAAGGCAGGTGCATCCACTGACAGCAAAAGCATAGATATGTCCATAAGTCAGAAGAGTAGGCAACAGGGCTCATGTCAGAGAATTTAAGTAAGGCGCAAGGGTGAAGCTTGAGCTGTTCTTGCTCATGCTCAGTGTCACAAGCAGCTGTCAACTGTAGGAATCAAGTAGAATGGGAGCCTCTGTAATGGACTGGAAGTCTAGCAGAGACAGAGCAGGCGAGGGCCTCCCTACCACTCCAACCCAAGAATGCAGGTAGTAGCAGTGCTCAGAGACCCAGGTTAGCCCTCCCACAGTCCCACACTCAACATCATGCCAGAGCCAGAAGGAGTACACAGATAGAATGGGAAATGACTATCAAAACCCAGGTCAATTTCACATATGAAAAATAAGTACAGATTTAGTGTCCCACACTAAAGGATATGTGCAGTGAGAAGAAACAAAGCACAAAGTAATTTGGGAAATGCCTAGTATGTATCTGACATTACTCCTGGGACTGGGAATGGAGAGACAGATTCAAGCATGTTAATACCCTGTGGGTAAGAAGCTGAACTTGAGCATTGCTACCTCCAATTCCAGCTAAAGAAGTACATTTATTTCAATGAGAAGACAGGGAAATCTTCAGAAGACACACACATGAATCTGATATGGGAGAATCATGGGAAATTTTCATAGGAAAGGAGGAGAAAGAGCAGAAGGACATTTTGCACAAAGTGTCCATTCCTGGCATCAGGTCCTAAAAGAATAAGAACATGTTTGACAGACTCACTGCCTGCTGTTGCAGTTATTATGGTGCAATTCTTGAGTCTGAGTGCTTTATAAAGAAAAAGAAGAGATTTGTTTATCTCACATTCTGGTAATCCAAGGAAAAAATTCCAGTGTCAATATTTTGCAAGGACCTCCTGGCAGATAATACATGGCTGCAGCTGGAGCACATGAAATAGGGAGAGCTATAGCTAGAGTGTGAGAGTGGGAGCAAGAGAGACATCTAAGAGAGTCAACAAAGCTAAACTTGCTTTACAGGACCCTGCTCTCAGAGTCAACAGCCTAGTTCTTGAGTCCTTCGAGCTAGCTTACACTTGTAAGATGTGTATTAGAACTTTCAGAACTTGGTGACCACAGAGTCTAGCATCTTCAGCAGAGCCCCATCTCTTAAAGGTTGTAACAACTCAAAGTTGGGAAGTCCATCTCCAACACATAACTGTTTAGAAGGCCAACCATCACTGGGCCACACAACCTACTACCTACCCATGGCAGGCAGATAAAGCCAGATATTTCAGAGCGGTAACAGTGATGAGAGCTGAAATCCCATCCACCACTTTTCAAACAATTGTGGTAGGGTAGACTTCTCACAAAATGCTTCTAATAATTGTAACTTTTATGAAATTATTACAGTTATAAGGCCAATAATTCTGAGGAAATAGGAGATTAAATACATTGAAGATTGCATCTCTTCTGCAACTTGAACTTCAGAGAGAGGTGCAGTATGAAGCATTCCTACTATCAGTGAGAAAGTTTAACTATTTTCCAGCCCACACAGGACTGGGATGTTTGAGAAAACTGAGAAACTGTGAATTAAACATTTTATGCAATCTAAGACCTTAATCTAAACACATATGTGGGCACTTAAGAAAATGTGGGAAATGGAATTAAAGCATAAAATTTGGGGTCAGATGTTTGACTTAGCACTCGAGATATATCCAAGCACCTGTTTCTGATCCGCAGTTCCACTCCAGACCTGTGTATGTATGTGTGTATCCTTTTCTCTGTAAATCTGCCTCTCAAATAAATAAATAAATAGATACATAAATCTTTTAAAATGCTGTCCAGTAGTGACATCCAAACCAGATTCCCAATTGTGTGTGTTGGGAGAAAGAAGATAGCCCCTCATCTCAGACTGGAGAACATTCCAAGAGATGTGTGAGTATGGATCTGGTCGAAACACATGGCATGTGTGCACCAGATGCCTCCCCACCCCACTCCATGCCACTGTCTTGGTGCCACTCACTCTAATGGGTGTATGATCAGACTACAAAAGTCACCTGTTTTAGAAAGCACTATGTTCTCTCAAGCTTTAGCACCTTTGCCAATGTCTGCGCCTCTCCTTGGGGTGCCCTCGCTAACATCACACTCCTCCTCAGAGCACCTTTTCCCCTTTTCCCATGCTGCCATTACCCTACATTTCTGCTTGCCTCCTCTGCCTAGAGGGTTCAACTTGTCTACGTACTGCTTGCAAGAGACCTTGTCTTCTCCTTGACCTCTGCCCCAAGGTAGTTTTTTACCGTGCCTTTGCAAAACACACTTGCTGGTGCATGGATTTGCTGCCTGGTAGCGACTGACCATACTTGGCTGCCCAGGAGTCGGAAGCAGCCACAGTTGTACAAGTCCACATCTACTGCTTGGCAAAACACAGTTGCTCAGCATGAATTGAGTTAATGGAGCTATCACCCATGGACTATTCACTGTGATACTAACCATAAATTTGGGCTGTGTGTGGAGGGTGCAGGTGGGAGAGGGAAGGCATGGAATAGAATCTTAGCAAACTGTTAAGTCACACAATGCAGGGATGTGGCATGGTCTCCCTTCCTCATGAACGCTGGAGTGCAGGTGGGTCAGCCCTGGTGTCCAACTCACCTCCAGCACACTTCTGCTGCAGGGCCTCAGTCTTCTCATCACACATAATGAGTACCCTCACAGAGGTGTGTGGTATGCGGACATCTTCGTACAGTAACCATTGCCACCAAGAGAGATGTGCATCTGATCTCCCCAGCTTTTACAGTAGTCAGTAACCCCTCTCTCCCCACACCCATCTGTCCTCTGTCTGCCTTCCTCACAAACCACTGGCTGACTTGAAATTCTGCTTCTCCTTTGCTAGAAAGGACAAGGCTGATTTAAGTGCAGACAGCTGTCAGCAGAGCAGACATGAGAAATAGGAGTAGAACCTTTGCAAATTAAAGCCTGTCATTTTGAGAGGGACTGTTGCCGCCTCTCCCATCTCCCTCTGCAGGCTGCCGTAGGGCATCAGAGCTGCAGCCTGGGACTCAGGAATGTGCCTCCCTCCTCTGAAGGGCATTCCCTGATGCACTATTCATCCATTCAATTGTTCCGTCATTTATTCATTCACAGGAATGTTTCTGGCAGAGTCCAAGGAACACCTTGATGATTGATGGCATGCTTTAGTTTGGTTGGAGATGTTAGAAGTAGTGCAGGCCAGGGCAACACTCAGGTGGCAGGCAGCCTTGGCTGATAGAAGAAAGGGACATGTACCATCTGCCTGTGGCCACCTGGTGTGGAGGGAAGGGTGGCAGCTTCTGACAGAAGCTGCAGTTCCAGGCAGGGAGCAAGGCAGAGGAAGCAGCACTCATGAAAGGAGAAAAATGGAGCAGAGCTGGGAAGGGCAAGCTCAAAGCTTTAAGTGTGAAGGCCCAGCGGCGTGACCTAGTCGCTAAAGTCTTCACCTTGAATGCACCGGGATCCTATATGGGCGCCGATTCTAATTCTGGCAGTTCCACTTCCCATCCAGCTCCCTGCTTGTGGCCTGGGAAAGCAGTTGAGGGTGGCCCAAAGCCTTGGGACCCTGCACCTGCGTGGGAGACCTGGAGGATGTTCCTGGCTCCTGGCTTCAGATTGGCACAGAAGTGGCTATGGTGGTTACTTGGGGAGTGAATCATTGGATGGAAAATTTTCTTCTCTGTCTCTCCTCCTCTCTGTATATCTGACTTTGCAATAAAAATAAATGCATCTTTAAAAAAAAAACTGTAAGTTTGGGGATCATATTCAGAAGATCCACACAGAATAAAATTCTGCTTAAAACAGCTTTATTGGGAGCACTCCCAGGCAAGGTTCGCTGGTCCAGTACAGAAGTGGGCTAGACAAGTCAGGCCTTGGAGACATCAGGGGCTGTTTCATTTGGGGGATGTAAGTGTAAATGTAGGGATTTTGGCACAGAGGAACTTGCCTCATATGGCACTAGAGTGTTAGAGGCTCCATTCAACCTTGGTGAATCTGCAATCGCTGCTGCCTGAGGAGGCAGCCTCCTTCACTCCCTATGGCCTTATCAACCAGCCTTTGCAGCCTCCTTCTAGGCCAACCCTCACCCACCACTGCTGGGCCTTACACAAGCAGTGTGCCCACTTGGGGTGAGGGGTCTAAGCAATGATCACTTGTCCCAAGACTCAACTGTCACAAGGCCCCACTTGTTTCAAGTCCCACTATTTCAGCATCTTCCCTGAGCTGGAGTCTCCCATCCTCAGAAAAGTGGTAGCAGATAGACAATGTACGATCTGTCTACTGTTGGACCAGTTGCCTGGGTTGTTGCTGTGCCACACCCTGATCCACCAGGACATCCAGACCCAAGACCAGACTGTGAGAAGACGATGTATTTATCAAATAGCTGCAGGCCTTCCTCATGACTGGACATGCATAGGCAATGGGCAGGGAATGGGACTGGGCTAGGGTCTGGAAGAAGAGGGTGCTAGTCCCCAATAATTTCCCCTTCTCCCAGAGGGAACTGGGCAGCTGGGTGTGCCCTGTGGCAGGACATGAATGGTATAAGAGGAAATCCAGACATCAGAGTCAGAGTTGGTGAGGGAGAGTTGTGGCAACCACAGCTATCCCAACAGGGAAAACCCAAGGAACAGAGTCTGAGAGCAGAGCCCCACATCCCTTGAGTCAGGTGTCCCAATCTCCGTTGGGACAAACCATGAGATCAGTTCAGGCTAAAGTAGCTCAGTGGAGAGTCTGGGTGCTCTGGTGGCCAGGAAGCTCTCTCAGTCTGACAGTACCCAGTTTGTCTGCCATCCTGGAAAAACGTCAGGGGAACTGCAGGAACAGAGGAAGATGGACAGTCATCCCTGGGATGCCTGGAGGAAATCGGATAAATGGGGCTGAGCTGAGGGAGAAGCAAATGGCAGGATAGATTTTAAGCAATACCAGCAGGGCTGCTGTGTGTGGCAGAAGCAGACACACTGTGTGGTCCCCCAGTGCATAGGTTGACCTGGGAAGCAGACAGTGCCTATGGTGAGAAGCACTTTGGAAGACAGGGTGCTGTTCATGGAACCTCCGATATTAGGTGTAGCCCCATATCAAGTTTCCAGAAGAATCCAAGGTCAGAGCTGGAAGTCTTTTATGAGGAAAAGGAAACTTCACTTTCTCAGGCCGGGCACACAAGAGGGGGCTCAGTTAAGAGCTGAATGCAGGGGCACAAGCTGTCCTCATTTGGGACTCTCTGGTCTCTGGTTCGCCATCTACCTGACCAGACCCAATCTCGGGGACTGCCTGGGATGGGGGAAGCCCTGATCAGCCCCTAAGAGTCTGACACAGGTAGGGTCCCCAGGTCTGCAGCTTCCCAGCCAAACAAAGACTCAAGATGGGGCTGTCCCATGTGGGAAATACCCAAGGTATTTCCACTCCTGTTTAAAGGGATTGAGTCATCCAGCAACCTCAGGGCAATCAGAAGGACAAAGGGCTGGGGCGCCTGCAGTGGACAGTGCACAGAAAAGATGAAGCAGAATTGACAACAAAAAATTGGAAAGAGCAGTGGGTCTGCAAGGTTGGCTTTGATCAGCAGGAGCTGTGAGTTCACAGCAAAGCAGCTCCCTGGAAGCTGATACTCCTTTAATGGGGCTGAATGGAAACCTTTCAGGGAGGCTCCTGAGAACAAGGGGAGTGGTGGATGTGCAGGCTGTGGAGGAAGGGAGGTCCAGCTGTTAGCACCTGACTGACATCCTGGACTGACCAGAGAAGCTAATTAACACTGCTCCTTGAAGTGCTGTGTGAGAAGGAGAGGGAGTGGAGGAAGGGGAGGGCGAGGACTCAAGCACAAAGTGGCTCATGCTATTAAAATCCTGTCTCTGGGAAGCCTCCAACCAAGGAGCCCAGAACCAGCATCGCTGCCATTCCAGCCCTTCCCCTCCCTCTCTTCCATGTCTGCAGTCAGAGGTTCTGGCTTCCATTTCTGGGGAAGTGCAACAGCATGCTGACCTCTTCTAGTTCATGGGCCCTTCTGCTGCAGTGAGGGCCACATGGCTGACCCTGGACTATGTGTATGCAAGTGGGCAGGGAGTGTGTGTGTGTGTGTGTGCTTGTATGTGTAGTGGTACGGGAGGCCATGATGTCAAATGCACCTCAGAGCCATTAGGTCTGGGAGGAGAGAAACAAAGTCCCCTGCGGAGGGAAGGATCCCTATAGGAAGTGGAGAGAAGAGGCAGCCTGAAACACAGGGTTGGGTGAGCACAGACCCTATTCAAGAGCAAAAAGAGGGAGAAGCATAGGAGCTCAGGCAGGGCATGTCTCTAGCAGAGCAGAGGGAGGAACAGGGGACATTGAAACGTGATAGACTCTGGGTATAACTGCGTCTTCAGTATAGCCACCAAATATGGATGCTGGATCATGCCATGTCTGCTCCACTTCAACTCCTGCTCCTTGCAAACTGCTTGGGAGGGCACGGAAGATGGCTCAATTGCTTGGGGGCAGGACACTCATATGAGTGACATGGAAGAAGCTCCTGTCTGCTGTCCTACACAGGCCCAGCTGCTATGACCTTCGGAGAGTGAATCAGCAGATAGAAGATATTCTCTCATTCTCTCTCTCTACACTGCAGATAGGACACACTCCAGGTAGCTGTCTTGTTCTGCAGCACTGGGAATCCAACGGCAGTACCAGCAGATTGTGGCATTTGTTGGCACCTGATCCTGGACTCTGCGTTGTGCTAAAGTGTGACTAGTTGGTTGCCTTTCCTGGTCTCAGATCTCCATGCTGAGTATTTCCTGGGACTTTCACTCCACTGCCAGTTCATCCCTTCAAATTTGGGAGTCCTTGAGGCAGAGCCTTTTCTTCTATTTCTCATCCTCAGGCTGAGCCCCAGTATTACCCTTACAGAAGAAATATGCAGTTCAGAAGTGGCAGCATCCTTAACTCCTGGTCTCTGAAAGCCTCAAGTTCAATGACAATCCCAGTAATGTTTTCTCGTCCAACCCTTCCTCAGTTCCCTCCCGTCAACTCTCTGTAGCCCTTGGTGCTTTGCACAGTGATGTGTGTTCTAACTGGCCTTTACTCCAGGCACTCCAATCAACACTCCACACTCCCCACAAAAACACAAGCTTGCCAAGTGATTACTCTCTGGGTCTTTCTTTGTTTGCTCAGTCCTTTAGAATATCCTACTATATGTGTGTTACATGCCAGGCTGTGGTAGCCCTAAGTCTGGAATCTGATTCTTACAACCCCAACACAGACCCTGGGTGCCCTGACCACTGCCCACTTCTGGCCCTGCATCCCTGCATTGCCTAGGATTTCCTAGCTTCCAGAGCACTTCTACACATTGCTCACACCATGTCCCTCACAGAAATGCCTTTCTCTACCTGACACGGAATGTTTTCAGTGCCCCAGGAGCCCTGGGTAGAGATGGGGCTGGAGACCTTGCCACACTGCCGCCATTTGACTATGTGACCTTTAGTCTGATCTCTGCTTCTCCGAGATTTTGGCTGCCCATCTAGGGGCTGTAGCTTCAGCTTGCCCCACTGGTTCTTATGCACCTACCTCCAGATTTGCCTTGCATTTGCTGTCTGTGAAATCAGCTTTCAGCTTGATGGGTCACCTAAGACATATGGTGATACCTTTCTGATTTCTTTGTCTCTGGTCATCCAGGGCCAAGACTCATGTCCTCCACTCCTCCCCAGCTTCTGCCTCCAGTCCCTCCCTCAACTTGTTGCTGTGGCTCCTCTCTCTCCACCATGGCTATCTCTCAGCTGCCTTGAAACTTCAGATATGTCCCTACTTTATTTATTAACTTATTTTTTTTAAGATTTATTTGCTCAATTGGGTCATCTTCTGCTGCTTTCCCAATAAGAACTTGACTGAAAGTGAGCAGCTGGAATATGGATGCTGGTGGCCACCATGCCACCAAGATGGTCTCTACCCCTGCTTTGTATTCTGGGCCGAAGTCATTTTCTGCTGTATTCACCTGAAGTTTTGAGGAATAGCACTTACTTTCCCACATGCTGAACTTCCACACCCACATCGTCCTCCAGAACGTCAGGCTGTGCTCTAATCCAGGGTGAACCCTATAAGGGCTCTTCTCTGTATCAAGTTTCTTACGGCCACGCACTGCTAGAAAGAGGCATGCACAGGGCAGGTGGATTCTGTCCTGCAGTGGGGCTTCTGCATCGGGCTAGTATGTGTGAGGGTGCAGGGGACATTTGCTTGGTTCCTATCCTCTGTCAATCTCAACCTTTCAACCCCTCTCTACAATGACACAAGACAAGTGAAATAGGGTGGCAGCAGGTGACTGATCTGGCATAGCCAGGAGAAGGGTGAACTTGGAGGGTTCTGTTTTATAAAGAACTACAGGGACTAAAGAAACTATAGGCATGATCTATGTTAGATGGCACAATGGGCCAGCAACCAGCATTCAAGGCACTGGCAGTAGCTTGGGGGGACATGAGAGAGAGAAAAAATTAGTGTAGAGGAGATTACATCAAGAAAGATGAGCAAGTAGAAAATAATTAGATCTGTAAGACTCTCCAGAACCCGGAGAGACGGGAAGTCCCAGGACAGAACAGAGGTTCTCAGCAGGTGTCTATCTAATAGACTCAGGAGGAAACCATGTCTCCCATCTTTCCATCACACAGAAGCAGTTCCAGCGTCAGCAGCCAATAGGTAAGGCTTCTGGGAAAAAAAAAATCTTTTCCCTTTCCTTGGTTTTACCTGGAACATAGTTTTGATGTATGGAATTCATGAAGTCATACTGATCCCTGTGTGTAACAGAGGAGTGATCCCACATGCCAAAGGCAGGCTGAGAAGGGAAGTCACAGGGGACTCGGCCTTCAAGTTCAAGGGAACCACTTCAGCACCTTGGAAAGCTCACATTGAAGCCTTCCTGTGTGCGGCAGAAGACTGTGTGTTTACCTTCATGAAGCCAGTATGGTGGGCTGTGTTCTCAGCAGCTAATGGGATGTTCCAGAATAGTCTGATGGACTGCGTAGAATCCTAAGAGGACAGTGGTCTGAGGGCTGGATAAGAGATGAGGGCAGGCTGGAGGGCTGTGTGTAATGAACACATTTACATGGAGCCGGATGCAAGAGGGTCTGAGTTAGATGGGGATAGCCTGAACCTGGTATGCATCCATGGTTAACACAACGCCATGAGCACACTGTTGCATATGTGATCTGCTTTGTAACTACAGGCAGATATCTCTTTCATGAGGCTGAGCACTGCTCAGAGGCAGTGTCAGAGCTTTGCAATCATTCATGTCAGGGCAATTGCTGCAGGGTCTCTTTTCCCCGCAACACTCCCCAGGACCAGAAACAAGTGGGGAGTTTCTCATGGCTCCTGCTTTTATCACATAAGCAATAAGTCTCCCTATCTCCCTAAATGTGAACTGGACACCTGCCCATCACAGGTAGCTGCTGCTGTTGCTGCAAGGGGAACCCAAGATAGTATGCATGAAATGCACATCTCTGTCCCTAACCTGAGCCCAGGAAGACATGATGAGACAGGTGAGAGGTCACATGGAAATATCTAGCAGCCACAATGGAGTCTTTAGGGCAGTTTGATCTACTTCCCTCCACACTTCTTTTTTTTACTCTCTCAAGTACCTTAAGCCAATTGTTTCCCCATCTGACCACAGTCTACCATCTGAAAAAAATAGCAATGGGCACTTTAATATAGCTGTGCCAGGAGTAAATGAGGCAACACAGGTCATGCCTGAGACTGGGAACTGGCCTGGTGTTGAGCACTGGAGATACTCACCACACAGGGCTTTCACTCCTTCAAGCCACAGCTCGCTCCTGGCTTCTCTGAACTCCCAATAGATAGATGCCTGCTCCTGATAATCCAGGGCTACAAACGGAAGTGGTCCTTGAGGAAATTTTCCAAGAGAAATTGATTAATTCATTTTCCTGTAAAAGACCCAAATTCTTAACTTGCAATAAACACTTTCAGAATTTACCATGCTTTTTCAAATTCCCCATTCTTGGGGATTTGACAGGAGAAAGGCAAGCTCAACTCACTGGGGAATGACTTGGCAGCAGGAAAGGTGGCAACTCCAACTTGTGTAAGTTGATTCTGTGTCTCAGGGTACCAGGCATGGGGTGGGGGGCCAAAGAGGGAGAGACTCATCATGTCTTCCTCTCCCTCCAGAGCACAGGGGTGCTAAGGAAGAGGGAAGGAAGCAGGGAGGGGAGCTTGTTCTCTCCCATTTCCAGTTGAGTTTTGAGGACTCTGAATGAGGACATCACAAGTGGGCACAAAATGGCTAGGCCTCATCATCTCTTAGTGTGAGACATCAAACACTTAGGCAGTTTGACTCAGGATTTGGGTCTAAGAGCATGGCTAGCTCTGAGCAACAGCTGTTGGCTCTGAGATCCTTGTAGCTCTGTACTGCCAAACTCTATTTCTAGGGGCACACAGAAGTGTGATCATGAGCACAGTGTCTGGACGCTCTCCAGCAGCACCTGCATTTGAGCTCTGCGTGGAACATCCATCTCTGCCAGGGAGGACAGTGACTGCTAAACACCTGACTCTAGGGAGGGGCCGACGGGCACATCTATGCCTGCATGTGTTTGTGGCTCCCTGCAGGTATAGCCTTAGTATCCCAGGGCTTGACAATGATATGGTTTAGTAACTGGGGCAATTTTCAATCTTCCCATTTCTTCCTTTAATCTCAGTGCTTTTAAAATTAGGGGAAAGGGGCAGGGGCTTGATGCAGAAATGAAAAGGTTTGCTGGGATGCCTGTGACCCTCATTAGAGCACCTGGGTTCCAGTTGCAGCTCCCTGCTGGATTCTCAACACATCAGATCATGAACATCAAATATGTGGCCCTACCATTCATGTTGGACAACTGGATGTAGTTCCTGTCTCCTGGTTTTAGCCTATCTCTGCCCCAGCTGGGGAGTGAACCACTAGATGGAAGATCTCCAGCTCTGTATCTCTCTTTAAAATTCAGAATGTAACATAATTTCCTCCCTAGAAGAACTTTGAAGGCAAAACATTTGACTCTCCCAGAGATGGAAGAACCCTGTGGAGCACAGAGTAACTTGCGAAAGATGAGCCATACTCATGCAGAGTGGAATGTGTAATGTAGTTTTATTCTTGGAAGGTCTAAGAAAAATCAGGAATGTTCCAGAATATTCCATAAGAGTAAGAAAGTATCTGAGGCGAGTAGGCTTCTGAGATGTGCTGGTAAGGGAGAGGATAGTGCTGGATGGGAGCCTGGATTGTAGATGGGGGGCTGAGTGCAAAGCCAAGAGCCAAGCTGAGCACTGAACACCACGGTCAGAGAGGGGCCCAGTCAAGGCCCAGACACACGGGTCAGTGACAGAAGCTCTTGTGAAGTCAAGTTCAACCTCTGTAATATTGATAAGAAAGAACTTAAACAAAGTGTGGTAAAAATTCAGTACCTGTGAAGTGCCTATGTGTTCTCTGGAATTAGCAGAAATGAGGCTTGAAATGAAAATCATGAACAATTACAAGATGGAAAATATAATTTTTTGGCACATTCAAATTTACATACCAAAAGTAAAAAGCCTTTCTTGTTGTTGGAGTGAAATCTTTGATGCAGTGGAGTCCCAGGGACCTGTCAGGTACTAATAAACCTGGCCTCGCTCACTCCCCTCCTAACTTCCACAGCCTGGCAGTTCAGGGAGCAGAGCTGGAGATGCCATGAGTGTCTGGAGTTCAGCCTTTGCTGCAAGTCGTATGAAGGAGCACTTGCCAAATAATGAGTGTTTGTCATTAAAATTGCTGTTTTCAAGATTCAGTGCTTCATGGGGATTTTTAAAGAATAATTTATTGGACTCGGCACAGTGACCTAGCAGCTGAAGTCCTGGCCTTGAATACATCAGGATCACATATGGTCACCGGTTCTAATCCTGGCAACTCTGCTTCCCTTCCAGCTCCCTGCCTGTGGCCTGGGAAAGCAGTTGAGGACGGCCCAAAGCCTTGGGATCCTGTATTTGTGTGGGAGACCTGGAGGAAGTTCCTGGCTCCTGGATTTGGATCAGCACAGCACCGGCCATTGCAGTCATTTGGGGAGTGAAAAGAATTTTTTATTTACATGAATGGCACATTTACAAATAAGGACACACACACACACAGAGAGAGGGAGAGAGAATGAAAGAGAGAGAGAGAGAGAGATGAAAGCGAATGAGAGAGAGAGAGAGAATGAGCATTTTCACCGGCTGGGTCACCCTTCAGGCGGTGATGACAGCCCGGATTGGCCCAAGCAAACACTAGGTGCCTGGGTCTCCATTTCTGGCTCCCACATACCTGGCAGGAGCCCAAACATGGATCCTTCTGTTGTTGGCTTCTAAAGTTAATTAGCAGGGACCTGGATTAGAAGTAGAGCATGGGGACCCAGCATGGTAGCTTCATGGTTAAATTCATTGCCTTTTATTTGCTGAGATCCCATATGAGCTCCAGTTCATGTCCGGGCTGTTCCACTTCCATCCAGCTCCCTGCCTGTAGCCTGAGAAATCAGTCGAGGACAGCCCAAAGTCTGGGACTGTGCAGTAGCTTGGGAGACCTGGAAGAAACTGCTTGCTCCAGGCTTCGGAAGGCCTCTGGCTCAGCTCTAGCCATTGAGGCAGCTTGGGGAGTGAGCCAGCAGAGAGAAGATCTCTCTGTCCTTTCCTCCATAAATCTCACTTTTCAATGGCATTTTAACTTTTTTTTTTCCTGTTGTTGATTTTGTTTTGTGGCCTTTCACTTAAGGGAATGTACAATAACTGTATAATGGAGACTATCATATCTAGTAGCATATTATTCAACTTAAATTTCTAATTGCTTTTCCTGTTGTTGATTTAGTATTGTGGCTTTTCATTTAAGGGGCTGTATAGTAACTGTGTAATGGAGACTATCATATCCAGATGTGAGGCTACAATGCGGTAGGCATCTCGACTTCCAGATCATAGATGGACTACCAATGAAACTGCTAACTGTATCTTGACACTCTGCTATTGTCTATGCCCATGATGACAGATATATGACTGTTTTTGAAGAAGTATACTTTAGTAATAATATATGGGAACTCAGTGGAGGGGAGGGGAGTTAGGGTAAGGGTAAGGGAAATCCCAAGGCTTATGGAACTATATCATAAAATAATAATAAAAGTAAATAAGTAATAGAAAACAAACAAATATAAAAAAGCAAATATTAAAAAAAAAGAAGTGGCACATGACATAGGAGCCAATTACCTGTAGGAAGTGTCCCACCTTTACTGTGAGGCAACTCTGGATCTATCCTTACCATCCTACAGTCAGAAACTACTTCTCAGCAATATTAGGAAATGTCTGGAGGAAGCTTTTGTGATCTGAACCAAGTGATAGGAACTCTGTGAGAATTCTCAGAAATTTTCAGCCTGTCTTGGGGTTGGCAAGTCAGAAGCCATGTGATTGAGGGCATCTGGATTGGGTGTGTATGCCACAGCTCTTCCTGTTGTTTCCTGGAAAAATTATATTAGAGGGGATGGACTTGCTTTGATACTTCTATCTCTGAAACATGTCACATCTGCTTTAGTTTGCTTTTTGCAAGTTTTCTCAGAGTATGCACAAATGCACAAACGACTTTTGAAATTATTTCTAAATAATACAAAGTAATAGCTGTTTGCATTGATTTTACATGGTATGAGGTATTATAAGTAATTAGTGAATGACTTAAAGTTTGTAGGAAGAGGCGTGTAGGTTCTATGCAAATGCTATACGTTTGGCACAAGGGACTTGTGCTTTTGCTGGCTTCGATATTTTAAGAGATCCTGAAACCAGTTCTTTTTGAATGCTGAGCAACAATTGTATTTCTTACAAATTGCACAACCTGACAATTTGATCTATGTCTTTCTGTGTTTTCCTTAAAGATTTTTTTTATTGGAAAAACAGAGAGAGTGTGAGAGAGAGAGAGAAAGAGAGAGAGTGTGTGTGTGTGTGTGTGAGAGAGAGAGAGAGAGAGAGAGAGATAGAGAGAGAGAAGGTTCCTCTACCTGGTCACTCTCCTGGGGCTGGACTGAGACCCAGATCTGGGATTTCCATGCAGGTCTTCCACATGGACACAGGGACACTGTTACACAGTTACTCGGACCACCAGCTGCTGGTTTCCAGTGCTCTGACAGGGGATGCTGGCATGCCGAGCGGTGGCCCCACCTCCTTCACCACAGGGGCAGCCTAATTTCCAGTTTGTCTTCTGTTTTCAGACAGTGTTCAGGGTGACACACAATGCAGTTGCTATCAGCCAGCTTAGCTGAAAACCCTTACCTGTCTTTTGATTCATCTTTTTCCATTTGCGTTGCTGCCTCTGCAACAGTCTTTCCAAGACTGCTGTATTATCAAATATACAGAATAAGCCAGGAAACTGTTTCTAAAACTTGAACACAGGCTTTCAAATGTTGTTAAGACATGCTTTTCCCTTCTTCTCCCCTGACTGCAGGCAGTAAAACAGTTACTCTGAAACTGGTTGGTTTCCAAAGTACTCCCATGTTTGCAGAGAAATATAAATGTTCTCCACTACCTTGTGGGCACAAGGAGAGCAAGTGTCTGGTTGGTTAATTTTAATTATATTTGGCTAGCATGTCTTGACCTCCATAAATCTAAATGCCAATACACTAATATATCTGTCTGAGGACCTCCCGGCCACAGGATTAAATCAACTGTTCAAGGAACGCTGCACAGTAGAAGGTGAACTCCCAGAAGCCCCAGCAGCTCCATGTCATTGTATTATTTTGTCATGAACAGGGCCTCAGGTCCTGTTGTCCACACACACAGTGTGACCCATGCTGAATGCTGCCTGTGGACCTGGCCCCCTGTGTGCTTGACTTCACGTAAGTGCCATCTCCAGGAGTTTCCATGAGCCCGGTTTGGCATTTTTGGGGGATAGAGGTGGGGGAGAAGGGGATATTATTTTCTGTAGAATCTTAGAGTTTGATTACATTAAGGTGCCTCTGCCTTAGGTGTGATGTTAGGATTTTAAAGGTCTGTCAGTCACACCAAGAGCCCTGGGCTGGTGCATAAATGGGGTCAGGGTGACAGACAGGTGAAGTACTGAATCTTTCCCATGCCACTTCCCACTGAGGATGGGCTGTTACCACGTGTATCTGGTGCTGCGGCTTGATGAGTCACCGTGGAGTTTGTGATCACTGCTAAGGTTTCCTCATTAGTTTGGTGGATGGTGGACTAGCAATCAGTCTCCCCCAAGGCCCAGCAGCAGTCATTCTTTGCAGATGACATTCTGTCCCCAGACATTTCTCCTTTTAATCCCCACCGGCCTGCTGTATGCCCTGGGATGTCCTTGGTGGCCACAATGAGCATCTGTACACCATGTTCCACAGGCAAGGGTACCTGCATTGCCACCAGAAGAGAGGGCGTCTGCTATTTCTGCAGCCTGTATTCTCCAAATTTCAATTGGGTCTTCAAGACTGGGGCTCCCACTTCCAGCTACTCATTGTGGCAAATAGCATACAGGCAAAGATGACCTAGCAGACGTAACACACCAGGCATTTGAATGAATGGCCACTTAATTCGCAGCACAGACCTCAGAGAACTCCATTCTGGACAAGCTGAATTGCTGAGGTCACACAGGATGTAAGCAGTGACACTTCATCCACTCAGCCTTGGAGGGTAACTGCTGGATTCCCCTTACTAACAATAGCGCTTTCCTTGGTCATAGGAAATCTGAGTTGCTAAGCAGCTATGTCCCAGTCCCAGCTGTGCTGGCCAGGAAGGAGTCTGCTAACTTGATCACTGTGCCTGAATATAGGGTCTGTTCTCTTGCTGCCCCTCACCTCCGAGGATGAAAGTGGATTGGAGACAGGTAACCCTGAGGCTTTACTACCAGCCCCCAGGTTGCATATTCCTGAGGATACAGGCTTGCAGCCCCCAGGTGTGTTCATCTCAGGGTCATTCCAGGGGCTGGATATTCAGGGTAAGCAGCTTAAAACGAATACAAAAGGAACCCTTCACCTGGACATGGGAGACCAGGAAAGGTTTTAGCCCATGCCCTAGGCATTCATTGTGCATTGACAGTCTGATTACCAGGGAGCTGGGAAAGGAGGAGCAGTCCCAAGCACCCCCTCATGTAGCACCCTCTGACCTCCAGCCACATACAGACAGGTGCACCTGAACTGGGGCACTGACAAAAACGTCTTAAGCAGGAGCTGCTCAGAGAAAGCCTTATTGTCTAGTATCACAGCCCACTGATGCTCCTTCCTCTCTGTGTTTGTCTGTGTGTGTATGAGAGAATGAGAGAGAGAGACAGAGAGAGAGAGAGAGAGAGAGTGTGTCTTTCTGTAATAAGAGAACATCCATGATTGTAGGTTCATTTTCCCTCTACTTAATTCTCCTGGTTCCAGTTAGAAGAATCACAGTTGGATGGGAAAGCAAGAATTATTACAAGACACAACCCCTGTTTTCTGCTGGCACAATGCTTTAATCAGTGATCACCAAGAAGAAGAGTTTGAGATAATGAAACCACCAGCAAGAAAAGCAGGTATTCTGAACCGGGGCTGCTGGTGAACCCTACATTCAGCACAAGAGGATCCTAGGTACATCGCGTGTAGAGATCTCAGAGCTGAGTGATGCCCTGCACGAAAGTGAGTCTCCTCCCATTCACCTCTGGGACCTGAGTGAATGTACAACCAACGTAGCACTGGCCACACCCGTGGTTCGAGTAGTGCTGCATTGGAGGAGGCTTGAGGATACACTGGAGTGCAGGTTGGCTCCACGGCTGTACCTAGGTGCCAGACTTCACTTCTTGGGTGAGAATGAGTACCATGGTATTTTTTGAATGACAAATTCAATTTACTTTTCCTGATGTTTACATAATTGAGAAGGATGCATACCCATGTGGATCACCAGTTAGGATATGGAGGGTCAAGGAATGGTATAAAGTAGATGAGACAACTGCCTCCAATCTCGTTTTTTTCTGGTATCTAGGGGAAAATACAGAGAAAAAGAGAGAGCCACTCCCAGCAACCCAATTGCATCAGTACACGGGAGTGTGGAAAGATTAGCCCCTGCCATTCCAGGGTTCCCAATGTGGAGCATATTCTGATTACACTGTTTAAGTGGCTTCAGTAGTTCTGAGACTCTCTTAATTTTTTTTCCAAGGTTGAGGAGATACTTCTGAGATCTATTGATTAACATAGTCCGTCTTAGAGTCACAATTATCCATATACTTGTCTGGGAGAGCTGTCCAGTTTTTCTTCTTTCCATGATATTAAATAATAAATGTTCTCTGCAGGCCTGTGAACTGGCTGTCATGTGTCCCATGAGAACCTGCACATGCTACCCACCACACAGACCTTAGCAACTGTGGAGACCCAGTTGCGACATATGTGTTCTATGTACAGACTACAGATTCTGTGATTTTCATCGCAATTGAAGTTCTGAGTCTAATGACCCAGTTGGGAGAGTCCCCAAAGAAAACTCACCAGAGGTGACTACAACCTAACTCTTGTGTGTGCCAGCCAGTGTAGGGTACAGATCAGTCCATCACCCACCTTGGTTTATACACACTCTGGTGGTTGCAGTCACCTGGTCAGTTCTGTCCTCAATTCCATCTCATACTCTATACAATGGTGTTGTGGCACAGCCTAACCCTGCCCACCACACACTCTGCCCTCATATACACCAGCAGAAATTGTAGCCTAGATGGCGAGATCACCAGTAACTCCCATTAAACCAGACTCCAGTCTTGGTTCCTATGCATGCCAGTATTTGCAGCAGGTTGGTCCAGTCTGTTCCACATCCCATTTAGCTTTCATATGCACCAATGGGCATTGGAGTCTACTTAACTCAACCAACGTCACTATCCAGCCCAGACACTTACACTGGCAGATGTCATCGTGTGTACAGCCAGGCCCTTCAACAGCTCTGGTTCTCATGTTCACCAGTGGAAGTTGCAGCACATCAGAAAGGAACTCAATTTCCCTACTGGACCCACTCCTAGCCCCAGATGTTACAATTTCTAGGTGGTTCTATAATCTGGTCTGACAGAACTTGCCCCAAGTCCCAGCACTTGCCAGATGATGCTGTGGCAAAACACAACCAGCTTGCACTTACTGTGGCCCATGCATGCACCAATGGATATGGTCACTTAGCCCAGCCTGACTCTCCCCATAATGGGGCTGACATGCACACCCATGGGTGTTATACTTCTTCCCAGCCAGGTCTGCCACCGTAACAGCTCTCACATTCACACGTAGCAGCAGTGACCAAACTGGGGAGCCTCTTCAGGTTCCCAGGTTCCTGCCCCAGGTCTCACATGAGTTGGTGTATGAAGTATCTCAGTCTGACATGACTTCCCTCACCTCAGCATATACCTGCAAGTACTGCAACCTGGCTCAGCTTGGCCTGCCTCTGCTTCTAGCTGAGGCTGGCAGGTACCCAGCCCAGCCAAGCCCCAGGCCCAGGTCTAATTTGAATTGACTGGCATTTTGCCAACCTGGCCTGTCCTGTACCCTGTCCTCATTCTCACACTTCCCAATGGGTGCTATGAACTGGGCCAGCCTAGCCTGCTCCCAGTCCTGAACCACACATAGGCAGAATGTTACTGTAGCCTTGCTTAGTCTAGTCTGCTTTTTGCCTCGGTTTTCATGCTCACTTGCAAGGTCTGTGCCCTGGCAGAGGAGTTCCCCAAGCTCCTCTATCAGGTCACTTCCCAGTGGCAGATCTCATGCACAACAGTGTGTCCTTGACCCACCTCCTGTCCTAGCAGGAACAGTGGCCTTGCTTGACCAGCCTGCACCCATTCCAGCTATTAGTGTTGGGTGCTACAGCACAGCCCTGCATGGTCCAACACTAGACCCAGCTCTTGCATGGGTCAGCAGGTACAAAGACCTAGCCTAATCTCTCCTACACCTACCCTTGCTTTTGGGAGCACCTGCAGTTTCTGGAGCCTATCCCAGTCTGGCACGCTCCAGACCCAGTCCACACCCATGTCAAGAGATGCTACCGTCATGTCCAGCCCAGTTTGCTACTCCCATTCCATCTCTCATGCTCACTAATGGGAACCAAACCCCAGCAAAGGTGTTCTCTTAGCCTTTGACCATGTTTACTCACACCACAGATCTTGTGCATCCCAGTGATTGCTCTGACCCAACCTGGCAGAATCCATCACCCAGCTAGTGCTTTGCCAATCTGCAACCTGGTCTTGCCTGGCCCACTCCCAGTCCGACTCTCACTCAAGGGTGCTTCTACATAGCCCTTAACAATCTGCCCCCATTTCTTGTTTTCATGCAAACTGGAAGATGGCTAGCCTAGCCTAGCCAAGCATGGTCTGCCCCCATTCTGGTTCGTGTACATACTAGTGTGCTGTGGCTTGGCCTAGCCATGTCCATCCTATCCCCTACAGAGTCAACCCACACACCTGCTGCCAAGTGAAGCAGCCATGCGCAGCCTGACCAGCATGCAGTGCTAATTCATGTCCTCACTAGTGATAATAACCACCCACCAGGGGAGTTTCCCATGTCTATCCACCACACCTATTCCTAGACACAGATCTCACATGTGCCAAAGGGTGCTGGGCCCTTACACAGCAAAATCTGCCCCTCGATTCTGGTTTTTGTATGAACAAGTGGATTTTGTGATGCCGCTTGTCCCACATTTGATTCTTGGGTGTGCCTGCTGGTGCTGCAGCCTAGGATGAGCCAGGTTGTTCTCAATGCCATTATCCATGAGCGTTTTTGAATTCCATGCTTAAACCTAGCTCAATCCACCACTTCCATTCCTACTTCAGCCCTCAAGCAACGCAGCTGATGTAGCGCACCCACAGTGGTGTGTCCTACGTCCCCTACTGAATCTGCTCCAAGACCCAGTTCTCAAGTGATCCGGTTAGTGTCATTGCCCAGCTTAACATGGTCCACCCTTTGCCCCAACACTCCATGGAGGGCACTGTGTTTTTAGCTTGCTAGGCAGGCTCCCCCAGCCATAGGTTTTGTGTGTGCTGATCAGTGGTGGTTGATACCAACAATACTAGCTCATTTCTCCCACTTGAGCAGATGTATTTGGACCCAATAGGTCTTCCGGTCTCCCTCCTCTAAACCACCCAGTCATAGCCTCCTCATTTAACTGCAAGTGCAGTAGCCTGGTTGGTGAAAGAGCTTGAGAAGTCTTTCATCGCCTGTCACATTTACTCTCAGCATTCCTCCATCCCACACATCTCCTGACCCTCTATCCTGAGCAACTCCATGCCTGGACCTCTAAAGGTGTCCTGTGCCAGTCTGGGGCCCCATTTATCCATCTGGTGTCTACACACACTTGAGTGCAGGTCCCCAAGTCCTGTCTGCTAGCGTGCCCTCGCCTGCCTCCAAGACATCTTAAAAAATAGGTGAATATGCTGACACATTGATATAGATAACACAAGAATTAGTCATTAACCAGACTCAGAATGCTCGGCAGCTATGAGCTGTTTTTCTCCCAGCAGTGTAACACTTACCTAAGTGCAAGGCAACCTAGGCCATTGACTACAGCTGGAAAGCGCTGCATTTTTTTGAGAATTAAAAGCAGGCACATCATGGAGGCATGGCTGTGCAGGGCTGGACTACCTCCTAGTCTGGCCATGTCAAGATTACCAGTTTAGTAGAGGGCCATGTGATGTACAGCAATATCGTCATGGTAGTAGTTTGGGAAAGTGGAGTAAGCTAACTACACAGAGAGAATCCCATATAATCTCCAAGATAAAGCACAAACATCATTAGTCATTGTTATCTTAATAAATCCTGGTCTCAATCTCATAATCCGATCTGCTCAGATCCTACATTGCTCCACAGTTAAACTCTAGAATCCTGTGTTGTCTTCATGACACTGAGTTAGTTTGGGCATCTGTGACCAGTCTGTCACCATCAGTGTCAATGACAGGGAAGAAACACAGGGTTCCCCAATCCACACATTAAGGAAACGCTAAATGAAATTCTTACTGAGTAGAAGGATACTCGTTAAGTCTTCTTTTCAGGGGACATAGCCCCGAGTTCCTTCTTGGAATGATAATTCCCATGTAAATTGATGAGAGAAAGCTTCCTTTCTCAGGCTAGTTCTGAAATGAAATAAGTGTGTGCAGATTGGGTAAGAAAAATGCAACAACCATCTATCTTCAGTGAACATTAGAATTAGCTGAATTGCCCCCGGTGATGTGACCTAGTAGCTAAAGTCCTCACTTTGAACGCGCTGGGATCCCTTATGGACACCAGTTCTAATCCCTGCAGCTCCACTTCCCATCCAGCTTCCTGCTTGTGGCCTGGGAAAGCATTCGAGGACAGCCCAAGCCTTTGGGACCCTGCACCCATGTGGGAAACACGGAAGAGGTTCCTGGCTCCCGGTTTTGGATTGCCATAGCACCAGCCGTTGCGTTCACTTGGGGAGTGAATCATTGGACAGAAGAGCTTCCTTTCTGTCTCCCCTCCTCTTGGTATATCTGACTTTGTAATAAAAATAAATCTTTAAAAAAATTAACTGAATTTAGCAAGTTTATAGAGTGCAAGATCAAGATACAAAATTAATTGCATTTCCACAATATGCAGTGAACAACCACAAATTGAAAAAAAAATCTTTAAAAATAATAATTTTGAATAATAAGTACTAAGTGCCCTGAGATGAGCTACCAAAAAAATACTAGGCTTTTCTCTAGGAAATGACAAATTTGTTAAAAAAAAAAAACAAGTAAAAGGAGATCCAACTATTAGGATATATAGAACACATAAGGCAAAGAAATGAAACCATGTTGTCAGTTGATCTCAAATTGATGTAAACTGATGCAATCCCGACCTACCCTTCAGTGGCTTGACTTACTTATTTGGTTTGTCATATTTTATAAACCTGGAGACGCTGTTACGCTCGAATCACAGGGTTACACCAGTGAGTGACAGAGCTGGAATCAGCAGACAAGAATAAGAGGGCTGTAGAATTGCAAGAGGCTTTTGTAAAGAACAAATTCACCTTCAACAGAATATAAATAGGAGAAGTAATGCCAGGGGAGAGGAAGTGGTGTGCTGGGGTCACAAACAATTGAACCACTGCTCTCCAGACGCTCAGATGAGTATCTCCCCATCGGAGAACAGGAGTCAGGGTCCTCTACTCGCTAAGATAGACACTGAGCAATCAGCCTGCCTTTATATCACTTAAAAAAATATATGCCTAAAAATCAATTTTCTTAATGACTTTATTTTCCCATGAGTGGGGAACTGAGGCAATAATGTAATAAATGTGTATATATTTTTCCCCCAAGTGCCATGTGCGAATGAGGCAGATGCAATGGCACTCCACCTGAGTATGAAGCTGCAATACCGAATTATATTAAAATATCTGAGCCTGAAATAGGAAGCAATATCATGAGCCTGGAGTAATCCCTGTGTAGAGAGAAAAATGTAAAATTCAGCAACTGGAGAAAAATTGAACAAAATTGGCAGATGCAGTGGGCAGTGACTCACAAGAGGCTTCTTAAATTTGCTGGGGATCTTATCAGCAGATGGGCACTTTATTGTGAAAGATGGTAGCCAGACCAATTCTCTCATTTCCCTGCAGCCTTTAAGTGGAGGGTTATTCAATCTTGGAAGAAGAGGCTTTTTATAATGCATCTATTTTTAAAGATTTATTTGTTTGCTTGTTTGTTTGTTGGAAAGAGTTACAGAAAGACCACAATGGCCAAGCCTGGGCGGGACTGAAAGTAGCAGCCAAAAGTTTCTTTCAGGTCTCATGAGTAGCAGGATCCCAAACACTTCGGTCACCCTCTGCTGCTTTTTCCCAGGCCATCAGAAGGGATTGGATTGAAATTGGAGCAGCTATGACATAAAATGTCCCCAGTATGGGATGCAAGTGTTGAAAGACAACAGCTTTAACTGCGATAGCACATCCTTTTACCATGCTACTTTGATTTCAAGATGATTGTGGATTCACATGCAGCTTAAAAGATAACCGACAGAGGGCCCAGAATGGTAGCATAGTGGCTGAAGTCCTTGCTTTGCATGCCTGGATCCCACATGGGCGCCGGTTCTTGTCCCAATTGCTCAGCTTCCCCTCCAGCTCTGTGCTTATATCTTGTGAAAACAGTCGAAGATGGCCCAAAGCCTTAGGACCCTGCACCCGTGTGGGAGATCTGGAGGAATTTCACAAAATAAAGCCACCGGTCTTTTGGTCTTTTGTTAGGACACATGGGTTTTTGCTTAAATCTCCCAACTCATTGTGAATCTTCAGATTTTCTATGTCTTCATGCTTCACTTTTGTAAGTTTTAAGTTTCTAATAGTTTATCCATTTATTACAAATAAATAGTAACATGCAATGATCTTTTGTATTTCTATGATATCAGTTGTAATATCTCATTTCATTTCTAAGCCCATTTATTTGGCTCTTTTTTAGTCTCAGCGTTTTTTTTTTTATTTTTAATTTTGTGAGTTTATAGGACAATTCAGTCTCACGGCTTTTTCTACTTCATTGATTTTTGCTCTATAATCTTTATAATTTCTTAATCTTTTTCTTTTTCTAGTTCATTGTGGTATAAAGTTGGAATTTTAAAATGTGTTTATGTCCTTGAAAGGAGAAAGAGAGAGAAAGAAAGAGGATAATGTCCTAATCTCTGGGTCACTTCCTGTTGACATTTGATCAGGACTGGACAGACCAGAGCCAGAAGATGGAAACTCATTGTGGCTCTCCTAGCAGATAGCAGGGAGCAACAGTTGACTCCTATCATTTCTTGTTCTGCTCTAACTCAGTGGCTTTGACTGACCTGCCCTGCAGTTCACTGGCTCTTTGTCCTCCTTTGGTCAAGAACACTTTGATCACTCAGTTACTGTATTCTGCAGCCTTGGGATTTCTGCTTAGTCACTGCTGTTTTGCAAGTGTACCCTCCAAGACTCAGGTGCTGCCAATATAATTGTTACCAGTGGGGCTAAGGCTGGAAGAAATGCGCAGGTCATTCAGAGTCCTCCCTTAGAATGAGATCAGAGTTTATGAAAGAATTTCTCTTCAGCATTTATCTGTCCCCCTTCCTCTTTCGGCCAAGCAGGGAAACAGCAGACCACCCTTCTGGAAAACGTAACCCTCATCAGGTAAGCAATCGGAGCAGCACTTCTGTCTTGGACATGTCAACCTCCAGCATTGTAACAAACACACATCTGCTCCTGTAAGTGTAAGTGACCCTGTCTGTACATTTTACTTCAGCAGCCTGAGTGTGCTAGAGTCACTGATTGTTAGTATTGTTGTATCCCTCTTGTCCTTCTCATGTCCCCGCAACCTTCTCTGGACTCTGTTATCTTTACAACAGTTATTTTTGGTTCTGTGCCGTATACATCATGCAATGCTTTACCACAGTTGGTTTTTTGAAATGTTCTTTCATCCTTTGTCTGAAAGAACCTTTTTAGCTCTCCAGCTCTCCTGAGCTCTCCTGCTAGAAGAACCCATATTTTACTGATTGACACTACTTTGCTGCTAGCAGGTAAACTACATCCTGTTTCAAACGACCCTCTCCTATGACTACAGGACATTCAGTTTTTACAAGTCTTCCTGTTAACAAAATTTGGCTATTGACCATTAGTCAGTCATCGATGTGTATGATTATCAGCTTCGGTACTTTCAATTATTTTTGCTAAAATTAGTTGGCTGTGCATGTCTGAGCACACATGTGAGTTTCTATTCTGCTCCTTTGATCTTTTTTTCTGTTTCTTTGCCATTATCAAATTTTTTGATTACTCTTATCCTATAGTATATCTTAAGTTCTGGAAAACACACACACATTCTCTATTTGCAGTTATAGGTGAGTTCAACTTTTCCCTTCATTTTCTCCCCTTCATTCCCTTATTTCCCACCCCCCTATTTTACAGTAGTATTATACTTCTAGTTATGGTGACATTTTACGATTGCGCTGTTTAAGTACATCATGGAATAATAGGCAGAGATAAAGGTAGAAAATCCAGCATTTTTCTAAGGTGGATTTTACGGTTTTGCTGAATGTGGTGTTTTCTTCGGGAACTGATAGAGACTGCCTGGGTCTCTTTCTCTCATATGTTTATGCTGCCGTCTTCTGTATTGAAGGTAGATCCTGTTCTAATCACCCTTTTCTTCAATCTTATGCACCATTAGTAACTACAGCTACTACTGGGACTCTCAAAGTGCAACATACATAAACTTTCCTACATATCTGTGTCCATCATGGTTCACTTAGCAAAGACCACTTAACACATGGGGCACCATCACATGGGTGCAAAACATTCCCCTTGGATCCACATTCTATTTAGGCTAATTTAATTACCTACTTGGCACAATAAGGCCTTGTGGGACTTAGTTATGGAAATATTCTTCCAAAGTTATTATAAGGAGAATGGAAATGAAAGTCTAAACTGGAAGACACTGGTAATACATCTACTGCTAGGATATTAATATATCTATAATATATCAAAGAATATTAGCACTCTAAGATGGGTCTCAAGGAAAAAGACAAAGACTGACCCAGAACATGAAAGATAAGGCCAAACATAACTATTGCCATCAAATCACATATCCTTATAAAGATAAATTGACTAGATGGTTTTGAAGCCCTGTTTGCCAGATGATAACGATTTTCATTCACATAGGAAGAATCAGTTAAAGTAACCTCTCTTACAATATGGTGACCTTACTTCATGACACTTTATTCTGTTATGGGAAACTCACCAAGAGATTGGTTATTAAATGTCAAAGATGCGATAACTATGTGAATTAGCTTGACATGGCTATTCTAGATGGCATACATACTTCGAAACACCATCTCTATGGAGAACTATATTTACCTTGGCTCATGTGAAACATACAAGCATTTTAATCATTAAATGTTTAAATACTTTAGTAACAAAAGTTTGAAAAAAATCTTTCACTGTATTCTTACCTGCAGCACACCCTCACTCGGGTGACACCCAACCCCTTACACTCAGGATCTGCTGGCTTGCATGGACTCTGAACATCTTCCCTGCCAGGGCTTGGAAGGAGAAAGACCAGAGAAAGCTGAGCTTGAACTGATTACCACCTTTTTGCATCAGTCCAAAGAGCCTGTCCATCACCATGGCATCTCAAGAATGCAGAGGCTGCAGGATTCTGGGCTTTTATGACCAAGCGGCTGTTGATTGGCCAGTTTGTATGGCCACAGAACCCCATGAAGTCAAACAGTACTCAGCCAATCAGAATGCTCCCTGTCAACAGGACAGCCCCCATGTACTTGTGTGAGTGAAATGAGTATGAGAGGCAAAACAAGAGCTCAGAGTCAAAGCATCTACCTGCTACTGGGTCATGGCCCACCACAGTTTGTTTGCTATCATCTTCCTTTTGGGGTCATTCATCAACCTGTGTAGCTGCTATCAAACTGTGATCCAAACCCGACAGATTCCTCCCTACACCAGGTTGTGTAAGTGAAGCAGAAGTGAGGGAACTCAGGTTTAGGGCATCTACCTCCTACTGGGGCATGGCCAACCACAATATCCACCTGGGCATTAGATGAAAAAGGCCCTCTCAGAAGGCCATTCTGATAAAGTTCCCATTCAGCTCGACAACGACTTTGCCACAGCTTTTATAGCACTAGTCAAGGTCAGGATGATGTTCTGAGCAGCCCCATAGCCATCATGCTCCCTGGAGGGGTCATCCATGGTATCATGGGTGGCAGTGATGGTGTGTAACATGGTCATGGGTTCCTCTAAAATACTGAAGTTGTCATGGATGACCTGGACCAGGTGGTAATGCAGTTGATCATCTTTGGAGTTTTCGTATTGCTCATGGCTCATGCCCATCACAAACATGGGGTAATTGGCAGAGATGATGACCCTCTTGTCCCCAGCCAGCTCCATGGTGGTGAAGACACCAGTGGACTCAACCACATATTGGGCACCAGCATTGCCCCATTTGATATTGGTGGGATCTCACTCCTGGCTTTCCCATTAATGACAAGCTTGCTATTCTTGGCATTGATTGTATTATGGAACTTGCTATGGGTAGATTAATACTGGATCATGTAGATTATGTAACTGAAGTCAATGAATGGATCATTGATGGCCACAATGTCCACTTTGTCAGAGGTAGACGCATCCCTGGTAACCAGGCAGCTGATACAGGCAAATCTATTCTCTCTGACCTTCCTCATTGTGTATCAGGGATGCACTGGCACTGCACAAGGTGTGGCAGTAGCTGACTGTCTAACAGGGAGGAGCAGAGGCCCAGATTTGACTTCCCTGTGATTATTTTGTCAGCTTTCTATTCTATGTGTCACAATGTGGGACATATTATTAGAAACGTTTCCTCTTAACACTATATTTTCTGTTACCAGACATCAACAGATGTCAAAATTATAAATGGAAAACTATAGAGAAAAAGTTCCATGTTTTAAGTAACTTCTATTGCACTGTCTTCTTACATTATTTTTGTTGTTGTTCTCTATGATTGCTGCTACTGTCTCACCATTGCCTAACTTGTAAACTTGATCTCAGGCATGTATGTAGAGGACAAGAACACAGTCCACACACAAGAGATTATCAAAACGTTCATGGAAAATACTACACCTGGAAACAGTTCTGTATAAAAAAAAAAAAGCTTAATTCCATTTTCCATCGACTTTTCGAAGCCTTCCTTTGATCTATTGAGCAGAACGTGCCCCCAAACTCATGAAGTTATTTAGACTGAATTTTACAGTAAGAGGTGAGGTGTAAAGAGGGGATACTGGATGGACCTAATCAGTGTGGCTGAATGCTGTGTCAGTGTGAGGTCCTTAGGTCACTGGGGGCTGCTCTGGGGAGCTGGTTCTAAGCAGAGAGCTGGTTATATATGCCTAGGACCTCTCTCTGCTTCTCTGCTCACATATGATTTTTCCTCAGCACCTGCTGCAGTAGGTACCAGCCTAATGGGGCCTCCTGCAGGTCCCAAAGAAACTTTTCCCTTCCCATCAATCTCATCTTGGGCAAGGTCAAGTGATGAAAAGCAGACTAATTCCCAACCTCTCTAAGCTTTATGATCGCTTCTGGTCTCAGGCATCTACTGAAGTCCTTAGTGCATCTTCTATGGAGAAGGCAGGTTGCTCCAGCCAAGACCCCTTCATTGTTGAGACTAGAATATGGAGAGACAGTCAGCTCATGTCACCATGGAAACACCCTGCCTTTGGGAAGCCTCCAGCTGCTTCCCCGACTTTTGCCCCAAGACAACCTGAGCATCTCATTGCCTTCAGCTGGCACCCATTGCTCCCTGGGTCCTGAGTCCTATGATCCTCCTATGGAGAGTACCTAGGAACCTTCCTGCTCATTCCCGGGTAGAGGTGGTGTAGCTTCCATAACCTAAGTTGATGGGCTTGCTGAGGGTACTCTGGTGCCTTGAAGCAATCCTGGGGCTACTGAAACCTGGGTTATCTGTGAGCTGGATATCTCATAGAGACTCATCCTGAGGAGGGTGGTGAAGCAGCTCACCCTTTTATCAATAGTTACCCCTAAGAATGTATTCAGAAGTGGCACAACTGGGAAATTTTGTTAACCAGGGCACCTACAGTATTTATGCATTGGAATGAGAGCACTGAACACCTTTCTTATTTGTTTCAGCTGTTGATACTGTGATACCATGAGTGTGGCTTGAATACACCTAATCTGAAACATTTGGAATCAGCTGTGTCTCTGATTTTGGATTTGGGGATATCTGAATGTACACAGTGATTTCTCTTGCTAGGTTGAGACCCAAGTATCAACATAAATTCACTTAAGTTACACAGGTACTTTATGCACATAGCCCAGAAGGAGCATTTCTAATCTTTTTAAATAGAATCCTTTTGTAGGAAAGGCAGATTTGCAGAGGGAAGGAAACACACAGAACCATCTTTCACTTGCTGGCCCAAGCCCTAACAGACACAATGTTCAACAAGAGCCAATTCAAAGCTAGGAGCCTTCTTCCAGGTGTCTTATGTTGGTATAGGATTCAAAATCTTTGGGCCAGCCTCTGCTGCTTTCCTAGGCCTAAGCAGGGAGCTGGTTAGAAAGTGGAGTAGTGACCATATGGGATGCTGGCAAGTGCAGGCAGGGGACTAACCGATTGAGTGATTGATGAAAAGAGTTCTATACAATCTGTCATGTGCACCTGTGTTTTGACAGCCACCTGTACTGTGGAGTCAGCTACGGCACTTTCCACTTGTGGCATTGTTGTCCCTGCTTACAGAATTTCAGATTTGGAGAATTTCATATTTCAAATTAATTATGAGAACCCCGGGGCCAGGGAGATTAAAAAGATGGCTCACGCATGGTCCCTGACCCCAAGTCAGTGAGAGGAACTCTGCAACCTATGCTGCTGGCACTTGATTGTACTGCCGCTGTGAGTGCAGAAGGGCGGGGCTCCCTCATGAATGCTTATTGAGTCCCATTTCTTCCAAGACGGTATAGCAGGAGTCCAGCGCTCAAGCTACTTCAGTGACCCCTGGGACAATCTACTTCTAAAGGAATACTCATGCTGTCATTTCCTGCAGCTGCTGCTTAGGAGGCAAAGGATGCTGGTCATTGGTCCTTCCTTCCTTTGCCCCAGGCAAACAGTTTGGGAACACACAATCACAGAGGGAAGCAGGCCTTGGGTGGCATTTGTCTTCCCCAGATGATTACAACCACACTGTTGGACTCTGAATGTTCAGCTGCGTTCACATTTGCTTCCAATTGTTTTGAGTTGGAGCATTTGAAGACAAGGGACCCTTTTGGTCATGGTACCCACTGCTCCCTTTAAATGGCAAGAACTGACATTTGATGCTGTCATCCCGATCCATGCCTGAAGGTCTCACTTTGCAGCTTCACAACCGCCCCACACACATCCAGAACAGAACTTACATCCTAATGAGATGGTTTCTATTGCTTAGTAAACTGAGTACTACAGATCAAGTGTTGAAAGGTTGACTCAGCTCACAGACCCGGAAGCTGGAAATCCTGGGAGCATGGCACTGGCTTCTGGAGAAGGCTTCCAGGTGCATTGTCATCCAGTTGAGGGCATATCATGGGGCAACATAGTGGCCGTGCTAGATAGAGATTGCCTTTATACAAGATTGTTCCCTCTGTCACCCATTAATCCATGAATAGATCAGCCCACCAGAGGTATAGAGACCTCATAAACCAGTCTCCTGCAAAAAAAAAAAAATCCCACTTTTCAAACACAATTAAATGTAATTTTGGGAATCAAGATTCCTGCACAAGAACATTTGGGAGCAAACGCTGTAACCACAGCAACTGAGAAACTCTTTGTCCCATGCAAGGCTTTGTCTCTGCACCTCATAGCCCATCTCTCATGTTTTTGTTTTTGGTTTTTCTTTCCTGTGATACAGTTGTCGCTTCCTGAATCAGTGTCTTCTACTATCCATCTTGTCTGATAAAGGGAGAATTCAGGCCTGAAAGCTAGCACTCAAACTAGTGAATGACCTGAAGAGTTGAGAGTGAGGATGTCTTCATACTCTGTGCAAGACTGCTTAGCCCAAAGATCACATGACCATGAAATCTGTGGGGGGTTTCCTGTCATTCATGCTGAAGAGAACAGTGAGATGGCAGCAGCATCAATGGCTTGAGGATCTGCCTAGTGTGTTGCTATTGGCCAGATGTATTGGGTGTTTGTTGGAATAGACATTGTACCAAGAACTCTGAAATAGACATTGTACCAAGAACTCTGAAGCAGTGAGGGCTTTGTGAGAGTCAGATCTGGGGTTCAGGACTAGGAGAGCTATGTGAGGAGCAGTCACCTCTGTGGCTAGGGGACATTCTCGTTGGTTTTGGTTGATTTCACCTCCCCAGATGCTAGATTCCTCAATGTCCTTGTGCAAGTGAAGTATAAATCAGTTGACAGCTGAAGTTCACTAGCTCACCTCTTTTTTTGCAAGGGGGGGGGAGGAGAGTGTGGGAGGGTGGTGGTGGTGGTAGGAAAGGTCAAATACATTGACCTTGCTTTTATGATTGGCTTTATTGTCACCTGTAAGGATGCATCATTCAAGCTCTGTATCTCAGCATATAAGCACTCTAAGGAAATAAATGAATGGCTTATGAGCATCCATCAATTTCCTCTTGAAGTCAGCCACTGCACCCTAACAGTGTGTTTTTCCTCAGCTCCAGCTTTAAAGGGAAGAAAATAGATGGTGTCTGCCCCAGCCAGACTGTCTAAGAGAGTGCTTTATATGTTTGCAGAAAATGGAATTGGAAGATAACTCTATTCAATGCGAAGATTTTGAAATTCATGCCTATAATGGATCCTCAAAAATTTAATGAAAAAAAAGTATTATGAAAAAAGAATAACTCAAAATACTTTGCACCACAAAAATATCTATATTTTACTTGTATTTCTGGTAAGTTTGTTGAAAGTTGTATGTGTTCAAATGTCCAGTAAACAGCTGTGTAACAGGAGGGCAATGGTCTCTTTGTGGTTAAAAACAATGCTAAGTGTACTCTCTGGATGACTAAGTACAAGAGGAGCTTCTTTCATGGGGTCCACTTGTTTTGGTGCTGGGTCCTTTCATGTGACCAGCATAAACCTAACATGCAGAGACAAGCCTGATGTTCCCAGCTCCTTGGAAATGACTAATTTTGCACGAATACTTGAATCTGATGAAATTAAGGAGAGGGAAATAGGACACTTCTGGAAGAATATGCAATGTTAGAAAAGGATAAGAATTAGGACATCTGTCTTCTGTAGGCTTTTATTAACAACTTCAACTCTGGCCAAATCACTTAGGCTTATTATCCTGACTAGCTACAATTCTCAGCTTCTGACCCTGTGAATGAACTATGGTCTGTAATCCTTGTAGCCACTCCCACCTGCTCAGGACATAGCCTGTGCTCTGCCATGTCATCTCCTATAATATGAACTCTTCAACTCTGTTGCTGTTTAGACTTAGGGATTTTTCTCAATAAAAATGTAGTTCTGTCTCCAGAGCAGTTTGCATTAATGCACATTAGATTGTGGACTTCTAGATGGCGGGAATTGTGACTTACTCATCTTTGCTCCCTTTCAGAATGTAAGGACAGCACTGAATGCCTTGATTCAGAACATAGGATGAGAAGACCTGACTCCCTTTGAGTCTCACGCCCTATTTGCACACTGATCGTGCATAGTTAACACAAAATTTCTAAATCTCAGGGTCGTGACTCAAAATGTCGAGGAAACAAAGCCAAAAAGGGGATATTACTATTATTAAAATGAAGTAGAATGACAAGAAATGATTACCTGGTGAGAATAGTTCCCTTGTCATCTGTAGAAAATATGTTCCAGGACACAGCAGGAGGTCTGAAACCTCAGACGTACATATGCTGCTTTTTCACTATGCTCACAACTTCTATAAAACGAAATAATACATTGATAATGACTAGTAATAAAATGAAACATGAAACATCCTAGTATAACAGTTATCTGAGTGTGGGGCCCTCTCTCTCATGACCAAAGTAATAAAACTTCTACTTTGCGTTTAGAGTGAGCACTTTATAGCTTCTCTTTGTCATAGTCAAATGGCTATCACAACTGCTCTTCTACTCGGGGCCATAATTAAGCAAAACAAGGGTGATACAAATGCTAGGAGTGCAATAGCCAGCCAATCCATTTGATAATCAAGACAGCTACTAAGCAATGCCTGGACAGAGAGAGCATGCATCTCAGATAAGCTCGACGGAAGGGGACTTGAGCATTGAGTAGAACAGCGTCGACTAGCATGGGATCCAATCACTCTGTGAAGAACAATGTGTAATTCAGACAGAATGGAATTGTTTACTTCTGGAATCTCCTCCATAGTATTTGTGGATCATAACTGAAATCCTGGGAAGAAAAATGGTAGAGGAGAGAAGAGTGAAATATTTGCATAAAAATTAATCTTAATGAGGAAGCCATGTTAATGATAAAATCTTGATTTCCTTACAGATTTAAAGGTTCATAGCATGGAAGGCTATTGTTTTGAGGACAATGAAAGAACACAGGTGTATGATAAGCACCCGGACAGGTCTTAGGGTGACACTGCTTTGGCTTTCATCTGGATGTGTTTACCTGTCTGTCACAGTGTCTGTGTTGAATAGAGCAGTGCAAAGATTTCCCTTGAAGAGGAGACCACATAGGCTGGCTGCCTACTATAGTTCTCTGTGTTTGCTCTATTTTCAATCTGTGGTGCAATTTGTCCACAAATCTCTAGTCCAACTTTGAATGTAGTCCTACGAATTTCATAAATATTGACTCATATATTAGTGCCTATTATAATAGATATGTATAAAGTAGTACTTTTGGATGATGGATTTGAATGGTTTTCTTCTACATTCCCTGGCCATGGAACAATATCCAGCTTTCATTAGATGCTCAATAAATATTCAATGTGTAAAAGAATGAGTAAACCCTGAAACTTTTAGCTAATTAGTAGTTATTTCGGATGATAAAGCAGCTTGGACTAAGCCCGCTGAGCGAAAGGAAAGATTAGAAAACCCAGCAATCCAATGTGATCACTTCTCGTTGTTGAATTAATTCAGCACCAAAGACATCTTTTGGAGGTGTTAAACTAACTAGCTTCTTGGTGGAATGCTCTCAGGGTAACATGTCTAGAAGAAATCTCCAATAATACTCATCACAGAAATTCAGACGGTCAAACAGGCACTGGAACATTCAGCACCATATTTTGTGTATAAGGCGACTTCATTTGCCAGCAAAGCACTGGGAGTAAATAATATCAGGTGGAGACATTGGAACATGCTCACTTGTCACCAGGTTATGTGTGTGTATAAGAAAAAAGATGGGAGAAAAAGATACAAGGAAATGATTCAATAGGCCTTCTAGCTGATATTCAAAGAGGCTGACAACCAATTAGGGTGCTCTCTCTAGTGAAAGCAAATGGGTTACACTTTGATTACTCCTAAACAAAACTTCAACAGGTGCAGACAACCTGGGCTTTCAAATGAGTTTTGTATCTTAGCCTTGCAAGGAAGAAAACAATCATGAACAATGCTGGCAGATTTGTTATTGATCTTATTGCACAAAGGGTTTAACCCAAATCAAACAAGATAAATAGAGTACTTACAGAAGAAATAATTGTTTTGAAAGTTGGGCAAACAAATAGGCGGAGGAATAAGTCTTATCTTCAATATCTGGTAAGACAAGATTTTTTTTGAAATGTTTCATGACACTGTTTAGCATATTCTTTTCTGTTTGAATTTTAAGTGCGTTTTGTCAAATTTCGTGTGGAATTATGCCAAAGTTTCCTTTAAAATAAAATAAGGTCTAACCTATTTTTATAAAAATTCACGGGTCAAATCCCATTTATTGTAAAAGAGGAAACACATTAGCAGAGGGTGGTCAGCTTGTGGATGGAGAAAACACACGGGGGTTTAAGATTTAGGCAGCTTTAAATTCTTGAGATATCTGAATCAAACTCATTGCATATACAAACACCATAGTATTTCATACTGAACAAATAGGGCTACTTGGACCTGGTGGTGGGTCTCAGTTAGGGGGTTGTCTAAGGCTCGGCATTGTGTCAGATTAGGATGTGGTCCAGGGACCCCACTTATTATCTCACTTACAGTGGAAGATGATGATAATCAATTTTAATGTATGCTCCACACAACTTGAGAGTTCCCATACACTTTCTTATCTTCAGAATTAGAGGTGGTGCCATTGCTGGAAGGTGTGTGGAGGTGGGTGTGTGTCCCACTGGCTTGGCAGGCATACCTCTCATTGAAGCTGGTCACTTGAGAGGACAGAGTGCTGGAGTGACCCCTGGCTGGGTCAGCCATGGGAGTCCCCACAGCATAGTTGCCCTGTGTTCCTTGGGAAAGTGGTGGGAACTTGCAGTGGACTTTCAAGTGCTTCCTCCAAGAGCTGGGGTTGGTATAGGATGTATCATAACCCTGAATGTTGCAATAATAGAATTTGTCACTGGTGTGCACATAGGAATGTTTCCTTTGGTTGCTGCTGCTGGTGGTGAACTTCCTGTCACAACCATCAAATGCATATTTGAAAGGCTTTTCCCCTGTGTGAGTGTGTTTGTGGATCTTGAGGATTTTTGGAGCTTGAAGACCTTGTCCCGGGCTGGGAAATGGCAGGGGAAGGGCTTCTTGCTGGTGCAAACTGGGATATGATTGATGAGTTTGTAATTGGCCTTGAAGGGCTTGCTCTCTTGCAGACAGTCTTGCCAGAAGCAGGTATGACTACTTAGCTCTGGGCCACTTGCTCAACCGTGTCGTGGTCCACCAGCTCATGCATGGTGTTGAAGGTTTTAGAGCAGGGCTTGGCACAGCCAACAAGGGACAGTGGTGGTGATGGGGGTGGCAGTGGAGCCTAGTCAGCTCCTCTGGGTGGATCCACTTATACATTTGGGACTTCTATTTTTCATCTCCTTCTCAAAACAAAATAAAACAAAAAAACAAAAACAAAAAAAAAACCCAGAAAAACCAAGCTGGATTTGTACATTACAGGGGGCCATGATTGGATTTACTATGTTAGCTAAAGTTATAACATCCAATAGATATCATTTATTAAATCACTGAAAAATGAGAATCTGCATGCCCCAGGGATTGACACTGTTTGCTGAACACAATGGAAGAGCCAACGTTAGCTCTAAATTTAGACTTACTGGATGGTAGCATCCTAATCCCATCTGGTGTGGATAGAGCAGGGGTAGGGTAGCAGGTGGCAAGAGTCTTAGTCCATCTTCTGCCATTGTAACAATGTTTTAGATCATGTAGCTTATACAGAATCAGATTTGTGTGACTCACTGTTCTGCAGGCTGGAAGTCCAAGTGCATGCTACCAGCATCTATTCAGTATCTGGTGAGGACTTAGTCATTGCATCTAGCCATGGTGCAGTATGTCACAGAGCAAGACAGGGAGGGTCGGCTGGCTTAGAACTCTCTTCCTCTTGCAAGATCATTAATGCCATTTTGAGAGCCCAACACAAATGAATTCAGCTAATCCTTAGGACTTCTAGAAGGTCCCCTCAAATACTACCAGCATATGAATTAATGACTAAGTCCCTGAGGTATGAAAATCTCAGTGAAACCCGCAAACTGTGATAGCAAGGACTTGAGGGAGGCAGTGGATTCAAGTTGGGGTTTTGATTTAAGCCCTTCAGTAGGGAGAGATGAAGGGAGTGTTCAGGGATGGGGTGTCAACTGTAGATCCACAGCTGCTGAACTCACTGAATAGAGTGTGCCAAGGAGAGAAGCCCAGAGAGCATGTAGGCAGTGGGCACAGCTGAGTGTGGGCCAAGGGGCTCAGTGTGAGCACAGAAGGCAAATAGGAGATGCAAGGATATGGGTGCTGTGCTCAGACAGCACGTTAGGTAGTTTATGACTTCATTAATTTCATTGGAAATGAATTGTCTCTGCTGATTTCTTGAACAGCCACAAGCAATTTCCTGTCATAAAAAGCACCTATCTATTCATCTATTTAAGCACCCAACCAGGTTTTTGTCATTTGCTGGTCACGACTTGGTGCTGGGAACCAGAGAAAGAACTGTAACTAAGCCTAGTCTCTCTCTCATCAGAGTTTAGGCTTCTCAATCAGCCACAGATGCCTGTCTGTCTGTGCGTGTGTGTGTCGGAGAAGGAACGTCGGCCCTGTTAGTCTTGTCTAGACCCATCCAGGAGGGTCCAGAAGACAAGGGTGTGCCTCTGATTGACTCTAAACTACTGAGTCGCTACTGCCACTGGTTAAAGGCTAAGGAGCTTGGCTTGGTGCGCCCCGCTCTCCCTGATCTTCCTTCGTCTTTTTGTGCACCCCAAGCTTCTCCCCAAACCCTGCACTCCTTATCCAACAGCATTGATACTGATCAGAGCACATGTCTCTAGCCCAAGGCCCCTGACTAGATATGTACACAAATGCAGCCTCTTGTTTGCTGTTCTTCTGGAAAGCTCTTGTTCTTATTAAGAAAAATATGTCTGAAATTTTTGTTTTATTTATTAAAAAGACAGAGTAACAGAGAAAGACAGAGAGAAAGGGGTCTTCCATCCAGTGGTTCACTCCCCTGATGGCCATGTCAGTCAGGGCTTGGGCAAGAATCAGGAACTCCAGGTATTTCACACAGGTGGCAGGCATCCAAGTACTTGGGCCATCACCCAACTATTTTCTCAAGTGTAGCAGCAGAAATCTGGACCAGAAGCAGGACTCCAGGACCTCTATATGGAATTCCAAAGCTACCGCTAGCATCCTAACCCACCTCACCATAACCCTGTCTCCTGCTATTCCTATTTTAAACCACTGCTCAGACATCACCTTTCTCGTGAAGATGGAGCTGATCTTTGCCTGTGGCTTGAGTCTGCCTCACCTTGCTTCAAACTCTAGTGTCATCACCCACCAGGAAATGTTGCCTTGAACAAAGTTACTCAAGTTCACTGAATCTGAGCTCCAGTTTTGAACTAAAAGCTACAATATCGTTCGTTATAAGATGATTATAATTAAATGTTGTAATTAGATATTCTACTTTCTGTTTCTAAAATAATGTGTATTATAATAAATAATGTGGTATATCTAATGAGATATGCAATAAACAGCAGCATTTACCATGTGCACTTCTGAACCTCAGAGCTTCTTTTTGGAGCAAATCATTGTTCCCTGTTCCTAATTACTAGTTGCTACAATCTGTGATGCAGTAATTCAAACTCTGTACACAACCATGGCTTCTGGGGTTGAATGTGGATCTGGGTTGAACTGATCTCACCAAGAAGCACCTCTTGGGCCCCTCCACAAGTGGAGTTGAGGAAGCCTTGTGCACCTATCTCCTTGAATTACCTACTAGAGTGGATAGTTCCAGCAAAGAAATCCTTGTGTCTCCCAACAGTGGCCAGCATAGTGGTCTTTGGGAACATGGCTCTGGTGGTATTGGAGGAGATCTGCTGCCCTGAGTCCATCATGCTGTAAAGAAACCATGGCAAGCCAAGTACCAAGGTTACAGAAAAGTCAAGAAGCTCAGCCAGCCTGAACTGGTCCAGCCTGGTCAAGCCCAGGGGTTCAGCCTCATGGAGACTTCAGATTATCTCCAGATTTGCTCAGTGTCGGCAGTGGCTAGGACAGCTCCATGCAAGGAAACTCACAGAACCTAGATAGGTAATGAGATAATGTTGTTTCCAAGGCCTCAGTAATGTGCCATGGAAAGCTACAACAATGACTCCCTACAGAAATCCTAGCCCCTAGTTAGGTGGAACAAAAAGAGCTATATTAGTTGGCTTTGTTGTCCCTGCCTGTGTCTTGTTTCCATGCTGGCCTGAGTGTGTTGGGGTGGTGGGTGGGGCAAGATCTTGCTAGTCTGGGCCATTGAAGACCCACCATATGACATAGCACTTCCAAGGAAGTGTATGGAAATGTTGACCCAATGTAATGCTCACACTTCGTTGTAATTAGCTATTTCCCATTCACTTATGAGCACTATGGCAAGATGCAGTAATAAAGCATAACTAATCATATCTACTCCAAAGTTTGTTATAAGATGATTCAAATAATGAATCTAGGATATGAGATAGGTCTGGCATTTGGTAAATATCCAATAAGTATCAGCTTGCTTATTACTGAGCCTGCAGTATTAGACACTTGGCCATGAATATAGTAGTGATTTATTAAATGTTTATTGCTCAAGATAAATTAGTTAATTTCAGTGGATCACTCTCAGCCAACCAGTGAAGCCCAGGGTCCCCTGCCCCCAATGCAGGGCAGAAAAGCCACCTACAAGTGAGACCCTTGAGGCTCCAGGAAGATCAAGAGCTTCCTGGGGTCATTGATACATTTTTTTAACCCATTCTCAGTTCCTGAGGGGGATCACAGGGAGTTACTACAGTGCAACATCAGGCTGGGAACGTCCCTCGCTGTCCCAGAACTGACAAAAGCTAAGAAGAAAAAGCAAACTGCAGGTAACATCAGGCAAGAAAGGCATGGTCCACAGCAGAAAGCAAAGAAAACACAAAGGGACATCACAGGCACAGAAAGTGCCACTGCAGGTGTGATGGTTAGGAGAACCCATGGGAGGGAGCATCAAGCTTGTCTGGCTCTTGCAGCAACCGTGGTGTGTCTTCCCTGAAACCGTAACTAGGCAGACCTGCCCCAACTCCCATACAACCATGCATGATTGCTGTGAGGAGCCCAGCGTCAGATAGCTGTGTCCATTCTCCCTTCAAGTTGGTGAGGCTACTGCCCATTCACCTGTTGTTGCCAAATCATCTCTCACACTTGTGACCTGTGGTGTTTCCTTCTTAGCTGCGCCACTACCGCAGCCCTCAGTGATGACAACCCACCTGTCTCCTTGCATTTCTTACTGGAGTGTATAGTTCCAGAAAAGAAATCCTTGAAGCTTGCAACAGTGGCCAGCACAGTGGTTCAGAGGGATAGAGAATATTTTTCCCTGCCTTTTTTTTCTTGTTAATTTTTTGTCTTCAATCTACCATTTTAAGGTCATATAGCCATTCTGTAGGTGCAGAACTCCTGTGTCATCCCTGAGATCTGAAGATGCCAAAATCTGTCTTAACCCGAGGATATATATGCTCTTGCTACTCTATTTCCACTTTCACTCCTGAAAGAAAGAATCTCAAAATCATTTTTCCCTAGATCAACTGCTGTAATTCCAGTGTCACCTTGAAGTGCATGTGCTGGAAACTGAATTCTCAGGCCCATAAATCAGTAATATTTTTTAGCTGGAGCCTTTGGGTGGTGAAGAGGGCTAAATGAGGTTGTGAGGGCAGGGGCCTCCATAATGATATGTGTAAGAAAAAGAAGAGAGATTTCTGGCAGATTTCTCTGTCTCACACGGCAGGGGAATGGCCCCCAAAGTGGGATGGTGCAGAACAAAGGCCCCCATCAAATGCCACCATCTGGATATGGGCCACTAGAATCACAGCACATGTACTTCTTCATTGCCAGTCTGGTTTTATGAGATGAATTCAACTCCTCTGCCCCCATGAAAAGCCAAAGGTGATGGGGCTATTAGCTTTTGTCCAGACAAAGCACATTTGAAGTCCCACAGGAGGACTCAGCTGCCCGTGGACCTTTTCCCAGCTGGATGGCTCTAGGTTGGCACTGTAACCTCTACCTATGCTTGTTGTTTTGAAGCTGGGTGCTTCCCTGCTGTGTTGTGGCACTTTAAGCTGATCTCTGCCACTTGAAGAATCAAGACAAAGGCAGTTGTCACAATCTGTAAGGCTGGGGATCTCTGCTCCACTGGTCTTTCCCAGAACTTTTTTCTCAAGATTACGTCTCACATTTTTGTTATCATGCATCTATGTGTTTATATATGATTTATGCATTTATTTGAAAGGCAGAGTTGAGTGAGAGAGAGAGAGGCAGAGAGAGAGAGAGAGACAGAGACAGAGACTTTCTTCTGCTAGTCCACTCCCCAAGTAGTCACAGCGTTGGATCAGGCTGGAGCCAGGAGCTTCAGGAAAATCTACCGTAAGGGTATTAGGGTGCAGGCACCCAAGCCTTCGAGCCATCCTCCACAATATTTCTGAGTGCACTATCAGACAAGTGGATGAAGAGTTGGGAACCTGGATCTTGCATGCAGGTGGATATTTACCTGCCATATCACAGTGCTGAAACATACAGCTACTACAATGTGCCAGCTGCTTTGTGACAGCAAGTGTCAACTCGGTCTCCATGACAGCTTCCAAAGTGAGCATTACCATTATTGTCATCTGTATTTTGATATTTACTCCTGTAAGAAACAGCATGACATGCTTTGGTAACCATCAAAATCAGGACTGCCAGATTTAGTCATGAAATTTCCCTAGTGACATGCAAGTTTTCAGTGTAAATGTATTTCGTGAAATATTTATTGTTTATCTGCTTCTTAAATTGAACTGGATGCCCTATGTTTTGCCTGGAAACTAAGCTAAATATAGTTGAGCCAGGGATTCTGCTTCCCAAGGCTTCTATACTCTATTGTCACAGGAATCAAGGGGGTGTTAAGAGAGACTCAGTGTCTCCCCTCTTGCTCGGGGGACTATCAAAGAGTTTGGTCCATACAGCTCAGACCCAGTGCCTTCACTTGCCCATCACAGCATGCACTTCCTCCGAAGGTTACTAACAACTTAATTAATCAGAGAAGTGTTCTCTGGCATTTTGTGGATGGACATTTATAAATACAGCAGCATATCCCGTACCTTTTCTGATCTGAGATTTCCTTTCTGTTAGTATATTGGAAAATGAAAAACTCAAATATGACAATGGATAGAAAAACATAATCTCACCTGAGCAGGTCTTTTTTGAACACTTTGAAAAAGATGATTAAGTGACTTTTTTTCTAATTTTGTTGCATGTGATATTCACCCTGATTCCAAGTTTGTGAAGTACGTTATCACAGAGTTCACGATTAAAGGCCCCTAGCTTTGCTTCTCAATGGGATACAAGCACTTTAAATCCCCCGCCCATGTCAACCAGAGTCATCACTATTTTTATAGCCATCTCTCATTTTCTTTCTCCTAAGTTTGGTACAAAAGATGGGGGTACTTAAAAAAATTGTTTGTAACAATAAACCAAGATCTGGATAGAGAGGAGAAGAGAGAGTGCCAGCCAGGGAGAAAGAGAGAAAGAGAAAGAGAAAAAACAGTGTTAACCCCTTCAAAATAGAGGTGAGGTGAGGAGATATTATATATTAAAAATTCTACAAAATAAAATAGAACATTGCTGGCATAAATATTCAAACACCGAAAAGTAAAGCCTGCATTTCTTTTTGCTGAGTTCATTTTGACTTTCCAGAATTCCAATATTTTCTCCAACGTTAAGACATGCATAGGTTATATTCCGCAAGGGATATAACCTACAATGTGATAAACATATGGCCCTTCAGCTCAGTTGTATAAGGTGTATATCCTTCTTCTTCTACAAATGCCTAGGTGGTATATTATAGAAGATAGAGGATGTCTAGGGACAACCCACATTATTTTATAGTGGCAGGGGACTCACATTGTGGATGATTTTTTTTTTTAATGAAGAGTCACATTTAAATAGATAAGGGGAGACAGAAACATTTTCTGTCTACTGATTCACTCCCTAGTTGGCAGCAACAGCCAGAACTGAGCTAATCTGAAGCCAGGGTCCAGGAGCTTCTTCCGGGTCTCCCATGTGGATGCAGGGTCCCAAGGCTTTGGACCATGCTCTACTGATTTCCCAGAACACAAACAGGGAGCTGAATCGGAAGTGGAGAAGGCAGGACATTAAGCAATGCCTATATGGGATCCCAGCAAATACAAGGCAAGGATTTAGCTGCTGAGGCATCTAGCCAGTATAGGTGAAGATTTAAAGATTTTTTTTTATAACATTATTTACCTGGTAAAAATGAAATTAAGGGAAGGAGTTTCAGTATGAAACGTGTGTGTGTGTGTGTGTGTGTGTGTGTGTGTGTGTGTGTGTGTGTGAATACAAGGGAAATTATGCTTTCTGGGATTGAGCTTCTGTAAGGAAATATTGCATATTAGCCCCAGCAATGAAAACATTGTGAGACCCCAAAAACCAATATAAAACAAATGGTATAGAATGGGCATCTAGGAGCAATTCAAAAAGTTCATGGGCTTATGGAGAATGGCTTTAATATTTAAGTTTATCTTTGTGCAAAATTTTTTGAAATTCATATATACAAGATGTCTTTAAGCTTTTCATGGAAATAATGATTATGAGCTAATTATGGTTAGATATCAAAATTTGCACTGATATTAACTTTTCTCTTAATCCCATCTCCACAAGTGTTTGAAGCATACTTATGCTTTCTGGTGCATGGGGGCCACCCTGAAGTAGCTGTGTTTTTATTCTCCCTTTTCCAAATCCGTGGAAACAGATTATCAAATGCTAGGGCTGTGATATCGCTGTCCTAATTGCAGAAATCCGTGATTGACAATGCAACTTTGCAAAGTAAAAGGGGCTTTGTGAGAAGACTAAGTTAGATTAAATGTAGAATATTGTTCTGGGTTGGCTGGCTCTCCAAATACATCTGTAAAGGTTGAGAGAGAGAGAGAAAGAGACAGAGAGAGAGAGAGGGAGACAGAGAGGTCGTTCAATGTTCTACTATCAGCTTAGAGATGACGAAGTGATCCTGAGGCAAAATAAAGCAGACAAGCATCACCAGCTTGTCTCTGGTGCTTCTTACGGCTGAAGAGCACTGTTGCCGGGGCCTGCTGGCAGGTTTAAACCCCGAGAGAAAGATAGTTTGGATCTTTAAATTAAGCATTGGCATTGCTTTTTCCTTTCTCTTCCCTTCTGACACCCTCATTTCTCTTCAAACCCACTTAGCCTGGCCCCAGATCTATTGCTTGAGATTCTTGGTGTCCTGAGGCTGCTTTGGGTAGTGTCTCTGGATCTTTTTTGTCTCTATTTCTGACTCCTGCGGTGTGTAGCATTCCCTTCCCTTCTTCCTTCCCTTCTTCCTTCCCTTCCCTTCCCTTCCCTTCCCTTCCCTTCCCTTCCTTCCTTCCCTTCCCTTCCCTTCCCTTCCCTTCTTCCTTTCCTTCCCTTCCTTCCTCTTTCTTTTTCTTTAGTCTTCTTTCTTTCTTTCTTTCTTTCTTTCTTTCTTTCTTTCTTTCTTTCTTTCTTTCTTTCTTTCCTCCTTTCTTTCTCCTTTCTTTCTCCTTATTAGTTTGAAAGGAAGAGTAACAGAAGTAGACACACACAACACATCTTCCATTCACTGACCCAGTCTGTAAATGCCTCCCACAGCTGGAATTGTACCAAGTCAAAGCTGAGAACCTGGGATTTCCTCCAGATTTTCTACATAGCTGGTAGAGACTCAAGTCCTTTAGCCATCACCTACTACTTCCTAGGCACACTAGCAGTGAGCTGAATTGAATGTGGAACAACCAAATCTCAACCTTGCAGTACAACATGGAGACCAAGCAGCAACTCCCATCTCATCTGGGTATATTTTTACCCAGACTCGTCACCCCTTAGGTGTATCAATGATCGAGTCTGTACTTCCTTAGGTGGGACGCCTCTGTGAACTTCCTGCTCTTCCCTGTGTGTGCTTCCTCCCTGCCTCCTTGAACTGCATGATTCCCCTGCTTTCCTGGAAAAGAAGACTCCTATTCTATTCACAGTCCCTTGGAGCTCTCCTCTCTGACATTTCCTCCTCTCAGGATTGCTCCGATTCCTAACAAAGGGGATTTGAGGAGAGGTAATTGATGGATACTGGAGCAGAGCCAGGAGAAGTGATTCAGACCAGGGAGGCAAACAGGCTTTCTTGTAGGAGCTGCTGCCCCATGACACCAGAGCCCACCAGTTAGGCAAATACAGAGCAGGGAATAATGTGCATTTTGTCAAGGTTCAGAATTGAGCAAACCTAATGGTCTGCAAAAGTGAAGCACTTTTCAGCGTGCACAGTTCATTGTGGAGGGGGTGGAAGCCAATCCACGTGAGCATTGAGTGCTCTTGAGGGGGTCAGCAGGGGAGGGAATGGAAGCACAGGCAGATGCACAGTTCCTCCCCTTCCCCAGAAAAACGTTTTTAAAAGAAGTGAAAGCTGGTCTTTTGCTTTGTTGGAATTTTTATTTTGCTAATTGAATCAATAATTTGTGTGTTTAATAAGATCAATGGGTCATTAATTTAAGTCTTTGATAACTGGGGACAAATTCAATCAGTGGGCATGTCCGCATCTCCATGTGTGTAGTCCTCACAGATTTTTTTTTTTGAGATGAAACAAACAAACAAACAAGCAAACCTTTTTGACACCACTTCCTTTTAGGAAGCCCAACAGGGCAATGATATGAAAGAAAAGTTAACAGGTGTATCTAACACACCAAAGTGAGAGGTGGATCTAAGGGCTCAGGCAATGTCATGAAGATTCTGTGTCCTCTGCATGACTGCTTTTCTTCTCCCTTTATTCATTATTAGTCACATTCCAGAGACGACAAACTATTCATAAATTGTTTGCAGTCCAGCAGTCATGGACTTGGTGCACGGAGCCGATAATCATACACATGAACTACTGAATGAGGGCCAATAGCCAGAATATATTTATTTTCATTTGTTTTTAAAAGATTTATTTATTTTTATCGGAAAGCCAGATATTCAGAGAGGAGGAGAGACAGAGAGAAAGGTCTTCTGCTGGCTCGCTTCCCACATGGCCAAAAACACCCACATCTGAGCCAATCTGAGGCTAAGAACTTCTGCTGGGTCTCTCATGTGGAGGCAGGGTCCTAAGGCTTTGGCCAACACTCTGTTGCTTTCCCAGGCCACAGGCAGGGAGCTGGAATGGAAGTGGGGCAGTTGGAATATGAATTGTCACCCATATGGGATCTTGGCGACTGCAAGGTGAGTACTTTAGCCGCTAGGCTATTGCACTATGCCCAATACACAAAGATTATTAACAGTATCAGATTTTGGTTTATTTTTTCTTGAATTATCATTTATCAAATTATATTTTCTAATATATGAAGAGATAAAAATATCTTAGGGTTAAAATGTAGCTGCTATTAAATTAATAGGCAGTATCTCTTATCTAGAGGATATTCAACATAAAACAAATATTAGTCAATCATGGAGAGACATGATAGAAAACATATAGTCAGTGATATATAAACCATGAAAGAAATGAATATTCTAGTAAACTAAGTCCTCATTCTGCCAAAGATAATTGCTTAAATGTCTCTTTCAGCAAGCATATGAGTTCTCTCCATGCCTTCATTATTGTAGATTTTGCTGCTGTAAAAACAGGATTGCAGGTTAATTTCCTTTGGATACAGTCTCAAGAGCAGAGTAGCTGGGTCACAGGTTAGATCAACTTTAAGTTGTCTTAGCACGCTCCGCAAACACTTCCATAGTCAAAATTTCATCATTCTGCTTTTTAATTGCTCAGGACATTGTGGGTATGGACAATGATAGAGTCCAGAATCCTTTGTTAGCAAACGTTTGATAGTTATTTTGTGAGTCCTTGGATTTGGGGGGGTTAGATGCATGCTTCAGTATATCTTCACTTCTCAGTATGCTAGTCTCCATTAGACAGTTCCCATAGGTGAATATATGAATATAATGCTTACTTCTATGTCCATTGATCTTGTATTTTACAATGAAGGTTACATTATAACGGAGAAAACATGTGGTATTTGACCCTTTGCAATTGACTTATTTTCCTGAAAATACTGATCTCTGCTTGGTACCACCTCATTGCAAATGGTAGAATTTCATTCTTTTTAAATGCTGCGGTAGTATTCCATATAGATCTACCACAGTTTCTTAATCAATCAAATGGTTCACAGACATATAAAAAAATAATCAGTCCCCATAGTTAGCACTGAAATGCAAATAAAAACTGTACTGAGATTCCACCTGACCCCGGTCGGACTGGCCTACATTCAGGACCCCTAACATCACCTGCTGGTGTGGATGCGGGGAGAAAGGCACTCCACTCACTGTTGGCAGCACATCAAACTTTCAAAGCCTGAGGATCATGCAGGCGTAGGCGGGAGGCTTTGAGGCATTTACCTATGTACAGTAAGAGTTTACTAGCACACAGTTTGTTCCTCTATGAAGTGGCTTTCCTTGGTCTGTTAGTTCCAGTTCCCCTGCCTGTGAAAGAAAGCTTCTCTCTTGTATCTGTTATCTAAGTCTGAGGTTTAGAGAGTTTCTGGCCTGTTCATTTCCATATCAACTGCTTCTGGAGCCTTCCTGACAGGATTGCAACTAGTCATTGCTCTACACTGGCAAGACTTCCCGATGTCCACCTTTTAGTCAATTATCTTCCTACAGACATAATAAATTGTCCTGCAATAAATAATTCAGTTGTACTCTTTGCTTACTTAGGAGTCCCTATAGAAAGAGACTTCTCATCACTTCAAAAAATCCTTGGCATACAGTGGCTACTGTGCACAGGCCTAATCAAACACTGGATCATTTCAAACTGTACTCTCCTACATGAAAGAAAATTTACCTATACAAATCACAGGAAAAGGCAGAGTTTACCTAAGAACACTGGGGTGATATTATTTGGGAACAAACATCAGGTATTTGGGGAAGCAAATGAGCAAAAGCTGTTCCAGTCACTGGCACTCAGAGTCATATCACAGCATCATTGGCATGACAGGTGGAGCACCATGAGAACAGAAATCAGTGCATTCCAGCTTTCAGGTGTTGTGTGCACTGAGAGGGAGGGGACAGCCTGGTCAGGAGCTTTGTTCCATGAGGCTGAGGCTCTAATGCAGAGATAGAAGGTAAGACCATCGCTGCTCCTCTGCAGCTCCCATTTCAGCTTCCCCCTCTTCCTGCTGGATCCTGGATGGGACTCAGCCCAGTTCAACTCCTGCAATAAGAGAAGCCACCAATCTATATGAGAAAGATGACAGACTCTTAGACTTAGCTAAGAAGCAAAGGGAAAAATGAATCGTGCTTTTATGCTTCCTTATTCATAAATCATCTGGATTGTTGTGTGGTGAAAAACTATGCTTCCTATCCAAAGAAACTCCAGAAATTATTACTGGCTAATAATAGCTTGTTAGGATGCTCAGATAGAAGAAAATCAAACTGCACGGGTCCTGGGGTAATCTGGCCATATGTAAGAGGGAATCCATTCCTACCATGAACTATTAGTTCTACTCTGAATAACACCATTAATAATGGGAGGGTTTCAGTGGAAACGCCTACCTATGGGGACTGCAGTCCTCATCAAATGCCCTGGAAACTGACTTAGACATGAGCTAATTGGTGATTACAAGAAAGAATATTTCTGAATTGCAAGTGTTAACTAGCAGTAATGGCAATGCCTCCTTCCCCCACTGGCAAAGGGAAGTGCTCTGGATCATTGCCTGCAGTCAGTTGCCAAAGAAAGTGCCTGATTCCTTTTGCTTATTAATCAGCTCCTATGTCTCTGTCTGCAAGAACGAGTATCTTGTGTAATTTTCATTTTAAGGCAATGGATTTCAGCCTCTCATCGTTAAGTATGATATTAGTTGTGGGCTTGTCTTATGAGGCTTTTATTAGGTTAAGGTTCATTTCTTGTATACCTAAATGTTGGGAGTATTAAGTTATTGAGAATGACAAAGTATATCAATTGCCCTTTCTGTATATGTTGACAAGATTAAAGGGTATTTATTATTCATTCTGTTTACTGGTTGTAGTCAGGCAGGAACACCCTCACATCGGGAAAATCAATTCCACTGACCTGAGGACTGTGATCCCCTCCACTGAGCTGTTGAATTTGATCTGGTAGAGTTTTGTTGAAGCTTGGTGTATCTGTGCTCACCAGAATTGCAGTTGCGACCTTACATTTTATTATTGGTGCTCTTGTCTGGCTCAGGCTTCAGTGTAATGTTTGTCCAGTAAATGACTTTGGAAGTGTTCCCTGATCTTCAGTGTTTTGGAACAGTTTGGAAAGATCTTGGGTTAATTCTTCTTCAAATGTTTCATAGAATTTACTAGTGAAACCACCTGGTTCTGGGCTTTCTTTTTTTTTTTTAAACTAGGAACTTTTATATTCTTTTTTCTTAGTAATTGATCAGTTCAGATTTTAATTTTTTTATGATCAAGTCTTTGTAGCTTTTATGTGTCTAGGGATTGATCCATTTCTAACTAATTTGTTAGCATGAAATTATTCGTAATAGTCTTCATTTATAATATATATATATTCTTATGTTTATGTTATTATAACTTCCTTTTCTTGATTTGTCCATGTCAGTTTTTATCTTTTTTTCTAAAACAATCTGTTATTTTCGTTTAAAATTTCCCATGTGGCCCTTATTTCATTTCTTTGCCCTACAATTTTTACTCATTTTTTATTTGGTTTGTGTTTCTTCCAATTTTGGTCACAGCTTGCTCTTTCATTTTCTTTCTAGTTCCTCTTACTATAAAGTTAGGCTGTTTGACTAAGGTTTCCTTTTCTTTCTTTATCTCTTCCTTCCTTCCTTTCTTTTCTTTCCTTCCTTTCTTTCTTTCTTTCTTTCTTTCTTTTCTTTCTTTCTTTCTTTTCTTCTTTCTTTCTTTCTTTTCTTCTTTCTTTCTTTCCTTCTCTCTCGCTCTCTTTTTTCTCCTCCTCCTCCTTCTTATTCTTCATTTCTGTAAAAACAAGTACTTATTACTGTAAACTTTCCTCTTGGAACTGTATTTTACACTGCCTTAAATTTTAGTATGCTTCTTTATCCCTTTTGTTTATCTCAATGTATTTTTTTTTAATTTCCCTTTCAGCTTCTTTTCTGTTCTGTTGGCAATCAGAAGTGTGTTAGCTTCCATATATGTATGAATTTTCCAACTTCCCTGCTCTCCTTAATATTTACACATCATGCACTTTGGTTGGGGAAAGCGCCTGCTAGTATTTCAAATTTGGTAAAGCTTGTTTTCCAGTCTAGCATCTGATATTTTCTGGGGGGACATTTATGTGCGCTTGAGAAGAAGGCTGTATTCTGTGGCATTTGGAGGGATTTTTTGCAAATGTCTACGTGGATCATCTGCTCTATAGTTTTATTCAGGTTTGCTGTTTCCTTACTGATTTTCTGTCTACATGATATATCTGCTGTGGGAAATGAGGTAGTACAGCCCTCTGTTATTATTATATTGCTGTCTATTTCTCCATTTAGTTCTGTAGATAGTTGTTTTATATGTTTAGCTCTCCTTATTCTGGGTACATGTATATTCATGACTGTTGTGTCTTTGTGATGAACCGGTCCATTTCTCATTATAACATGTACCTCCTTCGGCATTGGTGACAAATACTGACTTGAAATCTATTTTAACTGAAAGAAATAATATTTATCCTGCTCTGTTCTCACTAGCATTTTCAACACCATGTGTTTAAATATTTTTACCAGTAACATCTCATGCACCATTAAACTTCTAGCTAGGTAGATGGTTTTGATGCAAAATCTTTTGGAATCCATGCAGTGGCTTTATTTGTAATATACACTTTCTACAACCTTGTGAAGACACCTTGGGCATCATGTTGGTGCCATGGGAAGTTTTCCTACTTCTCTTGAGAGCTGTAGTCAACTTGTGGGTCCCTTGGAGAGCCCATGGTCAGAGATGGACTTTCTGATCTGGTAACTGTCTGCTGCGGGTCTCAGTTAGCACTTCAACACGGCATACTGGCTTTGCAAATGGTGGCTTAACACGCTGCATACTATGGCTTGACTCTTCACTTTTTGGTGGGTGAGATAAAATATAATTAGTTTTGTAATGCACAAACAAAAAAACTTTAGTTGGTACAAGTTAACAACCTAACCTTCAATCACTGTTCTATGTGGCCTGAGTTTTACTATGGCTAGTGTTCAAATCACCATCAATCTCTAGTGAAGAATGCATTTATTAAATTTCTGATATTTAGTAGCATTGATAGTATATTAATATTTTCAAATGATTGTTTGTATTACATTATTACACTTTCTGAATAGGACAGTGAGTCCCTTGGGACAATGGGAGAAAATGCCGACTTGTAGAGTTATTCCAAACTTGTATATAAAGCATATGTCAAGTAGTAAAGGAGAAAAAATCGGGACGGTGAGTAAGGTTATCACGTGAGGAGCTCCGTGAAGCAGTCTGGATGGTTTATCCCCAGGTGTACTGAATTTAAATACCTGTTTAAAAAGCATTCTTTTGTCATTTAGTAAGAACAGCACCTTACACTTTACTATTAAATAACAGTTTCTACAACTTTGGTTAGCCCATTTAAATATCTAAAGCCTGGATGCATCTGGCACGTGTTATTGCCTCCATTTGAAAGACTTCTGGGGTTTGTCCGGTTATCAGCTACATTGTGTGAGATTGGGTAGTAAAGGTAATGAAATAAATTGTAATGAAATAAAATTATTCAGAGAGGTGGGTACCTCAAAAACTCAAAGACAGTAATGCTTCAGCAATATTAAGTCTATGAATACAAGCAAAGGCCAGGAGGCAGACCAAGGCGTAGCTGATTTTTATTTTTTCAAGAAGCAGATTCTCTTGTGGAAAGGGGGAATAAAAGATGAATGCAGAAGTCAGAGTGTAGCAGGTACAGAAAGTTGTGGAGCCACAAAGACTGTTGAATGCTCACATTCATATTTTCCAAATACAGAAAAAAAAAAAAACATTATGTGACCCAGAGCTGTATCAGTTTTCAAAGGGAATATGATTGCCTGCAAAGTTATTTTTTTAGATTTTTTAAGATGATTTATTGGACACATCAATGGAAAAGTCATAGACGGATACACATATTACAGAAACACAGTAAAGCAAGAAATAAACATAGCAAATGTTAGTTATGGGTGAATTTGGATCAGTGCATATGAGTATTTTTCATAGTGTTTTTATAATTCTACTCTTCCTTTAACTTTAAAATTCTTTTCAGGTGAATTTGAAAGCAGCATTTTTTTATTGCAGGATAGAGAAATCTAAGAAGAGGAAGGAAATGAAGGTCTTGGCTCTTTTGGAGAGCTTGTGATGACGTGGGCACTGGAGCCCCTTTACAGAAGAGGAACGCCTGACCAGTTTATAGGCTGGCCCCCTTTCCCGGGGCCATCTACCATCTCTCCCTGTCTCATATAAGCATCAGGTGAAGCCATGAACACAGATTTCTAACTCTGGACTGTCAGTCACACAATAAATGTCAGATATGATCCCATGCCCAATAAATTATATCTATTCCAGGGTTTAATTATACCCATTTGTTTTTGTCAGTCACTTCGGTTAGAAATATTTCAGGGGAAAAAACAACCATGAATGCTCTGGATCATTTGCTCTTGATTTCTGTGTTCAGCCTGCTCAATTAGGACTCTGACACTGGAAGAAGGTGGCAGTGAGCCTGTATATGCACAGCTAGCAAATATTAGATACAAGAACTGAAAATGCCAGAGCCGATAATTATAAACATGGACTAGGAACTACTGATCAATATCTGAAGTTTATTAAAAGCAAAAGAATTTTAAAGGCTGAGTATTGCCAAGGCATAAGGAAGGAGGGCTTGAAACAGGATGTATTCTACCTGTTAGAAGCAAAGGGAGTGGCGTGTTCAATAAAATATGTGTTCTTCTAGCAGGCAACTCTCTTTCATCTGTGCCCATGATTTCCCATAGCAGCTGCTCCATGGAATTTGCTCTAAGTTTCCAGAACTTTCTCACAGCTTTACAGCTAGCTATGATTTTATACCTGCAAGGGTTCACATCATTTTTACTGTCTTCCACGATGGGTAAAACAGTGAGGGGAGATTGCAGAAGCAGAAACATGGTATCCCTGTGCCTATGGAAAAAATCAAAACAGAAAATAAATACAAACTGAACTACTGAATAAACTTCAGCATCTAGTGATAAAGTACAATGAATAGGAAAAATTTTAAAGCTCTTAACTGTATCCAGATTGTCTTAGATAAGCCTAAGACATATAAAACAAGTGAGACAGGATTGCTGGAAATGTTCTCCCTGGGATTGGACACACCCACAATAAGCTTGAATCTTCTCAGCACCAGTTTCTAGGTTTACAGTGGAAATGTGTTCATAGAAACAGTCAACCAACAGAAAACGCAAGGTCTAAAGATCTATTTTTAATCAATAACATATTCAAACTACACAACTCCATGTAAAGAATACACAACATATTCTAAACTCAAAGACAACCAATTGACAAAATTACTGGGTCTAAGAACAGGAAATAAAACTCCCAGAGTTACCATAGGGCATCAAAAAAAGAAACAGAAGATGCCTCTTCGATTGAAAAAGGAAGACTAGAAAGTAAATATCTACATTCTGAAAGAAACAAATGATACATGTCTGTAACACTGTAAACATTTTAAACCTTCTTTTAAAATAATACCAATAGCATAACATAAGAAATGACTGGAGAATGTTAAATTACCCCCCCAATGGGTTTAAGTCCATTAATATTCAAAGGATAGTAACTCTGCTGCTACAGTTTGTGTCAAACTTCAGATCACAGTTTGATGGCAGGCAGGTGGATGGGTGAGGTCAACAGGAAGGTACCAGAGCATGAACTGTGATGGGCCATGACCAAATAGGAGGCAGATGCTCTGAACTGAGCTTCAGCCTCTGCCTGTATTCTTGCTTCACACACACACAACCCCATGTGGCTGTCTTGGTGACAGGACGATTCTGATTGGCTCGGTCTCTCTGACATCATAAGGCTGAGTAGCCACACAAACTGTCCAATCATCAGATGCCTGGTCATAATACCCCAGAATCCTGCAGCCCCAGCATTCTAGAAAAGCCCAGGTGATAGACAGGCTCCTCTGACTGGTGGAGAAAGGTGGTAAGTGGCTCAAGCTCTGCTTTCTGAGGTCTTTTTTCCCCAAGGACCTGGCAGAAGGATAATCAGATACTGTGGAAGTCAAAATGTTGTGAGTATATGGGGCTGGGCATCACTTGAATACATCAGATCAGAATCTCCTGGAAATGTAGTGAATCATAGGAATTTTTTTAACATTGTTGTTATTATTATTAAGTTATTAATGTTTTTCATTGATGAAATTTCTTGTATATCTCAAATGAGCCAAATTGAATCTAGTTACCCATTAGAGATATTGTTTGGAAATACATACGTAATGTAGGAGAAACCAGTCAAGCTAATAACAGTAGGTAGATCACTCCACACGTATTTAAGACCCCATCTCTCAGTGAGTTTTCCATTGTAGAACACAGTGTCATGAAATAAGGTCTGCATATTGTAAAAGAGGTCACTTCGATTGATTCTTCCTATGTAAATGGATGTCCCCTTGTGTGTGACGAGGACCCATCTACTTGAACCATCAGGACTGCCCATTCCCACGCAGTGCTTTAGCAGGAGACTGTATTCAGGATCCTAAGCCATTCATTGCATGCAGGTACTGTGCTATGTGAGAGTAACAGTTATGGGCTTCCTTCTGGCATTTTAGCTGCTAAGCTAAACACCTGTCCCAGTTAAACTTTTTTTTTGTCACTCTTTCAAAAGGAATGGCAATAGTTACACACATAAACATGTACCATCATTAGTTACTACCTTAAAATCTCTCAAATTCCTAATAACCACTGTAATGCTTTCTCGACTCTGATTTTGGGCAATTGGTTTTAGGACAATTGAACCAAATAGAGCAGGTTTAAAACTGTAGCCTGAAGGAACAGAACTGTGTATTTTTCTCTTCCCTCCAGAGATTATCTAATAAATTGGGGTTTGGCAAAAGCAGCAACTGGGAATTGCAGGACTGGCAGCCTCTCTCCCTGATGTCCTTTGTGCCTGGTGTCAGGAAGATCAGGTCTTCGGAGAGAGCCCTAATTAAGATGCCCAGGGAAGTGCAAGTCAAGTGAAACACAGGAGAACAAAGGAGCCATGTAATTCAGAAGCTATTAAAATAGATAATGATGTTCGTTTAAATGTGTTAAATTACCCTAACCACCTGTCTGTCAATTTCAGCAGCACTCACAAGTTGTGCTTCTTCTTTCTCTCCAAGCTATCGCACTGTGCCCCTGGAATGAAACATTAGCAGTGGAATCCCTACTCTACCTAGCCTGTATTCAACCCCAAACTTGAATAGAAATAACCTGTAGGCCTTGATTGAGTGTGACATCACTGTGAGGGTCTTGACTTTAAACTGGGGAGTAAAAAAATCACACAGTATGTGAAGTCATTTTGACTAAAATAGAAATTTTATTCCAGTCCCCCTTGACTATCAAAAGGCCACTTCGGTTACCTTAACAAAGCAATTTACCTTATCAGAAACACACACACACACACACACACACACACACACACACACACACACACACAGAGGAGATAAAAATGCAAACATATCTCACTGCAACCTAAACCAAGCCTCCTTCCCTCTTCACAGTAGTTTGTATTCTGGATCTCCATTCTTCTCCAGGGGGTCAGGAAGGGAGTACAATTCTCACCCTTGGTTACTGAGCCAAGCCTGCTTTCATAGGTTTTAAAACTGTTAAAGGAAGAAGACGGCATGCCTTAATAAAAACTTCTACATCTTCTTCCAGATATTTGAATTACAATGCCTTGCACCCTGGTTAAGTAAAGCCTTTTAGGGAAGATAATGTGGTGCTGAACAGGGGCATTTAGTACAGCTGACATGGGACATCCATCCCGTGGAATCTGAGGAGCTGCATCCGAGATCTGCTGCTGACTGCTCGGGTACCAGCGATAAGCAGGAATGAACATAATACCGCATGGTCCTTTGGAGATTGTTTGCTAAAACTGAATCTGTAGAAACTTAACGAAAATGTTACCTAGGTGATAGTCACATTGGGACCAGAGGGTCCAAGAGGAAAAATGAGATCAATCAGTGTATGTCAGGCTTGCCTCAAAAGACATTTCTTTCATCATCTGTGGAGAGCCTTTCTCTGTTCTGACGTCTGTGGAAAAACCTATCCAGGAATATGATGAAGAGTGTAGCTGCGACATGGAAGTCTCCTAAGGCTCAGGCACTGCTTTCCTCTGGAGAACCAGGGATTGCAAATGTTTTTTTTTCTCAGACATACAAGAGTGAAGAAGACATAAATTTTATATGGACAATGTATTTTAAAAAAAAACTAGCTTGGTTAGTAAAAGAAAGCAAAGGCTGTATTGTATAACCTTTGGGTAAGACACAGTCACATACTCCTTAACACACACACACACACACACACACACACACACACACACACACACACACCCTGGACCCAATACAGGCTCAGTGGAGACTGTGCCTCTCGAAGTTTCAACTCTGTCATCCTAGTTTATCTCTACTGAAATAGGTGACAGAAGATGATAGTTAATTTAAAAAGTATAGATTGATGGAAGATAGACAACCTGGAACTTGTGCTATCATATGTCCATTTTACATATGTAAAAATGAATGCACTGGTGCTTAGGCAGGTGAGAAACCTGGCGAGGTCGTTCAGCTGGCAATTGATGGGGCTGGAAGATAGCCCTGAATTGTATTCTCTCATAGTCCATTCTGTTGATCTGTGTCAACGCCTCCCTCATCCTCTGGGTCTCTTCGCATAGGCACACTGCCTTTCCTATCCAGTGTCCTCCAGGAGCCAACAGTGCTACATAAAGTCATAAAGACACATGATTTCAGTTTTCATCCTTTTAAGTCTTAACCATCAAAATTTACATTTCTAATCCCATAATGTGTTTTTTTTAATGCTCTCCAGTTTGCAGTGTCTGACATAATCATACTATTTGCACATCTTAGCCAAATTGCTAATAGCTGATAACAATATGATGTATCACAACAATTTTCTAGATTCATTTTCTAAAATATACTTGTAATTACACCATTAGCTGAAGTCACCGATTTCTCCATTTTCTCGCGCTTCATTAACTCCTACAATACAGTGTTTTTGACTTCTTGCATTATTTTCCCCCAAAAGCCTATCTTTTTCCTTAGCTTTCTGCGTGTTCTCTCTCTTCTGCATTTCGGTCCCACTTTGCAGACCTTGCTGCAGACTATACTATACACGGACTATCATAGACTTAAATCCAACTTTTACAAAAACATAGAAACTCCCCAAAATAATTCCTGCCGAAGAATCTCATCAGGCGTTTCCAAAGAAGGAAAGCCTATCATTTTCAAGAATATGAATGAATCGGTAAGAGATTATGTCAAAGGAAATAAGCGGACAGAGAAGGACAAACAGGGCAGTCTTCCTTGAACGTGCAATCCACAGAAGCTGTGAGCGGAGTTGTTAGCAAGAGCCAGGAGCAAGGAGCCATAGGGGCTTGTTCAGTGGATGCCATATCAGATCTGCAAGATACATCACCCTAGAGGTCAAGCAGCCAAGCAGCACCGTGTCTGCAGCCAACAGTGGTGTGCTGTACACTCAGAAATCTGCGGAGGGGAGAACTCATGGTGAAAGAACTCAGAATCAAGTGCGGAAAGCACTTGGCAGGCTTCCTCTCACCTAGGGCTTACAGATGGCGAGGATTGTAATCCCCTGGCAGGGGGATACCACGATCACAGCGAGGTCTGTGGTGTGGATTATGATTAAAACCCGAAGCGTGCAAGAGATTCACAATTAGGGAAATGGTTAGCATTAACCTCTTGTGTGAAGTTCTGTGATTGTAGGAGTGGCTTGGAGCTGTAGTGACCCTGCAGTCAGAGGAGAGGTCAGGTTGCCAGCAGTGAGCAATGCTGTGTGAGTCTTCCCGGGATCTCAGAGTTAGATGAGTGCAGGTTTCTGAAGCCTCCACCCTTAATAGTTAAAAAAAGTCACAATATTTTATTTTATATTTTATCATCTTAACATTGAAGCAGCAGTCATTATTATAGGAGAAACCTTATATCCATATCACCTTGCTTCATCCTATGTTATTGAGCTTGCTTCAAGCAACATGGAATAAAGTAGGTGGCCATGAGAACAATTCCCAGCACTGGTTTTCTGTTTCCCAGATGCCTGCTTTACGTTGCCACTGCTGTGGCCCAGAGGAGCCATCACTGCCTGCTCCTGAATCTCACACAGCTCTTACTAAAGGCTTTGATATGTACATATGTATATACATATGTACATGATTGATATACATATATATGTACATATCAAATATACATATATACATATATACATATTGATATACATATATGTACATGCCATATATATACATATATACATGTATATAATATGTATAATGTATATATTATATATTTTTTTCCTTTTTTCCTGATCATCAGTATAGCAAGTTGGCTTGGCATTTTGTCTTATTGTTATGGTCTTATTTCTCCAGTTGCTTTGAAACCAACCTTAGGTCAAGGAATGTCCTAGGCATCTTCCGTGTTCTGGAAACTATTGCCTTGGGAGGAGCCTAATGAAGGGCCAACTAAGCTGCTTAGGGCAGGAGAGTCTGTCCTGTATCACAGGCCCCATGCTGGGGTTTCCATAGGGCTTATGCTTTAGAATTTCAAGATAAATTGTCGGTCTGCTTGTGACTTAGCTGTCATTGCTTATGGCCTAACAAGAAGTCCTTAACTCCCACAACACATCAACCACCATGAACTTGGATCCTGCAGTCACCTCTGCCTCAGAACATCTTTTTGCTGTGCAAAGTGACACCTCAACATCACAGGTGCCCTGTTCTTAAGCAGAGCAGCAGCCCAGTTCCCAGACTTAGAATTGCTAAGGGGGGAAAAATGGTAGTGAAAATATACCTAGAATGAAGTCAAAAGATTAAAACACTCATGCACAGTGTGAAACAATATGAAGTGAAAAGAAGCCACAGGATTTTTATCTATCCACGGTACTCAGGAGAATGATTCAGCATTATCTGTAGAGAGTGAAGCAGCAGTGTGGAATAAGCATCTCATCTGGGGTCCTGGTCTTTCCAGCTGTCTGACCATGGGTAACTGTGGCAGTTCCCTGAGCCTGTGATGTCTCACAATACTGCTCCCTGAGCTGTGAGGGTGGGGAAAATGAGCGCATTCACCTGGTGCATAACAGATACTTTGCTAATATAAATCCCTTCTAATGAAGATTCAACAAGGTGTTCCCATAAAGAAGAAATAACTTGGCTGCTTTACAGACCCAACTTCAGGGCAAAGCAGGAAAGTTTCTCACCCAACTTGGGTATGTTACGTACCAGCATATTAGTGGAAGCTGAATTTGAGAGGGTTTTACACTTCCTGGCCTCTCTCCCCTTTCCAAAAGCCACTGGAGAATTGTGCCAAAGCATGGTTTCATTAGTATTCAAGTCTCCCATGATGCAAGAGGCCAACCTGGATCCATGTTTCTTCTGTGTTGCCTGTAGTGCATTGTCTGCATGATTACAGCACTGTAATATGCATCTGCTCATCTGAGAAGGGTGTCTCCAGGACTCCCCATGAGCTGTTACGCTGTGATGACCACCTGCCTGCTGATTTGTTAAAGGGTGAGTTTAGATGTTCTGCACGGAATTGGTAAAATGCCCTAGGCAGCCCTGACAGAAGGCACCAGAATATTCCATCTGAAGGGAACAAGAACATAAATCTTTTAGTCCTTTATGGCTTATAATGCCTTGTTTTAAAAAAAATGTTGTAGAACCGTATAATAATTTTTCCCTCCAAAAAAATCACTTGTTTGTTCATTGTTACTCTGATTAGTGAGAGTGAGCCATTCCCTAAGTGTTATAAATGTTGTTCAATTTTAACTGAGTTTCACCAAGAATCATTTATTTATTTTCATTAGACTTTTGTTTTAATGGTTGGACTTACAAAGCACCCACGAATGATCCGAAAAAAAAAAAAAAGAAAGAAAAGCAATGGTGAGAAGTATTGATTTGTTTTGGGTTTGATATCCATATGATTCCGTTTTGGACAGGAGGGAAAGTTTGAGCTGCCAGGAACAACAGCCCTGAAGAATCACTTTCTGAGCCGGTAGTTGGTACTCTAGGGAGGGGAAAGCTAGAGGTTAAACAGAGAAGCATGCTTAAATATGTTTTCTTGAAGAAAGCTCCTGTTTCTACTTGGGTAAAACACTGACATCAGTTTCTCTGATTAAGAAAATATTATTATCATTATTGGAAACAATACAATTGTATTTTTTTCTTTATAACACTATTGCAGGAAGGGTGAAAAATTACAGATCGAGTCCTGGTAACTGACCTTCGCTTTTGAGGTTAGTAACAGCCGAATCTTTGATCAACACACACAGGATGTGATTCCTGTAACCATCATCTAGCTTCTGAAGTTGTAATTTAAAAACTAGAGAATATGCTTTAGTTCCAATAATGACAGAAACTTGGCCATAACTTGCCTCTTGCTGCCTCTGTAACATCACTTGCTTGAGGCCTGTGTAAATGTCACATGGATGTGGCTTTTGTCTTTAAAACCTGTTGCAGCAGCTGGGGGTTGTCTCCACAGATGCGTTCTGAATAGGGGCAGTCGCTGACCTGCTAATAAAGACTTCCCATGGCTAGGGGTAGTAGCCTAACGGCTAAAGTCCTTACTTTGCATGCACTGGGATCCCATATGGAAACCAGTTCACGTCCCACCAGCCCCATTTCCCATCCTGCTCCCTGCTTCTGGCCTCGGAAAGCAGTCTAGGACAACTCAAATGGTTGGGACCCTGCACCCACATGGGAGACCTCAAAGAATCTCCAGGCTCCTGACTTTGGATCTGCTCAGCTCGGGCTCTTGAGGTCATTTAGGGTGTGAACCAGTGGACGGAAGATCTTCTCTGTCTCTCTTCCTCTCCGTATATCTAACTTTTCAATAAAAGTAAAAACAAACAAAAACAATTTAAAAGATGCCCCAGATTTTAAATCACTTTTACTGGTATTTTGTGTGATGCACCGCATAAAAACCCTTTGAAAAGGTAAAATGCTGTCTTGGATTAGAGACTGGATTTTATCCACTTGCTTTTGACGGATGAGGCATGACCTACCCAACCAACAAAAAATCAGCTCTGCCTTCATTTGTATGTTTGCCTACTTCTTTGGTGTAAATATTCCCATGGCTGATTTAAACCTGTGAGTCTAAGGGACTGTACCATGAAAAATCATTTTAACAATAAACTCAGTTGTGGGCTCCCTACTTAGTAAATAGGATTTCAATAGCCTAGGAGATAATCGGCTAGTAATCCGCAGTTAATGAAATTCTAAGCAAATTTAGGGTCATGGTCTGTGGTGAAGTTTTCTTTGGAAAATGTAAAATCGAGCTTCCCCTCTTCTTTTGCCTTCTTCAGAGAAAGGAGTTCCTTCTGACTTCACCATAAAGAATTGCAGCTGTTTTCTTAGGTGGAGCCACTATTTGAATGTGAAGTATACCTCACCGAGTTCCTATTTTATCAGGAAATAAAAACATGGAGGAGAGGGGTGTCTTGAAATCCTTTTGAGGAAATCCAATTCTATCTTTGACCAGATCACAGTGTCAATCCCCATTTCTTTGATTTTTTTTTTTTTAATTATGAGGAAGTAAGGGCATGGTGCCTGGGCTTTTAGTTAATCATGAAAATAAAAGGAAGAGGTGCCTTATCACATAGTTCTGATGGCTCTTTCACAATTTGTTAGGCTCTTTCTCTTATAAAATCCTCCCACCTGCTGTTTCGGAAGGTTTGCATCTTAATTATTGGCTTTCTTCACTTAAATTTTCCACCTAGACTGAGATCTCCTTTGTCTTTTCACATGGAAATATCCCGTAACAAAATCGCCTGAACAGCTAATAACAATTATATTAATTATATTCATCATTTTAATAAAATATATTAGGTTAAAACTAATGATTTCATTAATAGTTATCCATATTGGTATGATTTTATTAAATTTACTTAGCTTTTTACAACTGTTGAGTGATAATTTAACTTGCAAAAATCAAATCCTACTTAATACTGATGAGTTTGGAACTAATGAATTAAATCTAAATTTTGTTAAAAGCCAGAAGTGGCCTGGTTACCAAATAAATTCTTACAGCCGTGATGCCCGGGTCCTTATGTCAAGCCAAGTGGGCCTGGGCAAGTAGAGAAGAGACCCTTAGAGAAGGCACCCTAGGAGTCAAGAACTGAGGCAGAGATCTAAAGATGGGCCAGTGGCCTTAGAAGTCAGGACACCGACTCTTATGTCTGAACAAGTTGGGGGCAAGTAATTTGGGAACATTGTAGAAATTGACATACATGCCCAACAAGACAAACAACATGTGTTACCTGCTAACAAGAGACTGGGAGGGCTGTTCATAAGCCTTCTCACATGAATCCAGAAGCAGTAGTAAGGACTCAAGGACCACTGACTATTGTTATTATCAGGCATAGACAGGAGATGCTCTCTTTGGAAACTAGGATGCATCCCTACATGACTCAGAAAGGAAACTGCAACTCTGAATGACATTCCTATCTTCAAAATTCCAAAGGGCCAAAGCCTTTTTAGCTTGGTTAGCATGCAAGAACAAAACCGCCACCTGTGGAGCCAATGAGGGATTAGTTTGGATGAGATCAACCAGCAGGTTCATTCCATTGCGGCTCCAAACGGATAGAGCCTTCAGCGTGTAGCAGTAGCATTTCTGCCTCAGCAATGCCTTGTCATCACAGCACTAAGCACTCCGTCCCGGCGATTAGGTGTGCATGCCGGAGAGCTGAACGCCATCTGACCGCATGTATTCTTGGCCTCTGACAAGATGCTGCTGAAAGGGAAAAACAACAACAAAACTGTGGGAGGCAAATCCTACACAAACAACTAAGCATGGGGCATAGGATGCCTTTATTCAATAGCCATGAAGAATGTTACTCCCAGGGCAGCAGTTTCAGTGTGAAGAGTCAGGTACTCTTTAATACAAAGGATCTGCTCCATTGAAACAATGATCTGTTGTTCCTGCAGATCCTAACGGCAGAGGGAGTTTAGTTGTCTGGATGTAGCAACATCTGTGTTCCAGGGAAAAGAGACAATTGGAAAGAAACAAAATGATACCAAACAAAAAAACAATCATTAACAAAGATAATTTTTTTGTTGTTTAACAGTTTCATCAGTGACCAGGACAACTAAGGAACAACAGAAAAAAACAAAAAACTTGTATATAGGTTAAATAAACTTTACCAGAATGGAACAAAGAGATAAATGAAGAAGAATAAAAAATACAGGAAGGAAAGTAAGAATAGAAAAAGGAAAAAAAAAGTCATTTTATACTATCAAAGAATTTATGTGTCACCAGTTCCCAAAGAACAAGAGAAAAGAGCGGGAAGAATAAACATTTGAAGATGTAAATTTGACCTTCAAAGTCATCCTTTGAATAAACGCATTGTTTCCCCTATAACACCTGCTAAGACAAATCTATCTTGGCAGGTGGCTACTGGGCAGGGTGCTAATATACTCTTATGATCTTGAGTGTATGCAAACCAGACTGACATTTTCACTTGATCACAAGCAATCCCCTGATCTACACCAAGGGTGTTCCATTCTCAGGAGGAATCAGCATGATTCTTTTCTAAACTACTGAGCCTCTGTGTTTAACACTGTGGATACCAGAATATCTGGTGTGTTTGCAATACTCATTGCATGAGAGTTGTTACTCTTCACATTAGCAAGTTATCCTACCACAGATCAGGTCTCATTCGTTTTGGTTTTCTCTACCTGCCAGGGGTTAATGTTTGAGAGTCTTTAAGACAATCTTCAAACTGCTTGGGCTCTGACACCTGCAGTTTGTTTGAAATTACTGTGATTCTGGAAAAAGGGGCATCACATTGTAATACAGATATGGAAAGATGCATCATAGCTTACAAAATAGGATACAAAATTGGTAAATGTAATGTGAGTTTTGGTGTTTAAACTGACATCCATTAACTATACTGGAAAAGAGTCTCCTATGGTAAAGGAAGTGCTTGAAAGAGTTAGAAATATTTAGTATAAAATGAAATTGGAATGAAATGAAATAGAACTAGTTAAAATCCAGAAATGGCAAGAAGCAGTAATTCCCCACAGCACAGAGGTTAAGGAGACTGAGTTCACACCACCCAGCAATGACAGGGCTGAATATGAACCCAGGCAAGTGAGCTATCAAATGTCTGCCTGCATTTCTACACAAGGATTCTAACAATCTATATTGTTACTGATGGGAAATTTGGGTTCATTGGGAGTGCGTAGGAAATTAGTTTCCTCTTGATGAACAATAAAAGTGTTGTAACTATAAGAATAAAATTATGAAACAATAGACGTTTTCAAGCAGCAATCAACAGAAGATACTTGAGGACTTGATTAAAAGGATGCCTGAACTAGCAATGATGGGCGTGGCTTGTGGAGCTATGGCTCTGTGCTGATTCCATGGGTGCAAACTTCACTGTTCTAAAATAAACCTGCTACTCCCTGGACTCTGAACTCCAATGTGTTCAGCCCTCTATTGGATATCTCATTTTCATCAGTTATAATCTGCAGCACTGCCCTAAAATATGATGTAGATATCTCCATTTTAGAAATGGAGAAAGCGGTTTATGGGTACAGTTATTAAGGGATGGATGGCAAGCATCCTGGACTTTCTGGTTTTGCAGCTCTTTCTTTTTAAGTGCCACTTTGTGCGACATTGGGTCCCTCAACAACAGCAAAGAAATGACACATCTATACAGGGCACTGGCCTGACTCATCCCTTACACGTTCTCTTTGACTGCTGTGATATTAATGTGGATGATGGGGGTGGCAGGACTCATAATTTGAATGCCACCCAACTTGGCTTTTATTGCTGCCTGGGAATGGTCAGGGTTGTACATGAAATGCACAGTTTGAAATATTATTCCCAATACTTAATAAAATGCAATTAGGATTTTATTGATTAATTAGGCTTTGCCTGGGGTGTTCTATTTTTCCAAAGGACAGCAATGTGCTTCAACTGTTCCCTAAATGTTAATATATTCAGGTAATTTTAACTGTGTCAAGCTTGTTACTTAGACTATTTGGACTATTTGCTGTTCCTGATATATTAGATTCATGTAATCATTAAAAGTATTATACACATTTATTTCAATAACTTAACATCCATATTAATGGAAAAATCTTAAATATCCAATTGATAAATTCTGATGATAAGCATGCCAGGCTGCTCTTGTACAGCAGCTGTTTTCAAATGCTTTAAATGCGACAAAGGAGACCCTGCCAACAATGGGCATTGCTGTTTTTAAAGATCGGATACATTGGTTTTAAAATACCAAATGGCAGTGTAGCTCTATGGATTTGTTCATAGGTTTAATAATTAGACCAAGCATATCCAACAAGCAGTTGTTTTGTAGCATCTCATCTCGACTTGCTTGCTTTTCGTCCCTGGGACCAGAAGAACTTACAATGCTCCATGACTGAAGGAAGCTGATGGTGGACATGAAATTAGAAGTAGTGAAAAGCACATTGAGTAAATCCTATTGCTGGTAAATGTCTCCTGGGCACTGGGTTTTGATTAGTTTCCTTCGTTCACTGGGAGAAAGCTCAAGGTGAGGTATGTGTTGTCATTAGCTTAATTAAACGAATTATAAATATGAGCTGTATCACAAGGATCTTTATAAAGCTCACAGAAAATGCATCTTCTGAAGCATGCAAACACAGATGACAACATTTTTGCACCACAGTGTACTTATTTCATTTTCTGTGAGCTTTTTAAAGTAATGTCTCAAACTATACTCTGTTGGGAACAAAATGATTGGTTATATTTAAGTATCTTCTAATGTCTATTAGAGTAAATATTTAGCATTTGCTATGAAAAACAAGTTTGCTGGATCCACAAACTGTGGAAGGAACATTTTCTCATACTATCTATGTGTCAGGAACTGTATTAGATAACCATTCACATTTCAAAAATATTCTCATCCGGTTATATATTAGATTTTCATTACTACAGTACAAAGTATAAGACAGTCACTAATGCTGAACAGCTTATTGTGGTTTATCATGAAGAATGTTGGTTCACAATCTAATATTTGTCAGTCCCATTGCTTTGGTCATAGATGAAGGCAGTCAATGGCAAAAAACAAATAAACACAAACTTGCAAATAAAGAAGCATGGTGACCCAGAAAGCCGAGGAGGAGGCTGGGCCATGTTCAACCTTTGTAAACAAGCCTCTCAAGGGGATTATCTTCCCAAAGTACACCTGCAATGACTCAAGTGCCTCTCACTAGCCCCACCTGATAAGCACTGTAACTGGATTCTTTCTACTCTCTTACTACAGTTGCTTTACATTAAAGTGAAAATTCCCATGCAATTTTGAGAGCCAATGTTTGAGTGATATACTTATCTTTATTTTATATTTTAAGATGCTAACTGCCTTAGACAATGCTATAATTCAGTCTCATTAAAGCTGCAAAGCCTGGTTTCAGTGTCACAACCTGAGACTAATAGTGAAAAAGTTCTAGGCCAAATTCTCCCTGTTGAGGTGAAATCTTTGTGCGTGAGATACTAACACATTGACAGGATATTACCCCAGAGTGTACAGTTGATTTACTGTATTCTACTGACTCACATGACTATAAAGAACAACAACAAAAATATCCCAGAAACTGGCAAGTTGTGAGGCCAAGAAAGGCACCCATGTAAGTTTCAGTCTCAAAACCAGTGTGTAGGAGATGCCAGGAGACAAGATATTTCAGCTGAAGGCCGAGGCCTGAAAGGATTATTATCCCATTGCAGGCAGTTGGGCAGGAGGCACCCTCTCTTGCATACGGGCTGCAAATGGATTGCAGACTTTCTGTGTTGGAAAACACCGGTTATATGGGGAAGGATAGTCCTCTTGCTTTCCTGATTCAAATCACATCCAGAGATATCCTTACAGACACACTTGGCATCACATCAAACTGAAAACCAGGACATGCCAAGGCACTCTTGGAAGTTTTTGACTGACACGTGCAATTATCATTACAGAGACATTGCTAAGTAATGTAAGCACAAAAAGCCTGGGATTCCTAGATCACATATCATCAATATTCTCAGGTTACTTCTTAAAATGATTGCACACACTAGAGCCTGGCACGGAGGCCTAGTGGCTGAAGTCCTTGCTTTGAATACGCCAGAATCTCGTTCTAATCCCGGCAGCCTCACTTTCCATCCAGCTCCCTGCTTGTGGCCTGGGGAAGCAGTTGAGGATGTCCCAAAGCACCCGTGTGGGAGACCTGGAGGAGGTTTCTGGCTCCTGGCTTCAGATCGGTGCAGCACCAGCCATTGCACTCACTTGGGGAGTGAGTCAAAGTTTGAAACATCTTTCTGTCTCTTCTCCTCTCTGTATGTCTGACTTTGCAATAAATAAATACATACATAAATGAATCTTTAAAAATGGTTGCACACAGAAGACACCAAGAGCTTTCAAAACTGATAATGCATGTATTCTACTCTGATTCCAACATGCAGCCAAGGCTGAGGCCCAACACTAGCAATTTTGGTCAGAAATCTGTTTGGTGACGCTTTTTCCATATGGTTAGGCCAGGACTTCATACTGGCATATTAAGAAATTGCTGCTTTAGAGAAATTGGGGTGGTAGTTGTTATTTCTGCACTGCATTTTATAGCTTTTTTGCCCCCATATTAGTGTGCTTGCTGAGTGGACACAATGAATGCCATTGCCTCTGTTTAAAGAACAGTCTGGGCAGCTGTGTGTTGAGAATGTGGTCATACACAGCTCTATGTTAAAGTAGATTAAACAGATCCTGCATTTCATTTCCCCTCTAAGTCCCTCCAGTAGGAAAACCCCTCACTTGCCCACGACACATACACATAAATCAATCTTTTCTTTTAAGCATCTTCCTTCTTCAATGCTGTGAGAAAACATCCAATACAAGATTAGAAACTCATCCATAGAAAGGCCTTCTTTCTATGAACATTTCAACAATTCAAACATTTGGGCTTCTCTAAAAAAAATGTCATACTCATTCTCATGCAGTTTATTTGTAGACAAACCTTCTGACGTGGGATGCAGACACTCAAGCAGCATGTTAATTACGGTATTTGAAGTACAGGGCATTCCCAGTATATCTTTTTTTCATTCACCTCTTTGGCTCCTGCCTGAATTAGATTGTCTGTTTTTTTTTTTTTCTTAAAGATTTATTTATTTATTGGAAAGTCAGATATACAGAGAGGAGAGACAGAGAGGAAGATCTTCTGTCTGATGATTCACTTCCCAAGTGAGCACAACAGCCGCTGCCATGCCGAATCGAAGCCAGGATCCAGGAAATTCTTCTGGGTCTCCCACGCGGGTGCAGGGTCCCAGTGCTTTGGGCCGTCCTCAACTGCTTTCCCGGGCCACAAGCAGGGAGCTGGATGGGAAGTGGAGCTGCCGGGATTTGAACCGGCGCCCATAAGAGATCCCAGGGCGTTCAAGGCGAGGACTTCAGCCGCTAGGCCACGCCGCTGGGCCCGAGGTTGTCTTTTTCATGCAGTAGGGGAAATCCCTTCAATATTTGTAGCCTGTCCTCCATGACTGTGGCTTACATTTTCATTTGTGCCGCTATGCGTTTTAATGAGCGAAAGCTTTTTTTTCCTGATCAAGTCTAAGTTCTCAGTGATCACGGGAATATTGGGAGCTTAGAACTGATTTCAGGTCTTGCAGACAGCCATCATCATTCTCGTTAAGGGTCTGTGTGAACATGGAGCTGGAGCCAGGCAACGCAGGTGCGCTGACGTGGATACAGGCATCCTCAACTGCACTGAATCCTGCCTCTGTCCTGTTTCCTTAAGGAAACTTGGTAGCTGTCATTCTACTTTATGATCTATCTTGAATTAATTATTATGCAAAGAGAAAGTTGATTTTTTTTTTTACATAGAGTTTCCGGGTTGTTCTAGTACCATTGTTGAAAAGTCTATTTTTACCGCTGAATTACCTTGCCACCGTGAAAGCGAAACCAGGAATGAAATTTTCAAATGGATTTTTAGCATTTAAGAAAATCCCAGAAGTATATTTGTTCAGAATAAGCCAGTCTATTCTATTGACCTATTTATTTGATCCTTAAGCATATTATACATTATCTTCATTATGCAGCATGAACCTGTGGTATTTTCAGTCTTGTTTTTGATATTTCTTTCCATACATGCTTTAGGATCTGTCTATTCCTCAATTACTTTGAATAATTTCATGTTACTTTACAGATCAAGATTGGCAGTTTTCTTTTCTATGTAAATAACATGACATTACACCTTTTAGATTTTGTGATCCATATTCGTGTTTATATATTTAGCAATTTAAAATTGTAAAATAATTATTCATTTTTGTGGCATATAAAAATTAAGCAGGGGACTGAGTATGATTTTTGAACTGTGACTTGCTAATCCATAGTTTGGATCAATTTCAAGAGAACTAATATTTTTATTTTTTAAACACTCTTATTTATAGAAAGGAAAATTCCATTTATTTAACATGTACACTTTTAACAGCAAAATGAAAAGGTCCACACTACCCTCTATCTTCGTCCATCCTTCCCTTATTTTTCTCTTAATTTCATAATGACATACTTTCAGTTTTTCTTATTACCATAAGCTTAATCTTCCACCAGATAAGTAGAAAAAACACTGTTCCTGAAGAGTAAAGAAGGCTAGGAACAATAATCATGTCTCAAATTGTCTATTTCACTTAAACATTAAACTCACATATTAACCACAACATGAAGTATTTGTTCTGTGAAGAAAGTTTTGTTTTTACCGGAGCCTCTTAACATCATATTACATTTTAAATTGTTAAAACAGCACTTAATGTGAGGTCTAGATTCCAAATAAAATTTTAAATGTATAATAAAATTGTGCTGGCTGCAGGTGAAAAGTTGTAATCAGAATTTTACAGCAGACTCATTTTGCCACACAGCATTAGCATTAGCTGGCAGAGACTGGCACTGGGGGCTAATTCTGTCAGGTTAAACTGCAGAACCACCTGGAAAGTGCACAATCCAGGAGTGAGAGACCTGGGAGGGAAATAGTGGATTCCCCGCTCTTAGGTTACCATTCCCATGAGAGGGCACGATAACTAGGACAGGGGCTGGGGTGGAATGGGGTGTGAGACAGACTGGACTTCTGCTGCACATACTGGCAAACCAGGGTCGGGGGCAGGCCGGGCGGGGGTTATTGTGGGTTGCTCCAACTAGGCTGCAGCTCCCACTTGTTTATGTGAGAGCCAAGAATGTGCTGGGCAAAACCAGGCTGGACTGCAACAACCATTTGTTCCACTGGAAAGCAGGAGTGAAAACAGAACCAACCCAGCGATTGCAACCACCAGCTGATCAGGGCAATGGTCTGTGTCGGGCCCTTGTTAGTGCATACAAGAATCTGGTTTGACAACACCTCAGACAAAGTTTCTTTGGAGATCTCCCCATCAAAATGTTGGACTCAGAACCCTAACCAAGAAAAGAGAAGATAAAAAAGGACAACCACCCAACTCAGCTATATGTTGGCAGCGAAATGCAGGGCAAACGGAGACTCTATGATGGACTAAGTCAATCAGTGGATTCTCCAAAGAACCTCATAGTGCTTGGAGTGGCAAGATAGGCAGTGATTCGTAACTGTTGAAATATCAAAACAACTGGAGCAAGAACCTCGGAGCATACCCTACATCTGGGACCTGGGGAGGGTGGAAAATTGGGTGGGCTTTCCCCTTCCCCCTTTAAACATGAAGGAAACAATATGGAAATAACAATAAAGAAAGAAAGAAAAAAAAAAGAAAAGAAAAAAAATTTTTTCTCACATCAAGTTTGTTGTTATTCTGCACATAGAGCATGTACAAATGCTGGTAAGTGCAAATACTACATTGTTATTGTATGTATATTTCAGTATTGCTTATCCTAGTTTAGTACAAGCTCCAAAAATGGGAAAACTATGCCTAAAGGTTATTATCCTAGAACTGGACATAATAGCATGACTTCAACATATATATTAACAATGATTTTATATGAGATTAGCTAACATTAACTATTATTACAATTACAGGCTGGCTTTTTGACTTAAAGAATAATTTCCAAATCTTATTAATAATAGAAATTTATTGTGATCATTGATCATTATGTGTGATTTCCTACATTCTTGCAATCAGTATTTTGAGGTCTTTATTAGTAAATAAGAAATGATCTTGTGCTGAACCAATAAATTATTTAGCAAAATATCTAAACATATTACAAAGATTTGTGATTATATTTGCCTTAATAATGATAGCCAATTTAAAGTTTATTTTAGAATCAAAGAGAGAGAGAGAATGAGAGAATGAGACAATCACAGACACACACACACACACACACACACACACACACACACACTTTGCTGTTTCATCCTCCAAATGCCCACACTGGTTTGGACTGGTTTGAAGCCAAATTCAGTAGCTAGGAATGCGATCCATCTGTTCTACATGGATGGCAGGATCCCAGTCACTTGAGCCATCACTACTGCCTGAAAATCCATGTTAGCAGGAGTTTGGAGCCAGAAGCCAGAACTGATGATCATATCCAGCTACTCTGAACTAAGAGTCAGGCTTCTCAACCTCTGTACCACGTGCCCTCCAAAGAGAAAACAAAAATTACGCTGCAGATATTACCTCACAAAACATGGCTTCTTCTTGGTGAATCATCCTCATAGCATGCTCTGTAAAATGATTTGTTAACTTTTCCATGATAAACTTCTTGTACCCTCATTTGGCATATGCATCTTCACTTCTGCTTTAATTTTTTAAAGATTTTTTTTTTTTTATTGCAAGTCAGATATAGAGACAGAAGGAGAGACAGGAGGAAGATCTTCCATCTGATGATTCACTCCGTAAATGACCGCAACGGCCGGGGCTGCACTGATCTGAAGCCAGGAGCCAAAAAATTCCTCCATGTCTCCCATGTGGCTGCAGGGTCCCAAGGCTTTTTGCAGTCTGCAACTGCTTTCCTAAGCCACAAGTAGGGAGCTAGATGGGACGTGGAGCTGCCGGGATTAGAATCAGCACCCAAATAAATCAATAAACCTGATACATCACATCTACAAATTCAAAAATGAAAAAAAAAAACATATAATCAGGTAAATAGATGCAGAGCAGGCATTTGATACAATCCGACATGACTTCATATTGAAAAACCTAAGCAAGACAGGCATAGAAGGAACATTCTACAATACAATCAAAGCAAATTACGCAAAACCCAATGCCAGAATCATACTAAATAGGGGAAAGATTGAAGCCTTTCCACTAAAATCTGGAGCTAGACAATGAGGTTCACTGTCACTACTACTCTTCAATGTCGTGTTGGAAGTCCTTGCCAGAGCTATTACGCAAGAGAAAGGAATGAATGGAACTCAAACAGAAGAGAAACTGAAATGATCTCTACTTGCAGATGACATGATTCTCTAAAAGGGAGAACCAAAAGACTCACTCAAGAAACTACTGGAACTCATACGAGATTTTGACAGGGTAGTAGAATACAAAATTAATGACCAAAAAATCAATAGAATTGGTGAAAACAAATAATTACATAGCTGAGAAAGCAATTGTAAGTACCTTCCCCTTTAAAATAGCAGAGAGGAACATTAAATGCCCAGGAATTCAGTTAACAAAAGATGTGGAAGAACTCTATTATGAAAACGATAAAACATTAAAAAAGAAAATAGGGGCCCAGCGCGATGGCGTACTGGTTAAGGTTCTCCTCTTGCACGCCCCGGGATATCATATGGGCGCCGGTTCTAATCCTGGCAGCCCTGCTTCCCTTCCAGCTCCCTACCTGTGGCCTGGGAAAGCAGTTGAGGAAGGCCCAAAGCTTTGGGACCCTGCACCCACGTGGGAGACCTGGAAGAGGCTCCTGGCTTTGGATTGGCATAGCATCAGGGAGTGAATCATCGGACGGAAGATCTTCTTCCTGTCTCTCCTCCTCTCTGTATATCTGACTTCACAATAAAATAAAGCTGAAAGAAAAAAAAAAAAGATGGAAGGAAGCAAGGAAGGAAGAAAAGAAGGAAGAGGAAGGGAGGGAGGGAGGGAAGGAAGGAAGGAAGGAAGAAAGAAAGAGAGAAAGAAAGAAAATGACCATATTAGCAAAAATAAGATACAGATTCAATGCAATACCAATCAAAATCCCAACATAATTCTTAAAAATATAAAAGTACATACAAAAAATCATTTGGAAACACAAAAGACCACAAATAGGCAAAACTATCCTGATGAATAAAAATCAAGCTGGAGGAATCAAAATTCCAGACCTGAAGACAAATTGCAAAACACTGGTTGGTCATCAAAACGGTCTGGTACTGGTACCGAAACAGAGAAGATCAGTGGAACAGAATAGAAACACCAGAATAGAGCCCACACATGTATGGTCAACTCATTTTTCACAAGAAAACTGAAAACAATCCAGGCAAAAATCCTGGTCTATTCAATAAATGCTGTTGGGACAATTGGATACCAGCTTGCAGAAGTAAGAACTAAGACCCACACCTGTCACATTATATGAAAATCAGCTTTAAATGAATCAAGGACCTAAATCTACACCCAGAAATCATCAAACCATTAAAGGAAAACATAGTAAGCACTTTTCAAGAAACAGGAACAGGGAAAGATTCTTAGAAACCATGCCATAAGCACAGGCAACCAAAGCCAAAATGAACAAATGGGACTACATCAAACTAAAAAGCTTCAGCAAAGGAAACAATTAACAAAGTGAAGAAGCAACCAACAGAATGGGAGAAAAATTTTGCACACTAGACAAGTGATGGGAGATTAATATCCAGTATTTTACAAAGAGCTTCAGAAACCCAGGGACAGTTAAAAAAAAAAAATCTTTAAAAAATGGACAAAGTGAATGAACAGACAATTTTCGAAAGAACAGATTCAAATGGCTACCTGAGCCATCTATGAGATACAAATGAAAACCATGTTTTGATATTGCCTAACTCAAGTGAAACTGGCCTACACTCAAAACTCTACTAACAGCACCTGCTGGTATGGATTGGATGTGTGGAGAAAGATACCCTCCACTGCAGGTGGGAGTGTAGGCTAGTACAATCACTATGGAAGTCAATATGGAGAGTGCTTGGACAATTACAAATAAATCTGCCATATGATCCAGCTATCCCACTCCTAGAAATATGCCCAACAGAAATGAAATCCACATACGAGAAGGAAATCTGTAATCCTATCTTTGCAACAACACAATGTACAATGGCAAAGACATGGAAACAATCCAGATGTGTGTTCAAAGATTGGTTAAAGCACCTGTGGTATACTCCATGGAATATTATTCAGCTATTAAGAAGAATGAAATCATACCATTTGCAACTAGATGGTCCCAACTAGAGACCATTATGCTCAGTAAAATTAAGTCAATTACGAAAGAACAAATACCAAATATTCTCTCTCATCTAATAAAACCATTATGTGAAGGGTAACTTCAATAACCTGTTCCATATTGTTTTGTTTGTTTTGGGCTGTATCCTACGTGCTTTCATATTTTTTTAATTTCAGTTTCCTTTCTTCTAAATACTTTTTCTCTTGCAGCTGGCTCCTGGATTACACATTGGCATCATTTTACCCAAAAGACTTTTGTGTTTTCTTTTGGTCACCCATGTGTTGGTTGCTAAGTGGAGCATTTTTTCATGGTGCTCTAATTGTTGTTGTTGTTGCTGCTGCTGTTGTTGTTCAATCCAGAATGACTGATCATTTTATTTCATGGCTTCTCATTTATGGGAATGTATAGTGATGGAGTGATAGAGACTACCATATCCAGATGTGGGGATACAATGCAATATGCATTCATGCCTCCAAATAAAAGATGGAATCCCACCGAAACTTTTGGAGAGACGTAGACAGTGGGATGAGGATTCTCTGACATTGTCTGTACCAGCAATGTTGGAGCACACTTAATTACCAGACTGATGGAATTATGACTGCTTTTGAAGGACTATACTATTGTAGCAACATGGGGAAAATCTGACGGGAGGGTGAGAATTTGGGGGGCATCCAACTTTATATGTAATTATACCATAAAATTCAAAAATTAAAATCAAATTTTAACAAGAATACAGCAAAATACTAACAGGGCCAACGTCCCGTCTCTTGACACACACACACACGCACACACAGACAGGTATCTGTGGCTGACTGGGAAGCCTAAACTCTGATGAGAGAGAACTAGGCTTAGTTAGAGTTCTTTCTCTGGTTCCTAACACCAAGTTTGCCACACAAGGGCGACGAACAAATGACCCAAGACCGGGTGGGTGTTTGAACAAATGAATAGATAGGTGCTTTATATGACAAGAAGGTGCTTGTGGCTGTTCAAGAAATCAGCAGAGACAATTCATTTCCAATGAAATTAATGAAGTCATAAATTACCTAACATGCCTCCTGAGCACAGCACCCACATCTTTGTGTCTCCTATTTGCCCTCTGTGCTTGCACTGAGCCCCTTGGCCCACACTCAGCTGTGCCCACTGCCTACATGCTCTCTGGGCTTCTCTCCTTGGCCCACTCTACTCAGTGTGAACAGTAGCTGTGGATCTACAGCTGAACATCCCTGAACACTCCCTTCATGTCTCCCTATTGAAGGGCTTAAATCAACACCCCAACTTAAATCAACTACCTCCTTCAAATCCTGGCTATTAAAATGTGCGGGTTTCACTGAGATTTTCATACCTCAGGGACTTAGTCGTTAATTCATATGCTGGTAGCATTTGAGGGGACCTTCTAGAGGTCCTAAGGATTAGCTGAATTCATTTGTGTTGGGCTCTCAGATACTGAATAGATGCTGGTCACATGTCCTTGGATTTCCAGCCTGTAGAACTATGAGTCAGACAAATCTGATTCTGTGTAAGCTACATGTTCTAAAACATTGTTACAATGGCAGAAGATGGACTAAGACATTTGTCATCCTTTCCCTGCTCTATCCATACCAAATGGGATTAGGATGCTACCATCCAGTAAGTCAAACCTAAGTAACCTTGCCTCTTCCATTGTGTTCGGCAATAGTGTCAGTCCTTCGGGCATGCAAATTCACATTGTTTTTAAAGATTATTTTTTTATTGTAAAGTCAGATATACAGAGAGAGGGAGAAACAGAGAGCAACATCTTCCATCCATTGATTCACTTTGCAAGTGGATGCAAACAGCCAGAGTTGAACCAATGTGAAGCCAGTAGCCCGGAGCCTCTTTCACTTCTCCCAAGCAGACGTAGGGTCCCAAGGCTTTGGACTGTCTTTGACTGCTTTCCCAAGCCACATGCAAGGTGCTTGATGGGAAATAGGGCAGCCAGGATTAGAACCAGCACCCAGTTTCTACTTTTTAAATTTTAAAATGAGTGACAGCTATTGGATATTAAAACTTGAGCAACATAGTACATCCAAATTTAACATGGCTGATAATCTGGTTTATGGTGCTGTCAATAGATCCACTTTGCATGATCTTGCCATGCTTCCAACATTGGTGTTAACTTCATCCCAAGGTTAACTGCCATAATAAACTCAGGCAATGGTTTTTTATGCCTTGCATTCAAGGTCATATGCAACCAGAAAGATAAAGCTCCACTCTGTGCTGTCCTTGCTCCTTCAAGTTCTTGGTACTTGAACTATCCTATCCTCTCTCAAACACTCAACATAAGCTGTGGAAATCAGTATGCTTGCTCCCCTTTTGCCCCAATGTGAATTGTTCTCATAGCACCTCCAAATCCATGAAGACAGTTAGGGTACTTTTGTCTGCCAGAGCTACCCTGAGGAAGAAATAAATCCACATTTGAATATTACTTAATAATAATGGGAGATAGGGTGGGAGGGAGAAATGGGGAGAGAGAAATGAAGAGTGGGAGGAGAGAATCCTTATGCCTATGAAATTGTATCATGGACATTAACAATGGCAATTAAAAAGGAAAATATTTGCAAAGCAAAAAATGAAACGGGGAAACAAACAAAAAAAGAAGGCAATAATTACCTTCCTACGTTTTCCTTACCTCCCCTTCTTCCTGCCTTTATAAAAACAGGTTTGTGACCTACATTCATACCTGAGTCAACTGTGTAAAATGCCATGTCAGTGAATATAGGAAATGGTGACACTGAAAGGTCTTGGAGAATAATTGTAAGAATTTCTAACAATTTCACATCATAGGAGTGCTCCACGCTACAGCTGATGATGCTCTCCCACCCCTGTGTCCTTCATGTCCAGCCCAGGACTGAGCCTGTTAAGGGTGTCCTGATGTTCTATCCTGTGTAATACACTCATTACATTCCAAAGTCGCATGTCCTGTGCTCCCAGAAGAATGAGTCACCAAGCAAAAATGTCTCTGCAGGAAGACCGCCTCCAAACCTGCACTCAGTGCTCAGGATACATCATGGCCTACATCTGTTTGCAAGCTATTTTGTTGTTGTTGTTTTAAATGCTCCAGTAAGGGAGATTGAGCCTAGGGAACCAGTGTCTGGTACGAGTAGATTTTCTCCTTCTGTACTGTACTGGATACCACTCATGAGCACAGTATTATTTAAACCTCATGGAAGCACCTTATCTAGCATTATTTAGCAACCCCAAGGTTCATCAAGGTTGCGTTACTTGCTCACCATCACATATTCACAACCACAGTCTCCAGGACTCGATGTGCTCAGCTCCTGCGACTGCCCCAGACTCCCATCTCTAGTCACTATCCACATTCTGCTGAATATCCACAACTCCAGGCTCTTGTTTATTGTCTTTCTTACAGCTTCAACATTGACATTATTGGGGTTTCTATTTATTTTCAGGTCTCCACTATGCACAGATTCTACAAGAAAACACAATGTCAAGGCTATGGCACCTCAAGGTTGTTATCTCTAGCCTTATCATTTGCTTTTTCATATTTCTTTGTTGACAGCTGATGTTGTTCTAAGCCATGCTTATTGGTTGGCATTAACCACATCCTGTTTTCAGGAAATTGCTTCTTAGGGTTTAGGGAAGCATCTCAAACATTGCTGTCCAATTAAATTTCCATTACAAATCTTGCCAGCAGATGCGAGATATTAGAAAATGAATTTTAACAGGCTATAAGAATACTTAATTGAGCAATAGAACAGGTTTAGATGTACTTGTTAAATACAGAGTGCAGAAAATAAGAAGCTTAGGAATTTGCAAAATGAAAAAAAATAAAGGTCCCTCACCCTGGGTAGCTCACTAGCAGCCAATGATGGACATCTCAGTGCTACAGAGGATGAGCAGGTGTCCTAGAACATCATTCAGGAGGATCCGGGGAAGCCAGGCAAGCTGGCATCTCCAGGCTTCAAATGAGGGAATAAAGTACAGAAGCGTAAGGATGCTTTACCGAGGAAACAGGATCAGCAAAGTGTCAATAGGCATGGTTCAGCTATTTTTAAGTTTTTGTTTTTAATTGTATATTCACCTTATTCATCATAATTTTTTAAGGATTTATTTTTATTGTGAAGTCAGATATACAGAGAGGAGGAGATACAAAGAGGAAGATCTTCCATCGATGATTCGCTTCCCAAGTGACTGCAACGGTCGGCACTTTTTTTTTTTTTTAGAATATTAGCAATCATATTCCACTTCCTTCTGGTTTCATTCATTTCTATTGAGAAGTCACATTGTACCTTTATTGTTGGTCCAGTGAGTGTATTTATGTTTCTAAGTTATATTTAAAGCTTATTTAAAAGGTGAGAATTTTACGCATAACCTGTGGCATGTTTATGGATGGAATAATCTGGGAAGGGAAGATGGGAGAGATGTTGGTTAAAACTTTCAAAAACCAACAACTGCCTATTTGCTTCCTTTGCTTGCAGGCGCCTCTGCGTGGTTATTTTCTTGTGTCTTCATATTGCCTCCATCATCAAACAAGCACAGATCTGTATTAGCTTACAAATTCATGGAAATGGAGCCACATAGCATGGCCTCTTTTCACCAGCATAAAATAAATAAAAATAGGGCCCGGTGCGATAGTGTAGTGGTTAAAGTCCTTGCCTTGTATGTGCCGGGATCCCATATGGGCGCCGGTCCTAATCCCAGTAGCCCTGCTTCCCATCCAGCTCCTGCTTGTGGCCTGGGAAAGCAGTTGAGGGTGGCCCAAAGCCTTGAAACTGCACCCACATGGGAGACCTGGAAGAGCTCCTGGCTGCTGGCTTCAGATTGGCTTAGCCGCAGCCATTGTGGTCACTCCTCTCTGCATATCTGCCTTTCCAATAAACATAAATAAATCTTTAAAATAAAGAAAGAAAAATAATATTTGATTCAGTTTCATTTTTAACTGTATAGTTCAGTGGCAAGAAGTGCATTCACTTTGTTGTATATCCAGCATCACAGCCCATCTCTACAACACTATCAATATTCGAGACTAGAATCTTTGAATGCATTAAACAGTAACTCCTCATTACCCCCTCTATACCCTGACATCACTATTTTACCTCTGTCTTTATAAATTTGTCTATTGAAGTAGCTCATAGATTTATATTTAGTCCCTCCATATTTCATTTAATTAATTTAGGCTAATGTCTTTATGGTTTCATCCGCAGATGATATTGCCGAAGCTCAGTGGGGTTTTTTCGCAGCCTGGTATGATAATAAAATGCCTGGGAGCTAGTGCAATCAAAACAGAATCTACTCCAAGCAAAGCCATAGGGAAGTCCCGCCCACACAGGAGTAGGGAGTGGAGAGTCTGACTGGACACTGGCTTTAGGAGTAATGGCTTGGGCTTCTTACATGTTTTCTCTTGTTGCTCGCAGTCTTAAGCAGATGGAGAACAAAGGTGGACGTAAGTATCTGGGCTGACGAAGAGTATTGAATGAGAGTATTCAAGTGCTTATCTTGCCCTATTCTGGGAGCGTGGCCTCTCATCTCCCACTCCCTAGGTCTGAGCAGAGAAGCAGAATGGAAATATGGTTTGCTTTGGTTGTCTTGGCAACTCCAAGGTCTTGATTTGTACATCCAGCACATCTAGTTCATGCAGACAGTGAACTGTGACATGAGATCCAGAAAATTGTCAAACACAGCTCCACTCAGCTCTATAATCCTAGGGAAATTCAACCCACATTCCAAGAGCCTGCTTGTCCAGGTTGGTGTGACTAAATACTTTCACTCTTGACTTTATTCATTGCCTAGGAAACTTGCTGTCTGTGATGAGAATATGACTCTGAATGAGAGCTCCAAGGTCTTTGTCCTGATGAACTCATTACTTTGGAACATTCCTGCAAGAAAACATAAAAATAAAATGCAGAATTTCAGATTCTACCCTGGTATTTAGAGTCTGTGGTTAACCCAGAAGCAGATTTCTGGTAAGTCCCGCTGAATGCTGGTCTGCTGAATGCATTCTGAGAGACATCACTGTGAATGGCCATGCTTTCTACAGGAAGTGATGCAGAGAAGTTACAGTTCCTAGGTACTGGGAAGTACCAGATTAAGAAATCCCTACTCAGAGTCCTGTAGGCTAAACTCCTCACAACCTCTAAGAAATGTGTCTTGCCTTCCTTCATCTCTCCATGGTTCTTTGAAAAAAAAATCAACAAAAATAAAAACAAAAAAACCCCAGCAGTTTCCTTAAAAATAATAATTCCATAGTGTTTTAATTGGAATATCTAAAAAGCTCAATTTTTATATTTCTAACTAAGGAAAAGATAAAAAAATAACTGATTGAAATAAGAGAAATAATTTTAAAAATCACATGATAGCATCAGCATTGTGATGAGTGAACCTTGGCTTGCAATGCTGGCATTGCACTTCTGAGCTCTGGTTTGAGGCTCATCTGGTTTATTTCCCATCCAGTTCTCTTCACATTCATCTAAAACAGCAGTGGTAGATAGGACAAATGCTTGGGGACCTGTCACCCATGTCAGAATCCCAGATGGAGTTTCTGACTCCTGACTTCAGACTGGCCTAGTGCTCGTCATTGCAATCCCCTGGGAAGTGAAGCTGCAGGTGGAAGATCTCTAATTCTCTCTTTTTCTATGATGCTCTAAAGAAATACACAAGTCATCTCATTAGTTTGCATACCGTTTATGTCAATATATGTATAGTATATATAATGAATAAAGTAACATGATAAAGTAAAATTATATTATTCTTAAAGTACATTAACTGAAAAATAAATTAGAAGAGAATGAATTTTGGAGCTTTGATTTGGAAAACAAGCTTGTTTAAACATATATCAAATGCTTCCCCAAATAACTGGAAAATGTACTTGTAAATAAACAAATACTAAGAATTTTTTAAAATGTTTCATCTTATTGAATTGTTAATATGTCAAAGATCTGTGTCATAGAAATCACATGCAATTAAGTTGGAAATAACAATAAAAGGAATAACAGAAAAAAATGATAATCCATAAGTTTGGAAGTTTAAAAGTAAGCCTCTAAAAGCCCCATGGGTCAAGAAGATAATTAGGAATATTTTGAACTAAGTGAAAATTAAAATGCTAAAGATCAAAGCTTGCAGCAACAGGAAAAATCTCTGCTTAAAAGGAATTAATAACTTTCACTGTAAGACATCAAAAGTTGAAAGTTTAAAAGTAAGGCAAATAGGCATTAGTAAGATAGAAACTAATATTCAGGTTGAGAGTGAAATTAATATGGAAAAAATGTAAACATACTTTTACGAAAGGCAAACTTGATATTTGAAAAGTCTACTGAAATGCATGATCCATTGGAAGATTGAAGAGTGGAAAGATTATGGAATAAGGAATAAGTCAACATCATCAACGAGATGGGGGCAGGCTCATTAGTGAAGATCACATATTCTGCAGAGGGAGAAAGGTTGTTATAATGAATTAGACAGCCCCATATAATCCCATAGGAACACAGGATATCAGGACCAATGCAAAAGTAGCAAAAAGCATGCTGTTAAAACTATTCAGAAATTGAATTTGCAGGTTAAAATGCACACTCACACACACACACATTCTAGGCCAACAGGGCTTTACTGATAAATCTGTGAAACATTTAACAAAGAATGGTACTAATCATCCATTATTCCTTCAGAATATGAAAAAAAAGAGAAAATAGTCACTATTTGTTTTATGAAGACGGCTTTTTGTTGATTAACTAGCTGGTAAGAAAGTTAAGCCAACTCACTTAAGAGTCTATAGCAAGAAAAGATTACACCTACGGTTAAGAGATAGGTAAGCCAAATTGTATTCATTTAGAAAAGCAAGTATTATTAGGAGAAAAATATATAGTTTACCTCATTAACTGGTTAGAGGAGATAACTGTCCATTAATTTCAATGGTTAAATAAAAAGTGCTTCATAAAACAAACGAACGAACAACAACAAAAAACCCCAGCTATTCAGGGCTTTCAAACAATAGTCCATTTGACCAATCAGAAATAGAAAGGAAATGCTCCTTAATTAGTTATCAGACAATAATTTGTAAATCAAGAAAAGCTTATAGCAAGTAATACCCTTATTGTTGAAATGATCTGTGATAAAAATCAAAGTTTACAATATCATCACATTAATTTGTTTTGGTAAAATTCTTAAAGAAAGAAAATCAAGGAAAAGAAAAGTTACGAAACTTGGAAAAGGAATAACTTGTTTTTCATTTGTATCTGATGATACTTTCTTGCAGGGTCTCCCCACCCCAGATTCCTCTAGTACCCTGTTGCCAGAGGGGGTGAGCCTACTGCCAGCCACGCAGCCTCCCCACTTGCGAGACACAAACAGAGGGGCAGGGATTCCGTCCAGCAGTTCCGGTTTATTTGGGAAGTACAGATTCTTATATAGGGTAAGGGATAGCCTCAGGCCAGGAATTTCAGGAATTTCAGGAATTACAGGAGGGGAGAAACTAGGAGCCAATTACTAGGGACATGACTGAGGAAGCCACCTCCCATAGGCCAGGCATAGGCGAGTGAAACAGTCCTGGCCAATCTTTCTTTGAAACAATGTGACCCCTGCCCTGGTTCACACCCAGGGCTCTGTCCTTGGCCACCATCTTGCTCATCACATGTAACCAAGTGATCTTAACTGTTGGTCGCCTTCTTTTTGACTTAGTGACACTGTCATCCCTGAGCACCACATCCTCCCCTTTCTTTGTTAAATGGGGCAGGGATCCATAGCGACTGCGCCTGTCTTAGGTTGCCCTCCTCTGAGGGTCTTACCCGTCATTGGCTATCCAGCCATTACAGGACCCTGGGTGACCCTGCCTGGCTTAGGTTGCCCTCCTCCGAGGGTCTTACCCGTCACTGACTAGCCGGCCAAGCTAACGAGATGGGCTTAAAGAGTTTATGGGGTGCTAGGCCGTTTTGGTTATTTATTGAAGGGCTGCATGAACCCAGGCATCAGGAGGGCAGTGATTGGCAGCCAAGTCTTCAACCACTTCAACCAATGTGGTCACAGTCCTTAAGCGCTGTTGAATAAACTGAACAAGTTTACGGGTGAGTAGAGGTGATAAGATAATCCAAGGGCCAGCAAGGGTGGTAAGGTGGTGAGCCACAGAGAGGAATTATACCATGACTCAAACGACTCCTGTCTGGTCTTGACACCAAGGCGGAGATGCCTGTACCTGTCCCCGTGAGATTCAGCCCATTAAGGTGACCAGGGTGATGGCAGTCACTGGTTCTCGCTTGACTCTCAGGAATAGGTTAGTGGGCTCCGGGGGATGTATCTCTTCCCGATATATTATTTTTGGAAGCAATATGATTAAAATCTATGCTTCCATTCAATACTTTTCCATAGGTGCAAGGGGGTCAATCCGGATTGGCAAGTTCACCAGGTCCCATTGGCAGGGACCAAAGAGGGAGCACTGACGAGGTATTGGCTGATTCGAAAAATTACCCATTACTGCAAGGTCCTCATGGAAAGGGGGTCGAGCACTATAGCATACTTGGGTCACACTTTTGCTTCCTGATCATCAAGCATTGGTTGGTTAACAATATGGGGAATGACTACACAGCATAATGCTAACTGAAACAAACCAATCCCAAAGTACAAATATCATGTTCTCTCTAATAAAAGGCAACATTGCTGAAAATGCAAGATCGATCTATCTATCTATCTATCTATCTATCTATCTATCTATCTATCTATCTATCATCTATTTATCTGTATCTAATCAATCTCCTGAATAAAATAGGGATTTCCGATGAAACAGTACAATGTATCTTGACAATAAGATGGTGGCCTTCGTACCACTGTCCATGGCTTCAATGTCATGATACACTTAAATAGAAGAATGATGGACTTGTGACTGTTGTTGGACCCTCCCAGTCACAATACAGGAGAAATGTGTGCATTTGATGGATAATAGGAAGATGGAAAGAGAAATCCCTGAGCCTAAGTAATTGTATCATGCAGAATAAAAATTTACAAAAAGAAAATCAATAGAAACATCTATCATGATTATAGTTACTTTTTGAGGCACCAGCATGCAAACTTGAAATGACTTGTTCAATTCCTGCCTTCTCTGCTTCTTCTTGCGCTGTCCGTTATTACTGACCCAGAAAGCAGCAGATGATTTCCAAAGAATGAAATCTGCTACCCAAGCAGGAGACTCAGATTGAGCTATGGGCTCCTGCCTTTGGCTTGACCTGTTCCGATTGTTCAGGATATTGAGAGGGTGAACCAGTGAACCTCCATCTTTCAAATGAATAATTTAACTTTTTTCATAAGAGGGACAGAGTAGTATTACAGCCCAGGAGTTGCACTACCATCCATGCTTGGGAAACCATGTTTCAGACTGCAGTGGTTGGATTTGAACCCTGCATTGGCATTCGATCATTTCTGCTAATATAAGCCCCAGGAGGAAGCAGACAATCTCTCACATATCTGGCTTCCTCTACATATTTCAGATTCCGAGATAGAATCCCTGATTTTTGCTTTTAGCTTTGACTTTTGTGGGCATTTGGGAAGTAAACCGATGGATGTATCTCCTCTCTCTCTCTCACTCTCTCTCCACACACACATGCAAACACACACACTGATCCTATCTTACAGATAAAAGCAAACAAATCTTTTAAGGAAAGAGAGAACAGTTTTACTGAAACACCAGATTGTGTATTGTAGAAACTAAACGAGTGGGTGCAATGGCTCAACTGGCTAATCATCCACCTCCAAATGCCAGAATCCATATGGGCACCAGTTTGTGCCCTGGCTGTTCCACTTTCAATCCAGCTCCCTGCCTGTGGCCTGGGAAAGCAATGGAGGATGGTCCAAAGCCTTATGACTCCATACCCGTCATATGGGAGACATTGAGAAATCTCCTGTCTCCTGGTTTCATATTGGCTCAGCTCTAGCCATTAGAGTCATTAGCAAGTGAACCAGTGAATGGAGTATCTGTCTCTCTGTCTCTCCTCTCTCTACAAATGCAATTTTCCCATGAAAATACATAAATATTTAAAAACTAAATATGTAAATTCCAGCTCAGGGATAATTTAAGGAACAAAGACCTGGCAGACTAATATACGGTAACAGGGATTGTAGGAATCAATGCTACACATTTTGACAAGCTTCTTCTGAAGGCAAAATAAAATAAGTCTGAAGTAATAAGAAGGAAAAAATAACAAACATAAAGCAGAGATGAGAAAACGAAAATAGAAAGTAAATTTCCTTAAATTAACATCAAAATTTGCATTTTAGACAAAAATTAATGAACAAGTCTAAGAAAAATGATGACTCAAACCGCTAGTGTTTTTAATAAACGTGAAGACAATGCAAATGCTTTCATAGGAATATTTTTAACCAACTGTTCTCAATATAAAAATAATATTAAGGATTCAGTCATTTCACTGGACAAGTTCAAAAATATTCAAAGAGCCAGTACAATTTCTTTTTTAACTGTTCCAAAGAATTGAAGAGAATCAATTCAAATCATAAAACTAAACAAAGACATGTCAAGGAAGAAAAAAGAAAACTATAAGTTATATTTCTGATGATAATTGCTACCAAACAGAAATTCTAAACAAGATATTGGTAATAGAATTTAATAGCATATTTAAAGAATTACATATCATCACCAATTGGGCCTATTTGTGTAATACCAGGATAGTTAAACACACAACAGGTAAAATATTTGCATTTCCCCAAATTAATAAATTGAGGAATTAATGCCACAAAACCACATTATCATCTACTCCACCCATGGAAATCATTCCAGAAGTTTCAACAGTCTTTCATGATTAAGAAAGAAAAATGATCAACACACTGGGAACAAAGTGAACATTTCTCAACATAATAAAGCTACGTTTGAAAAGGATATAGCTACATATTCAGAAGGGATTGTAAGATTTTCTTGCAATTTCAAAAAGAATACAATATTATTCAGCTTCAATGTAGCATCAAAAAATTCAGCCAGAGGAGACATGAAGGAAAAACAAAATATTTTGAAATTGAAGTAGGGGCATTTTGTAATGTTTTCGGCTTATCTGAGTATTTGTAAAAAGCCCTGAAGTTTAAAAATATTCCTTTGTAAAGGAAGAGTATGCAGGAATAAAGTTATCCAAGGATTCTGCAGAAAAGTATTCTGCAATGAAAACTATAAAATATCACAAAAGAAAATCGAAGGAGTTAGAAATAAATTTACATAAATCACTTAATCATGGATTCCTAAAAATAATACTTTTTTCCAAAATCTCTTTACTACTCTAAATGATCTAAGATTCAACACAATCTCCATCAGAATTCAAACAGTATTTTTACTGTTCACTACTTATAGAAAAATGAGCCTAAAATGTACATGAAATCTGTATGACCTTGAATAACCAAAATAATTTATATATATGAAAAAAAAGCACATTTGGTGGCCTCGCTGTCTTCTCTAAGAAAATACACCAGGGAATTGTGATAAAGACAGATTTTTACTGGCATAAAGATAAATTTGTAGACAAATGAAGCATAACAAAGAACTCAGCAAGAAAATCTTGAGTACATGGGAAATGATTTTCACTAACAGCACAAAGCTATACCACCGAAAACCAATGCCTCTTTGACAAATAATACTAGTTGGATTGGATATTCACATGGGTAAGAATGAATTTGGGCTCTTATTTGAGTCCATATTAAATTTTAACTCAAAATTAACTGAAGATTAGTCTGTAGGACTTAAAGCAAGGGAAAAATCAAGATACTGGAATTAGCAATGATTGATTAGATATGACATCAGAAAAGGCAACATAATCAGACATGTAACAGGAGTGCACCAAACATACAATCTTCTAAACGCTTAAAGAAACAGTTGGAAGGGTGAGAAGACACTCGGTGGAGTGTGGTAAGTAATGCTACATCACTATCTAGTTATGATCAAGGGTTGACATCCATAATATAGCACAAATTTCTGCAGCTCAGTGACAAGAAAAATACATACCCTGATTTAAAAATAAGCAAAGCATTTCAAATGATTTGAACATTTCCCTAAATATAATATAATATAATATAATATAATATAATATAATATAATATAATATAATATAATATAATATAATAATGTATAAATGGCTCATATGCATATGAAAAGGATTCCAACATCAATAATCATGAAGGTAATTTTAAAAGTATCACTGCAACATTACATTACACTCTTGATGGCTGCTGTAATGTAATCTAAGAAACATGACCTAGGGTGAGGAAAATTGTTATACTGCTGCAGGGTATGTAAAGTAGTGCATGGAAAATTATATGGAAATTCTTCAAAAAATTTTAAACCCCCCCTAATGATGCAGCAATCCCACTTCTGAATGTGTATTCAAAAGAATTCAAGCGGTAGTGTTTTGGTGTGGCAAGGATGCCACTTTGTGTGACACTGGCATCCCAGTGGGTAGTAGTTCACGTCTGAGCTGCTCCATTTCCAATCCAACTCCCTGGAGTTGACCCTAGAAAAGCAGACGGAGATGATCGAGTCCTTGTGCCCATGAACTCTTATCGTGGAAGATCTGGTTGAAGATCCTGGGCCCTGGCTGTTACCTGTCCCCAGACCTGGCCATTGTGGCTATGTGGGGAATACATCAGTACACGGAGGATCTCTCTCTTGCTCTCACTCACTCTCACTCTTTCATTTCCTGTCTCATCAAAGATATCTCTCTCATGGAAGATATCTCTCTCTCTTATTCTCTTTATATCTCTGACATTCGAAATAAATGTTTTAAAAAATGTATTCAAGACAGAATGTTTTGCATGACTAAACTGATTGCAGTGTTAGTCACAATATCCTAAATACAGAGGCAATCTAAATGTCTATTAATAAACGAACAGGTACATAAAATATTGCATATAAATAAAATGTGCCTTAAAAAATCAAATGCTGTGGTACCAGCAAGATGGCTCAATTAGCTGATTTTCTGCTTGAGAGCACAAGGATTGCATATTGAGTTCTGCTTGTGTCCCAGCTGCTCCACTACCCATCTGGCTCTCTGCCTGTGACCTAAGAAGGCAGAAGAGGATGCCTAATATTACACAGGTCAATGAAAAAAGGGCCTTAATGAATAAAAACATGTTTCATCCTGGTTTTACGAAAATTTCAGTGGAAATCAACTACAATTAGAATGAGATACAATTTCACATTTGCCAAATGTATCACCTTTTTAAAAAAGCCATGAGATGCTAAGTAGTTTTAGATAACAGGGAGAGATGAAATTCTACATCTATTTTTCACAGATTATGAGTGGAAATAAATTAGTATGGCATCAGGTACTAAAGCTCCAGAAATTCTCCATGGGTATTACTATTCACATTGTGATACATGTGAGCCAAGAAATGTGGACAACAGTTTTATGGGGCTTTCAAACAAAAATAAAAGTAAAACCTGAACACAACAACAGTAAAGAGTACATGGACTGTGATTTATCTAAACATTGAAGAGAAGTAAACAGACTGCATTAATTTGCTTAGTTCTGATGAATTAAAAAAAAAACTCAACTAAAAGTATAAAGTCACAAAACACAAGTGGCATTGATTCTGTTTACAATTCTTTAAAACCTCGAAATTGGAAATAATACATTCTCAATGAATGCATTTGTTTAATTGATACAATCTTATTGCAAAACTAGGGGAGTATAATGTGGTGCAAGGAGTTATTGGATCGTTGCTTCAAGTCCTAGTTTCTGTGCTGATGTGTCTGGGAACGAAACATTTCCCAAGTAGATGGGTTCCTGCCATCCATCTGTGGGACTCAACGGAGCTGGGCTGCTGAATAAGCCTAGCCCATCCCTGGTTATCTGGGGAATGCAGCCACTTGGGGAGTGCACCAGCATATGGATAGTGTTTGTGTGTGTATTTCCAATATATAAATATATCATAAAAATGGAACAACATGTTGTTATGTCTGTGAAGGGAAAGGCTCATAGAAGGCAGCATTTGTGGTACAGATGAATCAAGATGTTTGAATGTGCTACTTTCCAAGTTGGTAGAGATTAGCAGATACTCAGATTATTATTGTCTACAATTGACAGGTGCATTCCCTGGGTGTTTTATGTTTGTGATAGATGTTAGCTCTAAATAATGACCATTCCCATAAGGAAAAATATTCAAATCACATAAACTACTGATATTTACTCAGCTCCCACTAGAAATAAGCCAATTGAGAAAAATAGTTGATTATTACATGGTACCTGATGGCCAACACTGATGGCCTCCTGAGCTCCAGATTAACAGTTTAAGTTTCCAGGGTTGTTGCTTGACCTGTAATAACTCCCTGAACCCTAAGTCAATAAGGCTGCCCATTTGTCACACGGTTGGAAGCCAAGGGTCATCGCAATGATTGCTGATTGGAGGAATGTGACTCACCCATAAATTCATGACCTCCCACTTCATATGGGAGCCACCAATTCATCAATGAATTGAAAGGCAGCCAAGGCTAATTTAAGTCATTGCAAACTATATCGATTTTGACTGGAACAAAAGCAGGTCAATAAGATGCTTCTGAAATCATTATTATTAGGCAGAAGAGAAGACTCAAAGAATCAAAATGAGAGATCAATTCTCCTAGCCATTTGTATGTTGTGTTCCTGCAGCCTTGTAATTGATCCTCTATCTTGAGGTCAGGACTTGATAAAACGGAAAGATATGGAAAGATAAACGGAAAGTTATGATGGAAATTTTATATCTGGGCACAAGATCCAAAGAATAAATTCTTAATTTTTTCTCCAGCAAGGTAATTTCAAAAGTTTTCTATTTTAGCAGAAACTAACTTGGAAGGTGGTACATTTTCTGGTTCATCTAGATTTCTTTTTCCAGATATCCTGAGTCTGCCTTATTCTTCCTTGGTTCACCACTGAAAAGAGATGCAGGTAGAGAAATCTGAGATGGGAATACTGATGATTACACACTGGAGGACTGACAGAGAGGAGAGAGAATGAGAGGAAAAGAGAGGGGTGCGGAAAGAGAAAGAAAAGAGAGAGACAGGGAATGTGAACCTGGAAATCTCTAGTATAAACAAAATTAAGATTGATGTAAGTTGACTATTTTGAATTCCCGCAGTTTTTTCTGTCCCATAGATAATCGTTGCAAGAAATCTTTTCCTAACTCAGTAGGAGATAACAGACCAATGTGGGCAAAAACAAGCAAAATGATTAGAAAGTCTAATAATATTTCAATCATTATACTAAACGTGGTGATTAATGATAATCCATTGAACAGTTAACATTTGACCTGAGTTCTACTTCCTATTGGCATCCCTCACACGTTATCCTTGAAACAAACCACCAGAGGTGTGATTGCTCTCATACCCAACTTAAAATCACAAAAAATTAGTTCAGTACAATTAAGAAAGATTAACCAATTCAGCTACTGGGTAGCAGGTTTTTAATCAAATCTTCTGGACCTAAAATATTCTCCCTAAAGTCTCTATCACAGTGACTTGTTAAGGAGCCGAGACCCTCACAGACATGGGTTAAAGCTAGTTTTTCACATTTACCTTGAAACCTTAAATGCCTACTATTTCCAAGATACTCTTAAGTGCATATAGTTTCAGCTTCCCAAGGCTGTATGTCACACAGGTGATTCCAGAATTACTGATTATCAATGCCGCTAGCGTGAGGAGATTCTGTTCATAAACTTTGTGCGATTAATAGCTTTTGCTGTAAGCAGGTACACAGATCTGGTCATTGATACCCAGAGTCAGACAGCCGCACAGAAGACTCACTCACATCTAGGACCACAAACTCCCTCCAATAGTGGAGAAAGGCACCCATTGCCCACTACCCACCATCCACCCTCCTTGCTCTGCCCTGGTTTTCTCACAAGCAGCCTCCATCTTTGAACTGTCTTCCTGGAGCTGGCCTCTTCCCCTTTGTTTTTCCCAGTGTTAGTAATGTGTGAAGTTGTTTCAAGTCTGCTCCCCAGAGTGACTAACCTCTGGGCCCTCTCCTGGCTTGGCCCTTGACTGTGGCCATCTCTCTCCTCTGCTCATCACAGAAGGAGCAGGATCAGCATCCTCCCCATAAGTCCAACCTGAGCTTTCACTGGGAGCCACCAGTACATTCGGAGCAGAACTTCAAGGTGGCAGTATGGTGTTAGAGCCCCATTTTTTTTTTTTCTTCCTGTACATCCCTGTGTCTCTGACCATGTTACCTAGAGGACTCAAAATGTGCTACATTCCTTAGATTGCCCTTCCAGCTCTGCCTTCCCTGGAGGGGGGGTGGGGGATGCCCTATTTACTCAGCCTCCTCTGATGGCTTTTGATTCTGAGATTCCTTATGGCCATTACAAGATACTTTACAGGAGGCCAAGTGATTGACACATGGTTGCACATCCTTTCAGTACCACTTTAAGCTGTTCTCTCCAATTCTCATTTTGTAGACAAAGACATCCGAGAATGTAAGAGGAAACATAGATAATAGAAGTGGCCTGAGCAAAGACCAAGACCTGAAGATCAGAAACATGGCTCTTACCCTGCCTGGTGTGGAAATACAACACAGTAGTTCAGAAAATCATGGTGTATTCACAAAGTGTAGATCACTGGAAGTGTAAGAGTCATTTCAGAACCCATGAAGATGCGGCCAGGCCAGAACTAGAATTGAGATTTTACCCTGTTCTCCACTCTGGCTTAAACACATTGGTCGGGACAGTCTCTATGACTGAGCAAGTTAAGCTTCTGGTTGTGCAAACAGCATCACATAAGGGTACCAGTTATTGCCCTAGCTGGTGGGCGATGGGCACCTTTTATCCACTAGTGGATATTGCCTTATGATCAACATCTTAAATATTTTTTAAAAATGTGTAAATTACAATTGGTGACTGTATGTTTATACAGCTACTACAAATATTAAAAACTAAAGTGCATAATACATTTACCTCTCCTTAGTTATTAACTGGTAGCCCTTTCCTTTTGGGGCCCCATACAGCATGCCAAATCCGCTTTATAAGCCAGAGCTCCTGAGCCTGTGTCAGCTTTTCACCCTGTAATATAAAGCCAGCTAGAGTGGGAGAGATACTGGCCTTGGGCTTTGCATAAATGCTTGGATTCTTCTGTATAACGTCCTTCCTATACCTATCTTGCTTAAGGTTCTTAGCATGAAATGGTGTTGATTTTGTCAAATATCCTCTCTATATCTATTGAGATGCTCATATGGCTTTTGTTGGTGTAGTGTATTGTATTTACTGATTTGAGAATGTTAAACCATCTCTGAATGCCAAGATAAATCCCACCTGGGTTCATTGGATGATCTGTCTAATGTGCAGTTGGATCCTGTTGGCTAGTATTTTCTTGAGGTTCTTTGCATCTGTGCTCATCAGGAATATTGGTCTTAAGTTCTCTTTTTCTGTTATGTTTCTATCTGGCTTTGTCATTAAGGGTATATGGGCTTCAGGCCTGGCACTATAGCCTAGTAGCTAAAATACTTGCATTGCCTGTCCAGGGTCACATATAGACACCACACTTCTAACCCCCTTGCCCCACTTCCCATTAAGCTCCCTGCTTGTGGCCTGGGAAAACAATTGATAATGGGCCAAAGCCTTAGGTCCGTGATCTGCATGAGAGACCTGGAAGAATCTCTTGATTCCTGGCTTCGGATTGGCTCCACTCCAGCTATTGCAGCCACTTGGGGAGTGAATCAGTGGATGGAAGAGATTTCTTTCTGTCTATCTGTATATCTGACTTTCCAATCAAAAAATAAATAGTTTTAAAAAGGGCATTTTGTCTTCATAGAAAGAGTTTGGGAGAATCGCCTCCCTTGCTATATTTTTGGAATAGCTTATGGGGAAACCAGGGTAAAGTCTTGAAACATGTGGTAGAATTCTGCAGTGAAGTCATCTGGTCCAGGGTTTTTCTTGGTTGAGAGGAATTTCGTTAATTTGCTCTCAATCCTTGTCATAGGTCGATTTAGTGTAATTTTCTCTTGATTCATTTTTGCAGATTGTGTGTTCTGTGTCTTCTAATTTGTTGGCTTATATTTGCTTGTAATTCTTCACTTCTTTTACAATGGTTCTTGAATTCATTGATTTGAGAAGCAGAAAAGTGGGGAGAAAAAAATAGAAATTGAGAACTCAACCCAGGTCTGCCATGTGGCTGGCAAGGTACCCAGTTTAATTGAGTCAATATGACTGCCTAGTAGAGTCTGCATTATTTGTAAGCTATAGTCAGAATCTGAAACAGGCTTGGAACCAGAACCAAAAATTGAATCCAGATAGTTTAATATGGAACTGTATTTTTCAATCTGTGGACTCAACAACTCCTCTTTTTCACACTGCTTTTAATGTCTAACGTGTTCTTTCTGTTCTTTCATGCATTGCAAATCCATTTGCTCACATTTTTCACCTAATTTTGAGCATGGCTTCTTTCTTGCATTAGAGTCATTATCGTGGTAGCCCCGGTTAGTATACATTCCCACTCCAGTGATACAATTCCTTGTGGCATATCTGAAACATACTCTGCTGCCTGCAACAATATTTTTAAATTATTTTTTTCTCCTTATATTTGATGTATTTTTTTATTTTGTTGTTGTCAAAGGCTTAGGACTATTTTATCAGAGAGCAGAAACTGGGGAAAATAAGCCTGAAGATGTGGACTTTGGTCAGTCTAAGAGCTGTGCTATGTTTCATGTTTGTGGCAACTACAGATTCTTTTCATTTCTCCAAGCCACTCTGGTTTTTTGCCTCATCTTTCAACATTAGCCTTCACTAAGTACAGATTTTCAGAAACACTTTGACTCTTATGCTCATTACTTTGTAACTTTCTATTGTTCTGTGGTCCTGTTGATGCAACAATATGTGGTATGGGAAATAGGCCACTCCTGTTGTACACTACCCTGGCAACTGACATTTGGTGTGTCTTGAGTGTCTTGATGATTGTTTTTGTAGAGAAAATTCCCCAGGCAAATAACCTTCCTCAACACAGCATGGTGGTCATTTCCAGAGGAACCAATCACATAGTAGGAGAATTCAACCTTCAGACCCACCTAAAATCCAGAGAAGTGAGGACTAGAGATTGAGTCTAGTGGCCAGTGGCTGATGGATGAAACAGTCATGATTACAAAGTGAAACCTTCACAAAAACCCAAACTGTGGGGTTCTGAGTGGTTCTGGGTTGGGAATTGCATCTCCCCAGCTACTAGTTAGCAATTCCCAAAGAAATCATACACAGCACTTCCATGCACGCCCCAACATCTTTCCTTGTGCATTTTTTCTCCTGTTTTACCTTCCTGAGCTGCATCCTTTACTATAAATTGGAAATGGGACGTAAAGTGAGTGTCTGAGTTCCATGATTTCTCAGCAAATTATTGAAAAAGACAGAGGTCTCTGCTCTTGAGCACAGAGGGCAGACACACTCTCAGTTGCAGGTCAGCATAGTAAATGCTCTGAGACCCCTTAATGGCACAGCAAGGCTCAGTTACTAAGGCTCCACAAGCCCTGCTCCAAAAAGGCACATTAACAGTGCAAGCAAATGATAGATTTTGGACTGCCAAGTAATTTCAATGTTTTCAATTTCTGTAGTTATTTTATAACCCATACATTATATTGTGTGTCTACATCTCTATGGATCAGATTTACAAATCACAAAATCTATATAGAAACGATACATTTTCAGAACATTCAGTGACACATAAGTGATGAAGAAATGTGAGCACTAGATGTTTATTACTTTATGCACTTGTCTACATTTGAGCATCATCTATCTCAAAGACCCTATTTTTAAAGAACATGACACAATACAAATAGAGATAATATGAGAGTGATTGGCTAGCCAGCCAGATTTTATATTCCTCTTGTGCCTGGATATATTGAATATTTTAATGTTTCCTTTAAAAATCGTTATTTTTTAACGTAGTCCTCAGTTTATGCTTTTCTCTTTGGCTAAAATATCATGTTGAGGCATTTGTATTGTGTCAGGGAGCAAGTTATCTATTTAACTTTTAAAGATCAATGTATCAGTCTTTAATATATAGGACTATAGATTTTTATATAATATATTGTATAGATAAGTGCACAAAGTATCAATATTAACTCAATGCATTAATAGGGAGCTAAATATTTTACAAAATTTTAATTTTGACTCTTTATTTTTTAATCCACTTGAAAGACTGACAGCGAGATATCACATCCACCAGTTCACTCCTCAAATGTCAACATTAGCCAGGTCTTGAGGTGCATTGCAAGGCCAGGAGCAAGGGAGTCTTTCCTTGTCTCCCAGATGGATGGCACAATGTCAAAACACTTGAGTCATCTTCTGCTGCCTTCCACCATACATGAGCAAAAAGTTGGATCAGATGTAGCGTGTTTGAGATTGAAGTCAGCATTTTGATATGATTTATGGGTTTCACAAATGGGGTCTTAACCGGGTATAACAGGACAATCGTTGTGATCTAGGTTTGGACCAAATTTGTATTTCCTAGGTTTTTATCTCTTATTTAAAAACATTTTAATCATAGGTACTAACACGCCTTAAACAAGTGGTAAAGAGAGTGAAGAATACAAACATACACAGGCCATGTTCAGGGGTTACTATCATTTTTAAGCTGCCTGTATTAATTTTTATTTCTCATGCCTATGAACATAAAGAGATTATAGGAACAATTTTAAAATACAGTAGTCAAAAATAAAAGAGTGAGAAATATAATTTTCTCATTAGCCAACAGAGTAGGCACACAATCTAAATAATAATATAAACAGTTTAAAGAATAATTGACATGTATAAAACCCTGCATCCAACAAATACAGAATACACATCTTTTTTTTTTCAATTCACACAAGATCTTAAAATCAGACCATATGATTCGTCAATCAATGTTCACCATAACATAGAGGGTATTCCCTAACTAAAGTTCAGTTAATCTTAAAACCAAGAAAGAAAAAGAATACTACATATTTTAAAACTACAGAGTCTAAGACAACATCATAATGAAAATCATATCCTCAAAACTCTTCATTGGAGTAGGTCTGATTGAATAAAGATACATTCTCAAATGTGAACAGCAATATTGTATCAATTTTCACACACACACACACATATACACAATGCAATGTCTCACTCCTACTGTCTAATCCAAGATGACACTTCATCTCATTCTTCTACTTTTATAAACTGAGTAGAATCCTGCAAAGCATGTCACATGGTTGTTTGACCTTCCTGTGAGCAAATATCACAGCTAATTAGCATAATCTTTAAACAAATGGGGGGCGGGGAGGTTGAATAAATGGTTAATGAGATCAATGAAAACTGTTTGCATTCATGTGGTATCAGCTTGGAAACAATGCATTGAAACAGCTCAGAATCAGAATGTACCAGAAATATTTAAAAATATCCCCATCTGTTTAGGAGAAAGATCAGAAATTACTAACTTAAGACATGGGGCACCATCTCTTAGAGAGCCATTTCCTTTAGGCTAACTGAATTCCATAGCAGGTCCAGTAAGGTTTTATGGGATTTTGTTGTGGCAATATTCTTCCTAAGTTACAATGAAGACAATGAAAATGAAAGTCTAAACTACTAGATCCCAGCAGCAATTTACAGTGAGAATATTACCATTTCTATAACATAAAAAAAAAAATCAGACCTATAAGGCAAATATCAAAGCAAAAGGCAGAAACTGACCCAGCACATGAAAGGTAAGGCCATACATAACTGCGCCCAAAAACACACATAAAATGAAAAAAAAAAAAAACCTGGATAGATGGGTTTGAAGTTTTGTTTGTGAGAGAATAACTACTTTCATTATATAAGAAGAATAAATTAAAACGACCGATTTTATAGTGTACTGATCCTATTTTATGACACTCTATTCTGTGGAAAACTCACTGAGAAATTGGATATGCAATGTGTATGATGATACCTATGGAAATTAGCCTGCCTTGGCTATCCCGTATGATATATGTATTTTCAAACAACATCTCTCATAGAGAAATATATTCATGTGACATATACAATTGTTTTAGTTAAGAAAAATTTAAAGATTCTTTATAACTGTTTAAAAAGCCCTAGCATTCACTACATTTTCAGCAGACTCTGACCTGCACACGCTCACACCCCGTGCCACCCAGCCCCATACACTCACAATCTCCTGGCTTTCGTGGACTTGGAACATCCTCCTGCCAGGGCCTGTGAGGAGAAAAGGCCACAGAAATCAGAGCTTGAGCTACTCACCACCTTGCCCCACCAGTTAGAGGAGCCTGTCTGTCACCAGGGCTTTTCCAGAATGCTGGGGCTGTGGGATTCTGGGGTATTATGACCAGGCAGCTGATGATTGGACGCTTTGTGTGGCTACCCAGCCTTATGATGTCAGAGAGACCGAGCCAATCAGAATGCTCCCTGTTACCAGGACAGCCACCAGAGGTCATGAGTGAAGCAAGAGTGATGGGTAAGGCTGAAGCTCAGGTTCATGGCATATCCCTCCTACTGCAGCATGGCCCATCAATGTTATTGTGATGTCAACTTTCCTGTGGTCCCACCCTTCCAGCCACATACCTACTATCAAAGTGGGATCTGGACCTTTATAAAACCTGTGGCAGATTGAGTTCTAACACTCGGAATGTTGATATTTTAATAGCACATTCCTTGTGTTTCTTTAATTCATTCTCTCCAACCATTTGTTACATTATGTCATTTGCCGTTTAAGTGTATCGTGGCATTGTAGGTGTAGAAAATGACAGAAAATCTAGTCCCCTATTAACAAAATGTATTAAAAGCCAAACTGAGGTCTCTCCCTCCAGAGATTCACACTGCAATGTGTCTTACCTCTCACTGTGCTAGTCTCCATCAAAGAAGTCTTCTGTAAGAATGTATGCATCTACATGCTTACCTTTGTATGCGTTTGCTCTGCATTTTGTATAAAGCTTGCTTTATATCTGAGAGAACATATCAGTGTTTGTCCTTTGTGGATTGGCTTACACTTCATTGGTATTGTTGAATTACAGTTATTAGGATTGTTACCTGACTATGAAAACATCACAGACTAGAGAACCCATGCAGAGAAAACAAAGTGTGTATCACCAAAAGCCCTAGTTGCATGGAATCATGAATGCTTTAGCATCCAAAGATGACACCATCAAACCTTCCCTCCTTGTATCTAAACGTGTTTCTTGTGTCTAGGAGGTGAATCAGCTGTAGGTGCTTGGCTTTGTAGTTAATTGCTGGTAAACAAGTTCATTTCACATCAGAGTGCTGGGCTTGATTCCCAGCTCTGATTCCTAATTCCACACTCCCCCAACTTTCTGCTAGTACCAATCCTTGGAGGAAAGCAAGATGATCCAAGAATGTGGGTCCCTGTCACCTTAATGAGAGCTCTGGACTGAGTTTCTAGTCTATGGCTTTGGCCCCTTTGACATTTAGGTAATGGAGTAATAAATGGGGGCTCTCTTATTCTCTCTGTCTACTTCTTACATAAACTAATATAATCAATAATATTTATTACATATATTACATAATATTATTATATATTATATAATATAATAAAGTTGCTTTTATAAAAAGCAAGTTGTAATAAGCATGCAGTTAGACTTCCACCTGTAATCCCATATTCAGTATTGGAGTACTGGATCAAGTCCTGGCTACTTTGTTTTTGAATCAGCTCCCTATAGATGAATCATAAACATCAGTGATGATGGCTCAATTCCCTGGGTCCATGGCACGGCTTAAAGAGACAAGATGTTGGAGCTCCTGGTTTCAGTCTGGCCCAGCCCTTTGTGTATGAGGCATTTGGAAGTAAGTCAACACATGGGAGATACCAACCTGTAACTGCTATTTTGCTTTCAAGTTGATGAAAATAAGAAAAAAAAAAGAGAAAAGAACTTAGAAGTGATATTTAAGTGTCTTCTATAGACAATGATATTAAACCATTTTCAGAAGCTATCTTAAAATAACTACTTTATGTGTGTTAATATATTTATCCAATTGAGTGTTAATCCTGAGACTGCAGAGTGATCTTAAAGTATGTCATTCAAAAAATCAGATGAAAAGCATGAGGGAAGAAGAGTGTAGGGGGAGAATGATGGTAGGAGTCATGACAAGTATCATTATACCCCTAAATCTGCAATAACTACTAATTTTTCTTTCTAGAATAACCAATTCAATTTTATGTACCCATGTTATTCAAAATCATGATATGATAAGTGTAGATGGATATACTGGGATGTGACTAGCAACATCAGGCTACCTAGCACAACCATCATCTCACATATCTACCTTGCCTTAATTTTGTTTTTGTTTTATTTTAATGGCAATAATCAGATGGGAACAGAGAAAGAGAGACACTTTTTGTTGGCTGGTTCACAACCCAAAAGTCTGCATCACTGAGTGCCCAGGCCAAGCTGGAACATACAGGTAACAGGAACCCAAGTGTCTGAGTCATCACCCAATGCCTCCCAGGAGCTACATCAGGTCACAAATGGAGCAGCTGGGACTGGTACCAGGGACTCTCGTAGAGGAAGCTAGGATCCCATTTGGCATCCGGTCCGCTGCAGCAAAACCCTGCCCTGTTTACTCCTTTTTAGGAAAATGCTTAGTAGATGTATTTTCTTAGCATATTGAAAATGATGTTAGCTATTGGCACATTGGTGTGCACTGGGTTTTCAGAAGTGGTGAGTCTTATAGCCGAAGATCTTTACCTTTTGACCAGTATTGCTGAAGCAGATGGTGTTTCTTTGTGGATTTTTATCTTCTTATATTCATGTTTTGGTGATATCACTGCTATTTCTACTGGTTGGTAAAAAATACTGACACATACTTAGTATAAATTACACATTTATCCTAACATTCTTAAAATATGAACATTGGGAAGTTAATTTTTTTCAGACACTCATTCTTTGCGCTCATTACTGCTGAAAGCATCTGATAGAGGATAAGAAAAAATATGCTAATAAATACTTAGTAAATAGTTTTAGTTATGTATCATGTGATAAACTACCAAACCTGTATAACAAAGCTTCCTGCATTAGTCTGTACACATTTCTCCCCCACAGAATCTCTCAACCCTCTTTTTTTGGATTTTATTGTTTCATCATGATTCGTATAGACTTAAGTAGTAAACTATCATGCATTTTCCACTGTTATCGTCTAGTATAAAGCTGGGCTGAATCTTGATATTTGTGATGGGCAAGGGGTAAGCATCCAATGCCCATCAGTCACAACATCACTGAATACACCTCCAACTGTTTTTGAAAACTTAAAGAATTTTACATGGTCATTAGCAGCTTCAGTTTTAAGACAAGCTTTTGTGTGGGTCCCCTTAGGTTCTTTCTCTCCTCTCTCTTTCTCTCTCTCTCTCTCACTCTCAATATTTATCCTTTTGCTTACCTGGAATTCAGAGTCAAAGAGAGAGTGGGAGGGATCAGAGACACAGAGATGTCTTCTACGTGCTGGTTCTCTCCCCAGATGTTGCTCTCCATAGCAGCTAGACCAGGGCCAGGGTGAAGCCAGGAGCCAGGAACTCAGTTCAGTCCTCCACATGAGTAGCAGAGGAACGGGGAATATGCACTTGAATCATTATCCCGTTTTCTAAGGTATGTTAACAGGGATCGGGATCAGAAAAGAGTAGCTTGAACTGAAACCAGGACTATGATAAGGGATGCTAGCATCACAAGCAATGGAATAACCTGCTGTGCCATGACAGCAGGCATTCATAAAAATGCATTAATTGTTGCATATTTCAAGGAAATACAGAAAATAAAGATGCAGCATGTCTGATGACTTTCAGATTTAATCACACATAAATTGTATTCTTCCTATGCTTTGTACAAAACCAGAGAAGTCCATAGAAGGAGTTAAAAGTACCTGAAGGAGGTCTAACAAACTCATCCGGGCTTATTTCAGTTTAATTTTAGCAACCTGTGTTGTTGCAGAAGTGCTTATGAGGGAAGCAGATGACAGTTCAGGTTCCTGATGTCTACATGTGAGACCAGGTTGGAATCCCAGGCCCCGGCACTGTGGCCATTTGAAGATGAATCAGCAGGTGGGAGGTATTTGTGTATGCGTCTCACCTAATTTTTTAAAGCAATTGAAAATGGCCATAGAAAATGTAGGAGATAGAAATAATATCCCTGGGAAAAGTTCCCTCATTTGAGGTGCAATAAAGAAATGGAAGAAGGTGTTTAAAAATAGCAAGCAGATGCTAGAATCCAGAGGCCGAAATTCAAATCTTGATTCAACGCATACTCATGTCCTCTGTCAATTATCTCTGTACTATCTATTGTTACTAATCGCAAAGTAGTGGAAAAGGTTACAGTAGGACAGTGCATACCTCGAATGTTCTAGTGACCACAGCTATTGTCACAGATGGAATGGAAACACTCTAGGTGGCATGAAATGAAAAGTGTTTCAGGTACCCAAGGAAAGGGATAGCTGTTCGAGGACAAATGAAGGGTTGTGCTTCAAGGCCTTACTCTTGCTGCCCTGCAATGACTGAATAACCTTGTTTACATACATACCTGTCTAATTGCAAGAACTCCATAATGACATAATGATTTGAATGAGAGATTTTATCATCACTTTACAAAGTAAGGTTTTCACATTTTGCTTCTAAAATTATTGATCATACAAGAAAGGTCTGTGGCTTTATTCAATTGATCTATATCTAACAACTTTGTTATCTACAGAAAGAGCTATTACTTTAAGTGAAAACAAATTATCTTATACTCAGGGAAGGAACTTGAAGCAGCAAACACTGTGGAATCTTCGAAATGACTCTATTGAGGTGAAAATGAAAGAACAACACAACACCAGTGTTCCTTATTTGGGTTTAACTGTAATGTCTTATAAATGTGTTTCATCCCGAATCTATTTTGTCTCTTTTTACTCTAGTTAGGGAGGGTGTGCCTTTGAACACACACACACACACACACACGTGAATGCGCACACACACACACATACACACACACACACATGCATGCACACTCTGCAGGACCTGGATGCTGCTAAAATCCAGGAGGTATTAGATTATTTCTTTCTGCTGCGATTTGAATGTATCCTATCCTGAATTATTTGTATGTTGGAGGCTAGGTTTCAGGGGAGTAATGCTGAGCTTGAGACAGCTTTCAGGGTTGGGTCTAGGAGAATGTAGTGGGATCCTGTGGCCATAATTCTGGGAAGACAGACATGCTTGTCTCAAAAGTGGATTCAGGCATCCAGTGTGGAAGCCTAGTCCTTACCTTGCACATGGCAGGATCTCATTTGGGCAATGGTTCTACTCACGGCAGCCCTGCTTCCCTGCTTCCCTGTTTGTGGCCTGGGGAAGCAATAGAGGACAACCCAAGTGCTTGAGACTCTGCAACCATGTGGACAAATAATCTATACAGAGACATTGTAAATGAAAAGCCTGAGAACCTACACAAAAGAGGCAGTCAGAATTAGAACCTCGAGGAGCTGACCTTGTGACACTCCTATAATACCAAAGTTCCTGTTTGAGTTTTAGTGCAATTCCAATCCATCTGGGATGGATCAAACATGTGAACCACCACAACGCATTAAGAAGAAACCCATGCAGAGTTCCTGGTTCCTGGCCACAGCTTGGTTCAGACCTAACCTAGGTGTTGTGGCCATTTGGGTAGTTAACCAACTAAAGATTTCAAATAAACACTTTTTTTTTTTTAAGAAGCTGCATTTGTGTGAATTGAGAGACAAGGACTGAATATTGGAAGACACCTCAAAACCAGGATATTTAAGAATCATGGTGATTTATCTGTTGGAGCCTGCTATATCACTGCATCATTCAAGATCATGGAGAAAAGCAATAAGGTCACTGAGGAAGGTACTCAAAGGCATGTTTGGACAGGAAGGCACTGAGAGGATGTAGAGAGTTTTTAGTGTTAGTAATTCAACTGGATGTTGTAGGAAGAGACCAGGTCAGTATTCCTTCATCAGTACTTTTAATTGATTGACACGTTTCAAAGTGCTGCATCAAGCTCCTAATTTGTATAAACTCATTTATCATCATGCCAATCCTGTGGGCATGCGCTTTTGTATCCTCACTTTGTATACATGGGATCTGAGGCACATAAGGCATTTGAATCTTAGAATGTTCCTGCAGGCAAAACAAAGTTATTTCCAAGGCCAGTGGGTCTATCGTCCCAGCCTGTAACCAAATAACTATGGTTCAGACTCTCTATCCCATTATCAGAGTTAGAGTTTGGCACTGGACAAATATTCAGACTTATCTGTCACACCAAACATAGGAAGGATCTAGGATTTGGGATCTGAAAATCTGAACATTGCTCTAAGAAATTAATTTTAATCTCTATATCCATCCTATACATCAACCCTCCCACCCACCCTCACACTTTGCTGTAAATGTAGAATGGAAATATAACGTGTTGCCACCTAGATCGCCAGTTACAGCTTATGCGTTATGTGAACAGATCAGCATCACTCTTAACTGGTTGGATGGAAACCTAAAAGGAGATTCAGGTACTAGGTGAGACACCTTCCACTTTTTACCTACTTAATTCATGTATGTGCCCATTGAATCGCATTCCCTATGCCATGTGAAAAAAAAAATTTTTAAAAATGCATACCTTGAGGTTGGTTTCTCCTCGAGTTGCAAGAGAGAATCTTGACACATCTTGCATAGTCTATAGGGCTAGTGGAGTCCAGATCTCTTCTTATGGCATTCAGCAATGAGGAGGAAACCTGATCTTTCCAGAGGCTGAGAGATTACCACTGGCTATCTGAGCTCTTGTCTTAATCCACTTCACACTTAATAACATTGTTGGAAGACAAGCAATGCAACATAAACATGGCAGTTCCTAAACATGAATGACTTCAGCTGGGACAGCCCATCCAACAATAGTGCTTCCCCCTCTGCAGGAAGGAGACAGCCTTGGCAATATTGACTCTGCAAGAGTTTAAATTTCTCATGGAGCATCAGAAACATGAACGTTCACAGCACAGAGCTGCTCATGAACTGAATTAGAAAATTAAACTCTTCTTCATGATTTTGACATCTAAAAGATTGAAGGAATTCTTAACTAGCCCATCATTTTGATTGACAGTTTCAAACATTTCTGACATTCATCCTCTGTGATAAACATTTTTCATCATATATCTGTGAACTGTTACTCTTTTCTAATAAAGAAAATAACCCTGGGAGACACTGGTCTTCCTGTTTTTCACACAGCCATCATTCACATTTGATACGAAATGTGCTTGCTTCGTCAATTCCTGTTGCTGATTTGCCTTCTTGTTTCCTCTGCATTGACACCACCACTCCACAAGCCTTCCCTCTCCAGAGCATATACTCACCCTCATTCCTGCCACTAGAACTCATCTCCTCCAAATAAAACAAAAACCTTAATACTGAACTTGTAACACAGATAGAAGGGTGGCTTACTTTTTGATTGAACTAACTTTATCACCATGCCAAATAACTGGTCACATTTACATTTATACTGAACTGTAGTTATATCCAAGACGTCTATTTTTACCACTATTCATGCTGATATAACATATGACCCCTGTTTCCGATTATTCTTTTCAGACTTGAAATTGTGTGAATAATTTTAGATAGTTATATGAAAACATAGCATATCTCTGAGATTATGATTTGAACATTAAATTCTCCAGAATGGTAGCCGTAAAGAAAGAAAACCAGAGAATATGAATATACTTATACAGTGAGAAGGTATAATTTTTTTCACAGATTTGCTTGCCAGTTCATCTGGCTTGTCACAGTTGATTCTGTTTCACATACCAAGAGTTCTAGGCTGGAAACTATGAGTAGATGATTGTGAGTTTTTATTTCTCCTTCCTCAAAAGAAGTCTGAAGACCAATAAAGAATATATACGTAAGTACCACAGCACAATCGTGCAGCGGGGAAAGAAATGAAAGCTATCATGGGATCCAGAAGAATTTTGCAGAACAGAACTTTGCAGAATTAATTGTTTAAAAAGAAAAGAAATTATTAAAGCATTTTGAGGGAAGAGCATAACGGACCAAGTAATGTAAGGAGTTACTAAAGGTGCTCCAAGTTGTTCTAGGTTATGTTGTTGGATATGAGTCAAAAAACAACATGTTGTGAGCGTGTGAGCATGTGTAAGTGTGTGTGTGTGTGTGTGTGCGCGCACACATGCCATAGTTCAAACAATGTGATTGGACAAATAGTAGCATAATGCAGAAAGAGAGATGTTTATTGGGGCTACAAAATGTTAGTCTATAGTACTTTAGGTCAGAAAGAGTGAGTCACCTAAAATCAAACTCAAGTGCTCTGAGCAAAATCTAGAAAGCAGATGTGAGAATAAAAAGTGTGAAGATGGCTTCTTAATTGCAAAATGACAATGCAAAAATTGTAATGCATTGGCTGAAGGATTGTTTCAGGATCTCTATATAAAAGATTTGAAACAGGAAAGAAGCTCATCTCCCTCTTCCTTATACCTTACACTGTATGTTGTGTTCCTGGAGCTTTCAGCCTACGTCTAATATTTTAGTCACCTAGTTTATCACAAAGATTAGTATGGATCTACTATCATGACAAGCTTTGTTCACTGAAGGCAGGTGAACAAGGTAGATCTGGAAGATTGGGAAGAAAGAGTTAGGGAATGCAAATGGTAGCATAAGTCTGACACCACCTTTGCAAACCACACTACAAGCTTTAGACTGCATGGGGACTATCTGAGTTGCACCACATTGGCTTACATGGTTTGGCAATTAGTCACTGGAGTGAGGCTGCCTTGGTAAAATGTAGTTTTGAAAAAATGAGGACTCTGAAACTAAGGTCAACTTCAGTGGATCCAGAGGATGTCTTGTGCCCATATTCTTAATAGCTAAAACAGCAGAACTTTCCTTGGTATATGTATATGAACTCAAAGCATCTACCACATGTAACATGAATGTTTCCCATTTTGAAAAAAAAATTTGTTTATTTGTATTGGAAAGGCAGATATACAGAGAGAAGGGAGAGAGTCAGAGGAAGACCTTCCCTCCAACGGTTCACTCCCCAAGTGGCCACAGCTGCTGGACCCAAGCCAATCTGAAACGAGGAGACAGGAGCTTCTTCCAGGTCTCCCACGTGGGTGCAGGGTCCCAAGGCTTTGGGCTGTCCTTGACTGCTTTCCCAGGCCACAGGCAGGGAGCTGGATGGGAAGTGGGGCTGCCGGGACTAGAACCGGCGCCCATATGGGATCCCATTGCTTTCAAGGTGAGGACTTTAACTGCTGCACTACTGTGCCAGGCCCTGTTTTCCAATTCTTCATCACAGCAATTTGGTGAAATCATACAATCTAAGATATGGAGTTTTAATAAATGCCTTCATTATGTGGTAACTACCGGAGTGCCACTTCAACCACACCTTCCATTACTCCTGCACTATGCAACATGAAACATGTTATAGGCATCTGATTCTTCGCTGAAAATGGAGAAATAATTGAAAAAAAAAAACAATAGTTTTAAAGGCATCAGTCTCTCTCAAGTGAGTGTGTCCCTGACACCCATGTGAAAGATTTGGATTGAATGGTCAATGCTTAGCTTCAGCCTGACCCCAGTTTGGATATTGCAAGCATCAGAAGGATGAACCAGCAGACGGAAGATCTCCCCTCTACTTCATTATTCTGTCATTCAAAATATTAAGCTATTTTTTAAAAGTTATTATTTATTTAATTCAATATAATTTTAAAATAGAGTGAAAGAGAGGGAGGGAGGAGAAAGAGAGAGAGAGAGAAAGAGAGAAAGAGAGAGAGAGAGATTTCAGTTCTTTCTTTTTGATCCCCAAATGTCCATAATAGCCTGGGCTTGGTTAGCCTGGACCAAACTCAGGAGCATGGAACGTGATCTGGGTTTCCAGCATGGCTGTTAGGAGCCTTGTACTTAGACCATCGTCAGCTGTTTTTACTGATACATTAAGAGGGAAGTAGGTAGGAAGCAGAACATGCAGGAGTACAGTATGCTGAAATGGGAAATAGATGTGGCAGACAGTAACTTAAACACCTCTCCTATGCCAGCTCAATCAAAACTTTTAAAGGCATGAATAAGTATAAAATAATCCATAGTTTTCATGTCTTGTATAGTGGAAATTCTAAATATCTCCAAAAGAATCAAAATTAGAATCAAAATTTGGATTTCTGCATAATTTACATAGAAATACTCATGCATAAATATTCATATCTCTATAAAATAGCTCCAGAAATAGTAATGGTATTTAATAGATTAATGATTATGTGGACTTTCATTTGATAGTAGGATCATTGCCAGGACCAGAAGTTCAGAAACTCTCAAACATCGTGATTTCGAGGAAATTTTATTCATAATTGAAAAAAAAAAAAGAGGAGTATGCCTTTGATGTAGCGACTGAGACAACATGATCAAAAGAACAAATTAATTTAAAATATAGCAAGAATGAGGAGTGAACATTCTCAGCTATTAGAATAACTATAATCCACATTGGAATACTATGGTTCACCACACTTCTGGCTCATGGCTCCAGCTTCTGACGATGGCAGGTGGGCTGACAGCAAGTAATGGCTCAAGCAACTGAGTTCCACTTACAAGGGAATTGGGAGTTTCTGCATCATTTTTGTTTGCAATTGGAAAGCAAATAAGCAAGTGGAAATTCTTAGTCCACCTGTCGAGCTTTCAGATAACTAAATAAAAACAATGAAATACTGAAAAATCAATAATAGAGTTGAGCAACTGTGTAGTACGCATTTATTTACTTGGCCAGAATGGCATAAAAATAATGTCTATATTGGTATTTATTTCTTGGCACAAAGCTCTGGGAATTTTCCTCTCACATTTATTTCCACATATTTTTTACTAGCCTACAGTTATACCACAGAAAACAGGGTCAAATGGATCATGGATTCACACATAAGAAAAACAGAAACTATCCAGAGAGCATCATGAATTGTCCCAGTAAGATAGAGTGGAGCTGGAAAGAGTTGTTACATGGTATTAACTAATGATCAGTAATTTATTCGGCAGTTAAAGTGCCATATTATTCCCCTTTGCCACTTGGCTCTGTGATATTTAAATGTCACACTGGGTGCTATTGGAGAAAACAGCTGTTAACAGATATATGAAAGCATTTCCGATCTCTGAAACAGGGTATCAAGGTAATTTGTGTCATTGCACAAGTTACATTCATTAGCACACCAGGGCAAACAATTGACAAATACAGTGCACTAAAAGAAATTAGAAGAGAAAACATGTGCAAAAGTCAGAGGAGTGTTGACACAAAAACAAAAGAAAACCTTTATTACACAATGTTTTGAATCCTTTTAGGTGGAGATGGAAATATGTACGTCATTCTCTTGGGTTTGATCTCCACATTTGTATTAACCAGAATCTCATCATGAAAAAAAGAATTTTTGAAATCATAAATATTTTAGCACAAGTTCTTAATAAATAACGATCAGCTTTCCTTGAAAACTTAGTAAATAACTGGGATACTCGCTTTCAATCTCAGTTTCTGAAAGCATGGGTTCTGTGTGTTGGCCAAACATTGTCAGTAATGAATGAGATACTAATTGCCTACCTCATTTGATTGTCCCTGTTTTTCAATTTTCTGCTCTTCTTTTTCTCTCGTCTCACTGTAATCAAGATATTTTCTTCTCAGCAGTAACACTTTGAGATGTAGCTGTGGTAAAGACAAAAAAAAAAAAAAGACTTGGAATTATGACACTAGGTGAAAGTTCAGCTCTACTATGTCTAGGCAATGTGGGCCCTACAACCCTTCTTATACTGGCTGATACCTAGTTAACTCCTATGTACAATGTCAAGCACATACACTCTTTTAAAAAATGATTTATTGGTTTGAAATGCAAAACCAGAGATGGATTTGACTTGGAGAGACAGAGAGAAACTTTCATCTGTTGTTTCACCCAAGGCTGCATCCAAACCAGAGTAAACCCAGCAGGCAACAGCTGGTTCTCCCACAGGGGAGGCAGCTGCCCAGAGCTTAGGCCATCTTCTGCTCTTCTGCTGCCTTCCCATGGCATCAGAATGAAGCTGGAATGGAAGCAAAGCAGCGAGATTACAACCAACTCTATAAGATGCTGGCATTGTAAAGGAGGGCTTGACTCACTGAAGTACAATATGAGCCTCTATATGTGCTTCTTAATTTTTTTTAATAAAACATGGGATTTTTTCCTGTTCAGATGTCAATCATATAAAACTAATGTTCTTGGTGTTCGGTCCTTTTTACATAGAGTTCCTACAGCATTAAAATGTTCTCTCGACTAAACCTTTTAACAAGAGGGCCACACCCATCACAAATGAACTGAAGATGTCAGAGATGGCTAGTGAAATGATTTGAATTTTTAAAGATTTATCAGTTATTTTTATTGGAAAGTCAGATATACATAGAAGAAGAGAGACAGAGAGGAAGATCTTCTGCTTGCTATTTTACTCCCCAAGTAACTGCAACAGCCAGAGCAGAGCCAATTCAAAGCCAGGAGCCCAGAGCCTCTTTTGGGTCTCCCATGAGAGTGCAGGGTCCCAAGGTTTTGGGCCGTCCTCAACTGCTTTCCCAGGCCGCAAGCAGGAACCTGGATGGGAAGCAAGGCCACCAGGATAACTGGCACCCATATGGGATTCTGGCGCATACCAGGTGATGAATTTATCTGCTAGGGTATCACACAGAGACCAGAAGATTTAAGTTCCTTAAAAAAATCTTTCTTCCATACATTTGAGAAACACTGAAAATATCAATGTCAAAATAAGTATATATTTATCATCCTATCAAAATAAATCTTGTTTTCTCATTATATCAAATTAACATTTAACATTCTTATCATATGCTATTTATATTCTTAATTGAAACAGTTCATGAGGAATGCTTGTGACATTCAGGATGGAAGGGAGTTATGTCAATTGTTAACCATGGTATAATAAACTTATACTATTCTCGCAGTTGAATGCACACAAGTGTAATATCAAGATGCCCTGGAGAAAAACTTTGAACGCCAATGATTATATTTTGCAAACCCCAAACTTACTTGGGAAGCAACGTGAGAGATTAACGATCAAAGAAGGCCTTCTAAATTAATGTGAGTTTTACCACTCAAAAAGTAGAAATGATTAGGCTAACTTATTTACAAATCTCTAATCTTAATCAGATTTGCTGTACAACTCTGGATTGATTCTCCCACTCTGGAGCTGGCACATTTGGATGAAACTCTATCAATCTTCTGTGAATGCTATCTTTTGCAATAGCAAATGTTTGTAAATTAAGCTAATTATATTCTTTTAGGTCTTCTTTAGTTATGAGAGCGTTTGTGGCAATTAATGAAAATATCGGTGGTGAATGAACCTTCAAATGAAAGAATGTGCAAGAGTTATGAAACACTTAACATTAGATTTGCCATAAAACACCTTTCTGTGTGGGCTTGAGTAAATTCTTCCAATTCTTGAAGGATTGCTTTGCTTCTCCTTTAATGATCTTGAATCTCTGATCTTTCATTTCTGTCTCATTCCCGAAATTAAATTCTAAAATTCATTGTTCTTTTGTTATCATTGTATGTTTTTGTTGTTGTTGTTGCTGGTGGTGGTGCTGTTTTTAATCTATTTTCAAACGCAGAAAGAAAGAGGCAGGGAAAGAGGGATCTTCCATTCACTGATTGTCTCTAAATGTCTGGAACAAGCAGCATTGTGTTAGAGCAATGTCAGGAGCATGAAACACAATCCTGCTTCCCCATGTGAATTTTCCTTTCAATGGAGGAAAAAAGAAACAAACTCTCTTTTTACGGCTCTCCTCTCCCCCTTCCACCTTACACTTCAAAAGGAAGGACATTTATGATAAGTTCAATGTGAAAAAAAATGATTTAAACCTTATAATGAAATAAAAATGAACCACTATCTGAAGGTTGGTCCAAAGGAAGGAAAGATAAAGAAGTGACCAGAAAGCAAGGCTAATCAAAGTGGGTGACTGTTTGCTTAGGTATCAACACTGACGTTTCAGAATGAACTTAGAGACCAGAGAATATGACTTATTTTTTAATTTAATTTTTTATACATTCTGATTTGTTTTAAAGCTTAAACATCTCAGTATCTTATGAAGGTTTACAAATTTTAAAAAAAAACTTTTATATACACAGAGGAATGAAGAGCTTAGAGAAATACTTGAAGACTCACCCAAAGGCAAATTATTTAAATATTAAATATTAACTTATAACATGATTTTTCATAATTTTGTTCACCAGAAAATTACTGATGGTAGGTTACATATAAATGTATTTACATTTGTTTTTTCTAAACATTAATGACCCTGCAAAATAGTATTTTCTCTTTTGAGAAGAATTTTTTAAAAGTTGTCATGAGGGTGGACCTCTTTCTAATTTTTTATTTAATGATAAAATTTCATAGTCTAGGATTTCTCTTACCCTTTTCCAAAATTCTCTCCTCTACATGATTATCCATGAAAAAATTATGCTACTGAATGAACTATGAGTTACTGAAGAATAAGAGAAAACAAGCTATTTTTAAATAAATGAAGATAAAAACAAAACAATGAAAGACCATAGACTGCAGCAGAACAAAAGAGTACTGAAAAGGCTAATCTTATATTTTGCATGAAGGTTGCTTTATATCAGAAAGAACACACAATATTTGTACTTTTGGAATTGGCATGTCACTGAGCTTAATGGTCTCTAGTTAGAACCATCTGGTCAAAAATGGTAAAATTTCACTCTTTTAATAGCAGAGTTGTATCCCATGGTGTTGATGTACCTCAGCTCCTTTATCCCTTTCTCTTTTGATGGGCATCTCAGTTGTTTCCATGTCTTTGTTAGTGAAAATGGTGGTGCTATAAACATAATATTACAGATCCCTTTCGTATATGCATATTTCATTTCCTTGGATATATTCCCAGAATTGGGATAGCTGAATCATATGACAGATCAATTTTCGGTTCTCTTAGCACACTACTGCGGATGATCCCTCTGAGGAGTCCAGGACCCGATATATGACGACTGCACTGAGAAAGAGCGGGACATGGGGGTGCAACGTGAGTGAAGCAATGCACAATTTATTGAACTCAACAAGACATACATACACTTGGCAGGTTACCTAGGCAACCATGGAAAGACCCAGTAAAAATGGCCAACAAAGAAATGAAGTAATAATCATTGTAGCAGCAAAGGAGTAGACATGTTTTTTAGGAACTGATTCTAACAATGAATCCAATTAACTGAGGAAGGGGATATGCTCTGTTACAAATAACTAAGGAGGAAAGAGGCACGGAGAGGTGCTGCTCTTCCCCAACCATGCTTGGCCAGTGAGGCAGGAACAGTCCCACGCTAAAAGTCTTCTTTCTGCGAGCACTCTCAGTCGTCTGAGAGCATATGAGTTCTGGGATCCTCGCGCATCTGATTCAGAGGCGCACTTCTACATGCTACATATTGACTTCCACACTGCTTGTACTAGCCTACATTGCTTTCAATAGTGAAGGAGTTACGAATGTAGGCCAATCTCACTGGAATCAGGTGGACCTCAATGTGGTTTTTAATTTATCTTCCAGACTGAGCATCTTTTCATATGGTTATTAGCCATTTTAATTTTTTCTTTTTCAAAAAAAAGGTTTTTTTCATTTTCTTCACCCAGTTCTTCACAAGGTTTGTTTTGCCATCATTGAGTTTCTGAAGTTCTCTATAAATCCTGGATATTAGTCTCATATTAGTAATGGAGTGTGGAAAGACTTTCTTCCATTGTGCCATTGTGCTGGTTGCTTCTTCATATTGTTTCTCTTTTCCTTAGCGATATGGAAGCTTTTTATTTTATGTAGTTCCATCTGTCTCTTTTGGCTTTGATTACTTGTACTTTAGGTTTCAATTTCAGGATTTTTTTTTCCATTTCTGTATCTTCGAGAGTGCTTCCTGTGTTTTTTTTTTTAATAGTTTGATGGTATCTGGGTGCAGGTTTAGGTCTTGATTCATTTAGAGATAATTTTTGCATAAGGTGGCAGGTGACACTCTTGCTTCTTGCCTCTGCAGGCTGCTGTTCAATTGTTCCAACAGCATTTGCTGAAGAGACCAGGCCTTTTTTTTCCCCTAGATGATTTGCAGTTTTCATGTCAAATGTGAGTTGACTATACACATGTTGACTCCATTCTGGGCTTTCTATTCTGTTCCCTTGATTATCTTCACTACTTTTGCACAGATACCTGACCCTTTTGATGAACACTGCCCTCTGGTATGTCTTGAACTCTGGAATTGTGATTCCTCCAGCTTAATTTTTAACCTTCAGTACAGCTTTGGCTTTTCATTGTCTCTGGTGTTTCTAGATGAACATTTGTATCTTCTTTTTAATTTCTGAAAAACAATGTTGATGCGATTTTGATGAGGATAGTGTTGAATCCGTATGTTACTTGTGGTAACATGACCATTTTGATGATGTGAATCCTGCTAACCCCAGGAAATAGTAAGTTTCTCCATTTTTCAATGTCTTTTTCTATTTTTTTAATGCCTTGAAATTTTCATTATAGAGGCATTCCCATTTTTGGTTACATTAATTCCAAGATACTTAGGTTCCTTTCCTCTATTTTAAAGGTGACTGTGCTTGATTTCTTTCTTTGACTAAGAGTTACTTGTGTATATGAGTGTCATTGATTTGTGTTCATTACTTTTTTATACTGCTACACTGCCAAAATCTCTTATGATTTCCAGTAGTATTTTGGTTTTTCTATGTAGAGAATCATGTCATCTGAAAACATGGATAATTTCAATTCGAATTACTTTAATATGTGTTTTCTTGCCTAATAGTTCTACAAAGGACTTCCAATATTATGCTAAATAGCAATGGTGAAAGTGGACATCCTTGTCTCATTCAAGATCTTAATGGGAAGGCTTCCAGTCTTTTCCCATTTTGTATGATATTGGAGTTGTGTTCTTCATATATTGTTTTGATTTTGTTATAGTCTGTCTCTTATGCATGTTGCTAAGGTTTTGCTTTGTTTTGTGTTAGCATGAAACGGTGTTGGATTTTGTCAAATTCCTCTCTGCATTTATTGAGATCATATGATCATATGGTTTTTATTTTTCAATTTCTTGAGTCAGTTTTATTACATTTATTCATTTGCAGATGTTAAACCACCTGTGCATGCGAGGGATAAATCCCATCTGTGGGTGAATGATCTGCCTGATGTACTGTTGGATCTTTTTGGCTAGTATTTGAAGACCTTTGATTCTATGCTCATTAGGGATAGCAGTCTCTTGCTGTTGCGTCTCTATCTGGATTTGGTGTTTAAGTGGTATTGGCTTCACAGAAAGAGTTAGGAAGGATTTTCGGAATAGCTCATGAAGAATTGGGGTAAATTGGTCTTGACGCATTTGGTAGAATTCAGACATGAAGCCATCTGTTTCAGAGCTTTTCTTCTTTGAGATGGATTTAAGTACCGATTTGAACTCAGTCCCTATTACAGTTAATTTTTATTAATTATTTCTCGTGACCCAGTTTAGACAGATTTTATCTCCAAAAATCTATCCATTTGTTCTAGGTCTTCTAATTTTGGGGTATATGCTTTCTTGTAATAGTTCCTGGTAGTTCTATGTATGTCTGAGGTATCTGTTACATTTCCTTTTTTGTCTCTGCTGCTATTGATTCATATCTTCTGTCTCCCTTTCTTGATTAATTGTGCTAGCAGTGAATTTGTTTTGTTGATTTTCTCAAGGAAGCAGCTCTTTGATTCATTGATGCCATGTATTGTTCTTTCGGTCCCTACTTGTTTTATTTTCTCTCTTATTTTGGTTATTTCTTTTTTTCCTGCTGATCTAGTTATTGCTTTGATGTTAGTTATTCTATCCACTGTAAAGTTAGTTCATTTCCTTGGTGCTTTTCCAATTTCCTAACAAAGACATTGATAGGGTTGAACTTTCCTGTTAACACTTCCTTGATCCTGTTCCATACGTTTACATTGGTTGTGTTGATGCCTTAATTTGTTCTAAACAATTTCATATTTCCCTTTTGATTTCCTCAGTAACCCATAGTTAATTTAGTACCATATTATTCGATCTCCAGCATTTGCATATCTTCTGGGGTGTTTTGACATCTTAGTCTTCAGTTTTACTCCATGATAGTCTGAGAATATTCATGGTATAATTTCAAGTTTTTTTTTTTTTTAATTTGTTGAGGCTTGTATTGTGGTCTATTAAATGGCTAATCCTGGAGATAGTTACATGTACTAATGAAAAGAAAAATATGTTCAACCTCTGTAGCATGAAAGGTCCTATACCATATTAATCAAGTCCAATTTTTTTAGTGTCTGTGTGAGTTCTGGTGTTTCCTTGCTGAGTTTCAGTCTCATCAATCTGTTCAATGACGTTAATGGGGTATTAATATTCCGCACTGTTATTGTTTTGGAGTCTATTTCTCACTTTAAATCTGTTCATGTTTGTTTCATATGGCTAGGTGCTTTAGATATGACACACATACATTTCTCATGGCGATCTAATCTTTCTGAATGGATCCTTTGATCACTATGTAGTGCCTTTTATCACTTTTACCATTTTTACACATCAAAGTATATATTATCTGATATAAGAATGGTTATGCCAGCTCATTTTCCTTTCCTTTAGCCTGGAATCTCTTTTTCCATTTTTTCGCTTTCAGCTTCTGCATATCTTTGTTAGTGAGATGTGGTTTCTGTAGGTGACAGACAAATGGGTTTGGTTTTTTGATGCAGCCCTCTAATCAACAACATTTGATCGATAGGTTTAAGCCATTTACATTCAGGGTTGATGCGGTTATGCATTAACCTGGTCCTTTAATTTTAGCAATGCGTTGTTCATTTATTTTTTTAAAATTTTATCTTCTGTTGTCTTTTACGGTGCTGTTGTCCACATTTGCCTTTGGATTTGGTGGGTGTTATCTTTTTTGCCAATAGAGAAAATCTTTTAAAATCGTATTTAGAGAAGTTCTGGAAAAGATGAATCCTTGAACATTTTCCTTGCTGTGGAAAATTTTTTATTTCTTTTTCAAAAATAAAAGAAAGCTTTGCTGGGTTAGTTATTCTAGGCTGATCAGTTCTCCCCTTAAAAATCTGGAACATGTCAATTCAATCTCATCTTGCTTCTAGAGTTTTCTCTGAGAGGTCAGCTGTGAGTCTGATTGGGACTTCTCTATATGCTAATTCATTTTTCCCATGTGTGTATTTAAGTAATTTTTCCCTTATATTCCACTGAAGAGAGCTTACTTATCATGTGTTGTGCTGAAGATCACTTTTTCTCAACTCTGTTGGGAGTTCTATGCCTTCCTGTATTTTGTTTCCTGGTTCCTTGTCCATGTTAGGAAAGTGTTCATTTCATTGAATACATCTTTAAACCCAGTTTCAATTTCCATGCTTTCTGGAATTTCCATAACTCTTGTATTAGTTATTAACTCTTGTATTAAATAGTGTCTCTTAATTATCAAATACATTTTTTGTGTGTGTGGCTTGACTGAGTTACAGCTTTTTGATTGTATCTCAATTAAGAGAAAGAAATATCTGTCAATTCTGAGATTGTTTCTTCTGCTTCACTGATTCTACTATTGAAAATTTACATAGAATTGTTAATTTGTTACATTTTATCTTTTATTTCTAAAAATTTGGCTTGATTTTGGTCCATCTGGTTTATTTTCAATTTACAAATGGCCCATGTCCAACATGAGGCTCCACCAATCCTGATCAAAACGTAGTTATTTGATGCCATTTCCATTTAGGCTTCCTGAATTCCATAACAAGTCCACTATGGTTTGTGGGATTGGGCACTGGGCCATTTTCTAAGAGACTCAAAAGTAAATGAAAATGAGAGTCGAAACCAAGAGACAGTCACAGTACATCTACTGCTAGGATAGGCCTTTCTCAAGAACATGAAGAGGTCTATTGGCCCTGTAAGGATCATTTGCAATTGACACCCCATAATTGTCCCAATATGTGAATTACAAGGCCAAACTAGTGTCAAACAAAACACATATCCAAATGAAGACAAATGGATTTGATTGATGTAAAGCCCTATTTGTCAGAGGATAGCAGCTTTCATGTACATAGGAAGAAGAGATTCAATTGACTGCTTTGACAATATGGTGTCTGCATTTTATGATACTGTATTCTCCTCTGGGAAAGTCACTGGGAACTTGGCTATGAAATGTCCGTGGGGTGATCCATTCATGTTAAATAGCTTGACTTGACTACTATAGCTAATACATGCATTTCCAAACATCTCTATTAGAGGGTCTGAATCAATGTGGCTCATGTGAGATATGCAAGCATTTTTACCAATTAAAACACAAACAACAATCAGTGTTTCCATTTTTTTTTTTCATTTTTTAAGACATAGAGAGATAGAAGGACAGACAGAGAGAAAGACCTTGCTTCCATCTGCTGGTCCATACTTCAAGTGGCCACAATGGCCACAGATGAGTCAATACAGAGGAAAGAGCCAGCAACCTCTTGCAGGTGTCCCATGTGGGCAGAGACCTTTAGCCGTCCTCAACAGCTCTCCCTTGCTACAAACACAGATCTTGATGGGAAGTTTGGCAGCTAGAACTCAAGACAGTGACTGTACAGGATCCTCCTGGGCATGCAGGGAGAAGTGGACTTGAACTGCTAGGCTACCACACTGTGCACAGCCAAAACGCTTTTGAAAAGCCCTAGACATCACAAAATTTTTAGTAGATTCTGCCATGGTAAGCATCGCCCTCAAGGGATGCCCAGCCTCATACACTGACCACCAACATTTCACCTTCCCTGGAGTCTAAATAGCCTCCCAGCCAGGGCCTCTGGCAAAAAAACAACCAACCAAACCAAACCAAACCAAACCAAACCAAACCAAACCAAACAACCAAAAAACAAAGACAGAAAGCAGAGCATGAAGCACTCACCACCTCTCTCCACATCTCTGAGGAGCCTGTTCATCACCATGGCTTTTCGAGAATTTTGAGTCTGCAGAATTCTATGCTGTTATGACCAAACCACTGCTGATTCAACAGTTGGTATGGCTGCTGTGTAGCCTTAGAATGTCCAAGAAATTCAGGAAATGGAAATGCTACCTGTCCCATGAGAGCCCAATGTGATTGTGTGAGTGTAGTCAGAGTGACAGCTTTGGCAGGAGCTCAGGCTCCCAGCTGGTATGTTTTCCTTGGTCCTAGCCTACCAAGGTGAGTGTGTTGTCATCTTCTGGTGGGTGCAACACATGAGTCACCATGCCTGCTCTCCAACTATGACCAACAGTTTCGTAGAACCTGTGACAGCTGACAATGCTAGCAATGTTGACCTGAAACAACCGTTCCACACATCCTTGTTGGGGAATTTCTCTTCATTCTATCCACCCACTGGTTATGCCATGTCCTACGTGGCACTGAAACAATTGTTATAAATAGTGTTGAGAGTTCTCATATGTATACACACTCTTTGGCTTCTTTTGGCTTTTAGGTATTGAACTCCTGGTCTGCCTTTTGTGTTGGAAAAGCACCTTTTGTGTGTCCTTGAGTGTTCTTCCTTCACTTGGGAGATTAGGTTTTCTTGTCTACTGTTCAATCATCTTGTGACTGGGTAGATTTGGGGCTGGGGTTATTCATGGTGTTCCTCTCATCATGGACTTATTTATTTATGGTCTTATTTATTTATTTAGATAAGTTTTTTATTTCTTTATATTTACTTCTTTATCTTTTGTTTATTTGCATTTATTTATGTTTAGTTATCAATGTAGACATTTCTAAATGTGATGTTTATTGATATGGTGGATTGGCAGTTTAGATAATTCAGGGAATTCTTTAAAATCTTTGTTTACTTGTTTATACCTTACTTATATAAACTTTTAGTTATTTACATTCACAAATTTATTTTGGTTTCATTTATTTTAGTCATTGACACTTATTTCTGCCCTTGTTTACTTATGTTTATTTTTACTAGCTTATTAACATAAACATAAACATTTATAAGACTTTAGAAACATTATGTTTATCTCAGTTTATTTTTATTATTGATTGTGCATTTAGATTATGCAGGGCATTCTTTGAATTATTTATTTAGGTTTATTTTATCCATTTATTTGTCTTTTAATTAATTCATGTATTTATGCTTGCTCGCTTGCTTCACTGTAGCTTTGTAGTCCTTGTATCTTGTGTATGTTCATCGTTTGCATGACAGTATTTCATCTGTCAACCTGGGGCCTGATCCTGAGAAGATGCAACCTTGTCTGTATCCTGCCAGAGGAGAAATATTCTCCCTCATCCTGTCTTACTTGGCTTGTGTATTGTCGGCTTCTTGAAAACAATGCGGGTGAGATTCCATAAAATGTAACCTTTCCTACAGATATGTGTCTTCTATAGTTTATTTTCACTTTACTCTTCAGCAAGAATTGAAGCCACAACATGGGTGTACTCTGTCTGGATCAGTGTCTATGACTCACTAGTATCATCCTATTGAGGGCAAAAGGGAAAGAGAGACAAGAAGGAGGAGGAAGAAGAAGAAAACAGAAGGTCTAATCATTATCTAAAACTTCAGTTTAAAAATTATATAAAATTTTCAGTTATTCATTTATTTAGGCTCAAGGGCTTCCCTTCACTGTGCTGAGACCCCACACCCTTTATCCCCCACTGTATTATTACAATAATAAAAATCCTCAGAAACAGTCACAGTCCACCATTTTGCTATCCAGCTGTCTCCTGACATTGCAGGTCCAGACAGTGGTAGAAAACCCAGTATCCTTTAGTCAAGTTATATTTAAAAGTTCCATTGCGAGGCCATCTTTTATTTGGGAGTAGAGATGCATACTGCATTGTATCTTCACTTCTCAATATGATAGTTTCTATGATACAGTTCCTCTAGATGGATTTATGTGAATGCCTTTTTACATATTGATCCTATCATGAATACAATGTGCCTTTTTGGTTATAGAGTTATTTTCAGTGTGTTCAGGGTGAAATTACACTAAACTTTAAAATAGATGCCAAATTGAAATCTAAGGCTGCTGGGGAATTTGTGCAGGACTCTCCTGAGATGTGAGACTTTCCACATGCCATGAAACCAAAATAATCTTCTTCCAAGGGATTGTTCTACATAATAGCTGTTTCTTCTGCTGGCATTAGATCTAGTGGTTCCTACATATAAGGTTACCAGTGGAAAGCAGGAAGGGTAGAATTAGCTACTTAGAAATTGGATTTCTCTCCTGCCATTTTTGTTTGCATATAATTTGTGGATCCAATGTGGTCACGGAAAGCATTAAACTTATCAGAAACTTTCCGAGAATGTGTTTTAAAATTGCAGCTTTATGACAGCTGCACAAATAAACCTCAAATACTCTAGGCAAGCACATCTTACTGATTACAACTGAATAGCGCTTCACTGTTAACATATTAATTTATATTTTAGATTTATTGCTACCTTTTCAGTACACTTTTATAACTGATTTGTCCTGCATGATAGTTATTTTTAAATGTTTCTTTTATATTCTTCCTGGAAATTAGCTATTGACTTGAATTTGAAAAATAATTGCAAATTATTTCACGATCAGCTCCAGTTCCTAAGGAGTTCATTGAGGAGCAGCAATGACTGAATTTCTGTGTAGCACAGGGGACTCCTGGAATTGGTCCAGTCTTAGCCATTTTGGAAATTTGAGGGAGTTAAAGGAAAGATGGAATCCCTGCCCTGTCTATCATTGCAATTGAATCTCTATCTCTGAAGTAAATTAACTAAATTAAAATAAGAAAAAAGAAAAAGGAAATCCTTGGAGTAAGCATTTTAGCTTAGGTTTTAACAGAGGCTAAGACATCTGCTCTCTCTTTCTCTTTCTCAAAATTAAAAAAAAAAAAAAGTTAGGGCTCAGCACGATAGTGTACCAGTTAAAGTCCTCGCCTTGAATGCACCTGGGATCCCATATGGGTGCAGGTTCTGATCCCAGTGGTCCCACTTCCCATCCAGCTCCCTGCCTGTACCATAGTAGCATGAAAGGTACATTTTTTTAGTCCTCTAAACCCCACTTCTGTTTCCTGTTACAGCCACCTGACAGAAACAACACCTCATGTTTTCCAAGCAACACTTTCCTGGTCTGCTGTCTATGCTGGACCAGTGAGCCTCACCCAAGGATGCTCCCAATAAAGCTTGTTTTCAGCTGAACTTTATTCTGTGTGGATTTCTGATACTGAACTCAAACTTGAGCCCTACAGCACTCATATTGGATGGCAGCATTCATAGGCCCTGGCTTTTACCTGCTAGGTCACAATGTCAGCCCCCCACAATGAAGTTTTTATTGTCTAACCAGTTTAAGTTTTCTATTAACTAAAGTAACTTTGGTGATTATTTCAGTCCCAGATTTACTGTGTCCAGTCTCTTTGCAAAGACTCTACCATCTAAATATGAAATTTTGAACACCAAACCTGAAAAAGTAAAGATCTGAGACTACATTAATATGAGGAACTAGAAAAGTTCTTATGCTGTTCTCTCTCTGCAAGATTTTCTCCTATTTATCGCTTTTTCAACTTCTCTCCAAACACATTTCTGGAGGACTCACCCTGTGCCAAAGCTTCCTGGAAACAGCAGGTGCAAAGCTGAACAAAAATGCAGCATGTCCTTCTAACAGAAGCTGACAATACAGTGAGGAGCACATTGCAGAAAATGAGTCACAAAACATGTTCCATTGCCCATGATTCTGCAGGATCCCTTCAGAGGGGAGCATGACAGCCCAACACAGTGAGAAATGCTACAGGCCATTAACGCCTTTTTTGATATTTGTTGTGACCATTAGTGTACCATGGTGATGCAATCCACTCTGCCTTATTTAGCTCTAGATTAGCAAAGTCAGAAACCTAGGAGTACAAAAGTCATCTTCCTTCCATGTGACACCTACTGATGGTCTATGAAACCTGAGTTCCTTCGAACACATTTCAGGAAAGAGTAGGCTGAATCATTTTATCAGCCTAATAACCAGTGTTTCCACCCTTTCTCACTTGTCCAAATGTTATCCTACTTCACCATCAGGACTGTCCACTTTTTTTTTTTCAGTAAAAAAAGAAAAGTTTATTTTAACTCATAGTTATACAATTACTGTTTCCCTTTTAATGGACAATCTGTACGTTACCATAAAATAAAAAAGCAGGTTGTAGACTCGGCACAACATCCAAGACAAATAATCGGTGACATCAAATGCCAGAATAATTCAAAGTAATGTTCAAGGAAATTTGTAACCTCTAAATCAGGAAAATGTTGTTATCCTATCGATATCACTAAAATCACTCAAACATATGAATCCCAAATGTCTTCTGTGTACTCACACATTTATAGTAAATATTCATGCTAACTGGAACAATGGATAACATATTTTCCTTTTTGCTGCTTTTGAGGAGTTTTTGAATTTAATCATCAACTGATTTAAGTAGAGGCATGTAAATAACAGTTTTAAATACTCTCGAACCTTGTATTTTCACAACTGGAACATTTAGTTTAATAACTAACTCTTTATAAGAGGCTCTTCAGACTGATGCCCTCACACACACAAGGAAATCGTTCCATTTAGTATACCAGTTGTATGTGTTGGCATTAGGTGCAGATCTGTTTGATTTATGTGATCACCAAGGGAATGATGTGGCCTGCAAATGGTGGGGCAGCTCCTGAAGAACAGGAAACTTGAAATCATATCCTCATTGTCACTTAAAAACATTTTAATTTACCTATTATCATTTATCATTTCAAGATATATGTTTCATTTGTTTTATTATTCATTCATCCATTTATTTATTCCTTGCATTGTGGTGGTACAGGTAATCAGTCATTCTCTCCATTCCTTGCTTGTCTCCTACGCTATTGGTACCACTGAAATTACAATTCCCAGGATGCTTTGCCATTATTTTCCCTGGAATATCAACAAATTACATGCACTCATAGTTGACTGGAAGCCCCAGGAAGCCAGTGTGGAGCAGTTGGTATGCTCTCTCGCTCCCACTTGCTCTATCTTCCACAGGAAGGAGTCAGAGACCAGCAATGCCATCTGGCCCTGGTTCTGTTTCTTTTTTCTTTTTTTTTTTTTTAATTTCTATAAAATTTTATTTTGACATTCTTTACATAGTTAATTAGGGTAAGAAGGTTCAAGGGCTACATGAAAGTGGATAATACTAGTATGTTTTCCATATTGTTACCTTCATGTTTAAAGGGGGGTATTAAGGGAGAAGGCCCACCCAATTTCCCACCCTCCCCAGGTCCTGGGTGTAGGGCATGCTCTGAGGTTCTTGCTCAAGTGGTTTTGATATTGCCACAGTTATGAATCGCTGTCAATCTTGCCACTCCAAGCACTATGAGGGCTTTGAAAAATCCACTGATTGACATAGTCCATCATAGCTTAGATGGTTGGTTGACCTGTTCTGTCTTCTCTCTTTTCTTCGTTAGGGTTCTGAGTCCAGCATTTAGATTAGGAAGATCTCCAATGAAACTTCTTGTATGTGCTAACAAGTACAGGGCCTGGCACCGTCCATCGCTCCAATCAGCTGGTGGTTGTAGTTGCTGGGTTGGTTCTGTTTTCACTCCCGACTTCCACTGGAACCAATGGGTGTTGCAGTCCAGCCTAGTTCTGTCCAGCACATATTTGGCCCTCACATAAACCAGCGGGAGCTGCAGCCTAGGTTGGAGCGACCCACAATAACCCCCACCAGGCCCACCCCCTACCCTGGTTTGCCAGTAAGTGTAGCAGTAATCCAGTCTGTCCCATACCCCATTCCACCCCAGCCGCTATCTTAGTTTTATGTCGTCCAGTGGAAGTGGTAACCCAAGAGGGATGAGCCCACTATTTCCCTCCCAGGCCTCTCCCACTCCCAGATTCCAGTTGATGCTGCGTCTAAGCCCAAACAACCCTCGCCCACTTTAATTTTGTTTGCACCAGTAGGAATAATCCACCCAGCCCGGCTTTTCCCTGATCTGGTCCGCATGAGGTGCACAGGTGTGGTAGCTCTGCCTAGTCTGGTCTGCCCCCATCCCAGCCCATGCTCTCCTGTGGAAGTAGCTGTCCTGCAAAGGAACCCTCCCTTATTCCCCTGCCGGCTCTGCCCACTTCCTTTCTTGTTCTCAGGCTGGTAGGGCGCTGCGGTCCCTTCCGGTACAGGCAACCTCACCTCGGCATTCCATAATGTGCACTAGTCTTTGTTGCGACCAACCCTAGGTCGACCCACACTGGTGCCTGGATTTGCCAGTGGATGATGTGGACAGATTCAGCCTGGTCTTGCCCCCACGTCAGCCAATTGTATGTCAGTGGGTAGCTTTCCATGGCCTTTTCTGGGCTGTTTCCTATCATGTTTCTTGCGTTTACCTGCCGGGTCTGTGTCCTGCCAGAGGAGTTGCCCAGGCTCCCCCATCAGAACCTCTCCCAATGCCAGGTTTCACGCTTACCAGTGGGTCCATGAGCCAACCCTACTCAGTCCACCTCCTGTAATAACAAGAACTGTGGCTTTTCCTGACTGGCCTTCCACCCAATCTGGTTCTTGCTGTTGGATGTTCCAGCCCAGCCATGGTTTGTCTATACCCACATATGGCTCACACATGGCTCAGTAGGGGTTTGAGACCCTGCCTAGTCCATCCCACATCTGCCCTGGTCCTCCAGAACACCAGGGGGAGTCGGGGTCCTGCCCGGTTCGGTGCATCCAATCCCAGTCCACACTTGTGCCAAGGGAGACTACAACTGTTTCCAGATCAGAACGCAGCTCCCCTTCCAGGCCATGTGCCTCTTGGTGGGAACCTCAGCCCAGCTAGGGTTGTCCCCTTTGCTCCCCAACCGGGTCTGTTCCCAGCCATAGATCACTTGCCTGCCAATGGATGCTCTGACTCAGCTTGGCACAGCTCCTCACCTGTCCCGACCTCTGCCTTAGACACTGTGGCTTAGCGTCCCTGGCTCCCACAGACCAGCAGGTACAAGAACCTAGCTCGGCAAGACCTCTGCTCCCTCCTGGTTTCTAGTTTTACTTGTGGGCTAAGGTTTGTTCAGTCGTGCCTAATCTACTCTGTTCCATTACCAGTTGACACATTGGCCAACTGTTGGAGCTACTTTTGCAGGACAAGCCCCAAGCCCTAGCTTCTGCATGACTGGTAATTGGTACTCAGAATTATTAGTGATTAAAAGTTTTGCTAAGGAAGAGTTACTGCCTGTTTCAGGTCCAAGAAGCACAATGGGTTCAACCTGGAGCTAATTAAACAGCAACTCAAAGAACCAAATCCCCAGAGCTCCCCGGCCGGGCGGCCAGCAGGCGGAGCCTGGCACCAAATGGCGCACTGGCCGCCTGGGAACGGCTCACCATGTGCCCATGGCGGCCGTCCGGGATCCAGGCATGAGACGCCCCGCCCTGAGACCCACCAGCTGCCGGGAGGCTGCTGGAGCTTTAAATAACCCAGGCCCAAGGTCGCGCTCCTCCCAAATCCCATTCACTGCCCCATGAGGGCGGCGGGTGGGTCCCGGGCCTGCCCAGTCCCGGAGGCCTCCCCCCCTTGGTCTACTCACCCCGAAGGAAGCGGCCCCCAGAACCCAGCAGGCCCGGGGACAGCTCAGCACACGGCGGCTGTGCCCATGGCGGCTGTCCGGGATCCAGGCATGAGACGCCCCGTCCTGAGACCCACCCCTGGTTCTGTTTCCTCTCAGCATTCCTGCTTTTTCAGTGTCAGTGGTATCCTGTTGTGATTCTTAAGATCTACTTCCCTTTGTTGGGTCTTCCAATATCATGTGACAAATATTCAACCCTCCTTTATAATGGATACTTATCTTGGTTCCTGTTTCCCCAACAACTCCCTGACACACACATCAATACAATTTGTTACATTCCACAGATGCCATGGACATGGAGTCCTCATCACTTTTCTCTGCTTAAGTGAAAGGGGGGGATGTTGGGTAAGCATGTGGATTAAGACTGGATTTGTTGAGTTAGCACTGATCATCAAGCATTAAAATAATCAATACAATGGGCTGGTACAGCGGTCTATAGGCTAATCATCCACTTTCTGTCACCTGCATCCCATGTGGACACCGGTTTGTGTCCTGGCTACTCCATTTCTGATCCAGTTATTTGCCTGGGGCTTGGGAAAGCAACAGATTATGACTCAAAGCCTTAGGAAATCTGCACCTGTGTGGAAGATCTGGTAGATACTCCTGGATCCAGTTACTGATCAGCTCTGCTCTGGCTGCTGCAGCTCTGTGGGCAGTGAACCAGTGCATGGAAGATGAAATATCTTTCTTCCCTCTATAAAATCAGCCTTCTATTAAAAGAAAAATACAGATTAATTATAAAAACGGATGCCCTAACTGTCCATCTCCTCCGTTATAAGGCACAAGGTTATCCAAGTACTCCGTGTTCTAGCAATCCTGGCTTTCTCTCAGGCCACCATGTGGACACATCTCTGATGCCTCAGTGCTTTCAGACATACCACTCCCTGTGAAGAATCAAGCCGTGACTGCTCCTCAGTCTCCAGACGCACATGGATCCTCCATGTCTCAAGCAGAACATCACTTCTCTGTGAAGCTTTCCCTTGCCCCAGACTGTCCATGTTTGCTTCCTGTGTATTTTCATTCCATCTCATAGTAGTTATGAAAATGATTAGATCATGTGTTTTATTTGTATCTGATTATCTCATTATACCATTTAAATTGTAGAGTTAATGAAGGTTGGAACCAAAAACTTAATTGATCCCTATGTCACCCATGGCTGTGTAGATATTTACATGTATGAATTAGGGTTTGACATTTTTGAATGAATTATTTCATTTAGTCCTTTCAAGGGAGAAATTAATTTTCCTGTTTCATGTAACTGTAATTCATTCTACATTGTAATGAAATAGGATGACACTTAGCACAGATTAATTTAAATACCAAGGACAAAGCAGTGATCAGAATGACCAAGTCTTTACACAATCTACATTCTAGCGAAGAAGCCTTATCATCATGTAAATGCATAGTATTGTTCTAAGTGAAAAAGAAATGAAATCAGAAAAGACCTACAGCAGGCCAAGAGAAGACCATGTGCTACTTTTACAGGGCAATTGTGGAGACCTCCTGGATACAGTGACACATGATCTGACACTTGAAGAGACAGAGGGAGACAATAGGGCAAAGGGAGAATACAGCTCCAACATAGGGAAACTCAGCAAGTCAAGATATAGGGAAAATATATTTCCAAGGGAATGAGTATGTTTCATAATATCAGGAAGTCCGCATTTTATTCAACAAGTTTATGTGTCAGCCAGGCCTGTACTATATTTAGTGCATCAAAATGTTGTATCCTGGACCTGGTGTGATAGCGTAGTGGTTAAAGTCCTCGTCTTGCATGCCCAGGATCGCATATGGGCACCTGTTCTAATCCTAGCAGCCCTGCTTCCCATCTAGTTCCCTGCTTGTGACCTGGGAAAGCAGCTGAGGACGGCCCTAAGCCTTGGGACCTTGTACCCTTGTGGGAGACCCGGAAGAGCTCCTGGTTCCTGGCTTCAGATTGGCTCAGCTCCAGCTGTTGCGGTCACTTGGGGAGTGAATCATCAGACGGAAGATCTTCCTCTCTGTATTTTTGCCTTTCAATAAAAACAAATAAATCTTTTAAGAAGATGTTGTGTCCTAATTCAACCACTATTAAAATGCACCATAACTCTTCAAACTGACTCATTCAGTTACTTTCCACTTATAATTACTCACCATGTTGACAAATTTCTTTAAAGATTCATTTTAACTTAATTACAAAGTCAGATATACAGAAAGGAGGAAAGACAGAAAGGAATATCTTCCGTCTGATAATTCACTCCTCAAGTGGCTGTTATGGCCTTAGTTGAGATGATCTGAAGCCAGGAGCCAGGAGCTCTTCTGGGTGTCCCACCCAGGTGCAGGGTCCCCAGTCTTTGGGCCATCCTTGACTGCTTTCTCAGACCACAAGCAGGGAGCTGGATGGGAGCAGGGGCAGGCAGGATTAGAACCAGTGCCCATATGAGATCCCGGTGCATGCAAGGTAAGGACTTTAGCTGCTAAGTTACTGAACTGCACCCGCTCCCCCATGTTGATAAATTTTCTAAGAGAAAGGTCAAAGCACACAGCAGAAAAGGTAGCCATTAATTTCTTATTTTAGGACATTGCACCAAAAAGAGTTCTGTTGATGTTGTCTTTTAGCACACCAAATGTAATAAAGCAATACTAGGGACAGCGTGTCGAATAGAAGCCCTAATTTCTGCACTGTCTCAGAGCTATGCTTAAGTCCTGATCATGTATCATGAGGAAACAATAAAGTGAAGCAACGGAATGAATCATGAACATCCACAAGTATGTGAAAACAGCTGAACAACTCATGTATCACTTCCATATAAAAGCCATTAACAAACCATCAAAATAATGCTTTTGAAGTCTACTCTGATGAAAAGCTTCTATTTCTGTCTTTTAAGTCAACTGTGTCATTTTTCAAAATTATTTTGAGGTATTAGGGTCCACCAATGAAGACAGATAAGTGGAAATGCGCTGTAGGCACTCCCTATGACAGCATCAGCATGATCCATTGCAGAATATCTATGGTCAGGGATATCTTATCACTGCCACGTAACTGCTTTTATTTCTGTCTTTTTGCCTGCTGTCTCTGAGCCTCCACATCAGAAGCAAAGGTTAAATTTAATTGGAATTATGAGGTTCCAGGTGGAGGTAAAGAATCGTAATGAGCCAACAATGAACGTTTAACTCTTGGTCCAGCATGAACTAGTAGTACCCAGTGATGTAGCCCTCTGAGCCCTCACCATTAAATAGACAATATTGTTTAACTTTACAGCTTACAGAAAGCCATTGGTAGCCGCATTAAATCTACTAAACTATACTCACATACATTAATGGCAAAAAGTGACCAACGTGTATGTTTCATAACAATATTCAATGTTACAAAGGATATTCCTTGAAGGAGAAAAAACATCACAAGTTATGGGAGAGAGAGCTGATGTACCTCTAAATCCCCAAAAAAAGAAAATTTTAAAAATAAAAAAAATAAAGCAAAATCAGAACTGTGCCGAGTTCTACATAACTAAATTCATGAGTTTTAGTACATTTTTGAATTCTCCATTATAAATTTAGAGTAGAATTTTCCAATTTTTTTTTTAGAAAGCAAATTCTAAATCTTTCAGTATTTGCATATACTGGCATCTTCTTGATACAGGAAAATGTTGTCTAAAGTTTCTGGGAAAATCTGATATTCCATCCATCACACAGTAGAGAAAACTTCCACTAAAAATGGATATGATATTTCTCAAACGATATAAATTTATTAAACCCAAATAGTTTCAATTGGTGGTATTTCTAAGCTACCCAAAAAGTGAAGCCAGAACTCCTTAGATAGCACAGATTGTTCTTGTTTTCTTCTGATTTTGCTAAAATAAGAAAAAGTATTTTTAAAATTACTTATTTTAAAGCCATAGAAGCAGGGAAGGAGCAAAAACAGAGAATATTCCACTTGTTTCACTCTACACGGCCACAACAGCAAGTCCGGATCAGGTGGAAGCCAGAAACCAGGAGCTCCATCCTAGCCTTTTCCTCATGTAGTCTCTCTCTCTCTCTCTTTCTCTCTCTCTCTCTCTCTCTCTCTCTCTCTCTCTCTCTGGACGGGTAAAGGATCCAGTAGTTGTATCATGTTCCTCTAGTCAAGGTGTTAGTAGCAATATTGTTTCCAATGAGCCTCAAGGTTTGAGCAAGACCAAAATCTTTGCATTTTTTATTCTGAAAATGTATCCTGTTTTGCTTTATTTAGCTGATATCTGCAGGTGCTTGCTGTCTTTCAGATTCTGTCTGTATCACCATTCTCAAGCCTCATAGTTTCTCCAGAAGCCTGATATGCACTTAGCAGATGCCTAATGACAGACTGGATCCTCAGCACAGGAAGATATGCAAATAAAAAAGAAAATATCTTAGTGAATTCACAACCAAGAAAATTTTGCTAGGAAGTCAAGCTGTATAGATGCTTTCTCTACATAATTGTAAAAGAAAGCTACTTAATTTTTTGGTTGTTGAAATTTTCAGCAATAGAATGACAATAACTGAGCACATATTCAACATCGCAATCAAGATCTAATTACAAGTAATACAACACGCCAGGATTAGATAATGGCATCTAATTAAGAAATTAATTAAAGCTTGTAATCCTTACCTGACTAGAGAATGTAGAAGTACTACTAAAATCTTTCTTGTTCAATGAGCTCAAGCAGTTACTTAGCAGATGTTCTTCCTACAGCGATGACGATTACTATTATTATTATTAAATACAATGATGGACAGATGGAAATGAGGTCTGTAAATCATAATGTTGCAATCAATCTTTGGACAGTGCTTGGAGAACCTGCTGGTGGAGTGTTGAGATGTGGACCTCCTCACCCTGGAAACTTGCCAATCAAGTAATTGCTCTCTACTCACTCTCAAATCCTATTACAATTTCATTCCACAAGCGACATTCCTTAACCTTTTCCTTGAACTTTGTAGGAGTTCCTATGCACTTTGAATCCCTCAGAAATCAGCTTCAAAAAGAAAATACCCACAGAATGATATAAATTGAGCAGAAGTAGAGGTGAAAGACGGGAAATACTTTGGAATGCTCTATGGAAATTATGGAGACCCTTTAATGAGTGTCCAAGAAGATGCATTTTGGGTCAAATAATTGCAAAAGCTTCCAAAACCCGCGTCTAATTAATTCTAAATGCTGTTCTACTTGTATTGATTATGTCATGTTATAAAAAAGTACTGCATTTATTGGCTTAGCTTCATGCTGCTGATTAAATTCCATCTTTAGTCAAACGAAATGAAGCATGAAGCAGGCGCTCACTGAACATCCGTGAATGGATTGAGACCGCAGAATTTTGTGTGTTCGTGCATGTGTGTGTATATTCAAAATTCCTCTGGTGTTTGAACATTTGTGACTTTTCTCAGATTCAAAACTCCCAGGAAGCAACCAACGGAGTGGGAGAAAATCTTTGCAAACTACACAACAAAGGGCTAATATCCAGAATACACAAAGAACACCAGAAACTCTGTAACAACAAAACCAACAAACTAGTCAAGAAATGGGCGAAAAAAACGTGCACTTTTCAAAGGAACAAATCCAAACGGCTAACAGACATAGGGTTCAAGCACCCTAGCAATAAGGGAAATTCAAATAAAACCCACACTTAATTCCTGTGAGAATGGCCCACATACATAAAACTAGCAACACCTGCTGTGGAGTGTGTGGGGGGAAAAAGGAACCCCTACTCCACTGCTGGTGGGATTACAGCCTGGTTCAGGAATTATGGAACTCGGTATAGAAAAAATACTCAGGAAACTGAAAATACACCTACATATGACCGAATAATCTCACTCCTGGGAACATAGCCAAAGGATCTGATAATGAGAGAGCGATTTGCACCCATGTATTCATTGCAAAAAATTCAACAATCCTCAAAACACAAAAACAACCTAGATGCTTATTGAAAGAGGACTGCATTGAGTCCAGTATCTTATTGCCCAGCTGAATTCAACAGTTTCTTGGGGAGACCAACTCTGGTCTGAAGACATAGCTGGCAGAATATCATTCCAACCAATTAAAAGCCATAACATAACATCAACAACAGTTTCCAAGATTATGGGGTTAATTGACATTGTATTGAGTGACTGATATGTTAGACAATGCGAGTTCTTAACCACATCCTGTGACTATTTCATTAACATTTCAATTATAGTTTGTATACAACTGGCTTCTATCTACCTTAAATTGGCCATAGGATACTATTCAGCTGTCTCATGTCTATTTTCATTTTAGTATTTAGCAGTTTATTGTGTTGAAGCATAATTTTTACAGAACTTGGCAGATTTTAGGATAGTGTAAACTGTCTTACACCTTTAGCAAGGCATGTGACACCCGTTGAGGCATAGAACACTGTTGCGAGGGGTGTGCAGAGAGATCCTCCATACCCTAGTTAGAAGCCTTGCCTTTGCTTCTTCAAGGCTTAGGGACACAGAACCCATTACACAGGAGCACAAGGACCCAGGCCAAGTGACCTGGAGCTGCTGGACCCCGTGACTCGGGCTCATGTACCCAGCGCCCACCATGCAGGTGGTTCAAGGAACTGATTTCTGAAAGGAAAGATAATTCAAGGTTATTACTCCACTGTTTTAGAACTAAAAACTTGTTTTTTTCTTTTAAAAACTGCTTTATTTTTTAAATTTCTATTTTAAATTTTGAATTTTATGGTTCAAGCATTCCATATAATATAAAAAATGAGAAAAAATAATGTTTACATTAAAAATCCAGTTTTACATGAACTTTTTTTTTAAAGATTTATTTTTATTATTTTTCTATTGGAAAGGCGGATATACAGAGAGGAGAGACAGAGAGGAAGATCTTCCATCCGATGATTCACTCCCCAAGTGAGCGCAACGGCCCGATACTATGCCAATACGAAGCCAGGAGCCTCTTCTGGGTCTCCCACGCGGGTGCAGGTTCCCAAAGCTTTGGGCCATCCTCGACTGCTTTCCCAGGCCACAGGCAGGGAGCTGGAAGGGAAGTGGGGCTGCAGGGATTAGAACCGGCGCCCATATGGGATCCCCGTGGTGCAAGTTGAGGACCTTAACCACTTGTGCCGCCACGCCAGGCCCAACATGAACTTTTAAATATTTTGTTTCTCTTCAATTGCTAACTTTGAGATGCATTTCATCGAAAAACACACACAAAAAATGTTTTACTATGTTTAAGAACTGTGTGGAACAAAAACAATCACATATAAATGATGGGATAGGTTATCCACTTCCTAGGATGTGTGACAGTTACTTTGAGAAAAGTTCACCTTCAGTTAAATCGCCCTGGTTATCGTCTTTTCTACTTGTTTATCGGTTCCACTGTTTTGTCATGTAAATCAAATGTGACTCCTTGGAATTTCAGAAAATTTATCCTTTATTTTGTAATTCTTTTGGTATGTTTGTCTCATTGCTTTAGATAATGTCTCCACAAATCTCTAGTTGAATCATGTTTTTATTACCTGAATTTCACACAATATATATCAGAAACATCAAATCTTAACATACACAGATGTTACCTTGGAAATCTAAATTTATTATATTTTCATTTTGTGAGCACATTGTTTAGTCACGTATCCAAGTAAAAATTCCTCATAAACCTCCCCCTGCCCCCCCCCCAAAAAAAAAAGAAGAAAAGAAAAGAAAGAGGACTGGATAAAGAAACCGTGGTACATCTACTCAAGAGAATACTCTGCAGCTATTAAGAATTAAATTCTACGCCTGGTGCAGTGGCCTAGCAGCTATAGCCTTGAGAGCGCTGGGGTCCCATACGGGCGCCAATTCCAATCCTGGAAGCCCCGCTTCCCATCTAGCTTTCTGCTTATAGACTGGGAAAGCAGTCAAGGATGGCCCAAAAGACTTGGGATCCATACGGGACACCTGGAAGATGTTCCTGGATCCTGGCTTCAGATCGGCGCAGCACTGCCATTGTGGTCACTTGGGGAGTGAAACATTGCACAGAAGATTTTCCTCTCTGTTTCTCCTCCTCTCTCTATATCTGATTTTGCAAGAAAAAATAAATCTTTCAGAAAGAAAAAAAGAATAAAATTCTATTATTTGCATCCAAATGGGCCCATAGGGGGCCAAGTGAAATGAGTCGATCCCTAAAGGACAAATATCATATGATTGCTTTAATATAAGACAACTTCCATTAAAAATACAAGAGAAATAAAGGAGAATAAACACACATATGTAACCCCACAGATAAAGGATGTATTGGAGATCAGATGTCCAGGAATCAAGGAAAATAAACAGAAGAGAGCTCTACTAAGGAATGAAGGTGAACTCCTGATGAAACTTCTAAGCGTACCTAGAAAACAAAAAAATCACAATTCCTACTACTGCCCATTCCAACAGTTTCCTGACCCATGTAAAGAGCAAAAAGGTTGGAACAATCTCTCTTCCATCTCTAATTTTAAGTGATTGTCCCCTTAATGTCCTCACTGCTATTATGGCAATGGTCCTCATCACTATTTTTTTTTTTGCTAATCTACTTAGGAAACGATGCCTTCTTGTTTTAATTTCTGGATTTTTGGTGTCAAATATAATTATTTTTGCTGTGAATTTTACTTTTTCGCACTTCCCAGTCGTTTGTATCATTTTCAATAAGTCATTGTGATTCATTAACTGATCATCCATAAGAAACTTTTTGATTGCTTGTAAGCACCAGAGGCTGTAAAGGTTCCTTCCAACACTGTTTTTGTGTTACGTCTCATGGGTAACGATGCTCTTGTTTTAACGTCATCTCTTCAGCACCACATGGGTCATGCAGTAGCATCACCTTCTTTTTTTAAAGATTTATTTATTTACATATCAAAGGTAGATATACAGACAGAAGGAGACACACAGAGGAATATCTTTTATCCTCTGGTTCAATCCACAAGTGGCTACAATGGCCAGAGCTGAGCCTTGACTGCTTTCCCAGAGCACAAGAAGGGAGCTGGATGGAAAGCAGGGCCATTGGTATACCAACCGACATCCGTATGTGATCCTGGCGAGTGCAGGGCAAGAGTTATAGTTGGTAGTCTATTGTGCCATGCTCAGTAGTATCTTTTCTAGGAGAAAGTTTTTTTTTTTTAAATTTTTGTTCCATTATTATGCATTTGAAATTCTGTAGCATATTGTGTCATTTCACGTTGATGAAAATGTTCTGTTTTTTCCCCTGTTCTATTCTGTGTTCATTGGCTGTTTATTTAAGGGGATATATAATTGAAGTGTGGCAGGGACTGATGTGTGCAGATGTGGATTCATAGTGCAATATGTCTCTCTGCATTCAGACCAAAGATGGACTCCCAGTGAAACAGCTGAAAATATTCTGACAGTAGGAAGGTGGATTCTCTGACTTTGTCCATGCCCGAAATGCCAGAAAACACTTTAATAGCAAAATGATGGGCCTATGACTATTCATGAAGGACCAACCATTGTAATATTACAGGAGAAATCAATCGAGAAGAAGGGATTTGGGGGAAGGGGATGGAAATCCCAGAGCCTGTGAAACTTTATCATAAAATAAAAATAATAATAATAATTAATAATAAACTACTTCAGATTCGCATCCATCCTGTGGGAAAATGTCACGTGAACAGACAAGTCTAGATGTGTAAGCAGCCCAGACTTATAGTAAGGTGACTGAGGTAAGTGATCAAATATCTAACCAGTTCCACAAGTAACACAGAGAAGGCCACTAATCCAAAGACCACATGTGTAAAAGGAAACTGCAAGAATGCCAGATTCTACTTCCAAGCTCAGGAAGAAAGAGCTGGGGACCACTTATTCCAGGAACTAGCAGCCTGAGTACAAAGGTGCACAGATACAAACGCTGTGAGGAGGCTCATTTATTCAGGGTTTCTTCTTCGTTGGAATGTCAGGGACAAGAGTGAGAGCTTGAGCAAAGCGCTGGGAAAGACTGAAGGTCAAGCAGGGGAAAAAACTGAGTGCCACGCAAGAACAATAATGTTGAGCTGGCTGGACATTGAACCGATTGTTGAGGTAAGTGATCAAATATCTAACTTCCAGTTTATTTTGCAAAATTAGCATTTTTGAGGTCCCACAAATTCCTTAGGAAAGGGTCCATGGGGGTAAAATTCCTGGAGAGGAAAGGGGCCAGTATTAGCATAGAGTACATTTATTAAATTAGTTCTTTGTGTTCCATGGTCTACCTTAATTTTATTAGGAGACCTATCTCCCTCTTCTGTCCTTCAGACATTTTTTTTAGGGTTTTCTTATTCAGAGCTGATGTTTTAAGCATACGGACGCTTTCCTCTGAGTTACAAAATCTTAGCAGAGGATGGAGAAAAAGCTCAAATCTATCAAAATCAGTGACTTTTGTTATTGTTGCTGCAAAGCACTTGCCTGCCTTTTCTTAAGATTCGCCATAGGCTTAGTAAAAGCTCTGATATCTTCACAACCGAGAAGATATAAAAGTACTATATGAAATTGTGTCAGCTATAAAGTAAACAAATGACTCTACTACACTGAAATGTAAGCAAGCATCAACACAAAAGCCCTGGGCAACACATGAAGGCACCTTCTATTAATAAATGGGAGCTTGATGACACCCCCCCCCATGACCTCAAAGGTCCAGCTATGCTATTTTCTGGCCAAGCATGTTTGAATGGGTAGCTTACATGGTGGCAGAAAGCATGGTGGCCTGTCTCTGCCCTTACTCTGTGTATTGTTGGCATTTGCTCATGTCCACAGCACACAAGGCCAAGGTAGGGGGCAGCATCTCTCTTCAGCTGGTGGATCAGTTTCAAGAGAATCAAGATTTTCATTTTTGCTAACCTGTGTGTTATGATTGGGACTATTATTTTTTTCAATTGTTTTTTTCAGTAACTGTCCATGGTTGATTTTTAAGACGATACACATTTTATTTAGTTATTAATATAACTCTTAAAATGATGCCACGCATCTAAAGCCAACTAATACTCAACAAAAGAACTAAGAACAACCCAGGGAGAAAGGGTAGCCTTTTCAACAAAAATTATTGGGACAACTGGATATCAGCGTCTGTAAGTAAGACGTGAGACTCCTATGTTTCACCTTATACAAAAATCAGCTCCAAATGGATCAGAATCTACACCTACAGTCAGATACCAACAAACTACTAGAAGAAAACATAGAGAACATCCTACAAAGGCTTTAAAAAAAAAACAAGACATCATATGCACAGGCAGTTAAAAAGAAAATAGGCAAATAGGATCAAATCTAACCAGGAAGCTTCTTTACAGCAAGGGAAATGGTCAGTAAATTGAGGAGGCAACCAACAGAATGGGAGAAAATTTTTGCACTCTACAAAATAGATAAGGGACTAATAACCAAGATTTACAAAGAGTTTCAGAACATCAACAGTAGCAAAACAAGTGACACTGTTAAAAAAATGGGTAAAGGTGATGAACAGATATTTCTGCAAACATGAAATCCAAAGGGGTAACGGCCACATAAAAAAAATGCTCAGGTTCTCCAGGCATCAAGGAAATACAAATTAAAACCACAGCAAAGTCCCACATAACTCCAGTGATAATGACCTACATGAAGAAGTTGGCAAACAATTATTGCAATTATGTCGGGGGAGGGGGGAAGCACCCTGATTCAGTAATATCGGGAATGAAAACCAATACAACTTTGGAAATCACTATGAAGAGTACTCAGAAAGCTGATAATTAATCTCCCAAATGATTCAGCTTTCCCATTCTTGCAAATATGTACAAAACAACCAACTACATTCAAGAGAACAATCTGCAATCCTGTATTTATAATAACACGATTCACACTGTAGAAGATACGGAATCAACCCAGGTGCCTGTCAACAGTGGAATGGATAAGGAGATTGTAGTACATCTATTTGACAGAATACTACTAAGCCACAGAGGAATGAAATTTTACCATTTGCAAAAAAGTAGTCTCAGATAGATAACCACTATGTTCAGTGAAAGAAGCCAATGCAAAAGGACAAATACCATATATTCTGTCTCACATAAGAGAACTTCCTTGCAAAATACAGAATCAAAAGATAGGCAACAAGTATACATTTGTAATCTCATAAATGTACAGTGTAATGTAAATCAGAGTACTGTGAGGCAAATAACTGAAATTTGCATCTCTCCTCCAAAATAAAACAGACTCCCAATACAACTAAATACACATTGATAACAAGACACTAGATTCTCTGCCATTGCTTATACCAACACTGTCATGGCACACATGGAGTACAACAACAACTGAGCTGAGATTATGCATGAAGAACTATGTAAGTGTAACATTCAGGGGTCAGTGGGGAGGTGGAGGCTGGAGGGAGAAAATGGAGAGAAATGGGGTAAGCCCTAAACTGACAGTGTGTAAAACAGAAAATAAGAATAAAATGGGGGGAAAAGTTTGCAAAAAAAAAAAAAAAAATTGTCCCAGCTGGAACCTATTATGCTTAGTGAAACAAATCAGTCACAGAAGGACAAATACGTTCTCCCAGACACAAGACAATCAGTATACAACATGTATATAGACATATGTATATATACACATATATAAGCAAATATATACACTTACATAATAATATGTTAAGCAAATATGTATTATTGATTAATATACATGAACTATACAATAGAGACTAGCATAGCAGGATGTAACGGTACTATGCAGTTCACATCTCTTTCCACAATTAAAGGAGGGCTACCAATGAAACTTTTAAATATTCCTCTAAAATATAACACTAGGTTTTCTATCTTGTTGCACATACCATTTAAACATCAGTAAGAAACTTGTAAGAAACATGTACTAAGCGACTAAACTACTGTGATAATATAGGGGGGCATTGTAGGAGGGGAAATTGGAGAGGAAGAAAATGGAGGAGGAGAAAAATTGTGGAAAACAAATTTTCTAAAAATTGTGATAGTGGAAACATAGAAGAATGGGGTGCTTTGACATAATCTTAGGTTAAATTTATTTTTATGATCTTAAATATGGAAGACATAAATATCAATGCCATTGGCTAGTAAAGCTAGACATAAATGTATGTCAGCAAATTTAAAGACATCTTTATTTTATCCAAATTTGTATGTGTGAATTATGCAAAAATCAATTTGTTGTCCGATTAAAATGCAGCTGCTCAGGGGTTTTTAATGTGTAGGCCCAATATAACATGCATGCAATATAACACATCTATAGATGGCAAGAATCACAAAAGAAGAAAAAGTAAGCAGGTCTATAACAGCATAAAATAATCACTTTAATCTTTTACTACTATTAATCAATTAGAACTACCTCTCACTCTTTAGTGACTTTAATTAACCACCATTTTGTGAAAAACCTAATAAGAAATTTTAAACTGTCACATACTAAGATTTCAGCTGGATTCTGTGAGAAACTATAACTTGAAAATTCACATCACAAACAACTTTAGTCTCTCAAAAAGAATTGAATATTTGCTAATGTAAACACAACTACATCTCAGTTTCAGAGTCTTTCACTAGCACTCTATTAGAAAGGTATTTTTATGGTATTATTATGATTCATATTTTTTATTTTTATTTTAGATGTTTATATAGTTTGATCAGGGTGGGAAGGATCCAGGGTTAGGGGAAAGTGGGTGTGATAATTGTTTTCAAATTTTCTATTTCTTCCTCCTATTTCCCTCCTATTTCTGGAAGAAGAGACAAGGGAAAAAGTCACATCCAGCCTCCCAAGAGCTCCAGGACCTAGGGATGTGAAGATTCATCTGATATCAAGTCAGGGTCCCAATATGGTGCATGTTCCAAGGGTTCTAACTAGGTGATTTTGATAGTTCTAAAATGCACAGATAAGGAAACACCTTTAATACCCATTGGCAGACATACTTGATCTTACTGCCTCCATCTGCCCAGATAATTCTGTCATCACTTGGTTGGGACAGTTGTCCAATTGGTTCCACCCTCCTTTCTCTGGTATGGTACCAGATACGTCCACTTCAGGTCCCAGCAGGTTGCCATATTCTCCATGTGCATCAAGGTCTGCCTTCCATTGCTCTGTCTTTTAAACTGAGAATTATTTCTTACAGGTGGGCCTAAGGACCTGGGCCAGGTGTTCCAGGCCCCATGGGACACCCCTGCCTCCAGGGCCCATGGACCTGACACCCACCCACCCACAGGACAGCCAAGGATCAAGGCTAGGCAACCATGGTCCCACCAAACGCCCCCCCCACCCCGGGACTCATAGTCAAGGCACCCACAATGCAGGCTAGCCCAAGGACCTGATTCAGTCACAGCACCACAACGATAGCCTGCTCAATGAAATGGGAGAGACTCAGATAACTGCTGGATGATGTTTAAGTTCTCTACATATGCCAGAGGTTAATACTCATTCAGAACACTAACCCAACCCACAGTCTCCTTGTAAAGAGACTAGGATAAGATTCTCAGAATCTTCTCTCCCACCAACCAGTACTGGAATGAACCACCTTAGAGAGGTAGGAATGGCAGTATGATTCCTGGTGGATGTGACCCAGTTCAACAGACCAGTCCTGGGTACCGCCTGACCACCAAAAAGACCACCTCCTTGCAGCAACAAACTGTTTTAGGCAGCTGACGCCACAGCGGGGACAGAGGGAACAGTGTCCAACTGGACTCCCAGCAGCTTCTAGGATGTCCCTGAGCTCCCAACTACAGAGCCCGTTCACAAAGAGCAGCCTGGTGGGCGCCAGCACGGGTTGGTTGCCCCATGGGAGAACCACACTGCTTGGAGATTATACTGCTATTCCTGGCTGGCTTGCCATGTTGTTTCCAGTCAAAACTAGGTCCTGGCTGCTCCCAGCTGAACAGCCAATTCACCAGAGATAACAGCTGACACAAGCAGACATTTGTATTTAAGAAGCCAACATTTATCTGCTAAGGAAGCAACAGACCTCTTTGATTCCAAACATGGCCGTTCCCAAGCAGGCTGGCTTCTTAGAGAAACCTGTCCTTTCCCCAGCTCTCTTCCTGGTGATCTTGGCTGTCCAGTGGTGAGCAAACAAGATTTCAATGTGCTGTGTAAATCTCAGGTGCTGTGACGCACCTTGTAATTCCAATCGGTGGCTTAACTGCTGGGCCAAATGCCTGCTGCTGTTGTCAGCAAAGTTTGAAAGTGTTATTGAGTTTTCTCGCTGCCCTCCAAGAGCAACTTTCATCTGAAAGATCTTTTCAATTATTCTAGGCAGTTCTTTTACCTTCAGGAAAATACTTGGAGGTCACAGGACTTCAGGAAGCCCCGTAGGAACCTTCCCACTTAGTTTGGGAAGCCGAGGTGGACAGCTAACCCACATCAGTATCAGCTGCCCTACTTGCTGAAGTAAACTGATGGAATGATTGGTGGCCCCAGGAATGCCAGAGGCTATGCCACAGGAACCATCACAGCAGGGATGGCAAGCATATTTGGCTCACAATAAGCTCTAGCGCTAGCTTTCTCTTAATATCGCAAAGAAATTATTTAAAACCCTGACCTGAATGTACGAGTTCATGACACACAGGTCCTTCCATCATCATTTTCAACAAATCCGTTGTACAGTTTTGACGCTTCACAAATTCTCACATTTAAAATTCCCACGAGAATGATACAAGCGGTATGAATAAGACCCCAAACAACTGAGTCCCCAAGTCCCCCTCAGCACCTGGTGATTTAGGGCTGTTAAAGATTGGTTTCTGTTCTCCAGCTCCTTCCCATGGGACACCAGTCTCCCCAGGGTAAGTCCTCTAAGTTTCTCAGGGAATTGTAAACTTTTCCAGATCAGGGCATTTGGGCTTGGTGTCTGCCCTGTCCCCTCTGGAATCACACCGCGTAAGACGTGGGAAATAAATATACTAAATATAGTAAACTGTATTTCAGAAGACAGATTCCAGTCAACGTCCGTCCATCTGTAAAGTATCCTTCATTCTGGACAGGTGGGTTTCTAGGTAAAAAGTTGAGGCCCTGCTGACCCGCAGGAGCAGGGGGACTGACCTGAGGAGCGTCCTTCTCACGGGGCGCCTGCACAGGGAGCATCCAGCGGGCTCAGGCCGCAGGGAGGGTCAGGTCCCCACAGCCTTGTCCACAGAGCTGGCGCCGCTCACAGAGCTGCCCCGCCCCCACAAAGATGGCCTCGCCCACAACGCCAGACCCGCCCCACAACGCAGGCCCCGCCCCACAACGCAGGCCCCGCCCCACAAAGCAGGCCCCTCCCCACAGCGCCTGCCCCGCCCCCACCGCACAGACTCCGCCCTCACCATGCTCACCCCGCCCCACACCAGACTCCGCCTACAGCCTCGCCCCCACCACACACACTCTGCCCCCATAGTGCTTAACCCGCCCCGCAGTGTAGGCCCCGCCTCCTAGGCCGGCCCCGCCCTCAACCGACCCCCCCGCCGGAGGTAACGCCCCCCTGCGTCGACCAGAGACGTGGTGGCGATGGGCGGAGCCGCGCTGGCAGCAGCCAATCCTCGCGGAGAACAACCCTTGCGCCTTGTGACGCAGGGAGGCCTTGTGACGCAGGGAGTGCAGACGAGCAGAGGGAAGTGCGACCCCGAGCGGTGTATCCACTGGTGAGCCAGCGTGCCTGCTGGGTCAGGTAGGAAGTTATGTTCCTATCTTTAACGATGTTTTTCCGGGGCTTTTTGAGGTATCCTCATGAACACAAAACAAGTGTTGATTGCCAGGGCTAGAGAAGGATGGCACTGATCTGGTGCCCATGTCACAGGCCTCTTAGGTGTGTTTAGGAGCAGGTGTTGCTCTGGTTTTTCCTTGAGGAGGGCATGTGTGCTGGGACTGGTTATATTTTCTGTTTTATCATGTAATAATAATGGGTTCACCTCTTAAGACTAGAACTCAAGGGACGAACTGAGTGGGTTTACATTGCTGAGAAGAGAGAAAGGAAGTGAGACAGAGTTGCCTGAACTCTTAGATGGCCTGTCAGGGAAATAGAATTCACTCTAAGCACATTCACATAGTTAAATACAATTTTCACCAAGATTTTCAAGGTGTGAATTTAGAATGAGTTACCAATGGCAATAATTGACATGTACAATACATGACTTACATTGTGTTACCTAATTTCTATTCCTTTGATTGGCATATGATGTATTGCTACTTTGTGCTCTAACACACTTAGTTTTAAAAAAGGGATGGGGCCCGGCGCGGTGGCGCAGTGGTTAAGGTCCTTGCCTTGAACGCCCGGGATCCCATGTGGGCGCCGGTTCTAATCCCGGCAGCCCCGCTTCCCTTCCAGCTCCCTGCTTGTGGCCCGGGAAAGCAACAGAGGACGGCCCAAAGCTTTGGGACCCTGCACCCGTGTGGGAGACCCGGAAGAGGCTCCTGGCTTCGGATTGGCATAGTATTGGCCTTTGCACTCACTTGGGGTGTGAATCATCGGATGGAAGATCTTCCTCTCTGTCTCTCCTCTCTGTATATCCGCCTTTCCAATAAAAAAGTAGTAAAAATAAATCTTTAAAAAAAATAAAAAAAAATAAAAAAGAGATGGCGTGAAAAACATTTTAAAAAGATTTATTTTTATTTTTATTGCAAAGCCAGATATACAGTGAGGAGAGACAGGGAGGAAGATCTTCCACCCAATGATTAACCCCCCAAGTGACCGCAAAAGCTGGAGCTGAGCTGAACTGTAGCCAGGAGCCACGAGCCAGGAGACTCTTCCCGGTCTCCCACGTGAGTAAAGAGTCCCATGGCTTTGGGCTGTCCCCTCGACTGCTTTCCCAGGCCACAAGCAGGGAGCTGGATGGGAAGTGGGGCTGCCAGGATTAGAACTGGTGCCCATATGGGTTCCTGGGGCGTGTTCAAGGTAAGGACTTTAGCCGCTAGGCCCTCCTCGCAGGGCCTGTGAAAAACTTTTTCGATTTTGAATGAGATATATTGTGCTTGAAATGAAAAAAAATACTGCAAAGAATACCATGTGCATCAAAAAGAAAGACTTATAGATAGAGTTGTCCAAAACATAGTGTTTTTAATAAATGAACGTTGTCCCCATTCATGAATTGTTTATGATACAGTTAATGGCTGGCATAAGGTATACTATTCTATGTGGTAATATGGCTAAGTCTTTAAGATGTGTACTTGTAAAAAATGTTCAAAATTTTGTATTTGAAAAAGTAAAAGGCTTTGAAAAGTATCATCGGTTTCTGGCTCATAAAAATGTAATAATATCTCATGCATCTACTGTTGATGTCCATGCCTTCTCTGATAGCATTTAGGCTCACAAAGGTAAGCTGCTAGTAAGTTATGGAGCCACGAGTGAACACCTACAACAATGCTTTTAAGTCCCTCAAAATTCTTGTGAAGTTCCTTGGAATCCCCTTCTCCCCCACCAACCCCACTGACATCCCAAAGCCTGCCTTTGATGCTTCTTCACAGATTTGTCTTTGGATCTTGTACACTGTGCTGTTCACAATGTCCATTTTACACAGGACATTTTTTTGAGGGGGGGGGGAGGTGAACTTTCATAACCCCAAGCTGCAGTCTTCAATCTGTTTTTGTGATCATGCAGGAAAATATGTTTTTTTTTAAAGATTTATTTATTTATTGGAAAGTCAGATATACAGAGAGGAGGAGAGACAGAGAGGAAGATCTTCCATCCGATGATTCACTCCCCAAGTGAGCACAACAGCCAATGCTATGCCGATCCGAAGCCAGGATTCAGGAACTTCTTCTCGGTATCCCACACGGGTGCAGGGTCCCAAGGCTTTGGGCCGTCCTTGATTGCTTCCCAGGCTATAAGCAGGGAGCTGGATGGGAAGTGGACTGCTGGGATTAGAACTGGCACCCATATGGGTTCCCGGGGCGTTCAAGGCAAGGACTTTAGCCGCTAGGCCATGCCGCCGGGCCCGCAGCTTGACTCTTAAACCATGTGTTGGGAAAATGATTGGAAAAGGTAAGCTCACAGAAAAAGGTGGTTGATTTAAAAATCACTTGGGGAAAAATTTGCTTTCATTGATAATCAATATGTTTCCATTTCTGTAACAATGAGGATACCCTGTTGGTAAGATTTGAGAAGAAAGAAATATGCATACCCGTATGTGTGGATATGTCTGTATGCCAGAGGATTTCAAAATGCTCATTGGAAAACACAATTAGCAGGTAAATTTAGGAACAGACATGTGGTCTAGAAGTGAGCCGCCCTTTGATTTAGCTGCCTCCCAAGTGACAGTGTCTGGGTTTACACACAGCTGTGGCTCCTGAGTCCTGATTTCCTATTAAAAGGTCCCCAGAAGACAGCATATGATGATGGCTACAGCCCTGCCATGCACTTGGGAGACCTGGGTTAAGTTCCTCATTCCTACTTTAAGCCACGTCTTCTCCCCGCATCTCGCCCCAGCATCCTTGTGGGCATCTGGGGAATAAAGCAGTGGATGGCAGAAGTTCATGTCTCTCTTCTCCTCCTTCCTTTGCTCCCTCCGTATTGATGAAATAAAAATCTTAAGAACTCTTTAAAAAAAAAAAACTAAAGAAAAAGAGAGAGAAAGAGATAAAGATCCTCCCCCTGCTAGTTTACTCCCCAAGTGGCTGGAGCTAAGCTGATCGAAGCTGGGAGTCAGGGGCTTCTTCCAGGTCTCCCAAGTGAGGCCAGGGTCCCAAGATTTTGGGTAATCTACTCTTTCTGCTTTCTGGAGAAGCTGGGACAGGAACCAGTGCCCATATGGGATTCTGTTGCATGCAAGATGAGGACTTCAGCCACGAGGCTATTGCACTGGGACAGTAACTTATCTTTGACATTGTATTCAAAACTGATTTACTATAATATTTTTTTTCTCATTTAAAAGTTCATAAAACACTAAAAGGAAAGGTATTTTGTCTCGGAAAGATATTAAATTATGTTGAAGATGTTTATTATTTGATGATGAGTAAGATTTAGGTGGATAAGGATGATAAGTATTTTTGCTGCTGCTTAGATTGATACATGACTGTTGTTTAGTTTAGTTAGACTTAGTGATCTGGGGCCCGCGATAGCCTAGTGGCTAAAATCCTCACCTTGCATGTGCCAGGATCCCATATGGATGTCAGTTTGTATCCCGGCATCTCCACTTCCCTTCCAGCTCCCTGCTTGTGGCCTAGGATAAGAGAAAATGATGGCCCAAAGCCTTGGGACCCTGCACCTGCGTGGGAGACCTGAAGAAGCGGCTGGCTCCTGGCTTTGCATCATTTCGGCTCCAGCCGTAGTGAACAATCGGGGAGTGAACAAGCAAGACAAGAGAGAGAGAGCCTTATTCACTTTCCAGATAGTCACAATGGCTGTGGCTAGGCTAGAAACTTCTGTTTCTCCCACACAGGTGGTAGAGGCCCAAGTGATGGTGGCATCTTCAGTTATTTTCCCAGGTGGAGTAGCAGGTGGCTGGACAGGAAGTAGAGCTTAAGGGGTTCAGTTGGTGGTGGAATGAGCTGCTGACTTCACAGAGGGTGGATTAACCCTTTAAACACAAAGCCAGCCCCCTTCTATTATCTTTACTAATTAGAATTAGTTAATATGCTAACCTTTAGAAATCTCTAGCTGGGTTAAGGTTTCTGAATGTGACATTTTCACAGAAACAGATCTTGAGTGGAGAAATAATCAGAATGTTATTTGAGTAAAGTAAAAACATATAGGGGTGGTCAATTTCAATGGAAAATAAGACAGTTGTTCGTTTTAGAGAATTAGAGATTCTCTTTAAGTGGCCTATTTAAATCAGGAGTTCCTTGCTGAGCATCAGCTAGGGACAAGGGAGTGTTGCAGAACCAGGAGCTGAGAGACAGAGATGAACAAGTGCAGTGATAAAGGGAAGTTATCCCCAAGAAGCTTACCCGCAAGGACAAGCAGGTGTTCAGTTATTCCACTGTGCCATTTAGCTATTTAATTCATATAAACCCCATTCCAGGGATGGATGAGGCCACGCTCAGGTGTGTATTCATGTCAGATACACAGATGAGGCCCCCTTTGTCACAATTACTGATCCACACTTATTGCATTGATTGTATTTTAAGAAACCGGAATAAAAACACATTTTTTGGAATGTGACAGCAACTTCTGAGTATAAAAGTTCATTCGTGCAATTTTTTTTTTTTTTTTAGTAAATGAAACTGCAGGTAGATATTTATATTATAGTAAGATGTAGTTATTTTTAGGTGCTAAAAATTCAAAGGAAAAACTATGAAAGTAAAATATGGAGTGCAGTTTTTTTTTTCTAGAAGTGTCTTCAATTATTAAAGTATGGTATAAGCCTGACCAGTTTTTTTTATAATTAAAAGATAAATAAACAGAAAGCATTGCCATGTTCGCTTCAATATGAAGTTAACAGTAAGATACCATCGTCTGCTATAATCCGTATACAGACTATGGTATGGTAAGTTCACATTTGGTATTTTATGGTTCCTGCTAGAAACAAATTGAGCATAAATCTGATTTGCAGTTTTTGGAAGGCTTTTTGGATGGAGAACTGAAATGTTAAAAGACACTTAGAGCTTCCAAAGAGCTCACAGTTAATAACCATGTGGTGCTATGTTGTTTTTCACGTTTCCATCTATATTTTTTTTAAAAAATCCATTGCTGCTTCATTAGTTCCATCACTTATCACATTTGTTTCATCCCCCCCTCAAATATATTTTAGTAAAGAAGTGGAGCATGAATAAAGATGTAAGGTATGCTTCACATAGAAATGTGGTAATGCAAAGTTCACAGAGCCTGAAAAGTTCTTGTCAAATATGTGAGAGGCAAGGACAATGGGAACGTGACAGCAGAGTGAGCATTACCCAGGGCTTGATGCTGAGCCATCGCAGCCTTGTGCATGGAGGCCGGCTCAGAACTGAGGAGTCTGCTCACTACCATGAAGGAATGCATTTGTTGTTGTTGTTGCTATTTTATTTCTTTGTTTTTATTAATTTATTTGAAAAGCAGAGTGATAAGAGAGAGAGAAGGAGGAAGGGAGAAAGGGAGTTGTCACTTTTGGCAGGGTATGGGGATCCCTTTGGTCTTATTCACACATGTGTACATGCACAGACACACATATGCACAGTAACATATCATCTGTCTCACACCTTTCTGAAGTTCAAAGCACAGAACATAACAACAACTCGCTGTTGAAATTTGGTGAGCCTGGATGTGTTACTTATGAATTGTTCCCTAACCCTGTCATTGGTGGGAATCTCATTTGCATTGATTAAAACGAGTGTCATAAATTAAGTAAACTTGAAAGCACTCTACCGTTTTTGCTAAGCTTACTGATATTCCTACCTAGGAAAGGATTGAATTGTTCGTGATCTTTGTCCAGCTCTCATTCCCTTGAGGACAATTGTTAAGCACATTTTAATGGATTTTTTTTCATGTCAGTGGAAAATGCCACATTCTAAAAGTCAGTAAAAGCAGGGACATAGTTCTCAGAAATAAAGGAGAACTGGCTATATCCTCAATAAAGCAAATAAATTTCCAGAAAATTATATTGGTTTGAAAGAAGCTAATCCCCTAAAATAGGCATCCTGCTCGAGCCAATGGCATTCTTCAAATGACGAAACTATAGAAAATAAACTCCGATGAGTGGTTTCTAGGAGTTTAAACCTCATGGTTAAAAACACACACACAAACAAAAAGCCCCACAACCCTCCAGAGTGATCTTTTTTTGAGGTTGGATTGGTACTGTGACTGCATCAATACCGTATCTTAATTATAGCACGACACACTATTTTTCAACACATTTTTAGTGGGAAACTGCTTAAAGGAATTTGTGATCTCTGTTTTTCACAACTGAATTGACTCTAATTCCCTTAAAATGAACTAGATAGTAATGATCATAATAACGATACAGAGCGATGCGGTAATGAAGGGCTGTGTCTTCTGATTATATGAGTTTGTAGTTAAACTGAAGTAGCATAGACAAAGGTTTGATGTAGAGTCCTGCCTTTGTGGCCGTGTGTGAAAGTACCGCTTGCGTGTCAGTATCCTGTGTCAGAAGTAAGTGCAAGCCCTGGTTGCTTTACTTCCAGACGAGATCCCTGCTGATGCACCAGCAAAGGCAGCACAGGGTGCTCCAAGTACCAAGTTCCCTGGTAGTAGTGTGAGACACACAGATGGTACTCAAGACTGTGGCTTGAGGTTTGCCCATCCAAGTCACTGAGAGTAACTGCTGAATGGAGCAGTGAATGAAAGAGCTCTTCTGCTATCTGTCTGTGCACTTTTCAAATAATAAAGCACATCTTAAGAAAATTTATTTATTTTTATTGGAAAGGCACATATACAGAGAGGAGGAGAGACAGAGAGGAAGATCTCCCATCCGATGGTTCACTCCAATCTGAAGCCAGGAGCCTCCTCTGGGTCTCCCACGTGGGTGCAGGGTCCTCGACCGCATTCCCAGGCCACAAGCAGGGAGTTGGATGGGAAGCGGGGCTGCCAGGATTAGAACCTGCTCCCATGTAGGATCCCAGCATGTTCAAGGCAAGGACCTTAACCACCATGCTTTTGAACTGGGCCCAATAAAACACACCTGAGAGAAAGAGAGAGAGAGAGATGATTGGTGTGGGACAAAACAAACAAACAAACAAACAAAAAAACTAAGATGGTATATATGCTACTTAACATACTGGTGCTTATGTAAACTTTGAGAATTATGTATCATTTAAAAATATAAGTGTGCCTAGCCTGAAGTGCAAATATAGGAATGCTGGGCCACAAATGACAAATATTTAACTGTCAGGTAGCATGACTCAGCCCCTCTGTGCACCTGGGAAATCATGAAAAAGTTCTTAAAGTAGTCCCTTTGGGCCCAGTGGCTAAAATTCTCCCTTGCACCTGCCAGGATCCCATATGAAAGCAGTTCACATTCAGGGGACCCCATTTCCCATCCAGCTCCCTGCTTGTGGCCTGGGAAAGCAGTTGAGAATGTCCCAAAGCCTTGGGATCCTGCACCTGTGTGGGAGACCCGGAAGAGGCTCCTGGCTCCTGGCTTTGGATAGATGCGGATATGTTCATTGCAGCCACTTGGGGAGTGAATCATCAGACAGAGGAACTTTCTGTCTCTCCTCTTCTCTGTATAACTTGTTTTCCAATAGAAACAAATATTTTTTAAAAATCCTCCATGATAACTGGAGGAAGAGGCCAGGTGTAGTACTCTAAAGAAAGTTTAGAGTAATGGCTCTTGAATAACCTTTTAAAAATATAATTTTTAAAGTTAATTACAATGGTGATGGGATGGGGATTGTAAACTATGTGGGCAACTGGTAGTGGTGGAGGTTGGGGTTGGAAGAGTATAAGAGAGATGTGGCTACAGTTTAGGGTACACTGCTTCTTGTTGTCATACTGAATAAGTGCCAGAGAACAGAGATGACTTCTTGACGTCACCTTGGGACCTCAGTAGACGAAATAATATCCTGAGTTGTTGTTTGAGTCGTCATTGTGTAAGAGGTGACATATTTCATCTGTCCTCACAGGGCTCTTAATTGTTTTTTTTAAAGATTTATTTATTATTATTGTTTTTATTGGAAATGTAGATATACAGAGAGGAGAGACAGAGAGGAAGATCTTCCGTCCGATGATTAACGGCTGATACTATGCTGATCCGAAGCCAGGAGACTCTTCCGGGTCTCCCACGTGGGTGCAGGGTCCCAAGGCTTTGGGCCGTCCTCGACTGCTGCCCTCCCGGGCCACAGGCAGGAAGCTGGAAGGGAAGCGGGGCTGCCGGGATAAAACCGGCACCCATATGGGATCCCGGGTGTGCAAGGCGAGGACCTTAACCACTTGTGCCACCGCGCCGGGCCCAGGGCTCTTCATTGTTTTATCTGTATGTGTTCTAAGTCCTGTTGGTTGTGCGTGTCTGCCTTAGAGGGCCCACAGGCCTAGGTATATTCCATAAAACTTGGCCTGAAGTGTTGTGCTGCTTAATTTTCTTTCCACATTTTGAAAAATTACTTAAGATATTCTGATGGATTAGAAGAGATGATTGTCCTGTCTTTCATGCATATCGATGTATGTGTTTAATTCTTTCTCTGGATTCAGTAATGGAGATAGTTTATTATGTAACATATAACCCTTAGTTGGACTATATGCCAATGGGGAGTCCATGCGATGGGACATCCTGTCCGTCAAAGGTACCAATGCAAACCAAGGGATTCATTCCTAACCAGGTCACCCCACCTAGGCTGCTCTCAGCCCTGGTTCTTGCACTCCACTACAGGTGCTGCTGGCTGGTATGACCCTGGCAGGATGATACCCGGCCCAGATCCCAAAAAATGTTAGCAGGTGAAGCGGTCTGACCTGTTTCAACCCCAGCCCCAGCTCTCATGTACCCAGGCAGACAGGCACATTGGCCCCGTCAGTAAAATCCATTCAGACCAAAATTGTCTGGTGGATGCAGTGACCTGGTCTGGCCCAAGACCATCTACAGCCCTGACTTGCACCAGTGGGCAGTGTCCCAAACCAGTCTGCCCCTAAAGCCAACTCTGGTGCTCATCAGTGAGTACCTTGACATGGCCAAGGCAACCTTCCAGAATCTCTCACCTCCATACCTACTAATTTTGCTCACTGGCAAGGAATGTAGCCTGGTCCAGTCAGCCCCTATTCCCACCATTGCTGGCACTATCTGGTACACTGGCTCAGTTGGAGAAACCCTTTGAATCCTGAGTAAACCACACCCCAGACAGCTCCAACTAGACATGGCTCTCAGGCGCAGTGGTGGTTCCATCAATGATCCCCCTTGTTCCCACCCACCTCTCAGCTTCATGTGAACCAATGAGTACAGTGGCCGGGCCCAACTGCCTCCAGAGCAAGTTACTGAACTCACTGGTAACTTGCTTGGTCTGTGCAAGGAAGCTCTTCAGACGCACCATCAGGCTGGCCTAACCCAGTAGTCACACACCTGTGTACATACAGTAACATATGAACATACATGTATGTGTACACACACAACTTGCACATGCAGGAGAAGAAACAGTATTTGTCTTTTTTCTGGCTTAATGCCTTCGGCACAATGATCTACCATTCCATCCATTTTACTGAAAATCTCATGACATTTAATTTCTATACATATATATGTATGTATATATATATACACACACATATATGAAATGAGAATATATTATTATATAATTATATATAATAATATAATTATTTAACATAATTCATATAATATATGATATATAACATGCATTATATAATTATAATATAATAATTATAAATATATAATAATGTTATATTATATCATATATTATATAAAATTATGTTATATATTATTATGCAATTTTATATATATGAAATTCATTTTTTGGAATATGTTCTCAGAAGTGAGGATTTATGCTATACTTATTTCAGTTTTCTAAGGAGTTGTTATACTATCTTCCCTAATGGTTGTACTAGTTTCCATCCCCACTGTTTCTTGTACACCTCACCAGCATTTACTTTTTGCCTGTGTTAACTATTTAAAAATGTGTGAGAAGAAACTCCTCGTGTTTTATTAATATTATTATTTGCATTTTCCTGAGGGATGGCAACAGTGTGCATTGATCTTTCATGAGTTAGCATACTGTATGCTAGCTCTTGCATCTATGCATAGATGTAGGTTGATAATTTCACCTTTATTGTCCTTTTATAATTTCTTCATAAATACATCTTTGAGGATTTTCAGGAAAATGACAAATACAAACCTCCAATAATTCCCTCCTCCATAAAAGCAAGGAGAGATTGGACAAATATTAGTCTTTCAAATTCATAATATTAAAAAAAGGTTTTGCAGCATATTTGAGGAAAATGGATAGGCATGGGTAAGAAGACTAACTTTGCGACATTTTAATTTGCGGTGTTTTAATCTGTCTTCCAAATTCTCAACAAGATATTCTGGGACACCAACAGCAACGTTCATGTTTAAATAAGAAAAATCAAATTAGGAAAATCAAAGTAAGAAACATGATGTTGAAATGCCTTAAAACCACAATCCCTCTGAATTGTGATTATTTTCCCTGTTTTGCAGTTCATTGAAAGCACTAGGAAACTGTCTGTGGATATCTTGATTTTTTCTTTGATAACAGTCTTTATTGTAAGATGTCTGCCTGCAACTTCTAATTTCTTAGTTTCACAAATACCCCAGTCGTGAGACAAAAATGAGGGAAAATTATAAGTAAAATCAAATACATAAAGTTTCAAGCTGTGAAATGTGACCTCAACAGAAGTGTGGGACATCTCTGGCCTAATATTTACAATCTAAAAGACCACATGCTTGTGTGGAGCTCTGAGCATGCCTGAGAAGCAGAGCTGTGTGTCCTCATCTCTGCCAGACAGTTTGTACATGTAAGAAATGAAGACAAAGGCAGAGTAAAATTGCCTTGGTCATTCTTGAAGTTCTATTGCAAAATTGCTCAGAGAACTCCTCAGCAAGGCAGATAGTTCAAAGGATCTTGGTTCAAGGCATTTAAAATAATCTCTATGTAAGCATTAGCAGGCCACTCAACTAACCCAATTGAGCTTCCAATGACCTCATGGGACTAAGAATGCAAACATTACAGAACACATTCAGAAAAATCACCAAATAGGCAAAGGCCAACACAAATAATAAACAGCATTAGGGACAATCCTTTAAGAGAGAGAAACATTTTATTTCCATGTTTAAAGAACTGTATTATTGAAAACATCATGATATAACCAAAAGGTGTAAAACATACAAACAAAACAAAACTAAGAAAAATGCACATCCTATTCTCCCAAAAAGTCAAATTATATGTAGAATTTATCCAAGAGAAACTCCAGGCATTGGATTAATTATACACCATTTTTATTACCCAGCATCTTTATTCAAAGGATTAATAGGAACCAACATGGTTTCTTAGTGCTAAATCCTCTCCTTGCATGTGCTACCAGGACCCCATTAATTCAGCAGTTCATGTCTCAGCTACCTACCTTGCTTACCATTCAACTCCCTGCTTGTGGCCTGGGAAAGCAGCAAAGGACTTCCCAAAGCCTTTTGGGACCCTGCACCCATGTGGGAGACCTGGGAGAAGCTCCTTACTCCTGGCTTTGGATCGGCTCAGCTCCAGCCATTGTGGCCACTTGCGGAATGAACCAGCAGATGGAAACTTTTTTTTCTCTCCTTCTCTCTCTAAAAATATGGCTTTCTAAGAGAAAAAAAAATATATAGTTAATAGAAAAGGATTAACAGAAATCAAGTTGAAGAAATAAAGGAAAATAAACCTAATGTGAAGAATTAGTAAATGCAGAATACAAATACAAAAACAAAAAAACATGAAAAACAGAAATTCCAGTGTTACTAAATGAAATGAAAAGCGATACAGTGATTCAGTGAATTTCAGTCACAGAAAAAGAATCATTAAGCTGGAGTGAATGTCAACTGAGATTAATCAGTGAGAAGATGAGTAACAAAAAATGTAATGAAGAAGAATGGACAGAAAAGAGCTTCATTGATGTGTTGAAAGCCATCATGTTTCCCAAATATATGAAATGGCAGTTCAAGAAGAGAGGAAACAATGTGACAGAAACTATATCTCAATAATGAGGTCAACCTAAATCTCCAAATTCAAAATTAACTATCTACATATCCAAGAATCTCAAAATATTTTGAAATATATTTGTGCTATCCAGTGTTACAATGATGATATGCAGTGTGTTTGAGAGCCACCAGAAAGGAGTAAGTTATCACATAGAAGATGTCCTCTGAAATTAAAGTTATTTTTTCCCTGGTAACTATGGTATCCAGGTAACTAGACTAACATATTCAAATTAGTGAAAGAAAAATGTCTCAACTAAAAATTCTATATCACTTAAAATTCCCTTAGGAGGAAAAGGAGAATTAAAGACATCCCAAGATAAATAAAAACTGAAATCATTTTTCAGGTTTTCAGTTTTCACTTCCTAAAAGAAATATTAGAGAGATTCGTTAAGGTTAACATGGAGACACGAGAACATCACTGGCATGCAGAGCAATCAATAAAGATCATTCATGAGAACAGTTTCATAAGTCAGTGAGATATAGTTGTAAAAGACATTAAGAATGTAGTTTTGCTCATAATTTATTTGAACAATAATTTATTTAAACTTCATTGATCAAAAATAGTAAAATTGACAGTGGACATACGACATGCAAGGGTTCAATAGTAAAATATAAGAACAGATAAATGACAGCAATGACTTATAAAGAAAAATAAAGTAAACCAAGAGTATCAAATAGATGACAAGATTTTTTACATATTTGAGCTTCAGTTGGTTTAGATTCAAACTAGATTGTTATAAATTTCTCAAATATGTCTTTTATGAGAATAACAAATTGGGTAATCGGAAATAAGAGGAATCAAATGCTGTACTATAACATTTCTATTTCATAAAACTAACCCAGGTCCTCATTTCTAAAGTATTCCTTTCTATCCTGTGACTGCATATGCCTGTCTTCAAGCTGGTCTTTCTGAATATATTGTTGCTTCCTTAAACTCCTAGAATCACATATATGATACAGCAGAAAGATGAGGAGCAGAATTAAAAAGATCTCCATTTATTTCCCATCGTTATAGGATTTTAGATCACTCCAGTAATAGCTACATCTCAGTGAGTGGTATTTCGATTGCTTCTCTTCCCTGAGAAATGTTGCCAATACATTGTATTTGGCCATGTTTAACTTGCTCATGTTTGTGCGAGGACTAAGTCTGCTGAAGCACCTGGTGTGTGGTTAGGTGATGATATGAAGGGGATTCCAAGATTACATAGAAAATAATGTGAAAATAATGGTTGCTGTCAAACAATTTTGAAATCCATAAGTGTTTTCCAAAATTCATTGAAATGTATATAATGAAAAAAGACTGGGTGTGAAAAATAACTTTTACTAATTTTTTTTCACAAACTTATGTTTTAATTCAACTTTTTTTTTTAAAGATTTATTTTTACTATTTTTTTCATTGGAAAGGCAGATATACAGAGAGGAGAGACAGAGAGGAAGATCTTCCATCCGATGATTCACTCCCCAAGTGAGCGCAATGGGCCGATACTATGCAGATCCGAAGCCAGGAGCCTCTTCTGGGTCTCCCACACGGGTGCAGGTTCCCAAAGCTTTGGGCCGTCCTCGACTGCTTTCCCGGGCCACAGGCAGGGAGCTGGAAGGGAAGCGGGGCTGCCGGGATTAGAACTGGCACCCATATGGGATCCCGGGGGTGCAAGGCGAGGACCTTTAACCACTTGCGCCACTGCGCAGGGCCCTTAATTCAACTTAATAATATAAACTTAAAGTACTGATACCATTGTTCCTGTGGTCCTCTCATCATAGTTTCAAACTCTCATTTCTAGACTTCCGATTTGTTCTGTTGCAACAGTGCCTATCTCTTTCCAATGAAACAACTTAGACATGTGTTAGTTCCTTAAGGAGGTCTTGTGTAGTCTGGGCTCTTTTGCATTGTAACCAAATGTTTAGAGGTGAAGATTTCAAAGCTGGAAAAGCAGTTAGTAGTTTCCAGGGTGGAGTTTACTAAAGACAAAAGAACTAAGGAACAACCAAATCATGTTTCCTTTTGTTTGATTGATTGATTGCAAAATGATAGCTCATGTTGACACTTTCATTCATAACAGAATAATATTTTGAGAACACACTTAATGAAAGATTATGCACATAATTAAGATATGACTATATCCATTTCAAAATTAATTGACTAGGTAATCCCAGAGTCCAACAGCAAACTATTTACAATAATAGGTGGAAATATTGGAAGACATTCTCATTTCAATCTCCCAACTCTAAAACACTTTCCCTTTCTTGTTAATTGTGCTAAAGTCTTAAATTACATCTCCATAAAATATTGAGATAAAAAAATGCTTTCTGTAGGAAAGAAAAATTCAGAACTTTTGAATGATTACAGATAATGCAAAGGCCATTAAAAACTTTGGCTATATTCGTATTTGCCCAAAGGACAGCCGATTTTATTACCCCCGAAATGGGTTAGATAATTAATTTTGTATCCCAATGTGATTTATTAATAGATGCTCAGGATTAAAAGGCATCAGACCTTATCCACAGGAAATTAATTTGTACTCTGAGCAACCAGAAGTGAGGGAGATGTGAAACGGATGATGTTTCAGGAGCAGAATAAATGAGCTGTAATAACTTTGCATAAATAAAACTATGTAAGCCTTTCCTTGAGTTGTGTTTGTACGTCCCTGAGGCAGGTTTGCTCCTGTGGGAGACCAGGGGCAAGAGAATGTTGATTACATTTTCAATTTCATGGAGTGCCTCATATGCATCTTATGATGTGCTCTGTTTTGTAAAAGGAAAAATACCCAGCAAAGGCTGTCATTTAATACTGCTTCCGCCAGAGGAGCTGGGCTAGAGTTCCCAGCATCCTTCTCGATCCCCAGGTTGACCAGAGGCCTTCACTAATACTACTTGGAGGGGAAGGCATAAGATATATTAAGAAATAACACAGAGAATTACAAATATGTAATCCACAAGGTCTCATCTACGTTTTTATTAATTAACATTGCAATTTTTGTAATTATTTTATTTAGTGTAATGTGATACTTATTAATTCCTATGTGTCGTCAAGTTATTTTCTAGTCCTTTCAAAGATGAATAAGATTTTTGTTGTTGCTGTTATCTAATGTCACTCTACTGTGTTATGGAAAACCAGAGTGTATTCCTCTATCTAGGTATGTTTAACTACCGATTGTCTAAATCCTCCCTCTGTTGAAAAGTGTTATTATATAGGCTAAGTTTTATATGTAGTGTCAGCTAGATTTTAAAAGTTTTCATGAAAATCACACTGTTAGGAGGGCTCCTAGTGGAGATGAAATCTCCACAATTATTGAAAAAAAAAAATCAACAAAATGAAACCAAACAGATAAACAACCCTTGCCTACCTTTTCTCCTCTCTTTCGACTCTTCTTTCTTTCCCAAAATCATCAAATCTATGTATCTTTACTTATGAATACTTTAAGCACATTTCTTTTTCCAAGTTGGTGCCTACCCTACGTGAAAATGAATTTACTAATTAAAGTGTTAATTGTGAACTGATAATAGTAATAATAATAATAATAATAATAATAATAATAATACACCTGAGCATGAAAGAGGGAGTGAGACTGGGTGCACAGAGATGGAGTCTTCTGTTTACCTGAGAGTTCCTTCCACCTTAAGTAGTAAACATATAATAAAGTTTAGTTTTGTATTAACTGCACCTGAAAACATTCTGATTCACACACATCAAGAGTGAACCTTTTCATTGCTAACACTTGGTTGCCTTCTGAACTGAAATAAATTGATTTTCATTCAGCATCATTTACTTCAGTGGTTGTTGAGTTCAAGGTTCAGGCTGTTTCAGCCACAGGGAGTAAACCAGAGAATGGAATATCTATTTTTCTCTCTTTATTTGTGTTTCAGTCTCTCATTCTTGCTTTCTTTGCCATTCCAATAAAAATACATGCATTTTAAAAATGTATATGAAATGAAAAAGTAAGGGGCAGAGGCAGTGGCAAAAAAGACATAAATCCTGTATCATGGTTCAAGGCAGGGTGGGCCATACCAGCGATGCCTTTTAAGGAAAGATTCCACCCTCAAAGAGGGTGATGAAAAGTGGATACAAAATTTCCTCTTTTAATGTATCAGCCTCAATCCATCAGTATTAACTATTTACATATAGATATAGATAAAGATAGATATAAGCATTACCTATGTTAAATTTCTTCTCAATACAGAGTTGGCAGGAAGGAAGGTGGAGAATCTGACTTAATAGATGTAATTTAATAGCGAGGAGGGATACATTCTAATACCTTACTGAATGGTACAATGAATCCCACACTGTGTATGTAAAAACAGCTAGAAGAGAGGAATTTGGCCATACTCTTAAAGGTATATTGAACCCTTAAAGCCATGGATATACTAGCTGCTTTGGCTGATCATCGCATAATATATATAATATATATATTATGTATATATATATATATATATATATATATATATATATATATACATGGCAAGGTTGCACTTCACAAACACATGCACTTATTAAGTATCAATCAATGATAATAGTAGTAATGAGAGTGTAGAGAGTCCAAACTAGGAAGATCCATGTTTGAGTGCCAAGGAATCTGCAGTTATGGAAGCAGCCATTCTGCAAGGAAGTTGAAACACACGTGTGTGGGCAGGTATCTGGTGCAGCAGACAGGACTCCCCTGTGATTATGGCATCTTGCATCCGAGTGCTTGAGATCAAGTCCCAGCTTTGCTTCTGATTCCATCTTCTTCCTAATGCACACCCTGCCAACCAGCAGGTGGCAAGCTAAATACTTAGATCCCTGCCACCAGTGTGGGAGATCCAGACTGGGCTCCCCTTCATAGCTACCAGAGTCAATCAGCAAATGGAGACTCTCTCTCTCTCTTTCTCTGCTTTCAAATAAAATGAAAACAAGTAACACACTAAAAACCTATGAAAATGTGTGAAAGCATCTGCAAAGAAGGTTATTTTCAGAAGTTTAACTCAGATATCACACTCTAGATGCCAAATGTAAAGGACGTGATTTGATATACTTCAGCTCCTCAGAATACCGAACAGGAGACGGATCCAGAACTCCATTCCCACTGTGGACTGCAGCCCATTCTCTCATTGCCAATGTCTTGCTTTACCATTTCATTTTGAAAGCAGCAGCTCCCCCACAAGTTAAATTCTTCCTGTTCTTGATTGGTCAGCTTTGATCCCAGACTTAAATATTTCCCACACACACTTTAGTTCTTAAAACTAGACCATCTTCACGATCTCACCTTCCTTTTGTCTCTGCCACATCACTTGCTTGCATCACATTCCAACGGTTGTTCATGAATACTAGGAGCTAGGCCTGGCATGATGGCTTGATTGGCTGATCCTTCCCCTTCAGGCACTGGCATCCCATGTGGGTGCTATTCTGGCAGCTCCACTTCCTATTCAGCTCCCTGCTTGTGGCCTGGGAAAACAGTGAAGGATGACCCAAAGCCTTGGGACTCTTCATACACTGGGAGACCTGGAAGAAGCTCCTGATGCCTGCCTTTGGATTGGCTCAGCTCTGGCCATTGCAGCCAGTTGGTGGGAGGGTGGGTTGTCAAAACAGTGGATGGTAAGTCAGTCTCTCTTATCTCTCTGTAGATCTACCTTTCCAATAAAAGTAAATAATTTAAGAAAATATATTGGCAGCTCTCCTCTCTTGCCTCATAGCAATCCTACAGAAACGTGCTAATTCATATTCTCCAAAGAGGTCTGGTCCCTGGAAATAAATACTGACCTTCATTACTTTCCAGCTCCACAAACACACTCTAATGCAATCCATCACCTCCTTTCACCAGGACCATGACAGCACAACATTAATGTGTTTTTCCATTGTCCATTATTGTTATCCTTCCTCATTCTCTTTCTTTCTAGATTCAGGTGTGGAAACAAGTACTTAAAGTATGAATCAGATGTCACTGATTAAGCTGTTTTTAAAAGCTCTCTCATGCACTTAGAACAAAGGCCGGGCCGGGTTCTTTGACTGGGACTGTAAGAACCTGCATGCACATCACTATGTAATGTTAATTATAGTAAAAGGAGGGAGAGTTGCTTCACCTAGTTGGACATTTCAAAATTAGTCATTTCACACAGCTCTCCCACCCAATCTGACTTTTTTTGTATAATAAAAATAGTATATGTTATATTATATTATAATAGTATATAATATTATATAATAGTGTAAATAGCCATATATTATTATTAAACATTATGATTACATATTACTGCTAATAATCTATAATTATATATATTACTGATAATAATATATGTATCCCAAAAAGCACAGAGTCAAAAATGAGAAATAGGTAGGAATCATCAAACAAACTATACCCTTCATTTTCTGATCGCATTTATTTACTTGAAAGTCAGTTATATATGGACAAGAGAAGAGAGAGAGAGAGATTATTGAGGGAGAGAGAGAAAGAAATTTTCCTTTAACTTGTTCCCTGCCCAGATTGCTTCCAAAGCTCTGGCTGACTCAGGATTCCTGGCAGGGCCAGGAGCTAGGGGCTGAATCCACATGTTTCAAGTAGGTAACAGGAGCCCAAAATACCATTTCCCACTGCTTTTGCTTTCTAAGTCTGTTAGCAAGGACTTGGGAAGTGACAGCCAGGACATAAACTGATACCCATATGAGATGATAACATGGCAGGTGGTTGTGTTAACTGCTGTGCCACAATGCCTGTGCCTCACATTATAGACATCTTTTCTCAACAAGAGAAACTGAAAACAAAACAAAGGAAGTCAATATTAAAAGCTATAGAATGGGGAAAAAAATTGAAAACCTCCTCTTACAAGGAGTTGATTCATAATATCAATGCATTTAACACAACTTTATAACAAATATAAACGAATGACCTAATTTAAAAATGGACAAGGGATTGAATCTTTCCAAAGAAAATAGGCAAGTGAAACACTCAATATGACTCACTACTTCTTTAGAGAAACAGATCCAAACCACAGTAAGCAGGTCTTGGTGGCACAGCATGTCAAGCCCCTACTTAGGATGCCCACATCCTGAATTGCAGTGCTGATGGAGCCCCTGCCTTTGGGCTTCTTGCTGATCCATCAGAGGACCTAGCTGGTAATGGCTGAATTGTTTGGGCCTCTGTCACCCACTTAGAGCACTCAGATGGGGTGCCAGCCTCCTGGCTTGGGCCTGCCCCTGCCCCAGTTTTTTCAGGCTTTTAGAGAGTGACACATATGCTGCTTGTGTGTGCTCTCATTTTAATTCTACCTCTCAACTAGATGAAAAAGGCAAAACCAAACAAATTACATCTTTTTAAAAGCTAAAGGGAAAAAAAAGGAAACTGTTGGTGGGAATGTCAATTGGTATAGACGTTATCTGCAGTAACATGGAGGTTCCAAAAAAATTAAAAATAGAGCCCTTATTTCCGTGTAATCACAATTCTGGGTATATATTTGAAAGAAATACAGTCATTATCTTAAAATGGTACCTGCTGTTCAGTGTTCAGCATTGTTCGTAACAGTCAAGATATGGAATCAATCTATGCATCATTGAAGCGATGAATAAACATACATACCCATGCCTGCCTGTCTCTTTACCTGCCCATTGCATGCTGGTCACTACTAAGTATTTTTCCCCCTATTTACCGAACAAGCATGTTTTTGGAGAATTCATTGCTAAGTGGAACAAAGCCAGATATACAAGAATATTACGCACTCTCATGTTGATTCTAAGTAAAGCAGGACTCTTGGAAGCAGAGTGGATAATGGTTACTACAGATGAGCAAGGAGGGAAAAGCCATGGTGTCTGTCAATGGCACAAACTACAAATAATAGAGGGATGAGTTCTGGACATCTAATGTACAATATTGCGGTGGTAGCTACATTAACTCATTTTGTTGTGATAATCACGCTAGAAATGCATCTATTGAATATATAAGCAATCTTTGTTACTCAAGTATCTGTGAAGTGCGTTCACATAACTATAATTTGTTCAGAATTCAAGTAATATTCAGCTTTTCCGATTTAAAAACAAAAGTGATTTCAAGGTATTAAAAAAAATATGGAGATGAGCCTGGTATAGAAACATGTGGCTAGAGTTCTCCATGTGCTAGGATCCTATATGGGCACCGGTTCTAATCCTGGCAGCTCTACTTCACATCCAGCTCCCTGCTTGTGGCCTGGGAATGCAGTCCAGGACGGCCCAAAGCCTTGGTACCCTGCACTCACATGGGAGACCCAGAAGAGGCTCCTGGCTCCTGGCTTTAGACTGACATAGCTCTGGCTGTTGTGGCCTCTTGGTACATATGTCATTGAATGGAAGATCTTCCTCTTTGTCTCTCCTCTCTGTATATCTGACTTTCCAACAAAAAATAAATTTAAAAAAAAAACTATGGAGAAAAACTCATTTTCCATAGTAAAAGAAAGCAACATAGTTGTTCTTCACAGTTTCTATTTGGGGCAGCAAAGGGCAGATTAGAACTGAAAAGAATCGGCTACCATAAAGAAAATATTCTGAGCTCTTTGAGAATTTCTCATGAGTCGGCAATGCACTAAGCATTCCGAGACCTACTCAGCTGTGATTGTTTTCTGAGGCTCACTTCAATTCTTATTCCAAAAACAACCTTGCAAGCTCTCAGAGGAAGTAACGAATAGGTAATGCATTCTTCAGTGTGGTCAGTGATGCATTTTGGTTTACTCTGTCCAGCCCTGTTATCAGCACTTTAATGCGGATCAAGTATCTTCTATGTCAGTGTTTTTTATTATATTTGTACAACCTGCCTTACCTTTAACCTGCCTTACCTTTACCTCACAGTAAAGATCCTGTCACAGGTAACTGAAGGCAGCCAAGCGCTTCCTTGTTGCTCTGTGCTGACCCGGTCTTTCTTGCCTGCTTCATGAAACAGCAGCTTTTCTTGCAATACTTGAGGGCTTTAGTTCTTGAATTCTTATGTCATTGATACTAAGATAGCAGCTGAATCCAACCGTGGTGTCTGAAGCTGGGCCTTGTGAAAATGATTTGTTAGAACTGGTCCTTAACGCAGATGGCCTTGTTACATAGGCGTGGACGTGAACACTCGCACTCCCTTCCTCTTTCCACCCTGGCTCACCTTGTTCTGCCAGCAGTGTCACGTGATCTAAAACTGCATTGTCAGAAGTGTGAGTCAAGATGGATCCTCTCTTACCTAGTAATCAGTATCCAGAGTCTTATCATGGTCATGAGTAGCTGTGTAATGCAGTGTCCTAGTTTAAACCTTGAACTTGTGTTGTCATCTGCCTGTTTCCTCAGGCATAGGCAGGGTGCTGATTAAGAGCCTTTCTGACTGGATCCTACTCCAGTGCCTTCCAGATAGTCCATGTGAGTCCCCAGGCAAGGCACTGGACTTTCTAGTGTGCCGCTCCCTTGCATGCAGATGGACACAAACAGTGTAATCTTCCCCCACATAATGAGGCTGAAGCTCATTCAGGCCTTTTCAGAGTATCAGGCACATGGCATTGATAACAGCTAACTCATACACAATTATGATCTTCATTAGCAGGATGTATTCTCCCCCGAGCCACATGCTCAGGAATCAGGACAAAGAGGCAATGGTGGTAACAGCAGCATTGCTGGCTGGCTTGGTCTCCATCTTCCATGTCATTGTGTCTGTCATTGTTACAATGATTCTGCAAAGAGCTCTATTAACGCAGCACCATCTCCAAGAGCCCCATTTGCACAACAGGGAACTGGAAATAGTAAGTGCCCTGATGAACACTGAACAGTCACCTGGGGAGCCAGTCTCGTTACCAATTGCTGTCATTTGGATGTGTACAATATGTGAGGGAGCACGGGAACATTCTGGAAGAATTCATCCTCATCTGAATTTCAAATTTCTGCATGTGAAAGGGAAGTGGAAGAGCAGAATTCCCGGGAAAAGTGGGCTTTCACAGAAAGGAAGCTGAGGTTCTTATTTACATGCTATTTGATAAACACAATTATGCCAAAGCTTGCATTTGCAAGATACAAATTCAGTTGCAGTTGAATTCAGTGTTCAAGCCAGAAATAGCTGGGATAAACCCCTCTACCTTTCCTTGAGTAGGGGAGGAATTACAAATAGAACAAAGTGTGAAGCAAACAAGGCCATCTGATGTGAGCAGGTTTTATCAGAACAAATCCCTGAGGAAGGACGCAAGTTGAGTCCTTTTAGCTCAAGTTAAGGGTTAGTCACGGGCTACTGCAATGCCAGCTGATGAAGTCTGAATTAGGTAACTGTAAATCCTGTGTTAAGGAAATCCCTTCCCCTATCATTTTCATTAATTAATTTATATTTCCAAGAAGCCCAGTTAGGTAATAGGTGTGTTTATCCTCGTAGAAGTCAGTTGGGAGAACTTTCTGCTTTTTGTTGCCCCAGTTGCAAGGCTATCCCTGCTCATCTCCAGGTGAACCCATCCTCTTAGCCATCCATGATCGCTCTTGCAGAGGAAGTTGTCAGAAGCTCACTCTTTGGGTATTATGATACCACTCCTTAGAGATGGTGTCACAGAAATCCAAAGCATTATTTATTGTTTGCAAGTCATATTTGCCAAGAGCTTGGAGCTCCCTGGGGGAAAGCTGGAGTACATACTCTAGGCATGTGTGCAATTAGTTACTCTTCTGTGGAGATTTTGGCGCTTCCTAGTAAGAGTGTATTTATATATTAATGTGAATAAAAGACAGTTATAACGATTTAAAAGCAACCCAGAGCCTATTTTCCCTGGAAGAGGGAGAATATGTTGGTAGGACACTGTCACAGCCACAGCACTCTGTAATCCGTTTGTGTGCTGGGAGACCACAGCCTATGCTCACACTGAGCTGGGATTTGAATCACCCCTGCATACCTGGGGACAGACAGGAAGCAGACTGATGGCTGTTAGTGATCAAATCCTCTTTCAGAGAATAAAGAACGGAGGAAACAAAGCCCAAATCCTGTCTGTCAGCTTTTTCTTCTGTCAACAGTCCACAAAATAGACAAAGAGCACATGTTTGATCTGAACAGAGAGACAGATTGAATTGTTCTTGGCAGAAATAATTTCTCAGTACTGGCCACTTTAATTAAAGATGACATTATGATTCAGGAGGTGTCACAGCCTAGCAGCCCCTCGCTAATAGCGTTAACCACACACAGCCGCATTTGTGCAGGGCTCTACACTTGAGTTTGCTCACCAGTCATCCAATGCAGAATATTGCAAGAGGGTTCTAAGCTGCATAGCTTTCTGAAATCATCATCTGGCTCTCTCATTTCCTATAACTATCCACTGGTAAATGGGTGCCTTCCATGTTTTGGTGATGCATCAACCCTAGAGCAAGGCTCACTCAGCCTTTCTCTACTGTGGGAATTCCTGCTTCCTAGCTTAGATATGTTATTCAAATCTAATGTCTATTGTGCTGAATTATGGAAATGTTTTGAAAAGAACCGTGCGATGATGTAGCCTTGCCCAGAATGCAAACCTTATTCAGCAATAATAATTGCTAAAAATGCTTGTACAAGTCACCATCCATAGAAGTCATATTTTACCTAGACTGAGCACTGAGTCCCGAGTAAGTGGTCACATTTTTTTTAAACAGCAAAATGTTTTTAAAAATGCCCAACAATGGATAAAATATACAAATGATGTATACGAAAATAGATAGAGGTCACCATTAATTATGATAATTCACTAGGCACTACATATAATGTATGCTACTTTATTTAATCCTAACAATAAGCTTTCACAATCAATATTATTCCCATTTATAGGAGAAGAAAAGGGACAGAGTGATGTATGACTTGATTAAAGTAATGAAGTAAGTTTATGCAGAAACATGGCTTGGTCCAGTACTCTGCTAATAAATAACTAGGTACCATTGTGCTGAAAATGAAAGCAGAAACATGAGCCCATCTGTCCCAGAGATGTGAGTAAGGGTGATTTGCTATTTCTACTGTTAGCATATATTTACTTGGTTTTAAGTTACATTTTGTAAATATGCATTAAAGCAGTTGTACTATAAGGTATTAAGGAAGTACCCGTGAAGTGTGTGAGTGGCAGTCATCAATGTTGTAATGCACCTGTACCCACCATTGTCGCTTGCCCAGTATGTTCTTTGCACGATTTATGAGATGCCACTGCCACTGCTTCCATTGACATTCAATAAGAAATAGCACCTGGCAGCTGGCACAGACCTTCTGCTGCAGTGCCTCCCATTTTTAGTCAAGATATTTAACCAACAGCCACCTCTCTGTGTGTGCAGCAGCTGGCTAGGGAAATCTACGCCTTCATTATCCCCTTCTTCCTGGAAATTTGTGTTCCATACATTCATTTTTCATAGAAAGTACAGCTGGTGAGATGAACCACCAGTGTCACAGCTCACATTTTTTTTAAAGAGTTATTTATTTTTATTGCAAAGTCAGATATACAGAGAGGAAGAGAGACAGAGATGAACATCTTTGGTCTGATCGTTCACTTCCCAAGTGACCACAACGGCCAGAGCAGTGCCAATCAGGAGCCAGAAACTTCCACCAGGTCTCCCACGCCGGTGCAGGGTCCCAAGGCTTTGGGCTGTCCTGGACTTCTTTCCCAGGCCACAAGCAGGGAGCTGCATGGGAAACAGGGCTGCTGGGATTAGAACCAGCACCCATAAAGAATCCCGGCACGTTTAAGACAAGGACTTTAGCCACTAGACCACCACATTGGGCCTCACAATTAATTTTTAAGTTGTAGATTTCTGAATGGTGTTTACGTAGGGGTGGGCATGTGTGAAAGAAACTCCAAATTCTTTTGAAACAATAGGTAGCAAGGAACTTGAAATGTCTGGTTTTAGATCCACCCCTTATGCATTTGGTGATTCAAAGTGATGTTTTCTAATAGTATTTGACAAGACACTGTGTGTGTTCCTTTCACATATACTTCATATCATGATTGGTATGTGAAAAACATACCAAGTCTTTGGTAAACATTTCATGGCAAATGCTCACACGGTGCTCTATACAGCTATTTTCAAGTAAATTTCACTATTCAAGCCATGCGAAAGAGCAGCTTGCATTTGTAAACCAACAATGTGATACTAATGGTTCTATTTCTTTTTCACTCCACAAAAAGTTTTAGAGATGCAGATTTTTCCATCAACCTTTATGTCACCACCTCAAAGAGAGGACATATCTCCTGTGAGGTTGTATCAGGGGTGACCTCAGATGTCAGCCTGGGCTGTTACTCTTGGCACTCACGGCTGACATGCTGACGTCTCAGCCTATGGCTTATGGAGAGAGAGCAATTTGGAACTGATAAGGAGACCATTGGCTTCTCTAGTTCAGCCAGACCAGGGAGAAGTAGAGCAGTAAGTAAAAGTACCCCTAAATCACTCAGCATGAACGACAATAGAGAGATGAGCACAGGCCAGAGAACTCAGTGGCCATAGACTTTGTTTCATCATATAGCATGAAGTCGTACTGTTGCTGGTTTGACATAGAGTTACTTTGGAAAGGAATCATATTTAGTCAGTGCAAAGAGCAGAAAAAAATATGACACACAAAACACGTCTGGAATAGTGATTTTTATTTGCGAATCATATATGAATATAAGTGAACAGGCAGTGACTTCTTCCCTCCCTCCTTCTGTCTTCATTTATTACTCAGCCTGTGAGATCCCCAGCATTCAGAATTGAAGTACTCTTGTCTACTCACGTGGCTCACATTTCAACAAACATAAGGGGAGAAGAATATACCTGCAGAATGTCCTGGAAAACAAAAAGTATACTCTGGAAGGCATCGATGTTTCTATTAGTACACCTGAAGGAACACTGAAGGATGCCAGCTTGGCTGCTGGGAGGCTATCACCCAGGGGCTCTTACCAGGTGGCCTTGATCACAGGGAAGGCCAAGGGATTCATGTTGTAAGCTCTAGGTCCTAGAATGGTATCCATAGAGTACCCAACATCAGGATGGAGAAGCGTTCCCCAATGGTAGCAAAGCTTCCCAATGTTAAGAATCCTCACGGGGACCTGTGTCATGGTGAGAAGTTTATGCTGCTCCCTTTAATGGTGACATCTATCTTTCAAGTCCCAGCTGCTCCACTCCTAATCCAGCTCCTTGCTAAAGCCCCTGAGAAAATAGCAGAAGAGGATGGCCCACATATTTGGCTTTCTGCTATCCACCTGAGAAATTCAAGTGGAGGTTCCAGTTCTTAGCTTCAGTCTGGCGGAGGGCTGGCCATTGCAGCCATTTTAGGGAGCAAATAAGCAGATGGAAGATTTGCTCTCAAACCATCTTCTCTCTTTTTCTCTATAATTCTGTCTTTCAAATAAATAAGTTTAAAAGATTCCTTAATCTTGAAAGTATTAGCTCCTCAGCGTAGACCTATTGGATCAGAACTTCTAGGGAAGGGTCTGATAGGGGATGTGCCTAACTAGCTGCCAAGGGTAGCCCTGTCTTAAGGAAATTTGGGAATAGGGAAGAATTTTAAACTTTCAAGGAAAATGAAATTTAAAAAGATGAAGTTTGTGGGCCTAGCGCAGTAGCCTAGTGGCTGCAGTCTTTGCCTTGCACACACCTACATCCCATATGGGAGCCAGTTTTAAAACCAGCAGCCCCACTTCCCATCCAGCTTCCCGCTTGTGGCCTGGGAAAGAAGTCCAGGAAAGCCCAAAGCCTTGGGTTCCTGCACCTACATGGGAGATCCAGAAGAAGCTCCTGGCTCCTGGCTTTGGATCAGTTCAGCTCCGGCTATTGCAACCACTTGGGGAGTGAATCAGAGAATGAAAGATCTTCCTCTCTGCCTCTCCTATTCTTCTATCTGTATATCTTATGCTCCAATAAAAAATAAATAAATACTTTTAAGAAATGGAGTTTTTTGGTTGGGATTTATTTGTTTTAGTCACCAAGGTCCCTGGATTCTGATTGAGGCCCTGGTTCTTAATTCCAGATTCCTGTTAGCACAGACCATAGGTGGAAGTGGTGATGTCTAAACAAATGGGCACTTACCACACACATGGTAGAGCTGGATTTGTTTCTTGGATCTTGGCCTAATTCTAGCTGTTGTTGATACTTAGGAACTGAGTCAGCTGACAACATTGTTCTTTCTCTTCTTCTTTCTTCTTTTTTCTTTCTTCTTTCTTCTTCTTCTTCTTGCTATCACATGTGAAATATTAGTTCTGTTTCGGCACAAACATGTTTAAAAAGCTGCATGTGAAAACATTGGAAGAATTCATGAACATGGGACAACTACATAGAGAAAGCTACACATAGAACTAAAAAAAGAAAAAAAAAAAAACCTCAAAATAACCTTAACTTTTAACTATTTTCCCATGTTTGAGCATGCTCTCATATTGTCTGGCTCTGAAATGGTTTTCAGACCAAACTCATCATCCACAGTGAATTGTGCACACTCAGAGAGTCACAGTGTTTCCCTAAATTTCCCTAGAGCAGATCTGAAGGCAGGGTGGAGGCTGATCACGAGCTTTTGCCTTTCTATGTTGGCCCACGGAGTAGCCAGTACTGTAGGCCTGAGAACAAAGGACCGCAGCTTCAGAACTCCAAAAGCCATACAGGGAGCAAAGGGAGACACACCTGATCCTCACCACCAGATGAGGGTTCGGGGTTTATCCTAGAAGCTCCACTCACCAGCTAATCCTATCCCAGTGTCTCCCCAACCCCTCCCGTGCAGTGCACCTTCTGGATCTTTCTAGCACTTTCCTCCCAGTGCTGAGTCTCCTCCATCAACAACTCTCAGTGTCAATAGGGCCTGAGTTGACTAGAAAATGTAATGGATGTATCTTAAAAGAGTTACCTCATCACTAACCAGGGAATGTGCCCAACAAGGCAAGGGCTTCTTTTAGATAGAGTACAGTTGATTAAACCCCAGACACATCTCAGACTGAAGTGTTAGCTTCAATCCAAGCTGCCTCACTTTCCACCCAGCTCCCTAATGCACCAGATGAAGCTACAGAAAAGGGTTCAAGTATTTGGGTTCCTGACATGTGGATGATGCTCCTGGCTGCTGACTTCAGCCTTCTCCAGTCTCAACTGCAGCAAGAGAAAGTAAGATTTCTTTCTCTGTCACTCTGCCTTTCTCAATATTGGAAAACAATATTTTAAAAAGCATTTATCCAGTCACTGATCTCTGAGAAATGTCCTGAAATCCAAATGATTCAGATCTTTTAAAATAGCATTATAAATTCATGCATTGATTGCATTCAAGATTGCATAGGAGATACAAAGTTTTGATTATGTGAAACATTATGCTATATGAATACACAAGAACACTCTAAATTCATTCAGATGTTTAATCCCTAGATTCACTCATATTTAGGAAGCCGATGAAATTTAGAAAGACTTATGAGCCACCACGGTTTTATCTAGTTATTGCTTTTAATATGCTCTATAGATGCCTATGGCTTCTTGGGACTGGAGTTTGTGGATGTACAGGAAGACTCACGCATAGTTTGCGGTTAAGTCCAAGTGAAATCACACATGCTTGGTGTATAACTTTCTGATTGAACTCTTGAGCCATGGGGTTCATGTGCTGATGGTCTCTGCAAAGATAGCTGTCACTGTGGAGATTCCAGGACACTGAGCATTCAAGAGGGCATCCATTTTGGCAAGAGATTTCAATATCCAACATGACCGATTGTCCGTAAAGTCAAAAACCAATGAAATCTACCAATTCCTCCAGCAGCAGATTTGCTGTTTCAGAAACCCTCTGACAAACCATCTGTCAAGAAGTCACTGCTGAACCTGCCCCGTAGTTGTGAATTTTACTGCAGCAAACAGTGCCAGGAGCAGCCCCCAAGTCACGATTGTTGTTTGGGTGAACTCATAATTAGTATCTCTTGGTACTCAGGTATTTCACTGCTCTGAAAAGAAATTATTATTGCATTGATCGCAGCAATTATGACTAAACGTTTCATTTTCTTTTTCTGTGGTTTCTTTTTGCCTTCGTATCACCTTCTTTTAATTTGTTTTTCTTTTTTTTTAATGATACAAGTTTAAAAGTGTAAGGGATCTTTACTCCTCGCAAAACTCACTTCCTAATTATCCCTCTTGTTATGTGTGCCCAAATTATTAAAATAACAATTATTCATTTCACTGTTATTGTCTTAACTTTCTGATAGGTAAAGGTATTGTGATATAGCAAATCCAGGAAATAGAAGAAAATAAAGTAATATAGCCTACAAGTATAATTTAAAATCAAAACAGGAAATCCTATTGTTACTTGGAAGTTAAGTACACATGCTACATACATATGTTATTGCCTAGTATGCTAATCAACCTTGTAAAGTTTATACTGTTTGTGCTAGTATGTATTAAGTGTTGTATCTCCCACTGTTCATTCATTGGAAAAGATTGTGAGCTCTTTGAAGATGACAAGTGTGCCCGTGGTGACATTCCACACCCATTCATAACATGCTGTTATGTGTAGTTGGAGCTCAATTACTAGCAACTAGTCCCAACTGACCATCTTCTGATACCACCATCTGACATGACTCAACCTCAAAATCTGCCCAAGATCCAGGTTGTTTCCTGATGTATTTAGGATTTGTTTGGCTGCTTAAATACATAGCCAAACAAAACATTCCAGGAAAGACTCCTGTACAAGCAAAGCCTTTCAGTGAATGCTCTGTAGCATAAATAGAACATCTGCACTTGCTATGAAACATCACAAATTTGGATTGAATGACTCAGACTTTGTCTAGAATTCCTTTTATATGTTGAATTGTCAATCTGGTACACATAAAAGTTATTTTAAGAAAAAGTTAAATCATTTCTGGGTTTAGAAGTGATTTTAAAAAAATATTAAGACATTTGAACTTATTCTTTTGAGAAAAAAAAGTCTTCATTTCTTTCATCCATTTCTTCGCAGGGTTGTTTGTTATGCAGTTCTTGAGTTTTTCAAACTTTGTAAATCCTGGATATTAGTCCCCTACCAGTTGGGTTGTGGGAAAAGATTTTCTCCCATTTTGTTGGTGGCTTCTTCACTTCATTATTCATTTATCTTGCCTTTTATTATCTGATATAGTCCCATTTATTTATTTTGGTTTTGACTGCCTATGGTTTTGCTGTCTCTTCCAAGAAATCTTTCCCCATTCTTATTTCTTGGGGATTACTTATTATGTTTTTCTCTAGTAGTTTGATGATTTCTGGGTACAGAGTGAGGGCCTTGATCCATTTAGAGCTGGTTTTTGTATAAGGAGACAGGTGCAGGTCTTGCTTCTTACCTCAATATTCTGCTATCCAGTTGTCCCAACAGAATCTATTGAAGAGACCAGACTTTTTCCTTGTATTATTTTCAATTTTCTTGTCAAATATTTGTTGGTTATATACGTGCATGCTTCCTTCTAGGGTTTCTGTTCCATTCTATTTATCTTCTCTGTTTCTGTACCAATACCAGAGTGGTTTGATGACCACTGCTCTGTAGTATGTCTTAAGGTCTGGAATTGTTATTCCTCCAGCTAGATTTTTATACTTCAGGATAGCTTGGCTATTCGTGGTCTGTTGCATTTCCAGATTAACTTTTGTATCATCATTTCTGCTTCTTAGAAGAATGTTGTTGGGATCTTGATTGGATCATGTTGAAACTGTATGCAACTTTTGATAATGTTATTATATTTTGATGATGTTGATCCTGCTAATACAGGAACATAGTAAAATTCTCCTTTTAACGTCTTCTGTTTCTTTCTTTCTTTTTTTTAATGTTTTGTAATTCTCATTATAGATGTCTTCCATATCTTTAGTTAGGTTAATTCCAAGGTATTTAAGATTCCTCTCCACTGGGCCCGGCACAGTGGCCTAGCGGCTAAAGTCCTCACCTAGAACGCACCAGTATCCCATATGGGCACTGGTTCTAATCCCGGCAGCTCCACTTCCCATCCAGCTCCCTGCTTGTGGCCTGAGAAATAAGTCCAACATGATCCAAAGCCTTGGGACCCTGCACCCATGTAGGAGACCTGGAGGAAGTTCCTGGCTCCTGGTTTCAGATCAGCACAGCACCAACGGTTGCGCTCACTTGGAAAGTGAAACATTGGATGAAAGATCTTCCACTTGTCTCTCCTCCTCTCTGTATATCTGACTTTGTAAAAAATAAATAATTCTTAGAAAAAATATTCCTCTCTATTATTTTAAGAGGGTCTGTATTTATAGTTTCTCTCTCAGCCATGGGGTTATTTGTGTTTACTAGTGACATCAGTTTATGTTCATTAATTTTGTACCCTGAAACCCTGGCAAATTCTCGTATGAGCTCCTATAGACGTATCAGCTAATGCGCAGGCTCCTTAGCTGTCATGGAAATACAAAGGGATACCACACTGAGGTTCCTCCTAACTCCAGTGAGACTGGCCGAAATCAGCACTCTACGAGCAACACCTGCTGGTATGGGTGTGGGGAGAAAGGTATCGCCCTTCACTGTCAGTGGCACTGTAGGCAATCACTGTGGATAGGGCTAAGAGAACGGAAAATCGGTCTGCCATATGACCCAGCTATCCCACTTCTGGGAAAATATCCAAATGAAATGAATCAGAATATGCGGAAGAGGTCTGTAATCCTGTATGTACAGCAGCATAATCTGCAATAGCAAAGACATGGAAGCAACACAGACGCCCATCCAAAGAGGAGTGGATAAGAATCGGTGGTATCTGCAGGCTATCAGCCAGTTGTCCCAACAACATTTACTGAAGAGGCCTTCCCATTTGCTTGGATTGTCGTTGGTCTTTTTGTCAAAGATTAATTGGCAGTATCTGTGTGGGTTCCCTTTTGGTGCTTCTATTCTATTCCATTGATCTTCCTCTCTATCTTTGTGCCAGTACCAGGCTGTTTTGATAACCACTGCTCTATAGTATGTCCAGAGGTCTGGAACTGTGATTCCCCCTGCTAACTTCTTATTCTTTAGGATGGTTCTAGCTATTCGTGGTTTTTTTTGTGTTTCCAGATGAATTTTTGAATCATTGTGTCTAGTTCTGTGAAGAATGCTTTGGGCAATTTGATTGGCATTGCATTGAAAGTGTATATTGCTTTTGGTAGTATAGACATTTTAATGATGTTGGTTTTACCTATCCAGGAGCATGGAATGTTATTCCATCTTTTGAGGTCTTGTTCAATTTCTTTTTTTGAGTAGTTTGTAGTTTTCTTCGAATAGGTCTCCTACTCTTTTAGTTAGATTTATTCCCTGATATTTCATACTTTTCCCCACTGAACTTATCTGGACAATAAGATGCTGGACTTTATGCTAGGTATATGCTTGCAATGAAGGAATCTCAACTGAACTTGAACTGAGGTTATGCAGCAAGGTGGAGGAATCCACTATGGGGGGAGGGGTGTGGAAGGGGTGGGGGAAATCCCCAGTGCCTATAAAACTGTATCACATAATACAATGTTAATAACAATAATAAAAAAATAATCTATGGTACATCTACCCCATGGAATACTACTCAGTCATCAAAATAATGAAATTCTACCATTTGGAACCAAATACTTCCTAATCCCCAATGATAAATAACATATGTTCTATCTATAAGGCAACTTTCATGCAAAATACAAGATCAGTAGCTCTTTCAATTCTGCTTTTGCTGCATCTTATGCTACATCTTACAGATTTTTTAAATTTTTGTCTTAATTTTTATTTCTTCAGAAAGATTTCTTTTTTATTAATTTCTTCACTGATGCTTATGTTATTCAATAGCATCATTTTCTACAAGAAGATTTTTGATTTTCATTTCTTCCATGACACATTGCTCATTCAGTAGCATGTTATTTAGCTGCATAGCATTACAAATATTTTAACTTTCTTCCTGTTGTTGTTTTATGGCTTTCATTTAAGGGGATATTTGTAGTAGCTATAGTAGATACTGTCATAACCAGCTGTGAAAATGCAATGTGGTATGCATCTCTACTTGCAAATCAAATATGAACTCAAAAGGAAACTACTGAATATATCTTGACAATAGGGTACTGGACTCTATGTCATTGTCCATAACTTCAGTGTCAGGATACACATAAATAGCAGACTGATAGAATTATGGCTCGTTATGAAGGACTAGACTATTGTAATTTATAGGGGAAATAAGTGGTGAGAAGGGTATTTGGGGAGGGTGGAGAGAATCCTAGAACCTATGGAATTGTTATCATAAGGTAATAAAATAAAATAAAAATGTCAAAACAGTATCTAACTATGAAGGGGCTGATGACCATACTAAGTTTTTCCATGAACATTTCTTGCAATATTAACCAGCCCACCATGGGATGATTGTGTTTCTAGAATATACAATACTATGACTATAATTATTTGATCAATACATTGATGAAAGTTGGCCATCCTAGTAAGAACACAGTTGTAAAGAAGGAAGGTGATAGCCTTAAAAAAAATACTATGGTAACAGAGGTTGATACCAGAACATGCTTCTTTAAACCTCAACACATCAGCCTAGCTGAAAAGGGGGTACTGGAATCTGTACCTGAACTATGGTTCTGAGAATCAGCATTAGGCAGGAAGATGGTCAGTGACAAGCCTTGAAGGTAACAGCCCACAACCAACAATCATCAAAGAATAAAATCCTAATAGAAAATCAAGCATGTGGTCTAAACTAATTCAGCGGTGGGCTAAATGTCTGGATCATAAGACTGAAGCTCAATGCCTTGCAAGGAAAAGAAACTCATCACGTAAGGATCTGTCAGCACATGTAGAATGATTACATGATGAATAAGCTAATATTAAAAAAGAAAGAAAGGAAGGAAGGAAGAAAGAAAGAGAGAAAGAGAGAAAGAAAGAGAGAAAGAGAGAAAGGGAGAAAGAAAATGGTACTGTAGACCTCACTTTGAGCAGCTGCTCTGCGGTGTACAGGCCATAAATTCCCCCATGGGGTACTGTAGCTTAGCTGGCATAAGTACGTGGAGGACCATGAACTTGAAATTTAGCACACATCAAAAACATCAGAAGGGCAGCCCATTGCTAGCCCTAGGAAATAAAACTCAATGATTTGGGGCAGTAACCAATGACTCAGTTTCCCACAAGTTCACAAAGTGGGACCAATGGACTGGGAAACTGCTACTGTGAGCATTTCCAATCTCTTTAGAATCACAGTGGAACAGTTGGAATTAGCAAGCGATTTCCTCACAGTCATTACTAACTTCTATACAAAGCAGTGAAGAGTGGTTATCATTTGAAGGTGCTGTCTTTGGGATCATTTTGTACACAGCACTAAAGCAGTACGTGCATGTCCATTGGTATCACGGTAAAGATGTTTGAGAAGTGTTAACTGTTGCCACCACAAATGATTGATAACTTTTAGTAAATAAAGAACTCCAGTTGAATCTTGGGAGATTTAAGATTTCGCCTTTCTCCACTCAGTCTAGTAGGTAAGGAACCAGAGATTTTATCTCCAATTTTGAAAATCCTGTAAGTAGTTTTCAGTTTATGTTCACTAATACTTCATCTTCATCTATTCTTTATTTCTGTAAATTCTACTCACTACTCACAGCTTTATCCCTGGTTTAATTTACTCTTTCCATAAAGTGTCAGTGTTTAGTAATGTTTAATGTTTTGGGAGAACTTCTAGCTTTTGTCTCCCAACTTGATCAATTTTAGAAAATTTCCTCTACAATATAATCCAAAGTTCTCTCTCATGCTTCCCATATTTATTGTATTTTCTCACATTTTATTTGTTCATTCAGAAGTTAGAGTTGCAGGCCCAGCACAGTAGCCAACCAGCTAAAGTCCTTGCCTTGCACACACTGGGGTCTAATAAATGAGCTAGTTCATGTTCTGGCTGACCTGCTTTCCATCCAGTTCCCTGTGTGTGGCTTGGAAAAGCAGTCAAAGATGACCCAAAGCCTTGGGAGACCCAGAAGGAACTCCTGGCACCTGGCTTCAGATCAGCTCGGTTCTGGTTATTTTAGCTATTTGGGTAGTGAATCAGCGGATGGAAGATCTCCCTCTCTTTCTCTCCTTCTCTCTGTATATCTGACTTTCCAACAAAACTAAATAAAATTTTAAAAAGTAGTTAGAATTATAAATATACAGAGAGAAGCAGAGGGAGACCTACTCAGTGGGTTTACTCCCCAGTGATTGAAACTTGCAAGGGTGGCCCAGGACAAAGCCAAGAACCTGGTACTCCATCTGAGCCTCCTTCATGGTTTGCAGGAGCCCGAACACTTTGAGGTGTCTTTGCTGCATTTTGTGGCCATTACCGAAGAGCTGAATAGAAAGTGGAACATCTGAACTGTTCTTGAACACAGGTTCCTCTGTCTTCATATGGGATCCCAGCATTGGAGGTGCTAGCTTTTACTTTTTTTTTTCCTTCCAAAATATCAATTTCTCCATTTTATTCCAGTGAACCATATTCTTGTTTTTCACAGGTTTTGTGTTTTCCTACTTCTCTAAATATATTAACTTTAATTTTTCTTCCTCTCTCATGCACCATAATTTTTTTTTTTTGTCAAGCATCTTTCTGTAGTTGGTTTCTGATCATCTTCCATCTTGCAAGTCTTTAGAGAAACAGGGTAAGTGTTTCCTGTTTGTTCACAGTGATGACTGAACTGCTATAAATTGGATTGAAGCTTTCAGGAACAGGGGATAAGCTTGTCCATAGGACAGCTTCATATTCAGGCAATCATACAAGTAACCATTTTTTCTCAGCTACAGACACAATCCTAGTTTGCCTTGTCAAGAGGCAAGTGTTGCACGGCTTAAGAAAGGCAGCCTGTAGCAGGCAGGCATTCTATACCTGGATAATGCTAACTCTGTGTTAACTATACAAGTACACCATCATACTTGCCTATTCTATGCTTCTTTATTTTAAATTTAAGGAATGAAAGGAAAATGACTATCATGCCACCACAGGAAAACACTGGTTAGGGCAGACCTGCCACCATTGTCAGGGTCACACTTGCATGGAAAAGATGTGCATTGTCCAGGACCAGGGTATTGAGGGTAGTTCACAATTGGGGCAACTGAGGGCGTGTCATGGTAGGGGTCCATAAGGATTGCTCTGACTAGGCATTAGCACCCACAAGTTCCCACAAGAACTGGGGCTGGAGGCAAGCTGTGTAAGGCTAAGCCATAGCACCTTACAGCACAACACAAAAGTAGGGCTAAGAGTAGGCCAAGTAGGGGTTTCTCTGGATTGTCCCAAATAGGCTGCAACACTGACTAGTGCATGTGGAAGCCTGAGGCTGAGGGCAGGACTGACCAGAGAGCTGTACACGTGGGTATGTGTGATGTCTGGTACACAGAATGAAATGAGCCCCATCCTGCACCCAGGTATCCCACAAAAATATTGTCTAAGGACCAGCCAAGTGAAGATTCTTAGGGGAAATTCTCAACTAGACTATTACACTCAATATGCAACTTTAGAAAATCACAAACATGTGGTCTGGCCCCAGAGCATGTGTTGCAGGACTGACAAACCTTACTTGCCGACCTCATGCAGGAATGGTAAGCCTACCAACATGGACACAAAATACCAGGCAGACAACTCATTGAAGCCAACATAACGCTTCAAGCACTCATCAAAGCTGGAGAGAAGGACTGGTAAAACAACCCTCCAGTGAGACTCAACAGCAAGCATCTAGGTCTGTGGGTACACAGAGGTAGACACAGACAGGCAATAGGCTTTAGAAAAAGTTAATCACCTTTGCTATAATGAAGTTAACAACTCCACATAATGAATAAGATCTTCAAGGAAGACTCTCAGAACATTCTTCCCTACCTTTGAGCTTCAAAGGCAACACCAAATGAACATTTCCCTGGGTACATTTTATCTTTCCTTGCCTCCCCGACATTCCACCTCTCCCCTTGAGGACATAGAGTTGAACACTGAAACATTTATCTCACCCTCCCCACCCCAACTCTTACCCTTTCAGTCCCAATCAGAGGCCCACATGGGTCTGCAAACCTTTTACCCTTGTAAATCTTAATTTAAATAAATATTTTTTAAAGTAAACCCTTTATCAATGATGGCATCTCTGAAAGTCTGAATACTGCATCCCTCCTCCACTTTCTGCTCCTATATGGAGACAGGAATGTCTCTAAGAACTCTGGATGACTAGGGAGACGATTAAAGTTAGGCATTTCATTGCCCAGTATGCAGATTGCACCTCAACATCCTTGCACTGATCTTTGACACCCTTGGGTTCCATTTACTATATTAAGCAGTAGTGTTGTACAAGAGCAATAGTAATCTACAAAAAGTGTATATTCACAATGCGACAGCATTCTCAGCAAAATATAAGACAGAAAGTAGCGGTTATAAGACAAAAAAGTCACTCTTGATGAATTACTCCAGGAAAAATCCTTAGACAAGTTGTGAGGACTTTGAAAGGATAATTCAGAAAGAGATTCATGTGAAAATTTGAATTGAAGTCAGAGTAATTACAACAAGCTACAGATGTCTCAAAATATTAGCTTTTGTTTAAAAATGGAAGATGAAAGTGAATTCTCAGTACAGCATTTGACTCTGAAGTTTACAGATATTTTAGATTTATTTTCTCTTTTAAACTTTCTTATTAATATAAGGGGAATAGATTGCACTGCTTTATGATGTTTGGGGGCTTTAAAAGGGAAGGATAATAAATGTGGCTAGTCAGCTCATGCTTAAATAAGCACACACTTTTACTGCACGTGACATTTTCCAAGCCACAAGAATTCTGCTGAGTCCTAGGGATACTTTGAAATCACTAGTTGTGCGAAAGTAGCACTCTCCCTTGTGAAATTTCATTTCAACATTTCAGCTGGCAGTGGCTATCCAGTCTGACTTGCTAGTCTTCGATGCAGTGCTCTGGTTGCATCCTGCAAGCAGCAGCTCAGAACAGCCACTGACAACATTATTTTCCACACTTCAGCGTGCACCAAAGGATAATTTGCCAAATGTAGGGAGATATGTGACAACCACTCTGCACTCCTTCCAAATCATCCATCCTTTCTACTTTGCCCATCTTCCACACAGGAAGATGTGTGAGCAGTGTGCAAGAAGAGGATGCAAGCGGGGATTCTTGACAAAGCATAGTGCCTGTCTGAAAGCTCAGGTAAATGTCGGAGAAACTGCTAGTTCTATGAGAGCAGTACTGCCAGTATAGCTGAAATGACTCTGACACCTGACTGCCAATCCAGAACTTGGATGCCACAGAGCTAAGGATTCTTAGCAGAGTCTCAGTACAAGTCAGAAGAGGAGTTATTTAAAACGTGAGAGACTGAACATACATTCATGTGAATGTGCTGTGAACTTCCCTTCCCCAGAGAAATACCTGTCAGGAGTGAACCTGAGAGAGAGAGAGGGAGAGAGAGAAAGAGAGAGAGAGAGAGACAGAGAGAGAGAGACAGAGAGAATGAGAATAATCATTAGGTATCACCTCTGACATTAGAGGAAAAGAGGGCTCCCCATGCTCAGTATTCTTTTGTTTTATCAAGTAGCTTATGTTTCTTATCAGAATAAATGAACAGGTTGGGTCTCAGCTGGCATAAAGTCATCTGGGATTTTAGTGGCCCACCAAGTGCATTTAATTTCCATGAGAACATCACCTCCTTCCTGCTCAGGGACACAACACAGGTGCATCCTGGAAGGTGGGTGTTGTGAGAGACAGGCAGGTAAAGAAACTACAGCACATTGCATTGCTGTAAAGACTCCAGCTCGGCTAGACCTAAACCCCTGCCTGTTCACACCATATTGCAACGAGAGATGATGAGTTGAAAAGTGAAGCTAACAGAGTTTTAATACACAGCCTCACTGGTCCTTTGCTATATTTGGACAACTGATTTAATCTTTGTGGGTGCAACTGTTCTCATGTGTGAAAAGGGCAGACACCAGCACCGACTCCAGACTCCAATGTCCAGTCCAGTTAAGAGCTGACATCACTCATTACAGTACCATGTCACATAGCAGAACTTTATAAGTATGAGGACATTTTTAACACTTTGTGGAAACATGACATTAAGTGATAAGCTTATCTTGCTAAAAACAGCTTTGAGCTATACCCAAGGGTTTTTCATAATGCACATTTTATGAGCTTTTGAAGCTCTCCCATATGCACGAATTTCAAAGGTTTCCACCAAAATAAGCTTCTCTTTCAATTGGTTTTCTAAAAACTCTTGGAGCAGTCTCATGTTCAGTTCTATTGTCTGTATTAGAGATTGAGAAAGGCCTCATGTGGGTGATGGTGGGAACTGAAATGGAGATCTCTAGAGTAAGGTTTTTCTACTTTAAAGTTATGTGTTTATTTGATATTAGAATCACAGTGAGAGAGGAAGATGATAAGAGAGAGAGATTTTACATCTATAGTTCATTCCACAAAAGGCCGTAACAGCTGAAGCCAGGCCAGGCCAGAGGCAGGAGTTAGGAGCTTCATGTGGAACTCCCTCATGAATGTCAAGGACTCAAGGACTTGGGTCATTGCTGTCTCCCAGAGTGTAAATTATCAGAAAACTCTGGGAGGGCCAAGACTTGTACTGGCCATCTGATTTGGGACGCATATGCAGCAGGCAATGATATAACTCCCGTGGCTCACACCTACTCCTTCACTGGACCTACAAAATCTGGTTGGCAGTCAGTCCAGGGTGGAATTCAGACTCTGATTTCTAAATATCAAGAAGCGAAACCACTAACTAAAATGGAAGTGCGTCTGCTGTGATTATCAATGAAAAGAAATAGTGAGAATTTAAGATTTACCTGCTGCCCAAAGGAAAACCAACCCTGCGGAAAGTTGAGCCAAACCTAAAGGCAGGCCCTCTGTGACGATGGCTTCACAACTTAAGATGTCCTTATGTACAGGTCAACTGCTCAGAGAGGGAGAAAAACACCTCTTTTTTTCTTTTTTTTCTGTGAAAAGCTTTCTTTGCATAGACACTGATTCCTTAACCCCTAAATTTATAGTTAGAATTCATGTCCAAATGTTAAATAGTCAATCACCCATTCTCTGCACATCTGGCTTAAGAAAAGAAAACTCCCCACATTTCCTTTAACCATCCACTTCTTCAGTATGCTTGTGATGAAACTTCTTTCACTTGTTTGAACTGGGTTTATCCAAATTATTACAAATATGACATTATTAATGCTTCACAACACTCCAGTAAGACCTGTCATTCAGACAGTTATCCCAAATCTGCAGACACAGAAACCAAGGCACCTCCTAAGTGCCTTTTCTATTTAAAATCAGGGAAGCATCACAAGGGCAGGTAACTGTTACACCAGATCTCGGGCCTGGCATGACAGTTCAATGGCTAAATCCTCACCTTGCAAATGCCGGGATCCCACATGGACAGTGGCCATTGTTCCAGCTATTCCATGTCCCATCCAGCTTGCTGTCAATGGCCTTTGAAAGTGGCAGAGGATGGACTAAAGCCTTGGGACCTTGTACCTGCCTGGGGCACCTGAAAGAAGTACCTGGCTTCTGCCTTTAGATCAGCTCAGCTCAGCTTCGACCTTTAGAACCATTTGGGGATTGAACCAGCAGGAGGATCTTTCTCCCTGTACATCTGATCTGACTTTTCAATAAAAATAAATAAATCATAAATTACTACTAATATTTATACCTAGTCTCAACCCAGAATCAAAAGCAACCATTTGCTTGAGAAAAATCAGCTGTTGCTCATTTTTCAGCCTATCTTTGAAGAATTGTTTACGCTGGGAAAATGCAGTGTCGAGGCCTAAAGGTCTTAAAAAATATACGATGCCACTCCACAGCTCTGCTTTCTGTACAGTATTATGACTCCCACGTGTACTTGGCCACTTGAAAAAATGGACCTAAAAACACATCTGGGTCTGACCTTGTGACACAGCAAGTCAAGGCCCCACCTAGAAAGCCCACACCCTCATTCCCATGCCTGGGTTGAGTCCCAATGCTCTATGTGCCTCTCTTTCTCATTCTGGCTTTCAAATAAATGACTAAATATTATCAAATGATGATTTTGATACAAAACCAGAAAGCTACAGACACAAGGATGCTTGGAAATGTGAGAGACCGTCCCCTGGAGCCTCACCCACTTGGTCTATGCTGGAGCTCACAAGTAGGCGGCACACCATGTCCCTGGGGGAAACTCCTGACAACTGTCTTGGCACACCTAGGGGTCAGCCTGATCTGATCATGGTTTCCTGGCTGTCTTAAGAGTGGAGACAATTAGTGCAGCCGTAGCAGCTGCCACTTCCTGATGTCATAACCAGTGATCCTGAACATTACCTGTGGGAAGAGATCTCAGCCCCATCCTCATGCCGGTCCTCTTATGTGCCATTTTGTCCACATGCTTTCCAAATTCTGCCACTTATCTTTTTCTTTTCTAAATTAGTAATGGATGCCTCAATCTTAAGATCCTAGGTTCTACTAGGTACCTCGCAAATTGAAAAACTGTTTCTCAAATATAAGGAAAATGAGACTATTTCCATCAAAAGTATAAATACTAGTGAATTGTATCCTTGGAAAATTGATTGAATTTATTCATTTGTCTGAAGGGAACACATGTCCTGAATTTGCTTTATTTGTGAATTTTTCATCAAGTGGGAATTATCATAAAGGGAAAGGAAATGATAAATTCATCATTAATAAAACCACAGTATTACAGTTTTGTAAAAGTTTTGCAGCTCGCTATTCAGAACGGCAGTGTAAAAACATTGTCACATATAATTGATATACATTTTTATGAACTCCCCAAAGTCATCTAGTCATTAATTTTGTGATTCACATATGCCACTTCTCCTCAAGTGCTAGAAAATAGACACCTGTTTATATAGCCTGTATTTATTCTGGGTGTTTCAATGTGATGAGGAGTGCAGCAAAGAAGAGGATTTCTGTGGCAAGTGTCCTGAAATTCAGATATACATGGGATCTTCTCTTCTATACTTAATGGATTCCAGCACAAGAATAAAAAAATCACCACCGCCAAGTGAGGCAAATTAATTCAGTGCATTTGAGACTTCAGTGGAGGATCAACACTGGACCAGAATACCAACTGCAACTCATCAAGTAAAAACTAACCAAGGTTTTGGCTGTAGGTTGGCTCAGGTGGGACCCGCGTGAGCCTGAGCTAATACCTGGGGCGGGGGTACTTCTGGTCTCTCAATCTCAGCCTGGAACCCTCACTGGGCTCCAACACACAAACATTTACCAATTTTGCAGAGGAGAGCAACCAGGAAGGTCTGAGACGAAAATCAATGAAGCTCAAGAGGCTGGGTGCCTGATCTGTCACGAAGCTAAGTGCAGTATTGTCCTTGGAGGGCACCATGTCTACATAAATAGCTGACAGTGACAGACTGAGGTTCTTGGTCACAGGGTAGGGTTTCTGGAAGATGTAAGTAACCAATGTTCAAGCTTCCAAAACAACAGAAACCTTTGCAAAACATAAGAGGAAAAAATACAGTCTAGAGAACCATAATGTCTTATATTTTTCTGGGCACTGGGTATTGTACAAGGAATTGTAGTAAACTCAACATGATTCCTCTCAAATTTTTGAAAGGGCAAGGAATCCCATTATTATTTATAAATGTAAAATTGGAACACTACAGAGGCTGAACAAGGTGACCCAGCCTGAAAGGGTGTCCTAGCATTTTCTGATGTTTGAGCTCTGTTTACAAATTGCAATGTGTGAATGCCAGCATTACTCAACTCCAGCCAACTATCTCCAGAAACAAAGATGCAGTGCCATTCTTTCAGCATAGTGCAAAGAGCGATCTACTGACCCCATGATCCTTGCAGATTTTCAAGTTAGAATGTCCTGATCTCTCTGGCGAGAAAAGAGTGGACTCACAGTCACTGAGAGGGCTAGATATCATTCTCTATGGGGTTTAACAAGAGATCGGACTGGGGCCAACACAGTGGCATAGTAGGTTAATGTTCTGCCTGTCATCCTGGAATCCCATGTGAGTGCTGCCTGTGTCTCAGCTGAGCCACTTCCAAGACAGGCTCTTGTATGTGGCTTGGGGAGGCAGCAGAATATGGTCTATGTACTTGGGCTCCTGTACCCATGTGCAAAACCCAGAAGAAATTTCTGGCTCTTGGCTTCAGATCAGTTCAAATCTAGCAATTTCGTAAGTGAGTCAACATATAGAAAAGTGATCTCTCTCTTTCTGACTCTGTACTCCAAATTAAATAAATAAATAAGGACAAATGCAAATAAATGAAAAGCAATCTGTGCCAAGTATGAAAAAAGCCAGTGGATTCTAACCCCTGACTCATTTTTTTTAGATGTGTAGGCATTGATATTCAGTGACAGTAAGTGACAAAGATTTGCACAAACATACATTTCTTGAGAAGCAATCTCTATAGTGCAATGCCCTGGATGGTACTCAGCCACTACCATGGAGAAATGAGGCAACAACAACTAGATAAAATTCACTTGGCAGGAACTACAACATGTCTCTGTACATGTTTCTCATGCCATCTGCCAGTTATGCCATAGTAAAGCATACATTCCACCTTGTCTCGTATTGACTGTTTGAGCCCTTGCAAGCTGGAGCACCTGCAAAGATTTTCTCCCTGGGGAGTGAGAATCATAACATCAGCCTCTCCCTTAATTCTGTGAATAAATGAGATAGTCTTGGACGCAGGAGGATTATCAGTGTGATGTGAGCAGAGATATTGCATGTTACAAGTGAATGTGATCAGAGTCCATCCAAATAGTCTTCAGGCAATGTAGATTGTTGAACCATCCGAATCCTGACATGTCCTCCCTGGATCAAGGCTGCCCTTCAGTTTGCGTTTTATCTCTTTGCAGTAACCGGGTGTAAGGGAAAGGCTTCCCATGGAACAACATAGCATGCATCTGGCAGCAAACCTTGCCAGGAAGAATGCAGAAGAATCAGAAATCATGATTGAATGATCCTTTGCCATGAATGATGTATGGAATGTTCCCGATTCCCCATGATAACCTCTGAGTTGGTGGCATCTAGAACATAATCAAAACTGTCTTGTGTTTCCTAATTCTATTGCAGATCTTTTTCACCTTTTGAACATTCAATAACAGTTCCAAAAAATAGTAAAGCTGCATATTTATGAATATTTCTGGGGAGATTGAGAATACTAGTTCATTTTACTAAAGATCAAGGAAAATGTTCTGCACTTAGCACGCGTGTTTCAATAATGACATTTTCAAGTGTAACCATATGCATCAGACACTGTGACAGTATTGATTGTGGTTAATCATCAGATTGATTCAAGTGTTTTGCTTCAGTCACTTTCCTTGGAGATCTTCACCCTCGGAGATCTAACATCCCCTACTAATCAGAATAAAGGACTGTAATTTGATGTGGTAGGTGTGTTTAAACATATTTCAAGTTGAAAGAATTCTCTTATGAAGAGTAGGATCATATGTATTATATATATATAACATAGCTGTATTATATGTGTGTGTGTATGTTCAAGATACTTAGGGCAAGAAATTAAAAGTGAAAAACAGTTTATAATTAATAATACCAAGTTCAGTTCCTACCACCACTCTCTCCAGCCTCAGTGCTAGTAATTTGTAAAGCTTGGGTCAGTCTCTTTATAAACCTAATTTCGTTAATTCTTCTTGGCTGTTACTCTTTCATCTTCTTACATTGTATAGTCTAGACTCTGTTATTTTTGATGGAATTGATGGAGTGATCCATACATCCAGTACCACTGGGACAAATGGAGGAATGGCCTCAAGGTGATTTTCAATGATTTCTTCTCAACCCCAGGCCTCAACACTCCTGGTATCCCCAACCCTTGAGCACCAATCAGTGGAAGAAAATATGCTAATTAGGCTCTGAGAGCCTGTTTACAAACATACAATTAACATATGGATATTAGTGGAAGAAACTGAAATATGTCACCATAATCGACATGAATATTTTTAAACTATAGACAATCTAAAGGCAGAGAAGCTCTACCTTCTCTTTCTATGCCTCCAAGCTTCTCAAAGAAGGTCAGTGTCTTCCTATACTCTAGTCCCCATTCGCATCTAAGAAGAGAGATGTGAAATTCTGCTTGATAACCTGCCCAAATCATGGACACCTTGGGAAACCACAAGTGGCTTTGTTCCCACAGATTCAACTTCCCTCAATCACCTTCCTCTAATACCTAGAATTTTTCTTCTTTTGTCTAGTCCCTTCTTCAAATTTCATTATTCCTTGTTAAGATATGGCAACACCCTAAGCCACCACGTTTAGTGACTTTTCAACAGTGGTGCCCAATGAATATCTGTATATACTCACTTGCTTTTCTCCTGTTAATCTGGTGTGACAAGAGTCTTGTCCCAATCACAGAGTTGTAAGGCTTCAGGGAAGAAGTCCAGTCCGAACTCTCAAGTCCGTAGGCTTGGTATCCATGGAGAGAAGACAATGGTTCCTGGCTTGTGATGTCATTGAGACCCAGAGCAGCCTAGGAAAGCCTGAGATGGCAGTGTATTGCATTGTTGCATAAGCACACCCTTCTCAAGCCCCAATTAAAGGCCATGATGGGAAAAGGCTCCTGCTATTGTTCAGGTGCCTCCTGCCTACTTGTCTTGCTTCCTGCAGATGGACTCTGAGGTCAGAGGTAGCAATCCCTCTTCATTATCCTTTCCTTCTCTGGCCCAATTTCCCTGAACCGGGCCCATGTATATTTGTATTACCCTCTGAAAAAAAAGTACCACTTGCTTAAACCATGCTGGTACCTGTGCTTAAAATGCTTTTTGTTAAGAAGTACGGACCTAGAAAATAAATATTTCCCCCCAAACCTAGACGAAGACAATTTGTTCAGATAATTTACACTCATAATATATATGGGAGCATACTCTTATGTTGAAAATATTGTGTTTAGTACATTCTGCTTATAAAAAATAAATTATTTGCAAATGTAGTCAATTTGGACTATTAAAATGGCATATTTAAGCCTCATTGATTGTAATCAAGAGTAGTCCGTCTTTCACACTTTTGGAGGCTGCAAAGACATGTCAATTATTGTGGTTACTGTGGGATGTACTGATTCCTCACTGGGGCCTCACAGTGCAGAGAGGTAGAGAGCTCCCTGGGGTCTCATTTATAAGGACAAAATACCATTCATGAAGGCTCCCTCATGGCATAATCACCCCCATAGCACACTGTTTCACCTCCTAACACCATCATGTCAGTGACTAGATCATAGTCAGTTTCACAGGGACAAAATTATGTAGATCCCACAGCAATTGCACAGGTCATTATTAACCTACAGGTATTTTCTGTGGAAATTAAAAATGTGCTGAAATGAACTAGCATGAATTAAGACATGTTAAGAAACTAAGATGCAATTACTTAGTTTCACTTCAACTTTAACCAATCTGTATCAGCATTTTACTTATAGCTAACTCATGAGCTTAAAAATAGTCATATTTCCAGTCACACACCTAAAAATCTATAATAAAATTATTGCTAAGAGGCCATTGTTTGTACCATAGGGTGTTTTGATTATTTCTTAATTTGTTTTAAGTAAAACAGACTGAGATATAGAATCAAATTTATTCAAAATAGAAGAGAAGTGTTCATTCAGCTATTGAAGACAATCCACACTGGAGGGAAGTTTACTGGTGTGTGTTTGTGTGTGTGTATGTGATTATATGTGTCTACATTCTGAATTATATGTTTGAACTCTTTTTCTGTGGTTAATAATTGTTTTCCCCTCAGAAACACACACACAACATACTCTCTGTGTTTTACATTTTATTATAGGATATAAACATTATATCTATATATTATATTTACACATGTTTGTTTGCATAGACTTGGAAGCTGAGTGGTAGTCACACACTTAAACATGTTTTGCCCACTGGTTCATTCCTCATATTACTCCCACAGCTGTGTCTCTTTCAAATTGAAGCCAGGATCCAGGAACTCACGTTGGTCTCCCCCACAGGTGACAGGGCTCTAAGTACTCGGGTCATCCTGTCCCCCTTTCCAGATGCATTACTAGAAAGAGGGTAGGAAGCAAAACAGACTTTCTGAAACGCATGTGGGTTTCCCAAGGCAGACTAATCTGTCCTGCCACAGCACTCATCCCTCCTTTTTCCTTTTAATTTTTTGACCTGCTTTTTTCTGGTCTTCTTTTCCCCTCATTTCATCTCTCGACTGCATCTTGTTACATTTGCCTCGGAGAACTCTTAATTTCTTCTGCTGCACGCAAGCTAGATCACACCAGAAATATCCAAGGTTTATTAAGGAGTTTTTATTAACCAAGCTTGCTGATAACAGGGACCTCTAGAAATAGTAAATCACAAGTCCATATGGCAATACAGTCAATTGTAACCCCAAAAGGAACAAATAGTCATTACCCTCAAGTCCATCCATTAAACTGAAGACCTATGTCCCAACTTTCCCAACAATATAAGTTATCTTAAGAGACATACACTGTTTAACCTGGACACACTTACAAAGCTGCAGACATTCACCTTTTCCTGGCTTCTCTGCCCACATTCCACTACTGCTAGGCCTCACGACTCTGGGATTTCCTGATAGTACACAAATTAGAAATACAAAGCATCTTAGCATTGCTATCTTCACTGTCCTGCCAAAGCAGTGAACATGAACCATGCTCAGGGGCTACCTGTCCTCAGAGTCTGTCCCTGGGAAGCCAGAGAACAAGCAGGTACTGGGGAGACCAAGAGTCAGAGTGCCAGAGTGATGAAATTGATGAGTCCCTCCTTACCGTGAGCCTTTCTAGGGGCTTGTGAGGGAAGTGGTTACACAGCAGTGCAATACCACCCCTCTCAGGTTGCAGGTGATGATAGGTGAGCATTACAGGTGGGCAGGAGGGAACACCAGATGGTGCTGGTGGGGGAGCGGGGGGTAGGTAATGGCTTTCAAACCCGTGATCCTGAACTAGCTGCTTACCTCACCATACTTTTATGAACAATATAAACATAATCACAAATAAAATGTTCAAATTCTGTTAACAATATGCTTTTGCTGACAGCTTATAGGTATTAACCAGTTATGATTTAAAGCTAAGGTTAAGAAAAAGAAAAGGAATAAGTAAGAAGTGAGCAATAACCCTTTTGTTGAAATATTCCCTTCCAATAAATTATAATAGGTATGCACATAAAATAAGCCATGAAGAAGATAAAGCGAGTTTGTCAGTCAGTGTGCTAATAGACAAACCAAAATGCTCCTGTTGTGCCGGTTTTTGAAACCCCCAGATAATCATCAAGTCTGAAGTCGGTGCTGAGGCAAAAAGGTGGTTTATTCAGGTTAGCCTAGGTCTCCCAGCCACCTCCTCCAGCCCAATAGGGCTGGGCGGGGGAGGGGCAGCCGCAGCTGAGGCTGCAAGGATCCACAAGGAGGACAAAAGAAGCGCGAGCCAGAAGAGCCAAGGGAAGGCCGAGAGCCCAAGCCCCCCAGTTCTTATACATTTCAGGCTATTAATTATACAGTCATGACTTAGCAGGCTTCTATTGGTGGGTTTGAAACAAGCAACTTTCAAAAAGTACAAATTGATAAGCTATTGGGCTGTGAATCTTATCAAACACCAGGTACCTCCTTCCTGAGGAGTGGTCTGCCTACGTGACCTGCCAGGTGTCCTGCCGGGTGTCACGTAGACTATCAGGCCTGAGGTTCACACAGCCCCCAGCCAAGCCATTAAGGCAGAATCACAAAAGGCAGAAAATGCCTAGGTTCTTCACTCCGTTCGTGTCTTTCTGTTTTGGGGGCACAAATGATCGTTGTGAGTCTGATATTCTTTACAAGGCCAAATGAGGGACAGACAAAAAGTTATTGCAGCCAGCAGATCACATCCATTAGAAATGGTTGGAATCAGTGCAAGGCAGCCATATAAGAAGAATGAGCTAGACTAGCTTTTCTAATGAATAAAATATGAGGAATTTCACAATTACCCACAGCAGAAAGAAGAGGCCAGAGGATCAACAGTATAATGATAGCAATAAAAATCGGATTTTGTGTGCTGTTTCCTATCTCGTATTTCCAATTCTGAATAATATTTGTTAACCACCCTCCTGCTTATGCTTATTTGCAGGAGTATATAAGATAAAACGGAAGCAAGGGTAGATTTCCTGCTTTCAAGGACTTTCTGTTCCTTGACAACCCACAAAGGTCATTTAATTATTCTAAAAGTTATTCCACCATTAGAAAATTTATAGAAGTGGTAATTTCATTTTTTGAGCCAAGCTATATAATTTAAAAGGAAAGTTTACATGTTAAAAATTAGATTATATGTCCAATTGATATCACTGAATGATTTCATGTGTCGTAGGTAGTAATTTTCCGAAGAAATGACTGAAAACCTTGGCCATTGTCTACTCAGAATTACAACCACTGATTAATATGTTTACATATTGCAAGTGGCAGACACAAAGAAATAGTTTGTGAAATAATAGAGACAAAGAAACAGAAAGAAACCAAATGAAAGCTTGTCCGACATCTACTTAAAGACAAAGATGACAAGGTTGTACAGTCAGCATGTATTAAAACACCAGTAAGTATTTGATTGGATGTATGCTTATTCAGGGTGCATGTTTTTGTACTAGCATGCCTCTGCATACTGCACAAATGTAGGAGGACAATGGATGAGAACTGTAGGAAGTTGACTGATTAAGAGAGGACCATGGGAAGCCTTGCCAATGCAGAGCTATGACTTGCTGCGATTCTGTTGGGAACACGCCTGGATCTGTTGATATGGAAATGCACAGGCTAGGAATCTTCAGGTTTACATAACAGATCAAAGAGAGGTGCTTTCACTTGCAGGCAGAGGAGCAGGAAGTCCCAAAGACTCTATCCCCTGTTGCTATTGATATGTAAATTCTTCAAACACTACTTGCTTAAGCCTCAGTGACACTGTCTTCTTTTTTTAAGATTTATTTATTTCTCTTGGAAAGGCAGAGATAGAGGAGGAGAGACAGAGAGGATGATCTTCCATCCGATGATTCACTCTCCAAGCGGCCACAACGGCTGCAGCTGAGCCAATCCAAAGCCAGGAGCCTCTTCCAGGTCTCCCACGTGGTCCCAAGGCCTTAGGCTGTCCTCAACTACTTTCCCAGGCCACAAGCAGGGAGCTGGATGGGAAGTGGAGCTTCCGGGATTAGAACCGGCACCCATATGGAATCCCTGGCATACAAGGCAAGGACTTCAACTATTATGCTATCTCACCAGGCCCAACCCTCAGTCTTTAAAAGCCTGATGCTGTTAATGAACTTCAGCTATTGGCCATCAGTCCATAGGCTATGTGCCTGATTGTGGGTTCTGTGTACTAAGTCCACCACTGCCGGACAATGAACACTCAATAGAAAACACTATCCTCTTTGCATATTGCAGTGATATATACACTCGCAATGCTGCTTTCACAAAGATAAACACTGGTACGAAGGACCATGACTACCACCCATCAAAAACAATAACACGGGCCCGGCGCGGTGGCGCAAGTGGTTAAAGGTCCTCACCTTGCACTCCCGGGATCCCATATGGGCGCCAGTTCTAATCCCGGCAGCCCCACTTCCCTTCCAGCTCCCTGCCTGTGGCCTGGGAAAACAGTCGAGGACAGCCCAAAGCTTTGGGAACCTGCACCCACGCGGGAGACCCGGAAGAGGCTCCTGGCTTCGGATCGGCATAGCATCGGCCCGTTGCGCTCACTTGGGGAGTGAATCATCGGACGGAAGATCTTCCTCTCTGTCTCTCCTCTCTGTATATCCACCTTTCCAATGAAAAAATAATAAAAATAAATCTTTAAAAAAAAAACAATAACAACAACAAAATGTAGTTCTGTTTCTCACAGTCAGGTATATAGATTTTGCAGAGCTCCATTGTTGAAGAAATCACTTACTGCTATGAAAATGAAAAATCTAAGTGATTGATGGTAACATGATATGTTACATTAGCACTTAAAATTGAGGCTAGTAAAACTAACTCTTGGCTCCTGTCAAAATGAACCATTAACCAAGCCTGCTATTTAGGATCTCAGTCAGTCTGAACCGTTGTGGAGGTGTGAGTGGGATCATGCTAGACAAGTCTAGGATATAGTAAACCGTCTTTATTAACCAAGCTTGGTGATAACAGGGACCACTAGAAATTGGCAATCTAGTGTGACTTCAAACCCATAGAGGAACAAGTGATCATTACCTGAAGTCAATCTTTTAAACCAAAGACTTACGTCCCAGTTTCCCAATTAAAAAAAAAAAAGTTATCCTAAAATTTATGCAGTGAACCACCTGGGAACATTGGAAAAGCTGCAGACATTTTTTTTTTTTTTTTCCCCAGGCTTCTTTGCCCCTATTCCATCCATTACTGCTAGGCCTCACCTGTACTGCAACTCTTGAAATCAGCAATCAGAAATACAAAGCATCTTCATGACCTTGTAAGTTTCTGGTTTTTTGTTTGTTTGCTGGTGTTGATTTTGTTTTGTGGCTTTTCACTTGGGATTTGCAGTGTCTGTGCGGTGGAGACTGACATGTCCAAATGTGAGGATGTCATGCAGTGGTCCTGTCTACTTCCAGATCAAGGATGGACTCCCAGTGAGACGAATGGATGTGTCTTGATGATGGGTAAGCTGGACTCTCTGCCATTGTCCATGCCTGCAATGGTGGACTTATGACTGTCTATAAGAAACCATGCTGTTGTAATTATATGGGAGATTTCAGTGGCGGTGGGATGGGAATGGGGGAGGGAGAGGAAAATCATAGAGCCTATGGAACTGTATCATAAAATGATAATGATATGATAATAACATTAAATAGCATTAAAGAAATACAAAGCGTCTTAACATTCAAATCTTTCTTGTCCTGTCAAAGCAGTGAATAAAGGATGAGGAATACAGACACGGGGGCCATGCTCAGGGGATACCTGTCTTCAGACTCTGTCCATGGGAAGCTAGAGAGCAAGCAGTTACTGGGGAGGCCAAGAACCAGAAGGCCAGAATGACGGAAGCATGTGACCAAGAGAGAGAGCCCCTCTTTGTCATGGGCCTGTAAGGGGAGTGGTTACACAACAATGTAATACTTCCCCATCTCAGGTTCCGGGAGACAATCGGTGAGTGTCATAGGTGGGCAGAAGTGACCACAGGTGGTGGGGATGGATGGAGTGGTTTCCAAGCTTGAAACCCTGAACGAGCTGCCTACCCCAACAGTCGAAGATAATTAAAGAGTCTCCCATTGAACAGACACAGCTAATGCATTGTTGGATGCTTTTAGACTCTAGAATCAAGTTAGAGAAAGCAACACATTGCATAATAGAAACAGTGAACAAAAAGTCACATCTCTCAGTGTACCTAGCTTTCCAGGACAGTGTAATTACATAACAGGGTTGATTTCTAGCTGTATGGAAAATATCTCAAGATGAGGGTATTATTTTATCCTGGTTATATCTCAGTTTCTGAAATGCTAAATAATGATCATACACCATCAAATACAATAAAATGGTTGACATTTTAGCAAGTTTTATCATTACTTTAGGTGTAACTATGAAAAATGAACAGTGACCAGCACGACAAAGATGCACTATGGACTGCAATACTCATTGCAAGTTTACAGATATTAAAATGGCAATGCGAATTGTGCTCCAACTGTATTTAAACACTGATTTAAACTGATCAGCATTTAATTTACATATCATGGATGGCTTTTAAATATGAAGTGATGAAATGACCTAATATTTGTTTACTCTTTGTGTACATGTAACTAGAATGAAGGATGATGCTCTGGTTGGTATGTGGCTCAGCGTGCTAAGCTAGCACCTGTAATGTGGACATACCAAATGGGTTCTGATTTACATCCTGGCTGTTCCAATTCGGATCCAGCTCTTGGCTGAATAGCTTGAGTCACACAGTGGATGATGGCCCAAGAACTTTGGTTGTAAATGCAATTAAAGTTCTTATGTACAGCTAATTCCCGCAGCTAAGTCCTTTTACCTTAAACCAAAAACACCAGATGCAATGAGGTACTTTAGGAGGTTTTGTACCAGTAGGGTAAGAATGGCTTGATATGATAGAGAAGAGGAAGAGAGAGGGGGACAGACCTAGGGGCCCATTTGTGTCATGCAAGTGAGCTCTCAAGGTTTGCAGGGGGTGGGGCTGGGGGTGGGGGTACCGGAGTGGGAGGGATTGAGGGCAGGCCCCAGTGATTGGTGCCTGAGATTGTCACAGGTAATTTCCTGAGGGTGATTGGTTAGTGAGCTGGGGATGGGAAAAGGGCCCCGTAAGATATTGGCTGGGTGGGAGATTAGGATTCTCAGGTGAAATACCAGGAAGTTACGTCTGATTGGTGGATTCCTGGAACAGTACCAATTTCATGAACTGTGAGGAGGAAGAAGTGGTTCTGGGTCCAGGATGGCAGGGTCTCATCTCCGTGATGATATTTGAATCACTCCTTACAAACTTCATTTCCTACAGTCACAAAAATTATCTTCATGAGGCTCCTGGATCTTGGCTCCTATCTTTGGCCTGGTTTGGGTTTATCCACTTCAGGAGTGAATCAATGGATGAAAGCTCTCTCTCTCTTTCTCACCTCTCACACAATTTTGCTCCTACTGTCACTCTTTCTCTCTCCTTTGGCCTCTTGGCCTCTCCCTTTCTCTAACAACTTCCACATAAAGAATAAATCCCAGCAAAAAAATCAGGATTCTATTGTTCCTTTCTTATTTGTGGTAATTTTTATTCTATTAAGTAATACACTTATATAAGCATTTTACACAAATTAAAAAAAAAAAAATGAAGACTAGATAGAGTTCCCAAGTAAGAAATCCATACATGTGGTGACGCTGAAGAGTCCTGAAGTAACCTGACACTCTTTAAACTAGAGATAGACCTGACATGGCTAATGATGCTGTAGCTGATAGGATGAATATAACTGTGGCTTCGCAGGGAGGGATAGGAAAGGCCCGATCAACTCCTCTTGCTCATGGGATCCTGAATTTATGACATTGTTACTTGTATTCTGGTAGTTTCCAAAGCTCTCCTCTTGTGCCTGAGTCAACCAAGTGAGGAAGTCATCTCAAGACTTTAAGGATAATTAGGATTGAACACTATTGAGTTGCGAGTCGTCCTTGAACCTCAATCTGGATCATGAAAATTCCTTACAATAACTTTCTCTGGTATGGGGATCATTCGAAAGATATGAAGGGACTTGGTAATATCTTAGAGTTTGTAATCCAATATCTTAGTACTTCAATTATAAATCGTGACTCTTTAATAAATATTCTTTGTGCTGGCTTAACATCATATTGCACTTGCTTGAGACTTTGTTTAAAAAATTAAAAAAGAAGACAAATTGTTTATTTAATACAGATTTATATTCAAAGCTATATCCCGTAAAGAAAGAACTCTTTTGCTAATATCTACTCATTTACTTGGTTCATTATGATTTTCAGTAAGGACATGGACATAACACAAATGAATAAGGAGACTGCTTAAGAAATCGAATCTCTGAACAAAGAAAAAGTGTGGACTGCATAAAATATTTAAAAGGCATTAATGCCAATCAATTTCAAACTCTTCCAACAATCTGTAGATGAGTAATATTCCCTAACATGTCCTATGTGGTAAGCCTGGTACCAAAGGGAAAACAAAACAAAACAGAAAAGTGTAAGTTAATGTCAAAAATGCAAATAGTTAAAAAAAATCCTCAACCAAATATTGACAGTGAATTCTGTAGTCCATTTAAAAAATCATACACCATAGTTAAGTGAGATTTATCACAAAACACAATATTCACACCAGATCCAGAAAAGGTGTTTGGCAAAAATCAGAAATTTTTCATGCTAAAGGGTCCGGCGGCATGGCCTAGTGGCTAAAGTCCTCACCTTGAACACACCAGGATCCCATATGGGTGCTGGTTCTAATCCCAGCAGCTCCACTTCCCATCCAGCTCCTCCCATATTGTGGCCTGGGAAAGCAGTCAAGGACAGCCCAAGGTCTTGGGACTGCGTACCCATGTGGGAGAACTGGAGGAATCTCCTGGCTCCTGGCTTTGGATTGGCATAGCACCGGCCATGGTGCTCACTTGGGGAGTGAATCATTGGAAGGAAGATCTTCCTCTCTATCTCTCTTCCTCTTTATATATCTGACTTTGTAATAAAAAATAAATAAACCTTTAAATTTTTTTTCTCATGCTAAAAACTCTCAAAATATTGGATGCAGAAGAAACGTGCCTCAACACAATGGTCGTATGTAATAAATGCATCAGTAACATTGCGCTCATAATGAAACGTTTCTGTCTACAAAAGTACCAAGAAAATAGTGTTCCCTTTTTCCACATCTGTTCTGGTAGGTCAACTAGAAAAATGAAATTCATAGCATCCATCTTAGGAAGGAAGAAATCAAATTGTATTTGCAGATAACATAATTAAATATATCACTCTAAAGACTTCAAAGAAAATGCAGTCAGAATTTTCAAAATGAACTCAGTACATCTGAAGTTTACTAAATCAACATACAAAGAGTAGTGACACTCTTATGCAATAACAGTAATTTTTAAAAAAGCAATAAAGGAAACAATCCCAATTACAGTAGCATCAAATAAATACAAGAAATGGTTAAGGATGAAAGCAAATAAGAAGGTGAAAGGTCTCTACACTGAAAATATCAAATATCAATGACAGACCTTTGGAATGACAAAAACATACATGAAGACAGTCTGTGCTTATGCAACGGAAGAATTCATATTGCTGAAACAGCCACATTATTAAAAGTTGTCTATAAATCCAGTGCAGTTACTATCAACAAATTCTGAAGTTTTGTAAGAAACAGAAGAAGTAATTCAAAATTTATATGGAACCACATAAGAATACAAATTACCAAATCAAGCTTCAATAAGAACAAAACTAGAGGTATCACAGTTCCTATTTTGAAACACAGAAATACTGTAAGCAAAAGTACATGATACTAGCATAAAAGCAGACACACAGATTAACCAGACAGACCACTAAATGCAGAAGTAAATGCATGCATCATGAGTCCAATGATTTTCAGAAAGAGATCCAGCAGCCTGGTTAGGAAAGGGCAGTAAAGGATTTTGTGAAAATGGGATACACAACTTAATAGAGAACACACCAAGAGAGCAATTCAAAGAGGACCCAATAGATATATGTACTTATTCTATCCATAACACTATTGAGAGAAAACCTCAGAAAAGGTTTCTTGGTACTTACCCAGGCCATAATTTTTCAGTTGTTGACTCAAAAAGCATAGGCGCAGAAACAACAAAAATCAAAGTACATCAAACTTCTGCTCGGCAGAAGAGAGAAATCAGTGGCCCAGTGGGGGACTCTTCAGGAAGCCTGTATTCCATATCAAACTGGTTGGGTCGGAATGGTGTCTCTACTTCTGCTTAATGCAGACCCTGAGAGACAGCTTAAGTGATGAAGGCAGGTAGATAATGCTACCTTCTGCAAAGAGGTTGAGATTGGAGGGCTCCAACCAATGCACACACACAAAGAATTCCGGCAGTATGCCTGCAGGAAGAAAAGCAAGAGCCAGGACATGAACTGAAAAAATGGTCAATCATGTTAATGCTTACAATATTTGCTAGGGAGAAAGGTGTGCTTATGAGGTGAAGGTAGGAAAAATCATCTTTTTCTGGTACAAGCTACCCACATGAGATGGCTTTCCTGGACGCAGAAAGGATGAATTCAAAGTAACGCTTGATCTTTGTGTGTGTGTGTGTGTGTGTGTGTGTGTGTTTCTCTCATTTAAAGTTCTTATTTTGAATCTACTATTTGGCATAATGTGGTGGTATTCAGAATTTGGACAGACAGGCGAGATCCATCAATCAGCTTTCCTGCTTGTATCCAATAATCTAATCGGTCTGATGCAGACACAAAATGAAGGGTGTGGGAGGACTGTAACATATCTTGTGTTCAGGCTCGTTGCGTGGCTGAACTTTAATTCAAGCATAAATACTGTTCTTGGAAATTGACAGGTAATTTGAAGCTTTGACTATGTCAGACTACAGCGAGTATGTAATATTTATGGCAATGAAGCCCATGTTTTTGGCAAACATCACATGAAAGTGTTTGCATTTGGATGTGCTAACCAGAGAAACATGGCTGTAAAGAGGAACAGATAAACTCGCTGCTGAAGGGGAGAGGGAGCAGTGAGACCCACACTCGCCCTTCCGTGTAAGCTTCCCAGTTCGTTTAGATAAGCAGGGCCAGCACTGTTGAGGTCAGATTTTCCTTCCCTTGCATTTGGTCCTTCCGTGTTACTGGCAGCAACGCCAAGTGTGGCGGCGTCATCATTGCATTATGTGGCAGATTTCAGGTCCCGATCCTCAGATGAATTTTACACGTGGATCAAATCCAGAGGAAAATAGTGTGTGGTCAATCTTTCACAACTGTGTCTTTTGACCGATCTAAACCTGTTTACTGAGTGCCTTTATTTTAGATAAGGACAGCAATTCCTAAGGCCAAAATACAACAATCCCAACGTGTCAGGTATGCTTCGAGCATTAAATGGATACAATTCCAGTTTCCTTCATAAATAAGAAGCTTTTCTCAGAGTAGATGGTCACCCAGCAGCACACGGCCTCTGCTCTCCATAACAGCACCGCCGTCTACTCTAACCCATCACCATCACGTGGAACATCATGTCAGACTATACTCATTTTCATTCTGTGCCTTATTCTGAAAGCCTCTTTTACTATCATGGTTACTGGAGAGGACACTCCTGATGAACATAATGACAGCTTGAGAGTGTCTAAATGGAAATACAGCATGGGGATGATTATGTAAAGATTAAGAACCACATTCAAGAGCATAGACAGCCAGGATACTTAAGCAGGGGTGATTATAAGCAATAGAAATGGATTAAACAAAGGTACATGTGCACTGAAAATCATGCAAGTTTTGCCAGATCCATTCCTTTTCTCCTGGGATGAATTCTCCAGAGGTGGATGTATGCACGGGTTGTTATGAACTGCAGAGCCCGGCAGCCTAAAGCTATCTGTTCTCATCACAAATAGAGACCTTGCGAAAAAGTTCTGCTAGCTAATCAATATGTTTTAGCTTTTTCGCTAGTTGATTGTTCCTTTTAAAGATGTATTATTATTATTTTTGAAAGGTTTATAGAGAGAAGAAGAGAAATGATCTTCCACCTGCTGGTTCATACCCCAAGAGGCCTCAATGGCTGGAGCTGAGCTGATCCGAAGCCAGGAGCCTCTTCCGTGTCTCCCACATGGATGCAGGGTCTCAAGGATGACTTTGGGCCATCCTCAACTGTTTTCCCAGGTGCTAAGCATGGAACTAGAAGGGAAGCGGAAGAGCTGGGCTACGAAATGGCACCCATATGGGATCCTGGTGCATGCAAGGCAAAGACTTTAGCCACTAGGCTACTGTGCTGGGTGTGTAGTTAACTCTTCTAAAACAGGTGTAGGTTCTTGTTTTCTGTGTACCAAAGTATCTTTGACACGTAATGTGAAACCTGACTTCAGGTAAGTGACTGTTGCATAAGTGAGGAAGGAGCATAGAAAATGTAAGCACTACCATTACACGTAAGCTATTAATGACATAATTAAAAAGTGAGCATACATATGCAGGAGCTGACTTTTTTAAAAAGATAAAGTTTGAAGCATTACCTGAGCAATAGCTTCCACTGCCATTTGTGCAATATCTAATGTATCCAGCCATGTCAGAGGGAGCCATTCTCTCAGTAAATATTCCAAAGAAGTATGGACTTCTCATCATGGATCTGGATGCGAAACAGAACCTCATGCACTCAACCCTGCACTCTGATACGGCATTTGACTTTCAGGCAGCAGCTTTACCAGCAGTGCCACCCAGCAGTCCTACAAGGGTTTCTAAATTGTCACCAAAGTAGAGTGCACCCGGGGCCCGGCACGGTAGTTTAGCTGCTAAAATCCTCGCCTTGCATGCACCGGAATCCCAGACGGGCACTGGTTCATGTCTCAACAGCCCTGCTTCCCATCCAGCTCACTGCTTATGGCCTGTTAAAGCAGTAGAAGATGGCCCAAAGCCTTGGGACCCTTCACCCAAGTGGGAGACCTGGAAGAGGCTCCGGGCTCCTGGCTTCAGATCAATACAGCTCTGGCCGTTGCAGCCACTTGGGGAGTGATCTTCCTCTGTCTGCCTCTCCTCCTCTCGGTATACCTGGCTTTCCAATAAAAAGAAAATAAATCTTTGCAAAAATAGAATGCAGCTGCAGACACCCAGGATCATTAGTATAAGCACAAACTATCCAGTGATAGCTTGAGGTACTTTAATTGCTTCAATGCATTTTTGTACCCAAATGTGAACATTTTTATGGAGTAAAAGCACAATATATGAACACATGTCCGCTGCATGAAGTGATTAAACCAGGCAATTAGTGTTTCCTTTCATTTTAGAAACACGTTACTTATTTTCATATACTTCAAAGGCAGAAGGACAGAGAGATGAGAACAAGAGCAAAAACGAGAGAGACAGAGAGCAAGAGATCTTTCTTCCACTGATTCATTCCCCTAATCCTTCCAACAGCTGGATCTGTGTCACACCTATGTCAGGAAGCATGATTGTAAACAGCAGCCTGGAGTTAGACTGGCACTCTGATGTGAGATGTGGGCATTCTGCGTGGCAGATTTATCTGTTGACCCAAAACTGTTACAACTCTCTTGCTTAGCTTTTCTTTATGCTTGGGTGTACCAGTTTCTCTCTTCCATTTTTTTTTTTTAAGATTCATAGATTGTTGTTGGAAAGTCCCAGCTGTTCTACTTCTGTCCAGCTCTCTGCTTAAAGGCCTGACTCCTGGTTTTGGATTATCCCAGCTTTGGCAATTGAATACATTTGGAGAATGAATGAAAGAAAGAATGGAAGGTGTCTTTCTCTGTTTCTCCTCTGTCCATAACTCTGCCTTTCCAATAAAAATGAATAACATTTTTAAAAGAAATCTTACGGCACTGGATGACTCTATTCCAATGTTTATTCATTCAACATAGAGACAACACCAATCGTTTGTCACATGCTGGTATAAGTGTAGGAGGACTAGACTTAAAACCTGCAAATGTAACACATCCTTGCAGAAAGCAGCATAACACACACGCACACCACTGTCTAAAATATATACATGTAAAATATTACACAAGGATTATTTCAGAATTCTTGGAAAATATATATTACAAAACCACATATGTGTAAAATCTGTATACCAGAATATATATTTCTGTATTAATTCTAATGGTCACAATTTTTTCCAAGTACTCTAATATCATTTATAATTATACTGTAAAATATATACAACACATTGTATGTTACATAGTATATTTACATAGCATATAATTAAAGGACTATATTATTGTAATTATATGAGGAAAATCAAGTCGGGGTGAGAATTTGGGGAGAGGGTAGGGACATCCCAGACCCTGTGGAGTTGTACCATAAAGTAAAATAAAATCAAATAAACAAATTTTAAAAAGCCAAAATAGAAGACATTAAGGGGACTTAGATATGGGGATTTAATTTGATCTGGGAAATTATTCACCTTCTGAATGTTCTGTTTAACCACCAGGGAAAAAGAGTCCAATAGGCAGGATCGTTCCTACAATCACAGCTAATACCGTTGTTGGAAGTTACCTGCAGAAATGTCTCTAACTTTTCACAGCCATGGGTTGGAAACGCAGCACACAAACTTAACTCTGGAATACATTCTTATGCATGGTGATAAGAATATGTCATTCACGGGCCCGGCGCAGTGGCGCAAGTGGTTAAAGGTCCTCGCCTTGCACGCGCGGGATCCCATATGGGCGCCGGTTCTAATCCCAGAAGCCCTGCTTCCCTTCCAGCTCCCTGCCTGTGGCCCGGGAAAGCAGTCGAGGACAGCCCAAAGCTTTGGGACCCTGCACCCGTGTGGGAGACCCGGAAGAGGCTCCTGGCTTTGGATCGGCATAGCATTGGCCGTTGTGCTCACTTGGGGAGTGAATCATCGGACAGAAGATCTTCCTCTCTGTCTCTCCTCTGTATATCCGCCTTTCCAATAAAAAAATAATAAAAATAAATCTTTAAAAAAAAAGAATATGTCATTCACTCACTCGGCTGGGGCCATGGGTCACTGGCCTCCAGCGATACATCCAGAAATTGCAAAGATATTTCCAATAGTTCCAGGTTTTTTCAAAAGCAGAGAGGAAGCAAGGGCAAAGAGGGAAAGTATGGAGACTTCATTCATAGGATGTTTTCTTGGTAAAGAATCTCAAATGTTTGTTTTACTTTTTTTTTTTTAAAGATTTATTTTTATTATTTTTTAATTGGAAAGGTGGATATACAGAGAGGAGAGACAGAGAGGAAGATCTTCCATCCGATGATTCACTCCCCAAGTGAGCGCAACGGCCGATGCTGTGCCAATCCGAAGCCAGGAGCCTCTTCCGGGTCTCCCACGCGGGTGCAGGGTCCCAAAGCTTTGGGCCATCCTCGACTGCTTTCCCAGGCCACAGGCAGGGAGCTGGAAGGGAAGCGGGGCTGCCGGGATAGAACTGGCACCCATATGGGATCCCGGGCGTGCAAGGCGAGGAGGACCTTAACCACTTGCGCCACCGCACCGGGCCCTGTTTGTTTTATTTTCAAATAAAACACATATGTGCTTATTCAGACATGAGAACAGCTGGCACGTTTAACACTATAATGCAAACATCTGTTCAGTCTCAGTCACAGAAAAAAAGCATATTGGATGGCAATGTTCCAACATTTCAGATTGGTTTTAAAACAGTTTTTGAAAGCATGGAAAGCAAAGGGCAAAACCAGCAAAAGAGAATGAGGGCAAATTGTTTTGCAAATTGGTAAAACAAATCCTTTAGTCATGCTGCCACCCTCTTTAGTAGTGGGTCCATCCCTTGACTAGTCATCTTTTTTTTTAAGATTTATTTATTTATTGGAAAGTCAGATATACAGAGAGGAGGAGAGAAAGAGAGGAAGATCTTCTGTCCGATGGTTTACTCCCCAAGTGAGTGCAACAGCCAATGCTATGCTGATCCAAAGCCAGGAGCCAGGAACCTCTTCCGGGTATCCCACACGGGTACAGGGTCTCAAGGCTCTGGGCCATTCTTGACTGCTTTCCCAGGCCCCAAGCAGGGAGCTGGATGGAAAGTGGAGCTGCCGGGATTAGAACCGGCACCCATATGGGATCCTGGCGCATTCAAGGCCAAGACTTTAGCCACTAGGCCACACTGCCAGGCCCCGACTGGTCATGTTAAATTCAGGTATGTTTCTTAATTGCGGGTTTTACATCAAGGCAAATTTTGTTTGAGGTTTCTTTTTCCATGGCTGTGTAAAACAGACACAGGGCGGACACATTAGATGCCATGAAATTCTGCTAAACTTTTTTATTTTTTGGAACAAACAAGGCAGATGGTTGCAAGGATAACACCTTTGGAATTATTCAGTCACAAGATATAAAATAAGGTATCAGAGAATATGGATTTTCCTGTGCAAAGTTTTTAAAGTAAAGTGTTTTGCCTATCTTTTAATTGGGATTGTTCTCAAAGCATAGAACCGTGGATGAGAATTCACCTGTGTCACGATGATATATTGATATTACAGCATTTCGCATCGTTTCTTCTTGGATTGAAACACTAACCTGGACCCTGTGCTGCTAGTCCTAGGGGTGGTTTGCACTGCACGAGATAAATGACATAAAGCACACATTGTATAAATCCATCTTCTTCCTGCCTTCCCTCCCTCATTCACTGTACTGTACTGAACATAACAAAGAGTCTATGGAAGCTTCTATTCAAGAAACTCAACACAGTTAAGCATTCGCTGAACATACTTCAAGTGCTCAGTGGCCACTTGTCAGGAGTGGCTGTAGTACTGGACAGCACATTTTAGAACATGCTCATCTTCTAAATTGTTTTGAACCCACTTGGAATGGACAGAGAGAAAGGGAAGTTGCGGGAAATGGAGAGGTCCTCCATGGGGAAGGGCCAGAATGGATCTTTCATGCAGGCCTCCTGATGAAGGAACTGCTCAGCAGGGAGACTCCTGGTGGGCCAAGGGTGTCTGAACCCACCCCTCCACAATTCCACAGAGACGAAGGCTTTGGCCTCACTTAGCAGAATGAGCCTATCTCAGTACATCATCCCAATAGCTATTGACCACACATGCATGGGCAGCATGCAGCACTTAGCAGACATAGTTGACAACATAAAGAATTATGCAATGATGGTGCTAATGATGAGATAGGACCAACATGTTTTGTGCTCTCTGATTAGGGAATCGGTATTGGAGGATGCAGGCCTCATCTCAGACTCTACCAGGATATGGCTTCTTCTTCATGCTTCATTTTTTAACTAAAGGACGGCCTTTAAAATCCATCCATCAGTTTATTCAATAACTTTGCTAACATGAGACAGGCCTTGCTAATTTTATCATGGTGGAAAAATGTCAATATTGAATTAAGGAAAAAAATAACATTAAATATTAGATTAAAAATCAAAGATACTTCCAGAACCCAGATAACTTACCAGTATTCCTGAAAGCTGTCAAAGTCATCAAAATGAAGGAAGGTGAGAAGTCAGCAAGAGACTGAGGAGACGGGACAAGTATGGTGTACTGTCCTGGCTAGAATCCAGGAAGGGAAAAAGATTTGTGGTAAAAGCTACAGAGACCAGAACGACTCTGGACTTTAAGTAATGATAGAGAACCAGCAGAGCCCTCTTGGTACATTAATGATAGCAGAAGTATCAGACAAATGTCAGGTGTTAAAAACAGAGGAAATGGGACATGGGGAACTTTGTGGATTACTGTCTCATTTTGATAATAAAAACATTCTAACTCATAGAAAACTATGAAGCTCAGGAAAAAGCAGGGCACGTGAGCCGCTCCAGGAGACTCACTGGTAAGTGGTCCCTGGAGGTATGGTTCAGCTTACCCTCACTCATCCTCCTGAGAAACTATTTGCTCATGCAATCGTCCAAATACAGTAGAATGCAGCTAGATCAGAAGTGCCTATCAAACGCTGATATCTGATGATGTTGTCCTGTAAATCACCTTCACATGCTATGCTGCAACACCACTCCTGTTTTATTTTTAGTAAGTTTGTTCAACTTGAATTTGGAATACAGATATGAAATACAGACAACCAGAGAGACATTGCCCAAATGCCCTTCAACAGCCAAAGATAGGCAGGGCTGGGCATGGAAGTTGCTTTCTATCTGGTTCCTCACTATTACAAATCCTAAGGGAGCTTTCTCTCTTGCCTTAGGCAATTTTAATTTCATTTCTTATCCTCTGTCATGCCTTAATACTCAGTTTACCTAAAGGTTAAGAATTATGAGTCTAATTAAGAGAATGGAGCAACTCCACTGCATTAGCATTAATAGTCCATGGAAAGCACTCCCTGTGGCTTCAGTTTTAAAGCTGCAGTCATTTCCATGTCCATTCTCTCTTCCTTCTATTTCCTCCTTGCAACACTTAAATCTAATGGTAGCAATGATACCTGTTGTGATGAAAGAGGAAAGGGCATCACCATTCCTGCTGGTAACATTCTCTTTTTCCCCATGAAAAGTAGTGAAAGGCAACAGCATCCTTGAAAAGGTTTGCTTTGTTTGTCAGTTTCATTGCTTGGGAGAGCAGGCTGAAGAATCGGAAATTATCAAGAAGACTCAGCCATAGACAGACTTGTTTTAACTCATTCACCTAAATTTTCCTCTCTTGCTGAGATCAAAGGCTGTTAAAGAGTGAATGATGCAAAGCTGAAACATAAGTGACTGGTGGTTATGATCAGTGAATCCTGGTTTCGTAACAATGTGAAGTGACTTTTATGTCCTGCTTCCATTTATACATAGTGTTAAGAACCTCCTGTCTATGTCCTTTAAGAGAAATCATTTATTTTATGATAGAGCTCCGTAGGCTCAGGGATTTCCCTTCCCCCAACAAGCCTTTCCCCAGTGATTTCCTCTGTATTGATATAACCGAATAATCCTTCAAAAACAGACATGTCCATAATTTTGCTGTTTAAGTGCATCCTGACATTTAGGTATAGACAATGGCAAAAGGTTTAATATCCTATTGTCAGGATATATTTAAAAGCTTTGTTGGGAGCCCATGTTTGATTTAGGAGTAGAGATGCATACTGCAATGTATCTTCAGTTCTTGATATGATACTGTTTATTACAGAGTTTCTCTAGATGACTATTCTTACATGTTGCCTATTTGTTATGTAGTGTACAGAGATTTTTTTCCCTTTTTGTTGGTTGCCTCTTAGATTGTTTTTTAAATTTTGTTTTCTGTGCAGACACTTGTTAGTTTGATGCAGTCTCATACTTTTATAATTCCTATATCTTGGTGTGTACTTCCTATGTTTTCCTCTGTCACATTGAGTGTTCATAGACAGATTTAGATCATTGATCCATTCAGAGCATATTTTTGTGCAAGGTAACTGATAGGGCCGTGCTTCTTCAAGCTGCTATCCAATGGTACAAACAGCATTTTTTTAAGAGGTCAGGATTTTTCTCTGGGTTATTTTCAGTTCTCTCATTAACGGTCAGTTAGCTAAACATGTGCAGGCTCCCTTTGGGGGTTTCTATTGTTTTCCATTGATCTTCTTCTCGTGATTATCAAAGAATCCATTTAGCAAGAAATCACCATAATAAATATAAATACACCAAATCCCAAGACACCTAAGCTAAATAAAAAAATAATAATAATAGCTGTAAAGGGAAGAATAGAATCCAACACAAAGAGAATGGGGGATCCTAACACCCCATTTAGCTCAATGGACAGATTGATGAGACGAAAACTCTGCAAGGAATCAACAGAGTGTACCCAGACAATAGAGCAAGTGGACTTAATCAAGAGATTATTGGAACTCAATATTTGGCAGGTCAGCATGAGACAAAATTAATCTATGGCACTATTAGACACATGGCTGAGAAAGAATTTGTAAGTATAATATCCTATAAAATAGCAGAGAACAATCTTAAATATCTTGGAATTTACCTAACCAAACATGTGGAAGGGCCTCGATGACGAAAATTACAAAACGCTAAATAACAGAAGATATTAAAAGATGGAGAAGCCTTCCATGTTCCTGGATCAGCAGGATCAATAACTAGCTATCCCTTAAAGCATGCTTTGCTCATCACAGGTTTTCACCTTGAACCATGGCTTTCTCATCTGGCTTTATACTAATGGAGGGGCAAAGGCCCCAGCATTTAAACACTTCAGCCCTGAGTGATCTTAAACGGATAAAAGGCTGGGGGCAGCTGTTTGGCATGGCATGCATTCAACAGACACTGAGGGCCAATGGGAAAATTAAGCATATATTGAGTCATTATTAGAACAAAAAAATTACCCAGAACACCGAGTGTGGTGGAACGAGGCCTTCATAAATATTTTACTTACCGACACTTGGCAAATTGCAGCTGATCTTTTGTCTTGTTTCCTCCAATGGTACTTGCTCCATGTTCTATGTGTGAGCTCAGGGATTTTCAAGATGTGAAAATGCAGAGAGCATTTATGGATGCACATCCACAAAGCTTCTCAACCTAAGAAATAAAACTCAGAGGATAATTTTATGAGGTGTGATATTTATTCAAGAATAGAAATACATTTTGACATGAATATTCATGGTAAAGTAGAGATGCACTCAAAGAGAACAAGGGAAAGTTTTTAAGTGCAAACATGAGGGATCAGCATTTGGGGCTGTGATGCTCTTTAAGAATATAATATCACATGCTATAACTGTCTTATTTGAGTATTGGTTCAACTTTTATTTCTGGGTCCCTATTTACGCTCACTCTAGGAGAAAGCAGGTGTGTGGACTGCTTATTTAAATTTGAGAACACTTTATTGGAGCACAAGCAACCTCTTTCAAAACTAAAACGTGCTACTCTGGGTATTTCCTCTGGCTAATCTTGATTATTGTGGATCATGTGTCAAGATCAACTATTGAGGTACCATTCTTTTGTCTACCTTTGGTAAACCTGAACTTAAACTCTATGGCTGATCCATTTCTATGTTATTTGAGATTTATGTATTTGAAAGGCATAGCGGCAGAGACAAAAACTCTGTCCACTAATTCACTCCCAAACAGCCAAGAAGCGCGCTAGTCAGGGGGGCATCTTCTACTGCTTTCCAAGTCTCATTACCATGGAGCTGTATTGGCAGCACAACTAGGAATTTAAATGATGCTCCACTGGGTGATTGTAGCAGAGATAGCATATGTCATGGACCACAATGCTAGCCACCACTGCTGACTTTTAAAACGTCAAAATCTATAAGACATTCTCTATTAATTTAAAACACATTTTTTGATTACATAAATCATCAGAAATAAGGTTACTTGTGGCTTCTTTGTGTCAAATTCTTTTTGCTGGCATCTGGACACACTAGGATAGACAGATACTGGACTGAATATTTTTACCACTTTCATAGCAAGAAAAAAAAATAAAGTCTTCTAATCAATCTTGCAAAAGGTTAGGTAGCTAACATTTATTGACTAATCTAATCACCTCACTCTGATAATTGAGTAATCTACTTAAAACCACTGGGGAGGTGGTTTTTGGAAAATATTGCCTTCAGCTATCCCTTTAATTTCTCTGTACAAGACCCAGGGATCCTTAGAGCCAGATTATACTGAAGAAGGTCGTGTTTCCAAAGGATAGGGTTTATCTTCTGTGAAACAGACCATTTGCAAAATTAATAGGTAAATTAACAAAGTGTAACAGTCCATTAGCTTCACTGTCATAGCTCTAAATCTGGGTTGTGGGAAGGAAGCCAAAGCTGCACGTGTCCACAGCAGTTCCCTGAAACAGCAGGAAAGATGAGTCTGAGGTGGAGAGTTGTGGCCACTCAGAGGAAGGGAGTGCAGTGCCTTTTACATGTGGTCCTGCAATGTGGAAAACACACTCAACTGGGCAACACGTGGGATCGCAGACCAGAGCTAGCAATCTCAGCTGCAGAGGTTGGGCCGAGTGTGAGGTATGGCAGAGTCAATAACTACTCAACCATTTCTTGATTTACTCAATTTCTATTGAATGCTTGTTGTGTTGAGATTCTAGTTCTCTTTTCTTGATGCCCAAGGCTCTGGCTGTGGTCATCAGTTTCACTTGTAAGGCTCATTCTCTGGGGAGACTGGAAACAACTGCCTTCCTAAATTGAAGGCTGTTGACCTCACTTCAGAGAAGGGCTTTACAATCAAATGAACTCTTGAGTAGCTTTGTGAGCTTGGGGAGTCGGTTCAGTTGTTTCCTTGGAAGTATTGTGGGTGGTGCTGGTATTGTGGTACACCAGGGTAACTTGCAACTTGTGAAGCAGACAGCCCAATCTGGAGCACGAGTTCCAGTCCTGGATAGTCTGTTTACACTCCAGCTTGCTGTTCCATCGCCTGGGGTATTAACAAAAGATAATCTAAGTGCTTGGGTCTCTGTCACCCACATGAAAATCCATCATATTGTTCCTGACTCCCATCTGACCTGATCTGGATCTTTCCATTGTGTCTGTTTGAGAAGATTAGAAATCTCTCTGTCTTTAAAGTAAATTAGTACATTATATATGTGTATGCATATATATATATATACATACATACATATATTTAATAATAAAAAGAGGTAATGTGATGTTATGATCACTTGGTGGGTTGATTTCAGTGATGACGATTGTATGAGAGAGTCTATAGAATAATAGGTGACTTTCACTGAATTTTTTGGTCATGTGCAATGTCCTGAGAGATTGATTTGCACTGCGACTTTCATTCCCAAAGTAAACCTGTAGGATAGGAAATATTGTTATATGCATCTTATATTCGGGGAAAGTGATGCATAAAAATGTAAACATCATGTCAGGAAGACTCACCTCTTGCACGATGGAGGTTCGTTTCATACCAAGTATCGGCCCAAGACCTTGACCGATTTCTTGATCAAGAAGTACTACTTTTGCTGACAATGACCCTTGAGATGACAGCTAGCCATACCACCACTTACCACTTACCACCACTTCCACTCTTCATATCTGGTCTAGGGATTACAGCTCCATCTGAGTAATTTTCTAGCAACCTCCAAGGTTAATTGGTGAATAAAGCCTCTGATGTTCCATGTGCAAATGACTGAGGAGCCAAGGTGCTCCCTGGTGAAAAGTTGCCTCGGATACTTCTTTTGTAATTACAGCTGCCAATGTGTAAGAGGGTTCATTGTGCTTTTGCATTTCACACAAATTTAAAAAGATAGAGAATTTACATTCTTTTATCTCACAGAATGTCTTCTCCTGTATTTCCCAGACTATGCAGAATAAATACTTTAAAATAGCTCCTTCCTGCCCACCTATAGAAATACTTGTGTCAATGGCTAAGGCAGCTGATAATTTTTTTCCTTGTAGGTTATGAGTCTGAATAACCCAGCATCTTTCCACTGAAATAAAAGTAGTTAGAGTTGGTATCTGTGATGATTGAGGCGGTGTGAATATTTTTTTCTGTCAACAAAAGCAGCTTCATAGAATCCAATCCTGAGTCACTAAAATCTGAATTTCCCCCAGAATGAATCATGCTGCTTACAACCAAGGTTTTAAACTGAGGGCAGTGGTTATGTAGCCAATCATCACTGGCGAGATGGCCTACGTACTTAACGACTCTAAAAAGTCTGGAAAAACTTAGACTCCAGTCCCTGAAGAGTGTGTATGTGTGTGTGTGTGAGAGAGAGAGAGAGAGAGAAAGAGGGGGAGAGAGAGAGAGAGAGAGAAAGAGGGGGAGAGAGAGAGAGAGAAAGCGAGCTTCTGGAGGATGGGGGAGAAGGAAGGACACAGAGGCGTGAAGATTAACCTCCTGGGCAATGACAGCTTTGGGAGCCTCATGTACCTGCTGCCTGAGAGTTCTTAATGCTTCTGTAAACTCTCCTGATGTGAAAAGCAAGCAGAGCTATGCAAGTTTTTTTTTTTAATTCTTACTGCTTTTGTAAAAAAAAATTTAAAAATTAAATGTGTTTCATTTATTTATATGAAAGACAAAGACCAACAGCCAGAGAAAGCTCCAGTCTAGATCATAAACTCAAATTCTCTCCAGTGTTTGAGTTTGAGCTAGGCTGAAGCCAGGAGTGAGGATTCCATTCAGATCCTCCAGCTAGGTGGCAGGGATGCAAGTTTTCTTCTGCCACACCCTGCTGCTCCCCAGGGTCTGCATCAGTGGAAAGCTGGAATGTGGAGCAGAGCTGGAACTCAAATCCAGGCAGTTCAATGTAAGAAGCAGACACTGGGGGGGGGGGATGAGTAATAAGTCACGTCTCTCTATACACACATATGTGTCTGTCAAATAGATTAACATTTACTGAAAAATTACATCTGGAAAAAAACTTTGTTTCAATCATTATTTCTGCTTCTTTTCAAAGCATTTCTTTATTTGAAATGAAAGAATCAGAGAGAGAGTCGGAAATGTCTCCTGTCTGCTGGTTCACTGTGCAGATGGTTGCAACAGTTAATGGTAAGGCCAGACTGATGGTCAAAGCTGGAGTTCCGTCTGCATTTCCCACATGGGTGGCTCGAACTCAAGAACCTTGTCATCTTCTACCGCTGTCCCAAGCGTATCAGTGGGGAAATGAGTTGGAAATGAAAGGCCAGGAATCAAACTCCTTCATATGACATACTGGTGCCACAAATAACAGCTTAACTTTATGTATTCTGATGTCAGCTACCAAAATACTTTTTAACTGTTATATAAGCATTGGATGGCTAGAAGCAAATTATTGAAGTGTAAATTCAAAGTACCGTCCACCTTACAGAACAGGGGCACATGATGTAAACATCAGAGTTTGCCTAACTTCAGGGAGAGATGACCTGGGAACAGCATGACAAAGAAGGAGAGAGACAGCCAGCTCTTCCTATGTTTCAACTGAGCAGTCCTTTACCTTGGATATGCCAATTCCATCTGCCATTTGCTTGTGGAAGTCTGAAAACTCCAAACAAAACTAGAGGAAAATATTTACAACTGAGAACTCATCAGCTTCAGCATTCTGAGAAAGTATTAGAGAAAGCATTACAAAACTCTGAAAAAGTCTGTGATCCAGCAGTATAGAGGACACATGATGAGGCTTTGGAACTTGGATAAAAGCTGTGCAAACTGATGGGAATTATAAACACTGCAAGTGCTGAGAATAACTTGGCATGCACTGATTTCTGGATACAAGCCCTACTGACTGTTGAAAGATTAGTTTATTTAAAATCAATTGGAGAGAGACACAGAGAAAGATACGCACAGGAAAGGATCTTCCATCTACTGTTTCACTCTGCACACGCTCATAATGACCAGGGAAGGGCCAGGCTGGAAAACTCAGTTAGGAGCTTCATCTAAGTCATTCATGTGGGTTGCAGGGCTCCAAACACTTGGGCAATCCTTCACTGCTTTGCCAAGGCCATTAGCAGTGACCTGGGAGAGTAAGTGACACAGCATGGGTACATTCATGCTTTCATGCATCACAGGTGGCAGTGTTACCCACTGAACCACAAGGTCAGCCCTCTATTTTACTTTTTAAATATTTACTTAATTGTTTGTTCTTCAAATACAGAGAGACAAAGAACCATCCTTCTGATTCATTCCCCAAATTCCTCATGCAGGTTGTATACTCACAAGGAAGCTGTGGAGAAGACTTCAATTAAAACTCAGCTGCTAAAATTTAGGATGTGGGCATCCTAGATAGTGCCTTAGCTTGCTGCACCACAGTGCCAGTTCCAGGCTGCAAGTTCTTTCCTTCCTTCCTTCCTTCCTTCCTTCCTTCCTTCCTTCCTTCCTTCTTTCCTTCCTTCCTTTCTCTTCCTTCCTTCCTTCCTTCCTTCCTTTCTCTTCCTTTCTTTCTTTCTTTCTTTCTTTCTTTCTTTCTTTCTTTCTTTCTTTCTTTCTTTCTTTCTTTCTTTCTTTCTTTCTTTCTTTCTTTTTCTTTCTTTCTTTCTTTTCTCTTTCTTTCTTTCTTTCTTTCTTTCTTTCTTTCTTTCTTTCTTTCTTTCTTTCTTTCTTTCTTTCTTTCTTTCTTTCTTTTTCTTCCTTCCTTCCTTCCTTCCTTCCTTCCTTCCTTCCTTCCTTCCTTCCTTCCTTCCTTCCTTTCAAAAATCCATTCACTTGCAGGCTTAGACTGACACATCAGCATGTCGGTCACCCACAATCCTGCTTTTTAGGTGTCCCAGCCCTCCCCTGATAAGGGTGCAGGTGCAGGTGCAGGTCATGTACAGAGTTCTTTTACGGTTCACCCAGTTGGTCTCAGTCATTTGGGTTGTGCTATCAGTTAGGCTTTTTGAACAGTTATTAGATGTCTCATGAGATACATTTAAGGCTCTTTAGTACTCCTTCAACACCATCTTTCTTTTTTACATGAGAAGTGTACTGCTCTTGAAGTTCCCTTACAGCTCATGGGTTTCCTTTTCATCAATACTTACATTTCTCTTCAGTTCCTCTTTTGAATGCTTTAATATTGATGTGAACGTTGGTTGCTGATCACAGGTAGGAATCTATGAATTCAGAAACAGTACTTCCTGTGCAGGGAAACTACAGACAAACCTGTAAGCAGCTTGCAGCAGCATCCGGGGAAGCTGCACTCTGTCATGGAAAACTGCTTTCCTTAGAGCAAAGATCTCCTCTGCAAATGTCCTGTCTAATGGATACAGAAGAATCATTTGTAATCATTAGTAACCATGCACACAATTTCCAGTTGGGAAATACTGTGTCTTCTTGGTCGATTGATGTTCCTGTTTTCTTATACTGAGGAGGACATTACTTATCAAAGCTTTTATTTTAAAATGGAGGAATGTATTCAATTACATTTTACTAATGTTTTTTCTGAAACTGCTTTAGTTCATACTTCCATGGCTGCTTTGTTCACAATAAGCATGATGGGTGCATGAGGTCACCAATTCCTAGATTTTCCTTTCTTCCTTATATATATCAGGAGGTATATCATTATTTAAAAATACTATTGACTTTTAATGTCCTGTAAATCGCTTACTTATACTATGACCTAGGCAACAGTTGCTTAAAAAAATTATAAAAGGCAACGAGATTTTCAAATTGGTCTTTGTTGAACTGTTCAACTGAAATGTGACAACAATGGGATCTCTAGGCATGATATTTACAGATTGGAAATGGAGCAGCCTACACATGAACCAGTGTCCATACAGGATGCCAGCAGAAAAAATATTATTGTCCTTTCCTTAGATTCAGCCATATTTGAAAACTGCTTAGATCAGAGGCAATTGCTGTTTCTGTTGCTTCCCATAAATAAAGCTGTGCACTAATCATGTCTGTGTTACTCAGGCCTCCCTCTCCCTGCACTGCCAAGACCACAGCAGTCACTCTGCGTGCTTTCTCAGTGTGTCTGTGTTACTCAGGCCTCCCTCTCCCTGCGCTGCCAAGACCACAGCAGTCACTCTCCGTGATGTCTCAGTGTGTCTGTCTCAAAAAGCTGCCCTCGTACTTTTCATTGTATGGCTTCCAATTTTCTTTTATTTTTCGTTTTAAAGATTTATTTATTAGAAAGAAAGAATGAGGATGATGGGAATATATATATATATATAAATATATAAAATCTTGCTCTAAGGAATATATATATGGAATATATATATATATATAGAGAGAGAGAGAGAGAGAGATTTTCTGTCTAGTGTTTTACTCTCTGCATTGCCAGTCATCTGGGTCTCCCATGCACCTGTCAGTAGCCAAAACACTTGGTCCATTTTCCACTATTTCCTAGGCCATCAGCGAGCTGGATTGGAAATAGAGCAGTGACGACATAATCTGGGACCCATATGGAATGCTGACTTTTAAATGTGATGCTATTTTCAAAACAATCTTGCAATGTTGCTAAATACACACTAATTGGCTTCCTTGAGCGGGCTAGAGAATGCCATACAATGTACCTAAGGAAGCCATGTGCAAGGAGAATACAGTCATCTATGTTAGAATTTAAAATGTGCATCCAAACCATCATTCTCAAATCATCCAGAGTGGATGAAGCATCCCCAAACCCAAAGTCAGCTATGATTGACACATCAATGTACCTAAGGAAATACAGGACCCATCCGTTAATCAACCAATCAGTCGTCCATCAGTTTTGATCGTTGTAGCTAAGGTCAACTTCCAGGCAGTTCACTTGGAAGCATTGTGAGCAAAAGATTCACATTCCCTGCCCAACTTCTCCCATTTTGAGGTTAAACACACACACACACACACACACACACACACACACACACACACACACACACGTGTATGTACAAGTATGTACTCATGTGTACTCATGTGTAGGTTTCCTTTAATGATCATGTTATGATTTGACTCTAAGTAGCAGTTTCTTGAAGCAGCTATTGGGGAAAGAATCAGTGAACATGAGTTTTCTCTCTCTATCTCTTGGTCTCTTTGCCTTTCAAATCAATAAGCAGAAACAAAATTGCCCCCTGTGAACTGATTTCTTATTCTAACACAGTGCACCTTTATTACTGGAATGATGGCTATGAGCATGGATACCCCTACTTGCTGGACAACTAACCTTCCCCAGGCATGGGGTGAAAAGCTGAGACTACATTTTTTTCTAACGAACTTAGGAGTCCATGATGTTCTTGCAATTTTTTTCCAACAATGATATTGAAACTATAGTAATGGATGACCCAGTCTCCATGAGAGTCAGTGACAGAATCAAGCCTTCACTCACCACATGGCCTGGTCACAAATCCATGCTCTCACAATTTAAATAATATTGGCATAGTGAGTAAAGCTTCTACTTGCAATGCCAGTATTCCATATGGGCCTCAGATTATGTCCTCACTGCTCCATTTCCAATCCAGCTCCCTGCTGATAGCCTAAGAAATAGTGGAAAATGGACCAAGTGTTTTGGTATGTATATGCATATATGTATATATCAAGTATGGCTGCATCCAAGGAAAGAACAATAACTTTTTTCTTTACTGGAATGATTCTGAGTCATCAAAAAAATGTGACATTTTGTGTCCAGAGCCCTCAGTTTCAAAAAGGCAAGGGAGCCTGTAAACCCTTTGAGAATGACCTTTGTTTCGACTAGTCAAGAAGTCTTTGCAAAGGTATTTGTTGGCTAAAGGGGCGGTTGACAGTTATCTGGAATGTTAGCTGCTGTGGAACAGCTCTACCCTGAAGACTCCAGCTCAGTCATTGTCATGCGTTTACGCTGGTTTCATCACTTTCCCTTGGTTGCCAGCTCATTTTCTTTTTTTTTTTCTGCATGTTTTCCAAATGTCCAGGTTCAAAGCCCCGAATTGTACCATTTTCAAGATTAGATATGCTCCATAGCCTTCAGGTTTTTTTTCATGAAATAACTGATAATGAGTGTTCATAAATATAAATGAATTCACGTATATTTTGATACATTTCCTTACTGATCTTTGTCATAACTCTTTTGAGTTTTGGTAACCAGCTCTAGAGTTTTTGCTTAATTTGCTTTCAAGTACGTTAATAATTGAATCAACCATTCACTCAGTAAAGTGCCATAAGGAACACAAAAATAGAATCAGTCTCTTTGTTGTTTCTAAAAACAAACATTTATCTTTAATCTTTTAATTATTGCCACTTTCTTGCAAGTCAGAGAGTGAGAGAAAGTGGGAGAGAGAGGAAGGACTGTCACTCCCTCTGGGTTGCATGTGCATGGCAGTTGCAAGGGCCATCATATTCTGCACCTTAGGATGCACCAGCAGGAATTTAGATCAGATTAGAAGCAGAGGATCTGGACCTTGAACGAGCACTTTGATTCAGGTCGTGCACATTGTGAGCATCTTAATATGATGTAGCATCATGGCCACCTTTGCTTCTTCTTTCCAAAGGTCATTACTCTGAGGCTTTCACATTTCAGGTAGCATAAACCAACAGGATGGTACCCACCTGCCCATTATCGTACCCTGATGAACACTTTGCCTCACATACAGTTCATTATTCTTGGGTCAGTATACTGAGGCCCTTGGTTTCTTCTCATCCCAGAAAAAGCACCTTCCCTCACACTCCCCTTGGCTCCTGAAAGCACCCTTCTGTGCCAGTGCTCTCAAGAACCTCCTCATCCTCACACAGCGATAACATGGCTACTGTTATGGTTGTCTTCTGAGAATTCAGAAAAAAAAATCTTCAGAGTCTTTGGAAGCATCCAGGCTACCTGCTGGACATCAGAGCCAGGATTAAGCACACACATGCCATCTGGTACACATGTCTGCACTGCACGGTGAGCAACTGAAACGATATTCCCTTCCTGTCAATCCCTGGATTTGCTATTCCAGAGTGGAGCGCCACTACTGAACAGCAAGGGCAGGCCACACCTAACTTGCTCTACCGTTCAGGTGAGACCTTCTGCTGTGGTGAGCCACGTCCTGCTCGCAGTGCTCTGAGCTGTCAATCAGGGCTTCCAGTTACTCAATGCTGCTGCTGTAGTCCAAGGTCATGGTGTAAGACTTCGTATGGCTTTAGCCCTTTACAGGTGTCAGCGCTGCATTGTTGTGCTGCACTGTTGTCCAGATCTTGTCCTCTGCAGACAACACAAGAGCAAGCAGGAGAGGTCAGAAGGGAGGTGGGAAGAGGAGCACATCAGCAGTGTGCTGGGTCACTCAACAGACAACTCTAAGTCACCGCCTGAGTGCTCCACCTGGGCAAAGAGGGAGGCCACAGAAGTTTTGTTAATATTGAAGTTAAAAATAATCTTGAGGATTGTTATTCCACAGCTTTATGCTGAACACTCCATGTGCATTATCTTATTTTAAATTAAATAATTTAAATAATTTAAATTAAATTAAGCCATTGGGCCCATTGTGATAACTTTGCATGCCTCACAAGTACAGATTCTAATACTGCCTCCTCTACTTCCCATCCAGTTCCCTGCTTGTGGTCTGGGGAAGCAGTGGAGGATGGCCCAGAGCATTGGGACCCTGAATGTCCATGGGAGACCCAAAAGAAAGCCCTGGTTCCAGGCTTAAGATCAGCTCAGCTTCAGCTGTAGCAGCTATTTGTGGAGTGAACCACCGGACGGAAGATCTTTCCCTCTTGTCTTGTCCTCTCTGTATATCTGAATTTCCAGTAAAAAAAAAAAAAATCTTAAAAAAATAAAATGAAATTAAGCTGTTACCTAATCATAATCAAAATTAAGCTATTATCTTATCATCCACTTGATTCATCTTCATGTGTCCACAAGAGTGAGGGCTTAGTTTCAGAACCATTATGTATACCCCAATCTGTGGAAGTTTACATTCCTTGAATGTAATGATATAATATTTGAATACAGCTTACAGATACCATTTTATAAACTATAAGTCATTTTTAGATTACTTATGTTACCAGATACAATGTAAACACTAGGTAAGCCACTGTTGTAATGCATTGTTTGGGTGATAACTAAATGCAGTCCTAACACATTCAGCACAGACACAGGTGGGTTGGTTTTTCTAAACTATTTTCAGTCCTAGGTTGGCTGAATCCTTGCCAGAGGTATGTAGAGGTATGAGATGTAAGGGAGCCAATACTGCCACATCTAAAATGAAGTAAATATGCATGAGTAATATAAGGCAGCTCTTCCAAGATCAGACAGTCAGTGAGGAACCCAAGAAAATATTTTAACCAGAGCATCCAGTTCCTCCTTGTTACTGGCACACTTTCTCACAAGAGACTAATCAACACAGATGGTTCTCTGCAAGAATAATAGATATTGTCTTGAATACAGCAGATAGCACATAGAAAGTATTTGTAAAAGATGCCTCATTTACAAGGTTGCAAGTATAAAATTCACACTATAATTGCAATGCACTTAACAGCTTTTACAATTATTTCTTCTCCAAATGGTTTCTTTCTGTCAGGAAAATGAATGTGTCAAGATTTACAGTAAAAGGACCACTCTAAAATAAAGACGTATACATCCGGAAAAGGACCTGATTTTTTTTTTTCATTGTTCCCTAGGGAAGGTGTGGAAGGGAGAGAAATGACTCAAGGTGCTTCTATCAGACAAGTAAGTTGGGCACTACTGTAGCATCAGGTTACACAACTGCACAAAGCTAAGTAATGGTAAATGAACACTCATCAATAGGTATACAATTATACAGGTAGAGTACAACACAGCCATAATACTAGTATAAGATTCCTCTATGGTGTAAGACCACAAAATCATGGTATTGATTCACCAAAGTGTGTGTTACATGCTGCACAATAAAAAGGAGAAAATGTATACCCAAGGGGTACATTAATGAATATGCATGGTTATTCAGGGGAGATGGCCAATGTGGGTGAAGGCAATAGAAGGTAAACAATATAGATATCTCTGGTCAACCGTTGTTTATATAATAGAGTTCTGAATCAGATTTTGTAATGTAAAGCTATTTTACATTGTCAACAAGTTATTAAAGGAATACTAATGATTGTTATAAAAATTTGATAGTGTTAAATGTTAAAAAGAAACAACAAGATGAACTGTGTCTTAAAGTGGAAAGACAATCACAAAAATGGAGGCAGTAATAGTAAGTTCCAAACTTATTATTCTGGTTGTACACCTCTGGCTAAGTACCTTCCATCAACAAAAATTAAAAACTGGGGAAATTTTCAAAACTTTATGTGTCATTTGCTATGACATCAATGATGTGGTTCTGATAGGATGTGGTTCTGATAGGAAACAGCAAATAGTAAATATTTTAGTATTGTCAGGGCAAGTGCTTACAACGAGAGACAATAGCTATAGAAAAGAGAATGGTGCGGAGACATCAGACAGCACTGGATTTATACAGCAAATACAGCATGAGCTAATTATTTAGACACACTTACCCTATCACCAGCTCTGTGCGCTGAAAAGCTCTAGAGAGGATAAGCAAAACTTGCAGCTAGGCCTTGATTTACAAATAGCAGATAGCCAAGCTCAGGGAAGAATGAGGCCCTTTTAGGAGAATGACTGAGTCTGTTTTAGGAAAAGTTCCAGGTGACATAGATAAGCAGCTATTGGTAGAAAGCAGTGGCATGCTACGAGATTGATGGGATCCCATGACATCACACAAGAGTAGAATTACACAGACAGCAGAAAGCTATTAGAGGGCCAATCTGAACATGGAAACAATAGCAAGGGCAACATGATTAGCACTTTGAAATTAACTGATTTATGAGTCTGCAATGGCAGGATGTGGACACAGGACAAGAAATAGAAAGTTCTTCTGCAAAGAATCTACATGTAATTACAGTGTAGAGGAAACCCAGAACTGAAAAATAATAACAGAAAATACACCGAAACCGTGGGAATGTGGGGACCGGCAACCGATTAGGAGGCCATTTGGGAGAATGGATATTCACGACATCAGGTCACCTGCGGAGTGAAAGATGTGTAGAACCTCTTCAGCCAAACCAATTATGGGACAGACTGATGTTATGAGGTTACAGGTGGATGGAAGGAGGGGAAGACATAATCCAAGAGTGTTTTCTTGATGAAGAGCTCTGAAGTGAGTAAATGATCAGAAAATAATACTCCACTTGAAACACTTTATATAATGACAAGCTTGAAGTTGTCAAGAAGATTAACACTATTAAAGCTAACCGACCAACGAAACAAAAAGAAGGGGGCAAGGTGGAAGCCTGGTAGATGAAAAGAGAGAGAAAGGGGGCTGGGTGTTGGTCCGTTGTGCGTTTACCTGTTACTATGGCTGTACCCTGTGTCCGAGTCCCTGGGCTCTGCTCCTGACTCCTGTTCCAGCTAACGCACAGCCTGAGCCTCAGCAGTGGGAGCTGGAGTAGTGGAATTCCTGCTACTCACATGGGCCAGAGATCGACTCCCCCATTCTTCATACCTGCAAATGTCAGGATACTCTTAAGTAGCAGAATGATGGACTTAAGGCTGCTGTTGAAGAATTATCTTACTGTAATAAAATAGGAGGAATTAGAAAGGAGGGTTTGAGGAAGGGAAAGGGGAATCCCAGAGTCTTTGGGACTATATCACAAAATAAATTCATTAATTTTAATAAAACAGAGATTGAGATCCTATGCAAATAATAATTAAGGAAATCAGTGGGCACACTAGAGGGCGCAATTCCTTGGGATCACTTCCTGAAGGAGCTTTCCGCCTGGGCAGTGACCAAGGGTAAGATGACCATGGATGAGGCAGGATAACTCATCAGGGCTGTGTCTGAACATGGGGACCTTTTCTCACTTCCAAAACTCTCTCCCAGAATCCAGGTTCGAGAATTGTAGCCTCGATTCTTGCATCTATTGTTTGCCCCTTGAGAGACTTGAGGGTTGAGTGTCCTGCAAAATATAGAGAGTGACATGTCTCCCAATGGCCTCTGGGAACACTGCACAATGGCATACCATGTGTAATATAATTCCCAATGCCTCATACTAGTATATTCTCAGAGACTGTTACCAGTGACAAAATTTAGCTTCATGGGCAACTCCTCCAACCACCACCTGGTGTCCTTGTACACTTGAGTCAACCCCAACCCTTTGTACTCTTCCCATACCACGTGGTCAGCTCCTTTTCCTACACCATGGGTACAATCATCTGTGTTTTCCTGTTTCTGCAGGACAAGGGTGAATTCATCCTGTTGTTAACCTTGGTGTCTAACTCAGCCCAGTACTTGAAAGTTTATCTCAAAAGCGTATTCTCTGAATAACTGCTTGAATTATTGACTGAGCTAATGAAAAATGTGGAAGTAACTGAACACAGGAAAAGATAAAGAAGTAACCAATGGAGATGAATAAGGACTTCAGAAAGTAGGTGAGTGAATTCATAAAGGGAAGCTGAGGGAATGGAAATCCCATTTCCATCATCTGAGGCCCCTGTGCTCACCCATGTTGGCTGGAGTCCACTGGCTCTGCAAAGTGTTCAAAAAGAATTTGTCTTAAGTGCCTGCTAACATTTTGGACAATTTAAAGCTGACAATGCTTTAATTTCAGGGTAATTCTCCAGCTTTTTGACTTAGTAGTTTTATTTAATGGTCCAATTTAGCAGAGAATCATGCTGTCTGCTGCTTGCTCAGACTACTTAAAGCTCAAAGCTGGAATACAAGTCCATCAGGACCCTATATTCTGCCCAAGAGATTAGCTGTCTAGAAAACCCTTGAGTTTTTTTTTTTTAATGCATAACGCATTAAAAACGGAGACAATCACCTAGACAAGACAATCTCTCTGAACTTGTCCAATTGTCATCATAGTCCACAGGATTGGACTTAATGATTTTAATTTTTACCTTTTAAAAGATTTATTTAATTTTTAAAAAAATTGCATGTCAGATATACAGAGAGGAGGAGAGACAGAGAGAAAGATCTTTCATCCAATGTAATGGCAAGTGCTGAGGCAATCCAAAGCCAGGAGGCAGGAGCCTCTTCCAGGTTTCCCAAGCGGGTGCAGGGTCCCAAGGCTGTTTTGGCCTGTTCTTGACTGCTTTCCCCAGTCACAAGCAGGGAGCTTGATGGGAAGCAAAGCCGTCAGTATTCAAACCAGTACCCATGTGGGATCCTGCGCATGCAAGGCAAGGACTTTAGCCACTAGGCTACCGCAGCAGGCCCTATGACTTTTATTTTTAAACTATTTTTCATGATACAGTCCCTTCGGCTCAGAGATTTCTCATTCCTCCCTTCCACTATATAACAATAGTTTAGTCCCTCACCAGCAGTCACAAGGAACAGATTTTTTTTTTTTTTAACAGAAAGGAAGCTGTTGCTTTTAACATAAACAGCAATGCAAGTACTACTGTAATGGTTTCAGGTGCTCCTGACCCACAGAGTATATGATCCAGAATGAATCTCCACCAGGAAAGAGGCATAGCTGCTGAGCCCCTCTGGTGACAGAAGAGAGGGGTCCAGCGGGGAGGGGCATAGCATTTGGAAAGAATGCCACATCCCTTTCTTGCAGAAAGCCATGCAGTTGGGTCAGATGACATGGGTGTGTGATGAGCACTACTCCTCAGTTAGCAGGGCTACTAGGAGTTTCTGGCTGTGTGGGAAGAATGTTTCTGCTCATCTCCTTGCTGCCTCACACCATTGTATGGACATGCGGTCACCTCTTTGATGTTTCATAGAATTCTCCTAAGGATGTTGTTGTTGTTTTTCTGCAAAGGTGAAATGATTCCTTAAACTGCTCTAACACCTCAAACTGATGAATCATATTATGATAAAAACATCTTTACTGACGTAAGGCAATGACACACAGCTAAAAGCATACAATAGTACAACTAAAGCCACAATGTCTCCAAACATCCTGTTATATGCCCACCTTTGTCCTGAAGTTTGCCCCAATATAAATAATGTTTTCCTTAAGAAATGGTTTGATAATATCTTGGAGCAGGTGGCAATCATGGAGGTACAAAGAGTTTGTTTACCATGCACCTCAAACTGTTAAAATACATGAAATGACACATTTTGGTTTCTCACCACAAAAGTAGAAAGTATATGGGGCATCTTCTAAAGGGAAAGAAACGTGAACCCCCCCACTCCAAAAATGGATTAAAACTTCTACCTTATATTGGCACCCATATTTAGGGAAAGAAAACAGTTTCTAAACATAAAAAGAAGTTTCTTGTAAAGGCCCTCTATTTGTAGAAACACTGAGTTGCCCTGATCCTTTTGATTGCCCTTTAACAAAAGAACAGAAACAATTGAATCAGCACTAGATGAAGGTGATGGTAAATAATGCATGATTGACTATAAAATTTAATAAAGAATCTATGATATGGGCCCAGTGCGGTGGCGCAAGTGGTTAAGGTCCTCGCCTTGCATGCCCGGGATCCCATATGGGCGCCGGTTCTAATCCCGGCAGCCCCACTTCCCTTCCAGCTCCCTGCCTGTGGCCCGGGAAAGCAGTCGAGGACGGCCCAAAGCTTTGGGACCCTGCGCCCACGTGGGAGATCTTGAAGAGGCTCCTGGCTTTGGATCGGCGTGGCATTGGCTGTTGCACTCACTTGGGGAGTGAATCATCGGGTGGAAGATCCTTCCTCTCTGTCTCTCCTCTCTGTATATCCGCCTTTCCAATAAATAAATAATAAAAATAAATCTTTAAAAGAAAGAATCTATGATAAGTGCCTTTATAAATGCCTTTATGAGCTTTTATTTAATTCTGTACTTTTGATATTTTAAGTAATATTGGTTTAGGTTTAGGTTTAGTGAAAATTGATTTTGGATATAAGTAAACCACCCTGTGCTGCCAACCGAGGAGTTCCTGGCTTCTGCCAGGTCACTTCAGGTTTGAATGAGATAGCTTGCTGAATATATTTTCTCTGGAGTAAAACAATAATAATGTTTTTAGGAGTGTTTTTGTAATCATTCTTTTATAATAAAGTAAAAATCAAACAGTTGGATGTTGTGCAAAAGCCCGTGATGATTTGTGTATAAATGAGGAAGGCAACTTTTCTGAGTTGTCCATATGAGCATTCATGCCATAATGGTCCACACCTCATCTCTCCTTCTTATCTCCTCTCTGATCCACACATCCTTTGCAAGCTCTCGAGTCAGCAGCTGTCTACCGTGTGGCAGTTGCTCTCCAATACTCTTCATCCCCTCACTCATTGCATTGAATATACACAATCAGGTAAAGCTGTCAAACTCACCTGTTGGAAGAGACAGATTTCAAGCAATGAAAATCAAAAGTCCTTTCCATGGTCCCCCTAAACATTTTTTTATCATTTTTTTAAAGATTTATTTTTATTATTTTTTTATTGGAAAGGCAGATATACCGAGAGGAGAGACAGAGAGGAAGATCTTCCATCCGATGATTCACTCCCCAAGTGAGCGCAACGGCCAATACTATGCCGATCCAAAGCCAGGAGCCTCTTCCCGGTCTCCCACGCGGGTGCAGGGTCCCAAAGCTTTGGGCCGTCCTCGACTGCTTTCCCAGGCCACAGGCAGGGAGCTGGAAGGGAAGCGGGGCTGCCGGGATAGAACCGGCACCCATATGGGATCCCGGGTGTGCAAGGTGAGGACCTTAACCACTTGCGCCACCACGCCGGCCCCCCCCCTAAACATTTTACAGCAAACAATAATACAATATTTCAGACTGCAATACTCCAAAATATTGTTCTAAGAACTTTATTTGATGCATATTAATTCATCAGTCTTCTCCACCATGCCTTTTGAAAATTGAGGAAGAATAACTGTCACGAATGCAGGTGAAGATGGCATGGCCCAATCAATAGTTCAACAAGGTCACTCTACTGGTGGTCTGAACAATGAGGTAGGTTGGGTGAAGACATGGAAAGTTTTAATTATAAAGTGTGTTAAGCCCAGGAAGAACATCAATACCATCTCTGTCCTCTCATTGGTTCTTTAGCCCTTGGCAGCAGAGACTACAATGCAAACCGATGCAAAGGACTGAAGGGTAGTCTGTCCCGGTCCCTAAGTCTTTACCTTACCTTCCTGTGATAAGATGTACTGCATACAGAGCAAAGCCTTAGATCTAGACAGTTATAATCTGTATCCTGTTTCTACAATTTACTAGTCTCCTTAATAACATTGCAAAATGAAAATTATTCTAGATACTTCACAACAAAGCATGCTGCACTGGCTTGGTATCCTGTGGACAACCAATGTGATTTTGTTACAACCTATAATCAAGTGACACAATTTTAAACATGTTACTTCTACAGTTGAGGCTTACTCAACCAATCATATGCAACACATATGAGAACATGAGCACAGCTTGTTCTGTGAGTCTGGGCAGGGAAGTGGTGTCGAGGGAAGGAGGCTCTGGGCACAGTAGTGCTTTTGAGCAGGAAGACAGTAGCCTGGAACTTTGTCACAAAAGCTCAGGACACAAGCATTGCATTCCTCTTGTTTTGCCATACAATGCAGCTGCCAGAAACTAGCTGCCTGGGGACAAACAAATGGGCAGCTGAGCAGCCCCATCCTATGCCCTGGATGGTGCTCAGTCTCCAACACTGGTAGACATGTCGGCAGACCAGAGGTAAGCTTCCATCAGTGTTCAAACTGTTCCAAGTGTGTGGGCATATTTTCTTCTTACTACCCATCAAAGCTGGGATGATAGTTGATTACCTGCAACCACAATGCACAACTTGCTCGAGAATATTGGGCAGAATTCAATTATAGTTTCTCAACTCTCTCCATTATGCATTATATGATGGGTTTTAATGAAAACAGAGGCTGCTGCCCAGGGAGTGGGAAACAGCGCTGTAATAGCTAGATAGATAAGATAGGGTAACTTGAAAGGTAGTATGTCAAAGCATTATGAACTGTTTGAGAATAAAAACAAGTTCTGCTTTAGGTATTGGCTAAATGTTCCTTGCACGTTCTTTACAATGCCATATGATTGTCGCAAAAATCCAAGCATGAAATGGGCACTGCATCCCTCCAGATAGGGCATAAGTGTATTTTGTTAGTGGTCCTAGACAAAGAGTTTTGCAGGTCAAAGTGTAAGGCAAATGTACCTTATAAAAGAAAACCATTTTGCAGCTGGGAAATGCATTTGCCGTGTTGAAAACATATCTTAACATTAGAAATGTAAACTGGGGAGAAAGATATTAAATGTCAAGTTCTGAGGAGCATTTTCTTGGAGTACTTTTCCCATTTAATTCTGCTCTGGGCGTATTGGAAAACTCCCCTGAGACATGCACCTTGTGGGTTGTCAGAATCTCTGAAATCACACAACACCCACAGGAAGGGGGCAGCTTTTATGATTAGGATGACTATGAGGGAAAGCTTTCAAAAGTACATGGAATATTGGAGCCGGCGTGGTAGCCTGGTGGCTCAAGTCCTCACCTTGCCTGCTGCAGGATCACATATGGGCATTGGTTCGTATTCTGGCTGCTCCACTTCCCTGCAAGCTCGCTGCTTGTGGTATGGGAAAGCAGTTGAGGATGGCTCAAAGCCTTGGGACCCTGCTCCAGGAGTTGTCCGCTCCTCGTGCCATTTCTGTCCAGGCTATCACAATAGCGTAGACCCTTAGTATAAGTTACAAATGTACTGATATTAAATGTATCATAATTGTATAGTAATAGGTAGAAAATCCTGTGAGGGAAGCATTCATCACAGATTATGTGTGTGTGTGTGTGTGTGTGTGTGTGTGTGTGTGAGAGAGAGAGAGAGAGAGAGATACCATATGTGGAATTTGTTCATAGAGAAAGCTTTGTCTTGGCTACTGCTCAGATTAGCTCTTAAAATTGCAGCAATTTGGGGAATGAACCAGCAGATAGAAGATCTCTCTCCCTGTCTCTTTTTCCTTCTCTCTGTTAATCTGCATATCAAATAAAAATGAAGGTTTTTTTTACATAAATTTTCTTCTGAAAAAAATAGAAAATCCCTTATAAAAAATAGACAAAACGGGAGACATGAAAATAGTGGAATATTGATAGCTGTTGAATCTGAGAAAGGAGGACATAAGAAATGATTATACTATTCTGGATTTGCTGCATGTGTTTTCAAAAATGTGTATTTAAATTTATTTTAGAATCAGAATAAAGCAAAACCAGAGAGAGAGAGAGAGAGAGAGAGAGAGAGAGATTTGCTCCTCAGATGCCTGCAGCAGCCAGAACTCTTATTTGAAAGGTCTATCTATCTATCTATCCATCCATTTTTTATCTATCATTGTGCTCATGCCACTAAGATGCTGTTGAGTTATGTTACCTTATGTCAAACCCAAGCCATTTAAGAAAATATCATTCAATGAGAACTTCAAGTTAGAAAACCTCAAAGAGGAGATTTTCTGTGAGAACTGGAAACTAAAAAGACGTAGCGCAATAATTAATTTTAGGCTCATGAGGCCAATCCAGGTTTTGAGGTGCTATTGTCATCCACACACATTATTGCTTGTTGCTTTATATGTGATGCTGCTGGGCAGCCACACCTGCTGTTGCTACTCCCAATGGACCGATGCCCCTTCAGTTTCCCTCACTGTAGGCCAGGTGTATTTTCAAACCTCTTTGGGTCACCTCGTGGTTGCTTCAAGACAACCACTGAAAATATGGAGGTGGTAAGAGGCAAGGTTCTTCTCTGATTTGCCTTAAAAGAAAAGCAATTTGCTGTTACGATATGAGCTTTACAAGGAAGTGAAGATAAATACACATATTAATTGACACTGTTCCAGGAAACACTGCCAGACTTTTGCTTGGACACAATGTTTGCCTAACATATTACATGTAAAAACACTCCACATGTGCATATAAAAATTCTATTTATTTTTCAAAACTCTCAGTTTAGTTCTGAGAAAATAAAACAGAGAGAATCCGTGGTCCTAGAGCCACACTTATACAGTATTAAACTAGTTCAAAATTGAGCCATAAGAGACAGACATTTAAATGGACAATTTTCTCAAAAAGAAACAGAAATTGCAGTTAAAGTAGTAAAATGCAAGTTATTCTTCTCTGAATACTAGAAAAAATGTATCTTCCAAATACTTACATGAAATAAATATCAGGCTGATCTTCAAACCTACAACAAGAGAAAAGTATTGTACTCTATATTTGCTTAAAACATTTGATGTGAAAATGACAGCAAATGGATATTCCATGAGGATCAGAAAATAACCTAAGTAAACATTTTACTAATTCCAAATGATTTCACCTTATAAAATAGTAATTTATAATAAAATATTTCATGATATTGGATATATAACACAAATATAATTTATATTAAACATAATAATTTCTGGTACAGAAGCAATTATATGGTGAGTAAGAGTCAAAGGCACATAAATTAGAACAGGACAAGCTGCACTTTTGCTGGAAAGTCTGATTGCTCACCTGCCAATGCTATGTAAATGATTCTTTAGATTATTGTAAAAACCAATACAGAAGTTAGCAAGTTATGATATTAACACAGAAGTCAAAAGTTCAAGCATACAGAAACACCAGCCTCCATGATTCTAGCAGGAGACGTAATTTACAGTATCAAAAGGAAGAATGAAGGAGAAGAGAAAAAGAAATGAGAAGAGAAAAAGAAAAAAAAGGAATAGGAATGGGAGGGAAGGGAGGGAAGAGAGGGGAAGGGGAGAGCGAAGTAAAAAAGGAGGAAGACAAAGTAAGGTACTCAAGATTTAATTTCATAAGTATCATAATCCATAACCAGAAAGACAAATATCACATATTCTGTCATATTTGTGAGACTCAATATATAGAGAGAGTATGAAAATTGGGAGAAAAAAAAGAAAAAGAAGTGCTTGCTAGGAATAAAAATAAAAATAAATGTCCAAAAATCTAAATGAGAAAACTGTGACATACGACTTAAAACACAAATAAATCCGACTCTCTCCACAAAATTTCCCTGAAGTTCATGTGCACATTTTCTTTTAATAAAAAGCTCATCACATTCTTAGTTATTTTTTTGTTTTATTTTCTAGGCAAACTGACTAGAAAGCTCATTTTAGAAGTCACACAACAGCTGGGAGATCTAAGCAAACACTTCAAACAGTGATGCCAGGTGTGTTGGATTGGCTTTGACTCCTGGAGCAGCTCAACAAGAACCAGAGGGGAAAAAGCTGCATGTCAAAGCTGTGTGCTACATTTAGGCAAGGAGGTCTGTTAATGGGGGAGAAACACACAAGCCTTAGGTAAGCACTTCTGGGACAACTTCATGTTGCACAGCCAAATCTACGTCCACAGGACTCAAAGATCTAAATGCAAAAAAAGCAACACTCCTACAGTAAAGGGAAATGACACTGGAATTATTTGTAACCTTGGAATTGACCACTTTGTGAAAAATGTTTCACTATTTGGACATGATGAAAAGTACAGATAAATGTACTTACATTGCAAATGAATGGGAAAGAGAAAGTATAAATTCACAAGCAGATAGTTGGAATGAGAAAATGCATGTTACACAGAATGAAACAACAGCTTCACAAACTGCAGAAAATAAAATATATCAAAATATTTATTATGTTTTAAAACCTACAAATGAAGACAGTGGCACAACAGACTAAATTGCATCCTGCTACAGGTATCCCATGCGAGCATCAGTTTATGATCTGGTCTGGCTGCTCCACTTCTGATCCAGCTACCTGCTAACGTGCCTGAAAAGGCAGCAAGAGATGGCTCAAATTCTTGGGACTTCACAACCTGTGTGGAAAACCCAGATGGAATCCTAGGCTCCTGGTTTTATCCAGGAGGCTGTAGTTACAGGCGAATGAATCAATACATAGGATTTTTCTCTTTCTGTCATCTGTTTCTCTCTCTTTCTCTCTTTGGGGATGTGTGTGTGTGTCAACATTTCCTTTTAACGCTATCTTTCCAGTAAGCAAAGCAAATATTTATGAAGAATGTTTCTATAAAAATATTAGGTGAAAAAAATGGACACAGAAAAAGACGTATAAGTAAATCTTTAAAACAAATGAAAAGTTGAGCATGCAAAATGATGCATAATGTCAAATTCAAAACTGTCGAGCAGAGCCTATTCAAGAAAGTCTTGCTTCTTATCTTTCCTAATTCACTGTGTTTTGAAAGCCTTTTTCAGAGGTAAAATATTTTTTTTCTAAAATTCTGGGATTTAAAAATAAATATGAAAACCCTGTGTTATATAAATGTTAGCAAGTCATACAGACCTATTTTTCTCCCATTTGCTTTGTTCTTATAATCGTGTGCTCTGGCGCTTACCTTCATCTGCATACCTTATTAGCGCCTTCAAACAGGACTATACTGTGAGTGTACGTGATGGTCAGTCCCTGATGGATGTGGAGGATGCTGTTTCTTTTTAGGCTTACAAATGCATTCATGAAGACACACCGTTACAATCTTTTTCCATTCCCCCCCTTGTTTACAGTAGCAGAAGTTTATCTGAATCAAAGTGTAAATGCATATGTGGTTTTACTAGAAATTGCCAAGTTCTGCATTGAGAACTACTTTCACTCTCATAGGCATATCTGTGAGTGCATCCTGAAAGTATTCAACATTAAATTGTCCATCTATTGGGTTATTGCTAATATGGTATGTGAGAAATGGCATGCTAGCATACTTATTTTACCCTGAGCTCAAGGCAAAGTGGCATCACCAACATCGCGAGTGTCTCAGTATTACTCATGTTCTCCATTGGCCCCGGAAGGCATGCATGGGGAAACCACCTTGTTTATGGTTGGGAACAATATAAGAAAAGTGGAAGAGGCTTAGTCAGTTGCAAGATCTGTATTGGAACAGCACATTTTATTGGAACGCACCCTGATGTAAATATGACAAGCCAGCACTGGGGGTATGAGATGCGTGATCTACAGTGAACACACAGTGATGGACACAGGGAGCCTCTTTAGAATACATTCTACATGAATGTGAAGAGGAGCATGCTATAGCGGCATGGGGCAGATAATGTGTTTTCATATTCGAGAAATGTCTGAATAGAGTTGAGGCAGCTAATGTATTACCTACGGTCCAATTTACAATGTCCTTGTGATGTCCACTCTCATTAACGATAATGATAGCATTCTGACAGCAAAGTAGTTTGATGTGGAGCTTGCCTTTTCAAGTATCAAGGTCAGGGCTGTAGTCCTTCCGCCCTATTATGTAATTCCTGTTGCAGAACTATAGGAGCAGACAAGAAACTGAATAGAACATGTTTAAGGACATAGGAATGATTCATTTCTATTTTTTCTTGGTCTTTCTATTCTCAAGAATCAAATATTTGCAACATGATGTGTATTTAATTGCAAATCTACATAGAGAGTCCACAGTTAGAAATAAGATCAAATTAGTTCTAGAAATTACATAAACCCTTGTGAAGCGTTTTGCATTTAGCAGCCATTTATTTCATTAAGTTTATTAACTAACTCATGCAGCCAGTCCCCTTGTTGTACATTGCCTTCATCTGTTTTCATTGATGTAAAGGAAATAAAAAAACCATAAAACTAACAGGATTGCTGAAATTGGTTCAAAAATATGTCAGGAGATTAAATTAGAAAGCAAAGCTTTACAGATGATGCTGCAAGCTATAAGTGGATATAAACTCTTACATTTTCGTCATCTAGAAGATGGTGTTTACATGCTTGGGCATGCGTAGGCATTTTCATTGTGTTTGCCATGGTAACAACTTGTCTCTAAGTCATAAACTGTGACTTCACATCCAAACGATGATGTCATGAGGAAGAGTATGTTAAAAAGTATGTTAAGTGTATGCTATAAAAGGGAAATGGTTTTCAACCAAGAAGTTGTGTAAAAAAATTCTGCTTTGTGCTCCTTATAAACTGTATATATCTGGATTTGTTAAAGTGTACAGAAACACTAAGAATTTGACAGCAATTTTCCAGCTAGGTACAGAATGAGTTTTTACACTGCAGCATGGAAAAAATGGGCCATTAGTACTCAGGGCCCTGCAGCATGACACAGTTTGTATCTGATTTTGAGGGCATCCCCTTGGTCAGTGAAGCTATTTCCCATGCCACCCAAAGTCTATTATGCATGTCACATTGGTTTTGAAACTGCAGATAACTATACTGTCAATTGTTTTTAGATGTTCTGAACAATAATCAAAGGTTCTCATTTTCTACAGAATAAAAAATAGACATGGACATGTAAACATTGATCATGTCATGTGGACTGGTTTATGACAAAGGCATACAGAGGATATAGTCTATCTTTGATGATACGAATAGCAAGTTTGTGAAAGGGACCAGTTGCATGGCTTTTTTTTTTAAAAGATTTATTTTTATTATCTTTTTATTGGAAAGGCAGATATACCGAGAGGAGAGACAGAGAGGAAGATCTTCCATCCGATGATTCACTCCCCAAGTGAGCGCAATGGCCGATACTATGCTGATCCAAAGCCAGGAGCCTCTTCCGGGTCTCCCACGAGGGTGCAGGGTCCCAAGGCTTTGGGCTGTCCTCGACTGCTTTCCCGGGCCACAGGCAGGGAGCTGGAAGGGAAGCGGGGCTGCTGGGATAGAACCGGCGCCCATAGTGTCAGAAGTTTATGAAAAAGTGACATTAAAATACAAGTTCATTTTGGTGCAGAGCAAATTGAAATCCGTGAAAAACTGAAATTCATGAAAATGTAGATTACACACAATAGTTCAAATGTAATCTCACACATTTCCAATGAACTTTTTCAAGTATCCACATCTATTTTTATTTCCATATACTTATGTTTTACAAGGAGAGAAAGATTCCTTCTGCTGGCTCACTCCTCAAATCCATGCACCAGTCAGGTGTGGGCCAGAAGAAACCGGAAGTCAAAGGCTCCATCAAGGTCATCCACACAGGCTGGGGGAACTAAGAACAGGAGCCATCACCTGCAGCTCCTGAGAGCATGCATTAGCATAGAGCTGAATGGGAAGCAGAGGTGGGTCTTAATCCCAGTCACTCTGGTCCAGGATGTGGATAACACATACAGCAGCTGAACCTTGTACACTCCCATGTCTGTCACCATCCATCCACTGGTTCACTCCCCAGGTAGCTGCAACAAACATGGGTGAACTTAGCCAACATCAGAAGCCAGGTTTTTTTTTTTTTCCTGGGTCTCCAAGATGGGTCCACAAATCCACGGATTCCGATGCTTTCCCAGGTTCACTAGTGTTCCACGACTCTGGGATGTTAATACTGCAGGATGTGGCTTGTTATACTATGCCACAGCATTAACCTCAAACCATATAAATATATTTACATTTCTCTTTTAAAAACAACACTTTGAAGTGATGCTTTTTTTTTCCTCATTCTAACACTAATTTAGAAAAAATATCAACTGCAGGTCTTTAAGTAGGTTTTTAGCTATGTGAACATTCCCTGCCCTAGCTCAGCATTAGACAACAGCTATTTCCAAGCTCATCAATACAGACTGGAAGGGCAGTTTTGTGGTTTAGTGTATTAAGCTGCTCTATGGGCACCATTTCAAGTTTGACTGCTCCACTAAAAATTGAGCTCTCTGCCTATTGTTGAAACAGCAGTGAGAACTTGCCCTGCACCTATGTGGTTGATGCAGTCGGAGTACCTGGGTTCCTATTGCCTGATTTCATCCTCACCCGGCACAAGTCACAGTGGCCATGTGGGGAGTGAACCAGGAAATGGAAGACCTCTCTCTCTCTCTCTCTCTCTGCCTATTAAACAAACAAATAAGTAAATAAGCAAGTAAATAAATACATAAATATTTCGAAAGAAGTGACAGCCCACCATTTTCAGGACTTTCATCTCAGGGATTGTTTTGGGTCCAGGAGTTCTTATCCTGATGTAGGCTTCTACACTTTGGACACACATTCTAATTTTTCCTTTATCTTTGTCAGAAATGTTGAGTTAAAACTCCCTCATGGAGGGACCCTGCATGGAGGCTGAGCCTGCCTCTTAGTGGTAAATGTTGATTCCCAGAGCAGGCAAACCCAGGTAGAGAACACTAACTCCCCTAGGATACTGTTCTAAGAACCTGCTTTCTGTTTCCTAAGCTTGTCACCTGGAAGGCAAGAGTCAAACCCTCTAACTCCTTCTTACCCCAAATGGAAAACACCGTTGTGCTAACTGGTAGAGTGACACTGACAATGCATCTTCAATTTTTAAATGTTTCCAGATCACTTGCATCTGAATCCTGTAAAGAGGAATTTCACCATCTAAGCCCATGTGCATAATGGAGCCACGGCCTAGGAATCATTCTTTTTTCTACTCAGGGACAAACTTCCTGGAGTTCTATTTATACTTCAAACACAATTGTCACCTCTGAGCAAGGTGGCCACAAACACAATGGAAATGGCCTTTCTTTTTGACGATGTCTATTATGTACATGTGGTATGAAATCTTCCCTTTCTCAACAAGCCGGGGTCTCAACACGCATCACTGCACATTTCTATGTAGAAGGCTTGTATTGTAGAGTCCTGGCTTGACCCTGTGCACCTGCCAACTTCCAAATGTAAGTGAGTGTCTCTTGCCGGATGGCGTCTTTCACTACTTGTTCAGTTTCAAACATTTTGAAACTTTGAATATAAAAGACATTCAGATGAAATTTGACCTATTCTTCATTGTTGTTCAAAACCTTTGATATTATGCTTTTTAAAAAATCTCACTGCTGGGCCCGGCGCGGTGGCGCAAGTGGTTAAAGGTCCTCGCCTTTCACGCCCGGGATCCCATATGGGCGCCGGTTCTAATCCCGGCAGCCCCGCTTCCCTTCCAGCTCCCTGCCTGTGGCCTGGGAAAGCAGTCAAGGACGGCCCAAAGCTTTGGGACCCTGCACCCGCGTGGGAGACCAGCAAGAGGCTCCTGGCTTCGGATCGGCATAGTATCGGCCCGTTGCGCTCACTTGGGGAGTGAATCATCGGACGGAAGATCTTCCTCTCTGTCTCTCCTCTCTGTATATCCGCCTTTCCAATGAAAAAATAATAAAAATAAATCTTTAAAAAAAAAAATCTCACTGCTTAAATTTTGCCCATATTCAACAAAGCCTTTAAAAAGATTGATGTGTTCATACCAGAAAATTGAAAATGAAACAGCTCTGATTTCTTGGTAGAGGAATTACATAAGGGAATCCATTTACTCAGCTTTTAAATTGCTTAATTAGAGAATGGGTTTGTTTCAAGCAAGGGGGCTGGGGTAATGAGAAACTTTACAAAAACTTTATGCTAACCTTCCTATCTTCACTTCCTGCACTTTTGTTGCCACTTCACCACAGTTATAATTTACAACCAAGGAAAATGGAATGGACCTTGCCAATAGATAAAAGAAAAAAGCTGTGTGTCATTCACAGGAGAATTTTAAAGACCTATAAAGTGTCAAAGGATAGTCTTTCCTCTAATCACTATTGTCCCCGAGCCTGGCTGCCCAGAGCTTCCTCAGGCTGACTCTCCACCCCAGTCCTGCCAGAACAGCCCAGCCCACAATATCCCCTCAGTGCTCCACAGGCCAGCTCTTCACTGCCCCCACTGCCCGTGTTCCATGACCCTGCAGAGCGGCTCAGGCCACGTGATTCTGTCAGTACTCCACCTGCCAGCTCTTCACTGGCCTCCCTGCCCTCCCTGTCCATGTCCCATGGCCCTGCAGTGAGAGCCTTTGGAACGCCAGGCATTGCTTCTGCTTTGAAGGACTCTTGCTCCCCATGGCCTCTGCACCTGCTGTGATTAAAGGTATGCTGTAAAGACGTGCTTCAGCTTTATCTTACATAAAGAGACTGGCTGGGCCATTTGGTTGTAAACTTGTCAATTCTATCTACAAGAGAGTTTCAAAAAGTCCACACAAGGGGCACTCATTTGCCTGAGTTGAGAGTCTGCTAGGTCAGCCGACATCCCATATTAGGGGGGCTGGCTTGAATTTCAACTATGCTATGAATGCAGTTCTCTGCTGATTCATATCCTGAGCGGCTCATGCATTCCAGTTCCGGCTTCTGGCTTCAGCTCCGGCACTCAGCCTGCTGCTGTGGGTGCTTGGGTGGTGTGCCAGCTAACAGAAACTATCTTGTTTCCCGCTCCTTCTGCATCCTTTTTTTTTTTTTTTTGGCTTTTTTCTGAATTCAAGTTCCATAAGAAACTCCCATTTTCTAATTCCATTTTTGTGTATTAACAGGCTCCATCATGGTTCAATTACTGAACGTGCCACCAGAGGGCAGCACTGCAGTTCAGTGGGTCAAGCCACTACTTGCAATACCAGCACCTGGGCACCAGGTCTAGTTCCTGCTGTACCACTTCTGCTCAGACACACCTGGGAAAGGAACAGAGATGGCTGAGGTGTTTCTAAGTCTACAGCCATACGGGTGGGATTTCTGGGCTGGCTCCTCGGTTGGGCCTGAAAAATGGCAGTTAAGGAGTGAAACAGCAGATTAAAAATCTCTGTCCATGTTCTGTCTTATTTAAATTTCTAAAGATTTCTCTCTTTACAACTTTTAAAGGACAAAATATTAAATGCTCACACACATATTCACACCCCGCACACAGTTTCTCTCTCACACACATAAATATAGTTCAAAACTTCATGGACGTGAAATTAAGTGATAATTTTATTATAATGCAAGAATGTTCTAAAACCCTTAAAAATTGGGGACGTTTGTGTTATAAAAAATGCTACATGCAATCTTTGATATTTTTGCCACAAAACAGATGCTTTTAACTCAATTTTCTACCAACTGTTTGCATGTTTGCAACGGCCTTGTGTGCACTCACAAATATCCACACCAGTTTACAGGCAGCAGTGAATGTAGTGGCCGATAGAGAGATAGATGATGGATTTTCAGAAAAGTGTATTCTATCAACCACTGATAAAACAATATAACTCCAGCACACTGAGGGTTATATAAGCAAAAGCCAAACATTTGCAAAGCTCTCCTGTTACTCTAATACCACCAGACCTTCAATTGATACTATTTTTTGTTATCTCAGAAAGCAATGAACAGACTGGCAAAAAGCTCAACATTTGCCAACATTCTTTGTCACTGAATCTACAGGGAGACCTGCACTCGTGAATTGCTAATACAAATGAAAACGGGCTCAGTGCCTTTGGAGGCGATTGTATCAATATGCAGAAAAATCACAACCTCACCTTTGGCCCAGCAACCCCTCTTCCAGGAGTTGAACCTACAGGTACAGGTTTGGTTGCAGTTGTTTATTTGATGTGCTTTTATTTATGTAATGTATTTTTAAAAGTCGAAAAAATGCCCATCGATTAAGAATATGTGAAATGAAAGATGGTATAACTCTACAGTCAAGTGCAACTGGAAGGAACCCCACTGAATTTAACACTAACCCACATGTCCACCTTGCTTTGCTCTCTCTGGCCGTGCAGGTCGTGACTGGCTACAAGAGGTAGACTAAGTGCACAAAGACACATCATCTCCTCCATGCAGCTCATCTGCCCCTTGCTCAGTGCCTACGCTGTGGTTGCTGATCATATTCGATTTCTCTTGTGGCTAGAGAGAGTACACAATTTAGGAACTAAGTACACAATTTAGGAACTAAGTACACAATTTAGGAACTAAGTACACAATTTAGGAACCCTCCGTTTCTTGTTAGTTTTCCTCCTGGAAACAAGAGTCAGATCCTCCGTGGGCTCCAGTGTCACTCTGTGTGTTTGGTTCATTCTCTGAGCCAGACCCAGAGTAAAGCTTAGTTACATGTGACTTGTATGTGTGTGTCCCACATGGATGAGTAGCCTGAAAGTTGGAGATGCTTGCCAGAACTGGATTTGAATGAATATGAATGTCTTGATGAAATTCCAGAGTCTAACATTACAGCAGCCTAAGGATGGATTAAGCCCTATTAATTGATTTTGGAATTAACTCTATTTATAGTGTGCCCTGATATGTATATTATATATCATTGAAAGCAAGCAAAAACAATTCATCCCTCTGATTTTTATTTTCCAGTTACTTCTAAATCTAGTGATTACAGGGAAATGGGCAAAGCACAGCATTGTGAGCCACCCACTTTCCGGTAGTGCGTAAACCTTAGAAGACTGGAAATAATAGGTTCACTATTCTATTATCACCGAGGACCCAATAAAAACAGCAACAGAAAGTAAGAAGAGAAGACCTGGAATACGGTAGCAGCATTGGTCAACCTGTCTCTAGATTGTCCACCTGAGGAAGGGTTCAATAAATCACTCTGGCTTTCAAATGCCAGTTCCAAGCATAGAACTCTGAATGTGTCACCAGTACAAAAGCTAACCCAGAAGACAAGAATATGTAGAACTTTACAGAGTTCATGAACCAAATGAGTACCCCCATGTAGACACTCCATTCAATAGTGTGTATTCCCTTAATAATCACCAGAAACTTGCTAAGACATAGATACTTCTCCTACAATACTTAGGAAAGAGAAAATAAAGACTCATTGAAGTTGAGTAACTTTTGCCAGGTGATGCACTTGTCATTGGAATCTGAGCTTGAACCCAGGGTAGCATCCTTTCCAGAAGCAATCATCATGTTTCATGTACATTCAAGGAAAAATAAAAATGGAGAATTTTCTTTTTCTTTCTCTATGAATGAACACCCCACCCCCCTGCTGACATCACAGAAATGAAGACACCTGTTGGCAGGTACCAGAGATCATAAACCTTTTTCCTGAGAGTCTACAGGCTCTCACATACCTGATTGGCATTCGGTCACTTGAATGAATGTTTATGTAGAACACATGCAGTCACGTACTCAAACAATGGCAGACAGAAATGCTTGCTTCTCTAGTTACCCTGAGACTAAGTTCAGGTTAGCATAAAAGGGGGAGTGTTTGCCAGCTCATCTCTCAGCACACTGGCAGAAAGGCTGTGCAACTGACAAACTGACAAATCTCCTACTGACAGATCAATATAGTTAGTCAAAAGTCTCGCCACAACACTGTAAAAAAAATTAACATTATATACGCACAATTCCTTATCCTAAAGTCCTATTCATGCTGATTCTGAACAGGATGCACTAGAGTTATGCCAACTACAGGATCATTTATGAGCTGATTTGAGCACCGAGAGGTTTTGATAGAAGAATCATTAAAAGTTGGACTTTCTTGACGAGATAGAAGCCTCGGTTCTTTCATGGAATTAAAAATGATTAGATTTTTGGAGATGGCACCATGGCATTATACACTAAACTTTCGCCTGCAAGTTTCTTCAGTTAATTAATTTCTCTCATATATTTTGAAAAGCTTTGTTTTGCTTTTAGAAGTTAAGAAGAAACACAGTTCTGTGATTTCATTCCTTTCATTTTGGTAACAGAGCCTATGGGTTTAAAGTGGCCTCAATTATTAAAGGGACACAAAAAGTTGAGGGAAAAAAAAAAAGTTGAGAAACAGGGAAGAAAGACTTATCACCAAAGTTAGATGTACAAAATATTTTTGGGAAGCTCTTCACTACGATGTATTTAAGAGGTAGAAAACCAATCCAAGGTGAATATAAACCTTTTATTCATCTTCCTGAAGTCTTTGGGATATCTGTTTTGTTGTTGTTGTTATTGTTGTTTGTTTGTTTGCTTATTTTGGTTTTTAGTTTTTTAGACATTATCCTTGTCCATAAAATATTTTCTTCTCATCATTGCCTCTTGGTTGTGTTTTAGGGTGCCTGGAAATGTTCACTTACCAGGTTTTTTTTTTTGTAAAACACGTAATTGACTGCATGTACCCAAAGCATTTTTAACAAACACCTTTCCCTTGGGCCTCATTCTAGAGAGTCCCATCTACTTTTGTACAGAAAGCACTTTTTCAGGAAATCCTGGGCTCCCAAGCTGAACTGATGGCAGTGCCCATGGAATCTCATCTTTCGTCTTCTCTAGGCATTCATAAAAGAACTCAGTTAATTGGGAGTTTTCATTCAGCAGGCATCCCACAAATGCTTTAAGGATGCTATTGTAACTAACCCTAACAATATTTGACATGACATTTATGATTTCCCCAGGTTACAGAAAAGGAGATTACAGCATGTGAAACCTGCACAGCTTGTCCTAAGTTGTACGTGCTGTAAGCCGTAGGGCCTAGACGTGAAATTAGGCCTTGAGGTCATGAGATGAATCTCAAGACTTAAATAGAGTGTTCTGTGACCATACAGTCTTACAAAGTCAAAAAGCTAAAGGTAAGGTCATGCTTGCACATGCTGTGTTTGTTGTGTCCTCATGTTTGATTGATTCCGTTTTAGATGTGCCGGTAATTAAATCTGGTCTTTTGTTTCAAGATTCTTCAGCTCCTTAGTTGCTACCTACACAGTTGAACATAGTACCTGATAGCTCTCTGCAGGGGACCCGAATCCCCAACACTCTCACAATCATAGCTCCAAAAGGCATTCAGGAATAAAGTCAACATCAGCACAACAAATGTTGGCTAGTTAACTCCCAGCCCTTAAAAGAAACCAGCCAGGCCTGGCTTCCAGTTGCGGTGGAGAAGCAGGTCCTTTCTGAGTTTTCTACCTGTCCTCCGTGACTGCATTTTGTTGCATCTCATCCTAAATTCCCACTATGCCAGTTGTCCCATAACCCCTGTTTGTTGTATGATCTTTCAATCTCCTTGGCCCTTTGCACCTATCACAGTCTGATCCTAGAAGGTCATTCTCCTTGTTCTTTGTTTTTTCATCCTTAATGTTGGTGCTGAAAAAAAGGTCAATTACTATGAAAAATGTGTCACTTTCCTAGAAAGAAATAGTGCTCTCACCTCACAATGTTGCACCACCGTGTACACATACCCCACGGCTCATTTATTTGTTTAAAAATCTAAGAGGAGGTATCTCAGGTGTGCTGTGGTTTCAGCTATTGGAGACTCAGGGTAGATTCAGTCACCATCCTCTCCTCACGGAGTTTCTGGTTAATGCACTGAAATAATGCTTTTGTGCTTCTCTGTCTCACCAATCACGCAATACACCCTGCACAATACTAATGGCTTGGGTGTGTGAATGTAAATATGAGTAAGGCATAGTTTGTCCCGTGAAGAATCTTATAGGATCAGCAAGAAAGGCAGCATAAATAAAAATCTTGATGAGACAGAAGACTGTCATTATTATCATATAGTGAATCGTGGTATGGATGTAATCATTTGTGTATTCTTTCCCCTCCCTGTTGTGACTGTATTTGACAATCTGCTAATGACACTCAGGCCTAAGGAGGTATGTGAATTTCCTTCAACCCGTGGTTTGAATTCTGAGAAATAATATTGGGCCATTAATTGAACCTTGCGAAAGAAATAGGAGCCCTGCTTTTAAGTAAATTGCCTTATTACGCTAATACCCTCCCACCCTCATTCTTGCATTGCAACCACTCTATTGATGTACAATCATAGGACCACTTAGCTACTGTTAAACTAACAAAAATCTTACGCTTCTGTGATGGCTCCTGTAGAGAGCGAAAGCCAGAGAACCTGAGATGCTTCCAGTCTGGCTATTCAATGTCAGAAGCACTATAATGGGAAAGGAAGAGTTTTATAAATTACAGTAAATATTTCTGGTAGAGAAGAGAAAATAGTCCTAGAAAACAGTGCTGGAAGCTTAAACTGCTATTGCAATTTAAGTAAAACAAGTTGATAATTTACATTATGCTCCTTAATCCACCCCAATGTCTTTGACTTGATAGTGCCTTTTTAAAAAGATTTATTTATTTTTATTGCGAAGTCAGATATACAGAGAGGAGGAGACACAGGAAGATTTTTCCATCCGATGATTCACTCCCCAAGTGAGCACAATGGCCGATGCTGTGCTGATCCGCAGCCAGGAGGCAGGCACCTCCTCCAGGTCTCCCATATGGGTTCAGGGTCCCAAGGCTTTGGGCTGTCCTCAACTGCTATTCCAGGCCACAAGCAGGAAGCTGGATGGGAAGTGGAGCAGCTGGAATTAGAACAGATGCCCATATGGGATCCTGGTGCGTTCAAGGTGAGGACATTAGCTGGTAGGCCACTGTGCCAGGCCCTATGGTGCTTTTTTGTGGCTACTTTAGAACTTGATGGGCTTAAAACTAAAATATGTCTATCATGTCCTAATACATTTTATTTCCTGCTGACATAATGTTTTCCTGACTATTGTAGAAACACAGAAACTTTGTCATTGCTCAATTTGGTAGAGCTATTGTCTAAAGATCTTAACTGTGATGTTACACTGTCCTGCTGCACCGCAAGGAAAAGGAGGATATCAGGGATGTCTCATCACCAAGCTCAAACGCAGAAATTTGAAGATGTCTTACCTTTTTGAGGCAAGCAATAAGCGATGGGGCTTAAGCATCCAGCATCTTCAGACAGATTGTCCTGACCGGTGATCTAGCAAAGTCAGTTACACGCTCTGTGACCTTGAAATATTTACAGAAATCTTTAGGCTATGATTTTATCATTAATGAAATGAAAATGATACCGCAAATATCACTTTATCATTATGTTTTAATGATATCTATCTATCCAATCTATTATATTTCCACTAAGCTTCTACAACCCAAACTTGTTCTTTTTAATCGTAACTTGGAAGCCTGGTAACATGAACAGACACAATAGCTAAGACACAGTCTTTGAACTTAAGCCTCAATTTTATAACCTCCTGATCTTATACACTGTATAAATACAGCAAACATAGCCACTGTTCCTGGTGACTCAAAGGTGCTGGGTTGCCACTGACTTGGTTGTCAGAGCTACCTGTGGACGGCAAACACAGAGTTATATTCAATTTATTGTCCACAGAACAAAAAGCAGCCCTTGGGAGAAATCTGTCTGCAACAAGGAATCGACACGATAAAATATTGTCTAACTGAGATTTGGGGTTCTGTGGTGGGCTCAGGTGCCTTCTGCAGGAGGGGATTTGCACACCCACACATCCCCCCTTATTATTTTAGAGATGTTTTTCTTCTAACTGCATAATTCTGTTCATCATGCTTCATCACATAAAAGCAAAATGAAGATGAATTACAAATAGCTTAACCGCTGACAGCAACCTGCTGCGTCTAAAGACTGGCAATTCTCATCTCCCTAATCTCTGGAGAATGCACCGTACCTCCACCTAACCCAGGTTTCTGTCCTACCATCAAATGCTGGGCAGAAAGAAAAAAACGAATAATCCTGTTTATTTCTAATCAGGCCTGCTAGAGAGCATTAACAGTGAAAAAAATAGCTAAGCAAATCCTGAAGAAGATCCAAGTAACCATGAGAACACTCAGGGAGCTCTCCTTTCCAAACACGAGGTGTGATCAAGCTGAACAGCTCTCCTGTATCTTTGTGACCATGGACGGATGTTTCCGTAATGCATGGCCCAGCACACTGTGGACTTCGCTATTTCCTGCAGTGCAGGAGTGTGGGAGCCTCTGTGCTCCTTGCTGCCCGAGGACATCCCGCTTCTTGTCTTCTGCATTTCAACAGCTTTTACTTACATGTGTGACACAGACTTCAGGAGGACGCAAAAAATCAAAGATTGGTTCAGGTTACAGAAGTGACTCAAAAAGCTCTTTAACGAATAGGTAGAAATGTAAATTAGTTAGGGAAAGAGAGATTCTTGAATTACATGGGCATCCAAAGTGTTTCTATCAAATATTACAGATACCTAAACACCTCTGATTGACTGGAGCTGGTTGTCTGGAAGGGAAGATAGTACTTCTCAACATTGCATACTGCAGGACAAAACATAAATTTACAGCAAGAGGGATGGGAAGGCGCTAAAGAATGATACTTTTAAGGCTTTGTGTTTCAAGAACCTGCTCATCAACCTTGACAGTGTTCTATTTTTAATATTATTTTTATTGCAAGACCAGATACATAGAGAGGAGGAGAGACAGAAGAGGAAGATTTTCTATCCAACGATTCACTCACTCCCCAAACGGCCACAGTGGTAGGAGCTGAGTCGATCCAAAGCCAGGAGCCTGGGGCCCAGCGCAGTGGCCCAGCGCAGTGGCGCAAGTGCAAGTGGTTAAGGTCCTCCCCTTGCACGCCCGGGATCCCATATGGGCGCCAGTTCTATCCCGGCAGCCCTGCTTCCCTTCCAGCTCCCTGCCTGTGGCCCGGGAAAGCAGTTGAGGACGGCCCAAAGCTTTGGGAACCTGCACCCGCGTGGGAGACCCGAAAGAGGCTCCTGGCTTCGGATCAGCATAGCATCAGCCGTTGCGCTCACTTGGTGAGTGAACCATCGGATGGAAGATCTTCCTCCCTGTCTCTCCTCTCTGTATATCCGCCTTTCCAATTAAAAAATAATAAAAATAAATCTTAAAAAAAAAAAAGCCAGGAGCCTGGAGCCTCTTCTGCATCTCCCATGTGGATGCAGGGTCCTGAGGCTTTGGCTGTCCTTGACTGCTCTCCCAGGCCACAAGCAGGGAGCTGGATGGGAAGTGGAGCTGCAGAGTTTAGAACTGGTGCCCATATTCAATGTATGGCATGATGGAATCAAAATATCCTTATTTTTCTATGAACATTTTTGAAATCCATGTATAATTTTCTTCATATTATGTATTTTCTATGATCTTTTTTAAACACCTTCATGTGCCTTGAAGAATGGGAAAAATCAGGTACAAAAACTAGGAAATTTTCCATGGAATGAACGTATTCCCCCCAAACAAACAAACATATAAACAAACACCCAACAAAATACAGAGTCATTTCCTGTCACAAGTTCTACCCTTCTCGATTTGCAACTGCTCTCCTGTCTTTAATGAAGAAAAAACAAAATTAGGCTGCCACTCAAGTGATGTGGAATCCATGCTTCCCTCTAGTCTTGTACTTTGGGGGAGGTTAAGTAAACTGGGAGCATTCATTTTCTTATTGACACAATGTGTGTGTGGATCTTGACTCTGCATGTCTTGAAGGAGACACAGGGGAGGGAGCACTGGGTTCAAAATCTACCTGTCCCCACACTCTCTAAATTGTCCATCCCTTAATCTTCCTGATTATCTAAACCATTTCTCCTGCTTTTGTGCAGAATGTCTCTGTGAAGATGACAAGAATCCCAAGACTTCTCTTCTCATCCAAATTTGACACTGTCTCCCAAAGCACACGCAAACACGGAGAGTTTCAGGATTGACAAACAGTGTTACTACCCTCCTGTCATCCAGGGACAACTGTGTGGCTTTGGGAATGGAAAGTCAGGTTAGAGTGAACAGAAACTCATCTTAGAGTATAACCTCTCTCTAACGCTAAAGCTTTTAGATAGAAAACTCAGAAGTTTTCAGCAATCTTGCCAGTCCTGAGAGGCAGAAAGAGTAGGGCTGAGCCACAGAGCATGAAGGAGAGGTAGTATGAACCCATGATAAGCCGTGGCCTGTTCCTGTTCATTTGCAATGTAGTTCTAGCTATGCTTTTGCTGAACGATGCTTTCATTTCTATTGTATTTTTTCAAGAAAACCTGAACTCTTTCAAGGCAAAGCCTTATTTCACTCAAGTTAAGTTGGGACTGACATAATTTCAAAAAGAAATAAAAAAAGAAAAAAAAAATCTATCTACCAAATCTCATTGGGTCAATAGAATGAGAGGGCTTGGAAAGGCTGTTAGGAATGTTTGTCAACTCTGAATACATTTTTAATAAGCTCTCATGGAGCTTTCATTGAAGAGTTAATAAATGCTTTTTATCAATAGGAATGTAGGCTGAAATCCATTTGCCCATGGGTATGCAGAGGCCCAGTGATGTATTACCTGGGAGGGAAAGATTACTTGGAAAGGGGAAAATCTAATATTCTGAGAGTGAGGGGAGATGATAAATGAGTGCTTGCAGGGCTGCCTTGGAGCTGGGTTCATTTGGGTTCAGCACACATAGTGATTAGAAAATATCATCTGTAAAGTTGGCACTTGAAATAATCAATGAATAAGCCCAATTCACGTGTCTAAAAAATGCAGTTTTACAAGTGAGATCTCTGTTTGCTTGAATCACTTCATTTGAACTGGCATTTTCTTTCTTTTCTTCTCTATTTGCCATACCTGAGCACTTAAAGATACAAACACAGCGAAGAGCATGGAGCTACTGCATCTAAAAGGGTTTACGATGCTTGGGTGTCGCAAGCTCAGGTGAATGTCTTTTAACTGCACTTGCCAAGGGATGCTCACGTTGGTTATGCATCTACAACCCAACAGCGTCAGTCACATAGACGGAGAAAGATAGATGAGGTTTCCTGTCATACATTGTGTTGAACAAAGACCACTTTCAGCATGAACATAATAGCTTCTTAAATCTCACCAAGAACTCAGCTAGGTTGGTATTGTGTTGTTTCCTGTCAAAGACACAGAAATTACTAACGAACAGTTTTAGATAAGCAATAAGTTAAAAAAAAAAAGTTTAGCTGCTGGACACTGGTGAGGAGTGGGTAGTGTTAGAATTACTATCAAGCACAATAGGGAAGGATGTGAGTGGAGCAGGTGGGAGCAGAGGCTAGGGGTGGGCTGTTCGGGAAATCAGAATCACATTTGATACGTAGATTTTGAAATATTGATTGGACATGGTGGAGCTGTCCACTAGGTAACAGGAGTACAAGTCTGTCTTTCAAGCAAGAGGAGAAACTTGGCAGTTTCTGGGATGTCCTCATGAGAATCATTCTGACTATTTTTCAGTAACTGCATTTTGTTACAAGCAAAATAAACTGCTTTATTTCCTTCAAAAGGTTTTACTACACGAAACACAGAAAGACTAAACTTTCCTTGAATCCTGCTATTTCCCTCACACTTTTCCCTGCAGCAAATCTCTCCAGGTGAAAGCTTCTATTTGATCCGTCCTTCTCTCACAACCTACATGATACTCAGCCAGTCTCACAGCTGAGCGTTTGGAATCAGCTCTGAATCCATCCGCACATCACTGCCTTTCCTATTGTTTTTCTGTTCTGGGTCAACTTTACCTTCATCACAAATACAGCCAACAGGTAGCTGACACCCAGCATCCGTCTTGACCTTTTCCAACAGAAGAGCTAGGAAAGTCTTTTGAAACTCCTTCCGATGGCTCCCTATGTTATGCAGGTTTAAACCAGTATCTTTAGTGTGACCCTCCAAATCCTATAAATCTGCACCGCCTCAACTCTCTGAACTCAACTGATTCTCTTCACTTTCTACATCTGCTACTGCTTGTTGTCCCTCTGATACCCAGGGATCCAACTCAGCCAGGATCTTTGCACTGACTTTCTTTCTCAGCAGAAGGCAAACTCTCTCCTCCTCTTTATCTGTGATAAATGTCATCAGATGACCTACACCCATTATGAGTGTTACTGTTCCAATCTCTCTCTCACTTTCAGTCTCTCTCTCTCATTAATGTTGTAAAGTGTCTCCTTGCCAATACATGCAAGTTTCATCAGTGTGATGGTGAGGCAAAAACTGCCTTTAGTGTAGCACAAAGAAAGATATTCAAAGTTGTAAAGAAGGCAGATGCTGAATAAATAGTTTTGATTGAATGGAGGGCTAGAGGCATAGATGGATGGACATTTCCAGTAAGCAACAACCAGCAGAGTACAGTGCCTTTTGCTCTGCATCTGTAGTTAAACTGTCTAACTGGCTTGCAGTCCATTTACTGTTCCTGTTGACTCCTGAGTAGCACAATTAGAGTGGAGTGAGAAAAAGGAGGCAAAACGACTTGCTTTTATTACTTCTCAAAGTGGTGAGGAAATGGTAAAGCAAGGAATGCCTGTTGTGCAAAATGACCAAGGATTGATCTCAGAACACAGAGAAGGACTCCGTGTATTGCATATCTGGGGTGTTAGCAAATGCACCAATTTCTCTTGATTACTGATGACTTGTCTGCAGTGTGCGGCACGAATACCTTTACCACATAATTACTTAGGAAGACGAGTGCCCTCAGACTGAGTCAGAAGCAGAGCTTAGGACTCATGCCACTTAGGACTCATTTTGTAAAATAACTGGAATTTTTGATAACATTTCATATGCTTTTGGTTCATTTCAATGGAAGAAAATGAAATCAGCAAGGGAATCGTTCTCTTAATTCTCCAAAATAGGGAAAGCAAGTTTGCATTTTATTTGAAAAGCCTCCTTGCTATTCATTGTTGAAATCTTCGAGATAGAGCAACTAAGATCACAGTGGTTGTACCTACTCAGCTCTTGCATTGTCTTTCAGATGAAAGTGGCTTATTCTACATGTTCTAAGCCTGCCTGAAGTAACATGCCTGCTTCCTTGTTCTTAATACTAAGGTAAGAAATCTCCTTGCTTCCTATAGCAAGGCCACGTAGATTGGTTTTACAATCCAGGCATAAGCATTGAACCTAATTGACTTGCATATATGATACAAATAAACCATGCAGTTGTTTAATATCACAAATGCAGAATAATGCAGAATACCCCAATATCTGTTCAGCAGGTGGATAAAAATAGTCAGGATCTGCCTTTGGTGTTCAGTTGGGGTTCCCTGCTTCTTGTTCTTTATCAGTAACTGTGGGTGCTAGGAGCATCAAGGGGTCAGCATGTACCCCCAAGTCACCAACAAGAATCACACCCAAATCATAACCACTTGGTATGCTTTCTTTAGCCATATCACTTGGCTGTTGTCTCAGAAAGGCTTGAAATTAGATGACCAAGTTTAATAAAAGTCATAAAATTGACATTGGGAATTGAAGTGATATACTATGAAAACAGGGGGAAAATGTCCTAAAGCTGTACTCAGCCAGAAACTTATTTATAAATACTACTTGTATTTTTTTTCCCCTTAGGAAGCAATTAGCATTCCTAAACATTCCGTACAGTGCACTTAAAAATGAGTATGCGTTGAATTTCTTAAGACTCAATATCACCTGAGGAGGATTTCCCTTGACCTTGGGACCTTGAAAAGGCCTGCATCACATCTCATCATCATGTGGGATCTTAATCAATTATGTGGTATTTTATTTTGTAGCATATTCATTCCTGTATTGAATGTAGTAGACAGTATTAAATTCTTCCCTTCTTTCTATAAAGTGTGTTGTCAAAAAGAAATCTTTGACTTGACACCTCTCGTAGCACAATTGGCATAAAATCTTTAATTTGTAATACTTATTTTCTATAGTTTTTGCAAGAATTTAATATAGTTCAGTTCGGGTCTTGTTAACTCCAATTGAAATAGTGTGTTTTGGTAGAAATACAATGTTTTGTCAAACTTCATTCTATGCATTTGCCAGACAATGCAGTTTGAATGATTTTTTGACTATTCTGAAATTCCTAAGAGACATTGTACATATTAGTCATTGTCTGATTTGCTGTTTCTCAACTTACAGTTGTTGAGCTTTTGTTTAGTTGAGTCAGTAAATCTTGGTCTATGTTATCTAAAGGAAATATGGGATCCTCCCCAGAATAAATCAGTTAGTTTTCAAAAGTTGCAAAAGGTTAGAAATTTAGACTTGAATTTGAAATTTTTTTTGCCTTTTTCTAAAATAGAAAAATGAAATATCCATCTTCTGGATGTTGAGAAATTTTAAAAGATATCTATTTTCATTTTAAGCAGAGTAACAGAGACAGAAAAAAAAGGCTCTCTATTCAACATTATTACTAAGTGTGCTGTCAGCACATCATTTGCAGTTATTTAAACACGCACAATGTCTGTCTCTAAAAAAAATCCTCAACTTGTGAAATTTAGTTGTTTTCAGTTGTTGCCAAATATACCACGACAAAATGCTCCAAGTACGCATATGAAGTTGTACGAACTAAAGTGACAGAGGTAACACCAGCCTCCCACATTGAAGCACAGTTTGAGAACTAGCTGCTTCGCTGCCTATCAAGCTCCTTGTCAATACACCTGAGAAAGCGGTGACAAATTGCTGAAGTTTGTGGGCCCCTGCCACCCTAAGGGAGGTCAGGATGAAGTCCAATGGCCCTGGCCATTAAGGGTGTTTTGGAAATAATCGGGGAATGCAAACACATTCTCTGGTGCTCCCCAAAGAACTGATGGTGATCTTCTTTGTTAAAAATTCTTATCTCTGTTTGGTACAGTTGAGGGTCAACTTCAATCATCATGTTGCTTTCCTTAGAGAGCAAAGAACAAAAGGTTTCAATAGCCCTCAAAAATGTTGGCAGACTAATATAAGCTTCTTAATGAATCCCATATATTGAAGTCAGGTGGGCTGCGGCACTTCACCTGTTTGCTTTAATTAACTGCCTTGATCTTGTTTCGGTCAGACAGCTTTTCAGAAAGCTTTTGAAACCTATTTCTAAGCCTTGCCATTCTAATCATTATCATGATCCTATTTCACCTCCATATTTGGATATTCATGAAAAAATTGAAATTTGTTGGAATTGCAGTAGATGCAGGTATTAAGACAGTAAGCAAAAAAAGATGTCGTAAGGCAGTTCCTTAAACTTGCCCAAGGTCTATTTCACAGCAGGAAGTCAATTGTTGATCCTTGCTGCTAAGATCCTTAGCTAATGGACCAGCAAGGATGGGCAAACGAGCCTGCCCCACATCTCACAATTCAGATTTGATTTTTTTGTTAATTTGAAATTTTTACCAAAAGCAGCTGAATCTACTTTTAAATGCTTCTTTTTTTTTTAAAGATTTATTTTTATTATTTTTTTTATTGGAAAGGCAGATATACAGAGAGGAGAGACAGAGAGGAAGATCTTCTGTCCGATGATTCACTCCCCAAGTGAGCGCAACGGGCCGATACTATGCCGATCCAAAGCCAGGAGCCTCTTCTGGGTCTCCCACGCGGGTGCAGGGTCCCAAAGCTTTGGGCCGTCCTCGACTGCTTTCCCGGGCCACAGGCAGGGAGCTGGAAGGGAAGCGGGGCTGCCGGGATAGAACCAGCATCCATATGGGATCCTGGGCGTGCAAGGTGAGGACCTTAACCACTGCGCCATCGCACCGGGCCCTTAAATGCTTCTTTTAAGTCTTATCAAAAACATGTGCCTTTGCAAGTCAAGCTGTTCTAAACATTCATCAGAGAGCTGATAACTGTATGATTCAAGATTTTCCTCAATATTTAACAACTGGAAGGAAATAGTCAAATAAAATAGACCCTGAGACAAACTCAGGAACCCTGTGTGACTTCCCTCACTCTCAGTCACAGCTCTTCGTTTTCTTCATGGACCACGTTTAGAAAAACTGTATCTTCAATTACTGCCCTGATCGGTTATGGGGAGATGTAAAATTGTATTTATCAAACCAAAATACTTTGATACACTGAAAACATTGGAAATAGCTAATATAACACAAACAAAGTGGGGCACAGGTCACAAGTAGATTCATTAATGTCCCCCCGCCCCCCTGTTTTTCTGTCCAGGGTTAATTCCACTTGTAGGAACTTAGGATGACCCTTGGTTGGTGGTCACTCACTGCCTGGCCTGGAACCCAGAGATGGTGTGAAGAGGCTCCAGGAGGGCCTGGATCACTCTAAGTGCTGATGAGTTTGGGTTTGTTGCAAGGTTCTTTAACTCACATCCAGGAATATGATTACAACGGAGCTGGTGTGTGAGTGCTGGATAACACGACTCACAGCCCAGTGTCTAAGGATGGAGACTCCACTGTGATAGAGCAATGATGCCACACAACGGCCCCTGTTACCCCAGGTGATGTGTCACATGGGTCCCTTCACAGTGCTGACAGAGTGCACACTCGAATAGCCCAGGCTTCAGAGGAGAGTACCAAGTTCAAATCCAGCTTTACCACTTTCTAGCTAGTGTATGTCTTTCCACGTTGGCATTTTATCCTTTGTAAAAACAAAACAAAACAAAACAAAAGCTAATACGGGTCCTTGTGTTCCGTGCTTTAGTATCCTATATAATATGAAGGAGTACTATTGCATTTCTCCTTATTAGTTATGTATTTATTTTAATATGTACACTGTTGGAAAACTGGGAAGTTCACAGGGGGAGACGCTTGGCCTGTGGATTGCTAACTTCAGCTTGTTACTCAGCCTATCCTTGTATTTCCGTTCTGCACTGGTAACCAGGGGAACTGTTCAGAATGCTCACACAACACCTTGGCTCAGTTCAGCTGCATTTGCTTCCTGTCTACCTGAGCAGCCGTCGCTCTGTTGCAGTCAAGATCTGCATTGGAAAGAGAAAACTGAGTCATATTCTGTGCTGAGTGCCACCCAGTGACCAACTGCTAATGTCCAAGGTTGGTGCCTTTGCCTGCGACAACAGCTTGTTAACCACTTGCTTGGCTCCCAGATTTGAGCTCAAATGATGTAATTCTGGTGCATGGAGACTACAGAGAACACAAACTAGAGGAGAGCAGTAAACCTTTTCTCCCTAGAATGACACCTCTTCCTTTCAACTTCCGATTTCTCAGTATTATTTACCAGGATGAACAATGTGATCTAAAAAGCTGGATATGAAATTCAGTTCTTAAGTCTCTGCAGCTACATTTTATTACTGCTAGTGAGTAGGTATGGGATCACATAAAAAGACCAATTCTAACATCAGAAAAATATTCCATTGCACAGTGATGGACTCCATCAAAGTTCCTGGCTGCACAGAAGTAAACCTTTGCCTTTCTTGCCTGGTAAGCTTCACCCACTCCACTCTGAAGTCACAATACAGTAACTCAAGGGCATACCACAAATGTTTCTGTCACCTCCAAGGGATGGTGCACTGTGCAATCGTTTTCCCCTTGTGTGTCTGATGCTGCCTAGGTCTTCACGTTGTTCTTGTGCTGCAGTGGGCTTGATCTTCCTCATTTAGGATCTGTCATCCTGCCAATTACCAGCCTCCTTTTGACAGTATCTTGATAAATATATATTTTACATAGGCTATATATACACATGTGTATATATGTCCTCTATATCGTATATATCTAGAATATGTGTGTATATATATGTGTATTCATATATACAATATATATGTGTATATATACATACACATACACACATATGTATATATACAATATCAAGCATCATTCCAGGAAGAGCCTGGATGTGCTCAGATACTATCCAGTGCCTTCATGATGCTCCAGAAAGATCTGCTTGATGCTTGGCTTTACTTTCAAAAGAAACGCTTGCTTTGAAAAATATTGCTAAGTTCTCTTTCATGTGAGAGGCATTGCTTTCTAATAAAATACCTGTTAACTATGCAATGCCTGGAAAATTGTCTGACACCTTGAAGCTTTGTGTCCTTCCTTATAAAATAAGAATCGTTGATTTTTATGTGTTTTGAAACAGCACTTCATAGAACGCAATGGGAGCATTAGTTTAGGAAAAGCCCATCAGGGCACCTGGTTCAAGATTCAGTTTTACTGAATGGAAATGACTTTATTCTGAGGCCAATGTGTAAATCAGAATGGGAAAACCTCAAAGCAGAGAAAAAACATCTACTACATGAACTGTTTTACAAAATGCTTTAGATGCCATTTGGCAATGTTGGTTAACAGCGCTCTGTACTACAGGATGCAGAGACTGACATGGCTAAATGAATGATGATAAAGTTCTGTATGTCTGTGCCGGGCACTTTGAAGAAATAAAGAAAGGGAGGGAGTGTTGGCAACGCCCGCGTCGCCATGTACCCCGAGCCCTGAGTCGAGCGGAGGGACTAGGGTTATGAGACAGACAAGACAGACAACACACAGACACAGTGGGTCATTCTTGTGAGGAGAATGCCGTTTATTTGAAGTCAAGCTGCATCTTTTATAGTCTGCTTGGCCCCTCCCAGGATCCTCCCAATGGTTAAGCCACACCTAAGCTCCCCCAAGGACATGCAACAAGGGGAAGCAGGAAGGAGGGAGATTGCAGTCAAGCCACAGGCTAAATGTATCAGGCCATGATTGCCTTTCCTGTTACACCCTTGAGAAACAAGCTGTGCTGTGGAGTTAATCCTTGGGAGACTGGGGCCTACAAGGGAGGGAGGGAGGGAGGGATGTATGAGAGAGAGAGAGAGAGAAAGAGAGAGAGAGAGAATATAAACACAGCTTTACTTTGGAATAAAAATAGAAAATAAATTAAAAAAACTTGCAAGTTGAATGGTACAGCAATGCTGGTTTCTGGACTCAGGTGAAACTGTATTATTGAAGTATTTCACTTTCTGTTAAACATTGTTCATGGTTGCAGACACACTGTCAGTGAAGTGTTTCTTGTTTCCATTCCTACAGGTCCAGCATCCATCACAAGCTTCCCCAGTGAGGCTCCCCTGAATCCAGAGGGCATGCTGTCTGCACCTCTGGTCACCAGGGAGCTGCTGACACCTTCCAACAGTTACCAATGACACCTTGTGTACTTATCTAGCTCCTCCTTTCCTCATTAAATCAGAGTCATAGTAATGCTGAACACTTCCTATACCTCCCTCCAATGGATTACTTATAGATTGTGTCATTCAAATCCATCACTCTGATTCGCATGTCTAGTGTTATAAGATATAATACTCTCATTCTTCAGTGTTTACAGGAGCATTTAACACTACATGAACCAAGGTAGCAGGCATCAGCCTCGCTTTTCTGAGACACACTCGCTATTCAAGTACAATGCAATTTCGCATGAGCCATACTGGGAAGTTTGCAATACGAAAACAAGTGAAGGGCTTTAATCCTAAATCTTGGATGGCTGCCTCCAGGATTTGAGTGTCCAAAGCTGTTAAACATCATTAGGTCTTTTCCATATCTCAAGGCAATTTCAAGAGGTTTGCTGAGTTCATAAACATCATGTGCAGCTCCCAGCTGTGGAGGGCAAACTCTGCCTTCATTTCAAAAGCTCAAAGACTCCAGTAAGCCATTGTAAGGCACACACCGTTCTCTGATATAGAAGATGGCCAGTAAGTGTATGTGGGCAGAATGAAGAAGTCATGCAGCAGGCAATAGACAGTTAAGAAAGCAGCGATGAGTCCATGGGAGGCTGTGAAATGTGAACTGGAAATAACTGCATGCTTGTGCTCCATGCCTTAGTGTCCTTAATGCGCTAGAAGTCAAGTGAAATACACGGGCGGATCATGATGCTCAAAAGAGCTGGAGTTATAACAGTACACAGGAAGTACAAGAGGGCTAGTGGGTCATGGAATCCAGAGATAACTTTAGTGAAGTGCAGCACATTTTGAACCTGTGCAGTTTTCCCTTTTCATGTTACGTATTTTCATGAACTTGAAGACTGTCCATGTAGATATTGGAGAAAAAGGAAATGGCCATATTGTCTTCAAGAGAATTGTTTTTAGCTATTGTATTCTTTTATATTAAAAGTAGCTCTTCATTCTTCTGTTAAAATGGTTATCAATTGACTGGGGTGAATGATTTGATTGCAAAGGAAAGTTTAAGGCATGCATAAACTCATTCCTAGGCCTGTTCTCACAGTCCCTTATACCTGTGTGCAAAGATTAAAGAAACAATTATCACTGGGATCGGCTTTGTAACACAGCTGATAGAGCTACCACAGAATTGCCAGCATCCCATATGGACAATGGTTTGTTTCCTGGTGGCTCTACTTCTGAATCAGCCACCTGCTTGTGGCTTTGGAGAAGCAGCAGATGATATTTCAAGCAGCTGAAAACCTACCCCATGAAGCTTTTTGTTTCTGTCTTCCATCTGGCCCAGCCCTGGCCTTTGCAACCATCTGGAAAGTGAACCAGCAGGTGGAAATTCTCGGCTTTCTGTGGCTACCTTACCTCCCTAGACGCCACTAACTCTGCCTTTCAAATAAATGCTTTTTTTAAAAAAAAAAAAAAAGAATGAAGAATGGATTGTGGAGCCCCAAGGAATTGCAATGCTCTTTACTCTTGCTCAGCTTTCCTCTGCTTCACAGGCATCTCAGTTGTTGGAGAGTCTTAAGTTGCACCAAAGGCAATAGTGATTTGTGTGACTCTCATTTGTTCATATTCCGCCAATGACATGTACTTACCACCCTCCCCAGTCCCAACACACCCCAGCCTCCAGAGTGTGGCCAGCTTACATCAGCTTAGCAGAAGTATCCTTGGTAATTCTATGTCCTTTAAGATGCATATCCCCCATGTCATTTCGGAATACTTGGGATTTTAAATAACCAGCTCAAATAGCATTCCCCCCTTTATGTTGATGTTTATTGTGAATAGGCAAACATTTTTATGTGCTGCATTTTTACTTTTAGTAGTTGTAGTACATGTAATTCAATTAGAAATGGATTGGAAATCCCCAAGCCTAAGGAACTGCATCATGAAAAATAAAGAATTAAAGAAAAATAAAGTATGAGCAATGTTTTAGGGAAAAAATAAAACAAGTAAAGCTTAATAACTAAAAGAAAAAAAACCTGCTAGAAGACAGCTGGGGCCATGAGTGTAGGGGTAGGGCAATGCATGGGTAGCAATGCATAAAGCAGTTGTGTTAATGGTACACAGAGGAAGTCTCAGTATAGCGCTGCTCAGGAACATTTGAGGAAGTGGTGATTAGCTAAGACTGTTTTGTTGTTGTTGTTGTTTTTGCTTCCTAATCCTTGTGCCTCCACAGCAGGCAAGGGTTTCAGCAAAGGGCACACAGGCAGAATACCGAGAACATAATCATCAGCCAAAGATTGGTCGAAAACACTATGAAGTTCAAAACTCGGATAAAAAAAATCCCAGGGACCAAGAGAATGAGGGTGAAAATCCCAGATCCTCCTGTGCTGGTGCGCTTCCCCCACCCTCACTATAGACCTGCCTTCCTCCCAGCATCTCCCCTGGTTCTCTGGGTTATCACTGACACAGAATCAAAGTGGCCAAATGAGGGTGAAAAATTTCAGGTCCTCTGTGCTTGAGTGCTTCTCCCATCCTCAGTGTAGACCAACCCTACTCACTCCATCTCCCCCGATCCTCTGAGTATGTGCATCACTCTGATGAAGGTACTTAGGGACACGTGATTTACTTGAAAATTGTGCCTTGAGATTGAGCAGCAGAGTATGGCAGTTTCAGCCAACATCTCTGAGGCCTGCATTCCGTATGACTGCTGTTCCTGGCTGCTCCAGTTTCAATTCAGTTCCTGGCTCATGCACCTCGGAAAGCAGTGGAAAGTGTTCCAAATGTTAAGCTCCTCCACTAATGTAGGAAATCTGAATGGAGTTCCAGACTCCTGACCCTTCCTGGTATAGACCTGTCTGTTGCAGCCATTTAGGGAGTGGGCCAGTGGATTGATCTCTCTCTCTCTCTTTCAAATAAGTAAAAGAAATATTTGAAAATAACATCTATGTACATTCAAGCTGCTTCTGATGCCAGGGACATCTGTATCTAGCGCTCAACTCTGTGTTTAGATCCAGGACAGCATCACCATGGAATAGATAAGCCAACACAAGAGATAGACAAGTGAGTGGATAAGCCATCCTGACAAAAAGATTAAAAACAAAATAGAACCTTGATCCAAGGAGAAAGGGGAGACAGGAGCAGGGAAATAAGACTATGTTCTCTAATTTTACTCCTGGGTATTCAGAGCCAATAAATACACCTAGAATCTATTGGACGCCCAGAATAGATGTGACGGGTGAATGGCTAGGTCGGTGGAGGAAGCTCATCAAGTGGCAGCACAAAGAAGCTAGAAGTGCCTGCAGAATCCTGGAGTGGTACCATATTGTGTATACAGTAGGTACACAGCCCCTCATTGCATATGTGGTTTCGTTTCAATTGATCAGCTGCGGTTTGAAAATATGAAATGGAAAATTCCACAACTAAACAATTTGTTTGAAGTTGCATGCTGTTCTGAGTCCCATGATATAGTTCCAAGTCATATTTTTTTCCATTACACTAAAGTTATAACTGACTTCTTTGTCCAGAGTAAGTGTACTACCTGCCCACACGAAGCATAGTACCCATCTGGGTGAGCATGTCAACTGCCTTGTGCTTGTCTCCAAGCAATTTCTATTTTACTGAATAATGGATGATGAGAAGTGATTCTGGCAATGTTAGTATAGTGCATGATTACATTTTTTTTCTATTTTACTGTTGATATTTTACTGCTCCTGATATGGAAGTGGGGAATGAAGGTTCTGGTACTATTCAATTTCTGACATTCACCCGGGATGGAGGAGTAGTGTGTGTGTGTGTGTGAGTGTGTGTATGAGAGAGAGAGAGGGGGAAGGATGGAGGGAGGGAGAGGGAGAGAGAGAGAGAAAGACAGAAACAGAGAGAGAGAGAGATCATCCAATAGATAAGTGTGACAATTGGTACACAATGTGTGCACACATGTGGTGAAATTTGTATGCATGGTTTCCATATCTGAGAATGGGGACGGTCTCCTGCAATTGTCAATAAGATTATTCGATGAAATCTCTTATGTCTGGTTACTTACAACCAGAGATTTTAGCATTTTCTGCTAATAAAATACTCAAAAACATTCTTTTTTGCCTCTTGCACTTCCAGATGCTGAAATCTCCACTACTGCCTTGTTTACAATCTATTCGAAAGCTGTGGCCCATAAATCATGTCAGAGAAATCTTTGTGAGATGACGCTAATGCTGAAGGGATGACTTTAAACTGGTCACTTGAATCAAGTGGAAACATTAATCATGTATCCAAAATGTAACATATATTATGTATGTGGGTAAATTATTCAAAGACATACCATCCGTTTCTGCCTGTGTGTGGGTTTTTAGGGACTTTTATTTTTCTGTTCTCAAGCCTTGCCAACACTCTGACAGAGAAAAAGAATACTATCAATCTTGATGCTTTAGAGCAATTTAAGTTACAACATGCCTATGCTACCCCAAACCCCCCACTCCTTCTCAACCAAGAATTGAGATAAGAGAAGGTTAAATGATAACTGTCCCCAGAATAGGGCTAGATGCAAAAACTGGAATTGGAACCTGAGGATCTGGAGTTGGTTTTCTTTTTTGAGTCAACTTCTTGACATTGTGGTCAATGTCAGCTTCCTTGTCTGCCAGGAAGAGCAGTCAATAGAATCGTTGAGCACTGAGAAGATAAAGCGTACAGTTCAGACCACACACACACACACACACACACAGTGTTGTAACTGTGCATGAAAATCATAGTACAGAAATAATTGGATACAGTTCTTCATTTAAAAGCCCATGACGGGCCCGGCACGGTGGCGGAAGTGGTTAAGGTCCTTGCCTTGCACACCCGGGATCCCATATGGGCGCCGGTTCTAATCCAGGCAGCCCCACTTCCCTTCCAGCTCCCTGCCTGTGGCCCGGGAAAGCAGTCCAGGACGGCCCAAGGACTTGGGACCCTGCACCCATGTGGGAGACCTGGAAGAGGCTCCTGGCTTCGGACCAGCATAGTATTGGCTGGCCATTGTGCTCACTTGGGGAGTGAATCATCGGATGGAAGATCTTCCTCTGTCTCTCCTCCTCTCTGTATATCCACCTTTCCAATAAAAATAAAAATTAATCTTTTAAAAAAAAAAGGCCATGACACAAGAACAGCACAAGTCCAGCTCTGAGTTCTAACAACTTCCTATGAGAGATTGCAAAGCAAAATGAAAGCATCATAGAACTAATTTATACTTTGTTGTCATTTAAAAACAGATGACACTCTGCTGGGTCAGATTTATTTTTTTCCCAACTTCAAAGCTATCAAATTCCTTCTTTTTCTTTCAAATGTATCTATGAACAGTACTTACAGTGCAGCACCAACAAATGTTTTGGACCACAAGAAGGCAGTTTTAGAAGAATATGGTACTATGACTCAAGGACACATTGAATAGACACAGAACAAGAAAAAAATGAATGTGGCATTGGCTTTATGGACAGCACTCTTTGGAGAATGTGAAAAGCAAATTGATGGAAAAATCATCATCTGAATGCTGAATGAAGGTTCACTGAGATGTGGATCATAAGAAGGAATCAAAAGCCTCTCCTCTAATATGACTCCTCACATATTGACTTGAAAGCCTTAAGTCAACGTTTGCTCATGTTTTCATCACTATCAAGCATTTTGTTGGCTTCTATTCCCTAAAGCATCTGAAGTTTAGTCCCAGGATATCTCAGGGAACATGATCTGGCACCTTGGGATTTATATAGACATTTTCTCGTACTGCTGGAATGTGCACGTGATATCCCAATCTTACAACTATCACTCATGGGATGAATCCAGCATCCTCAGAATGGTTGGCATAGCTCACTTGACTCATTCTTCTGACTGCTTCGTGAGCATACGTGGTTAGGGGAGGGAGGCAAAGACTGTGGAATTCACAGCACCATAATGGGACCGAATGGAGTGCTAGCCTGGGTTTGGCCAACATGCTCTGTGTTCCATAAATCAAGGTGTGTCTGTGCCTTTTCTCACACGCTGGTGGAGAAACACCAATTCATCAAAACAAAGATCCATTTTTCTTGTGAAAACTAGTATGAGAGGTGAAATTGGTAGCAGAACAGAGGGGTGTTTGTTCAAGGTCACTTATTTCTATCAGACACAACTATCAAGCGCTGCTGTCCCACCGACATTCAAAGAGTAAGAGATAGGGGTGGGAATAAGCACTCATTTTAAAGTGCCAAAAAAAAAAAAAAAGAACCCATACTTTATCTATGAAATTCCAAATGGCATGGAAGGTCTTTGCCAAATCATTTCAAAATATGGTCCCTGAAGATAATCCAGCTCCTTCAGGCTCCTCAGTCTCTTAATCATCACACAGAAATAGTGAAAACTCCACTTCTAGATGAGAATTCATGTCTTCCCAGAGCCTCCCCTCCAGGTAGTGACATTGAACTAAAATGGACAAACAACAGTCCCATGGTGCCTTTGACAGTGTATCCATCAGGATCTGTAAACATTTTCTTCCTGATTTAACACAACCCAAGCCATGTCATGTTTTTAGCGTAGGATGAAAAGTATCATGTTCTCTTTCCCCACTCTGCTGAGAATGGAACATGCCTCCCTACTCCAGCTATAGAAGCAGAGCTGGGCAGGGACAGGCCAAAGCTCTATAACATAGTCTTTGTTGTAGAGCCATAATCTGCACCATATTGACTGTGTGACACTGGGAATGGTCCGTGGTACCCCTAGGTTTCAATGGAATTATCTCTATAATGGAGCCAATAGCAGCTACTTCAGGGGATAATGCATGACACACTGGTAAAGCAATTACGTGTGAAACAGCGTTGCATATCAGTGCTGATTCCTGTCCTGACTGCTTCACTTCTTTTCTTTTTTTAAAGATTTATTTTATTTTTACTGGAAAGTCAGATATACAGAGAAGAGGAGAAACAAAGATCTTCCGTCTGATGATTCATTCCCCAAGCGGCTGCAACTGCCAGAGCTGAGCCAATCCAAAACCAGCAACCCAGAGCCTCTTCTGGGTGTCCCACGTGGGTACACGGTCCCAAGGACACCCTTGACTGCCCTCCCAGGCCAAAAGCAGGGAGCTGGATGGGAAGTGGGATAGCCAGGATTAGAACTGGCATCCACAAGGGATCCCAGAGCATGCTAGTTGAAGACTTCAGCTGCTAGTCTACCATGCCAGGTCTTGCTGCTTCACTTCTAATCCGGCTCCTTACTCATGGAATAGGAATTCAGAAGAAGATGCCAGAGCAGATCTGCCTCATGGAACCCTGTCAACTATATGGGAGATCCAGGATGAAACTTTTGGCTCCTGGAATTATCCTGGCTCAGCCTGGTTATTGTAGACACCTGAGGGAACTGCCAAGGTTGCTACCTATAAAAGGAAGAAATGGTGCACCAGAGTATTTCTTAAATCTGGATGTTTAAGTGTGACCCCTGTCATTTATGGTTCAGTTGAGATGGGGTTGGGCCTTAGCATATGCATTAATAACAGCTTATTGTTGCTGATATGGTGACAATACTTGGAGAATCAGCTTGTGGAATTCACTGGACTGTGCAGAGAATTGATTGAAATAATATTTGAAAAATGTTCACTTTTATACAAAAGAGAACCTTTCCTTTACTTCCTTAAAAGAAACAATATATATAAAAAATCAATGGAAAACAGAGATAATTTCATTTTGATTTATCCCATCCCACTATGAGTAAATAACACGATTTTGTAGTCTTTCTTATTGTGACATTAGAAACTATGGTTGCATGGGTGTTGCTCTTGCAATGGCTACGTGTTGGTCAGCACATGGGGGATAGAACAGAGGTGTGTGTGGGGGGCGGTGCATCTGATAGCTCTAACTTCAACACTGTGTGCCCTCGGGAATGCTAACATACTTGTCTATGTCTTAGTGCTACCAAAATCTCAGCCCCACAATAACTCCTCAGGTATCGTGTCATACTCAGGATCATACACACATTCCTTCTCTGTTTATGGGACTGAGGCAGGGAAAGTGATCAACTGTTGTTCACTGAAATAAATAAATATTGGTGGCCTTTTTTGCCTCCTACAGTCCTAGGGAAGGATTAGATATGACTAAGGTAAAATAGGAGCTAAGGGTACTGAGAATGTGAGGCTGGTGGTCAGGCCAGTGGGAGAGGGATGTCAGTTGTTCATTGTGCCCCTGACTTTCACAATGGCAATCAAATGAGTGTGGTACTTCTTCCCTCCTGTCCTTGGACTGTCACACTCAGGGTTTGTCTGAACCACACTTTCTGTGCTATGCTATGCTACATTGGGCAAGTTCCTTTCTACCAAGAACTCTGAGGCTGTAAATTTTGTTCATCAGCAAAATAGATTTATTAAAGTTCCTGAACCCCTGAGAAAAGTTCCTAAGAGCTTTGACTGCAGATGACCTTTCAAAGGTGGTTTTTAAAAAAGCACTAACAAGGTAGCAGACATGCCAGGTCTCACCACAAGGGAAAACTTCACTGGACCTTGGAAGAAGAATCTCTTCAGTCTGAGAACATACACAACTCATGTGATAAATATGGCTTTGGATTTCACTTACGTGATATTCTCAAAGTGGCCAGCAATAAAGAAGCTCTTAAAGTGTGTCTGACACATAGATGGAGTCAGAAGAAAACAACATTGGGGGTGCTGGGTTTGAGACAGAGACAGTGGGTGAAGGCACAGAAGGGGGCCTGTGTTCTCTGAGCAAAGGGACAGGAAAGGAACCGCGACAAAGAATGTGACCTGTCTGGAGTCCAAGAAAGCAAATCCCACCCTCCATCAATAAACAATCACCTTAGGTGTGATGGAGCTTGTCCTGAAATCAAGTTTGCATTGATTTACACATTAAAACACCCGCCCTTCTTTGCCCCAACCCAACTCAACCAATGTCTATTAATCATCCAGCAAATAATAAGGCAAGCAAAACTTCCTGCCACATGTTCCCCTTCTGCTAGAGACAATGTCTGGTAAATCAAGACAAATTTCCACCCTGGGTTCTGTTCACATTATCACATAGTAGACATAGTTGTCACTGTCTAAGCATCATGAATATGTGAAATAATACAATGATTTTAATCTGTCCCTTAGGCTAATAAATAGAATCTAATATAGCGTAACTTGCTGTAGAATAAAACATACATTTAGATACTGGAGATCTTACACGTTAGTATAAAGTATTGTGAATTTAGCATGTTTTTCTTCTGCAGATTAGCATACTACCTCATGTGATTTATCTCACCCAATCAACATGACTAATTTGACCCTGGATTAGTCATGAGCACAAACCTTCTATCACCAATCCATAGGCAACGACTCAGTTGTTACAAATCCATTTGCAAAAAGATACTCTGAGTCGAGTTGGCACAATTAATAGAGTGAAGGAGGTAGGTGACAGAAAAGGAATGGGAAAGCATTAAAGCGCTGATTTTCTCTAGCGAGGGTCTGTCTCTCCTGAGCTTACGAAGCAATAAATGGGGAGGGCAACATCAAAAATCAGCCTCCTCATGGGTTTCCGTGTTCCCTGGGTACTGCCAGCTGCTGCTCAGTGAGTCCCCCAGAGGCCTGGTACTTACCAGCCTCTGTGAGGGACACACAACCAAAGCAGCAAAAAGCAATAAACTTCAGAAATAAACTTCCTCCCCCCTGCTTCATTCTTAACATCAAAGTAATCAAACGCTGTTTATGCCAAAAAGTTTAATCCTTCTACAAATTTGCATTTTTATTGAGTTTGTATATTCCATTTACTTCAAGTTAATATAAGGAGAAACTCAATTTTCTTTAAGATTTAGTTATTTTTATTGCAAAGTTAGATAAACAGCGATTATAGGAAGATAATCTCTCTAGGAAGATCCTCCTTCCATTGATTCACTCCCCAAGTGGCCCCAATGGCTGGAGATGAGCCAATTTGAAGCCAGGAGCCTGGAGCCTCCTCTGGATCTCCCACGTGGGTGCAGGGTCCCAAGGCTTTGTGCAGTCTTCAACTGTCCTCCCAGGCCACAAGTAGGGAGCTGGATGGGAAGCGGGGCTGCTGGGATTTAAACCAGAGCCTATATGGGATCCTGGCATGCTCAAGGTGCGGACCCTAGCCGCTGGTCTATCATGCTGGGCCCTCAACTCATTTAAACTTCTTTTTTCTGGGCCTGATATCCCTTCAGATTTTTTTTTTTTTCCATTAAGCAACTCAATCATGTCTAATGTGGCTAATGTTGGTGGTTAGAATTTTGCTTAGAGAAACCCATGTGTAGAGCAGAGAGAGTGGAAGGTGGTGGAGGAACAGAGGAGAAGAGACAATCGTTACCTGTCTTCGATGCTACACAGATCAATGTGTAAACCACTAAAATTCCCCAGGGCACCTTGCTGAACTGAAATGAGGTCCTTGGGCTGGTTATCAATGAAGATGAGCCTCATGCAGCCTTGGAAAGCCTTAACGGGACTGAGACATTGGGACTCGGTGAGATGGTCGGGGCACCCTGTGGGACAGAGAGAAAAGATGAAGAGAAATGCTGAGATGATCGGTCATGGCTTTGTTTGGAGAGCTGTCATGGGAAGACTTGTCAGTTTCATTATTTCAGCGATGTTTTATTCATAGCAGTGCAGACACATCCGTTTTCCATCCTGCTATTCTCAGGTAGGAGTTGACAGACATTGGTACAGAACAAGCTATGCATCATCGTTTCACAGAAAATGGACATAAGTTAAAGAAAATGTTAATATTATAAACTTCATCTTATTTCTTCCTTGTTTTGGTCACTGGCTTCTATGGAATACTTCACTCATCCACATTTTGGAACCATTTATAAATTTGGATTTGGTCTCCAAACTTTCATCTAAATCCACCAATCAATCCTGAATTACACTTTCAAAAGACTATATACTTCAGATAAGGAGGGCAGTAGAGTATTTGGTTAATTGTCAACATTAACAGGCCTAGTTCTGAGAAAGGTACACACAAGGGTGTTACTGGAATTTTGAACTGATATGCAAAGCAAATTGAGATGTTATGGGGACTAAGGATTTAAATGTACACAAAACAGTATAACATACACAAAAGGTTAACACCCATTTTTTTTAAAGGGTGTTCTTTAAAAACGCATTGCATTTTATTTAACATTTCGGTCAAGCAGCACAGATCCACCTCTCATTAAGGCAGATAAGAGAGAAGGAATGTTTAGGAGTGCTTACCAGCCTTGAAGACTTCCCCAATGGTTGTTTTATGTTCAGAACATATGGGAGTGTGAGCTTCAATGCACGGTAAAAAACCATCAATAACTGGGAATTATTTTGGCCATTGCTAATAGACAGCCATTGCTGGGCTAGAGCCTGGCAGCTGGTTAACAGCTCACAAGTGCACCACAAAATGAATATAAAAATAACTGCTAATTGAAGCAGTCGAGTGGATTTATGAAAATTGACTGTTATTACTGAAACTGATGTTTTACCTTCCTCAAATTTCCAGTCTATGTGTGTGTGTATATGCATGTTTGCTATAGTTCTATGAAACAGTTTGATAGGCCCTGGGGTCTCCCTTTACCCTCCTGAAGTTCCTTCCTCTCCCCACTGTTCTCCCCTCCAATCTTACAACAGGTGTCTTTCGTGCAAAGCATAGGTGACTGACTCCATTGCCCCTTAAACTAGGGTCCTCTAAGAACACTAGTCCATCTAGGGGAGTGAAATGATTTTTGTCTTTAGAGATGTGAAATGTGTATTGCATCATAATTACTTTTAAAAACCCTCAGAAATCTCTTTATCTCTTCATAATGTACAAACAAAGATGCGAGTTCATACAATCTGTGAGGTATGTCCCCCTGAGGGGTCACAGGATCCAGCATTTTTGCTACATCTGCTCTCCTTTCTCGCTTCACTAGTAGGCAATGGATAGCACATACCTGGTTGTGAATTCTTGTTGACATGTCCCTTACTTGTCCCGTGGAGTTGCATGAATGTCCTCATTACAGGAGACACTAGTCCGGCTACCAGTGAAGTGGGAATGATACCTATTAGAAAGGGGTGTCACTTGAATGGAAGTAAGACACGCATTGCCTTTGCAGAGAATGGAGCTGCTTCTCTGTCTGAAAGGATCTGTGGTTTTTGCACAGCTGGAGAAGACCGGAAGTGAAGGACTCAGGTGCTTTCTCACCCTAAAATGAAATCATCAACGTATCGTTCCACATGATCCCCCTCCTAAAAATCCTTATGTGGACTAGTGTGCAACACACGTAAAATCTTGTTCAGATTTCAAAACTTAGCGCACATTTCATTGGACATGGGAAAAGGGGTTGGATAATCTGTCTGAGGGACTACAGTGAATAATTTTCCATAATACTGCATTTCTATTCCTGAAAGAAGAGAATGGACAACGGTAGCCCAAATCTGAATCCAAGCCCATGTCTCTAAAGGTTGCAGCTAGTCTCATTATCCTCTGAATGAGGACAGCACTGACATCTGCATCTTAACCCTGATTTCCACTCTCTTAGAAGTTCCAAGGCTGAGCCTAGTCGCACCTCATCCCAGATAAAGTTGTTTAAATGTCTTGCACAAGATCAGATGTACAGTGTCACTCTTCAGAGTTTGTGCGTATGATACAAATGATTGACTAGCACATCAGACAGTAATTTAAATAGAAAGTTTTTACATGGCTAGATGCCCATACACATGCACATAGTTTAAAAAGGTCTGTAGTAGGTTAAGCACTCGCAACAATGGCCAGGACTTCATTGAGGATGCACACAGACCATGACAGAGTGCCTGGCCTTGGACCTTGAAGGACTTATGTCTAGGTTCCTGCTACTATGCTCTAGGAGATGACAGGGAACAGCTCAAGTAGCTTGGTCTCTGAGGCAGACATCAGAGACCAGGTTGAGCTCCAGGCATGGCCCAGCCCTGATTAGTTCAGGCATTTGGGGGAGTGAACCAGCAGATGGGAGGTCACTGTCTAACCCTAACTCGGTCTTAACTGCTTTACAAGCCAATAAAATGAATAAATACATAGAATGCAAAATAAAATCTTATTTAAAAATCATTAACTTTCTTTTAATTTCAGAAAACGTATCTCATGATTAAACCATGCATCGGTTTCAATTTTACTTTTACAAATAAATGTGTAATTCACGATTTTTGGAACTATGCATCGTATGTTTTTCATCCTAATTATACCAAGATTTTGTCCTTGGAAAGATTTCCAGGATTCACCTAACATAGGAGAGGGTGGAACCTGAATTGGTTCCGCTTTGTATAATCTCAAAATCCTGTTCCTCCTGACCCCATCCCATTCCAGCTATTCCAAGCCAAGGACATGGCCAATAGGCACGTGAGGAGAGAGGAGACGGGCTGAGAAAGCAAAAAGTATAGAAATGATTGAGGTGCCAAGGTAGGCTGCTTCCACTTGAGTATCCTCTTTGCAAATACTGCTGATTTTTGGTGATCTTTTTTCCAAGTTTTCAGCTGAGTATCTCTTCCCAGTGTGATCTCACAGAGCCAGGCATAGCTACAAAAGCTTTCTTTGGCTGTGTAACATAATCCCAGTCTTCGTAAGTGAAGATCTTCCCTTTCTCAGGTCTGTCCTAGATAATCTCCATTTGTATTGCTGTCAAGATGCTTCATTTCCCACTTTTCTCAGTGTATAACTATGTGAAGGAAAAACTATCTATTTGAGAAAATGATATCCATCAGAGTGAGGTAACCGCCCCCAGAATTTCTCCCTCCCCATCTCTGTTTTCAATTTCATACGCTGGAGAATTCACTTAAGCAGTAGTAGCTGCTGCCTGAATAAATCTGCACTGGGGTAGTGTCTTGAGCTGCGGATGCTGCCTCATCATCCAGTGAGAGTGATGCGGTTCCTTCTGGCGCTGATGCTGACCGCATGCCACAGGCCATGGTTCAGATAGCTGCCTGGAACAGAAACAGGAAGAGCAGGCGCAGGGATGACTGACTGGAGACAGTCAGGGTCCTTGCTCCCCTACCTGCTGTGGTCACATGCATCCTGAGCTAAACCCTCCTGCCTGGGCTCCCAGGTCTTATCAAGGATCATCTCCCTTCATCTTACAATTCCATTTGTACCTGCCTCTTTCCCCCATTCTCTGTTTCTTCCAGCCTTCCTTCCTTCCTTCCTTCCTTCCTTCCTTCCTTCCTTCCTTTCTCTTTTTTTTTACTTTTCAAATATCTTTACTTTGAAGCAGGAAAAACACAAAATTACATGTATATATACTGGATAAGTATATATCTTTTACAGTGACATGTTATATAGTGATACTTACTGAAAAGTGTATCCTATATTACACAATCCATTGATGTATGCAGACAAAAAAGCCAAAAAGGAAAACAAAACAAAATTGAAAGTGATACTGTGGCTCTTGCAATTCTGAATGGAGCAGCCACATGTGAGCAGAGAAGACAACAGGTCATTAATAAGCACCACATGAGTAATCCAAGAATGTTTTACGTTAGAAATGTTTTTAAAATAGTCAGGAATTTGCAACAAGTTGAACAATAAGGTAGGAAGTCTACATGGGGGGTCCAATGTCAGAATTGCAAAACAGGAGAAGAAGATGGCAGGTACAAATTTGGTCCAATCAGGCAGAGGCTGTTCGTGGCAGATGGGTTTCAGTCATTTCCATAGGTAAATAATTCTGAAAATGTTTTTATTGAAATGAATCCCAATAGTATCTCTGGAAATGACATTTTAGGCATCTGAGGTGTGTGTATGTGTATTCTTAATACTCAAGAATTAAAAAAAAAAATACTGTTGAGCCATTGCCATGGCTCCACTGGCTAGTCTTCACCCATCTTCAAGCACCAGTATCTTGTAGTTTGCATCCCAGCTGCTCCACTTCACAGTCAGTTCTTTGCTTACGACCTGAGAAAGCACTGAAGGATGTCCAAGTCCTTGGGATCCTGAACCCATGTGGAAGACCTGTAACAGTATCCTGGCTATTGGTTTCAGATTGACTCAGTTCTGGCCATTATAGCCACTTGGAAGGCACAACAGTGGATGGAAGATGCTTCTCTCTCTGTCTCTTCCCTCAGTAAATATGTTTTGCTAACAACAGTGCATAACAATTAATATATATATATATATATTATGTATATAATGCCATTATATAATGACATTGGAGTTAATGAGGGCTCTTGGCACAGACTGAGTTGGCTGAGGATGCACATGCAAAGAAAATTCTTGGAAGTGTCCAGCCTAGGGGCAGAACTCTTCAGGACCTTTGCTACAAAGACACCAGGAGACAGGATGGCAGGCTCTCAGCCAAGGCAGCAGCAGTGGAAATCGGCAGTGAGGGAGAGGTGAAGAACTGCTTGTGGAGGTAAAATAGAGCAGCTGTGGCAGAGGCTGAAGGTAGAGTCCGGAAGCTGTTAGCGTGGAGGCAGGTGCTAACGAGCAGAGCAGAGATCTGAGGGTGCTCACAGGGTGAAATGCAGACCTTGTGTGCCTGAACCCCCAAACAGCTGGAGAAACTGCGCAGGAGAATCCAGCAGTAATCTCAGACGCAGCTGCACTGCCCCCATCCCAGCATGGCTGCACCCCATCTGCTCTGCACAGCACAGATATGGGGTACGCTTCGAGTCAGTCTCCACTATAATCCTGAACGTCCGCTAATCTGGCAGGCCATCCCAGAGGTGTCTGGTGCTGACAGCCCCACCATCTCCTGAGGCAGCAGTCTGCAAGCAAAGCAGTATTTGGGTCTTGGTTGTGAGAACTCTGCTAAGGAGCCAGAGACCCTGATGTTTCCTTGTGGTGGATAACATTGGCTTCCTTAAATATAAATACATAACAAATTAGATGGGTTTCACGTAAAGATTTCGATTCTTTGGGCTGGAAGGGAATTGGCAACTAGTGTAATATACAGAGACCAATCGTTTCCTAATCATCAAAGCCATGCAATATGCCAGGGTACAGCAATGAAGACAACACAGTGAGTGTCCACTAATCAGAAACCTTTAATTAGTCATTTTAGGAATGAAACTGGTCCAAGAGAAGAGGTGACAGCACCAAAGGATGTATCTCATTTCAGCATCTCATCTCTGTTTTTACTGTTGTCACGTACTGAGTTTCATTGGCTAGTTGTCTTTCTTTTGCATTTAAATGGCTGATCTTTTCATTTTCATTTGGTCATTTTCTGCATGGACATCACTTCATCAAGGCAAACTGAGTACAAACCTTAAGTCTTCAGAGAAGAAATTTTAGGTAATACTTCTTGATGTAGAAGTCTTCAAGGGAAGTTTTGATAGCACAGGTCATTGGGCTCCACACCAGACACATGAACTCAGATCTCCAAGTCTGTGCTAAGTGCTTGGAAGGTTCCAAGGTCCTCAGAGACTGAGTTGTGAGAACTATTCCATGAGAGATTTTCAAAAGGAAAAGAGAGAGGAAGAGAAAGAAGAGGAGGATGAGGAAGAAGGGGAAGGAGAGGGAAGATGAAGAAAGCAGAGGTAAGAAGGAGGAGGAGGAACTAGCAGCAACAAAACACAAGTGATTTAAGGAAACTGAACAACAATCAATTCTATATGGTAAGTCAGGTGTCACTGGCTGCTCTAAGAATGTTTCTTTTCAAATGGATCCCTCTCTTCCACTTCAGGACAATGAACGTACTGAATCTCCTCACATAATAAGAAGGAAGACTCAAGGAAGTGTTATAAAGTTACACAAGTTGTGGAGCACGGATTCCACCAGAGTGCTGTCTCCCAAGCCTCCATCAGGTAGATAGCTGGGAAAGAACAGAATCCAAATTTTGTAGCATGGAGAAAAGGAAAGTGAAATTTCCCAGAGAGGGAAGGTTTAATGGCATGAGCTGCATGAAAAATCGGCGGTTGGCTGTCTCAGGCACACCGTTCACTGTGTGGTTTAAGGATTGAGGCCGAAAAGATGGATCTAGCTTCTGAGAAGAGATCTATAAGATGACAAAATTTCGGGTTGGAAAAGAACAAAATCCCATTACATCAGTTCAGGTTCTAACCACAGCTCCTAAACAGCTCAGCGTGCTGAGTCCTTTGAAAGCCCTGGGGAAAGAAAAACCTCTCTGGCTCTGTCCTACCTTGTGTTGGGTTTGGGGGAAGCTCAGACACACTTGACAGGCACTTTTGGTCCAAGTCAAGTATAGCGGGGAAGAGCCTGACTGACCACTTCCACCTGACGCGATGACCACATGAGGGAAACAGCCAGGGAGTACAGCATTGGGGTTTTATACACAGCACAAGAGGGTTGGGGAAGTGAGGTAGAGCACAGGCTTCTTGCTCTGCGCATGCTCTGAGGGTGTTCCGCGCATGCTCCACCTGTCTATGACGTAGCGTAGGGTGCTTGTTACGTCAGGCAGGGGTAACTGCTGGTTACTGTCCACACTGCCTGTGGGACGAGCCAGGAGTGATCCATCACAGGCGCATCCCCACTCCACCTCAGGCCATTTTCCTACACTTCTCGGCCTAACACCTTCCTGCTTCTTGGACTCGATTCCTACACTGAGTGAATCAGAGAAACCAGCAGCTATCCGGGGTGAGTTACGAAATTACAACTGTCCTGCTGGGAAGCCTTCTACAAAGCTTACGGGGATCAGTGACTCTCTTTACTCTTCCCCTTCAAAGTTCCACAGGGACTAGGACGCCTGAGCAGGGACATGGGACACTGCCCAGAGACCAAGGAGAACCGCAGACCCATAGATCACCCCCCTCAATCTGCCGATATTAAATGATAACCTTTGTCCGTCCTGTCTGCCTGGCTTCCTATTCCCCACACACCATACAGTGATACCCAGCAGGAAACAGCTTTGGAGAGCCTTTCTCCATCCCTGGGAATAACTTACTACATGGTCAGTGATGCGTTTATTCACACAAAACTCCCTTGCTCAGGGCCCTGCCACTTATTAATTTCTAGGAATTTAAACACAATCCTTAATCTTGCTAATCCTGTTTACTCATCTGTGCAGCAGAAGCAGAACTGACCGGCTTGAGAGCGTCTGGGTTTTACTTTCTGTTCAAAACCCAAATAAGCTGTTTTTCCATGCCATGTCATACTTGATCTTAATGATTCAAAGGTGATTTCAGTTCCTGGGAGAATAAAGCATCTAATGTATGAATAATTGAATAAGACAGCCATAAAACACCAATCGCATTGTAAAGAAAAAGAAATTCCATTATAGACTACCAGGTAGCCTCTACCAAGTAGAGCCTGAATTACATTTCTCTTGTAGATATGTTATTCACTTATCGAAGTCTGTTAACCATTCCCACAAACGGTGGATTGAATTCCTATATTCCTTCAAAGGCCATGTCTGACATTTATTCTACTTCTATTTTTAAAAGTATATTTTATAAATAATAAAGAAATGATTAACTAAATGGTGTAGTTCTCTCACTCTGGGATCTCACTACAAACTGCACCTCCTACTGATTTCCCCTATGTTATCACAATACTATAGTCCTTAATGAGCAGTTGTAAGTCCATCATTCTGCTATTTAAGTGTATCCGGATATTGTGGGTACAGATAATTGCAGACAATCCAGAATCCTATTGTTGAGACATATTTAGCAGTTTCATTGGGGCTCTGTTTTTGGTTTGGAAGCAGAGCTGCATACTGCATTGTATCTTCCCATCTGAATGTGATAGTCTCTATTACACAGTTGCTATACATCCCCTTAAATGAAAAAGCCCTATAGCAAAATCAACAACAGAAGAAATAGAAAATTTACAATGCCATGCAGTTTAATAGTATGCTACTGAATGACCAATGTATTGATAAAGAAATGAGAAAGAAAATCAAAACCCTTCTGGAAGAAAATGATGACATAGGAGTCAAGGAAGAAATTAATAAGAAAAAAAAACTTTCTAAAGAAATGAAAATAAAAACAAAAATATCAGGCCCCCTAAGATGCAGCAAAGCAGTATTAAAGGGCTACTGTTCTTAAATTTTGCATACAGGTTCTTTATTTCAGAAAGGACATATGACATTTGTCCTTTTGGGATTGGCATTCTTCCCTGAGCATAATCATTGCTAGTATGGACAATTTGGTTGCAAATGATAGAATTTAATTCTTTTTAATGGCTGATAGTATGAAGTAGAGGTACACACCATGAAGTAGAGGTACACCATGAAGTAGAGGTACACACTTTATGACTTTCTCTTTGGGTGTGCATCTCTGTTGCTTCCATGTCTCACTATTGTAGATTGTGCTGCTGTAAACATAGGATTACAGATTCCTTATTCTTAAGCAGATCTCATTTCCTTTGGTTAGATTCCTAGGAGCAGGATAGCTGGGTCATATGGCAGATCAATTTTCAATTCTCTTAGCTCTATCCATACTGACTCCCATAATGGTTTCACCAACAGTGAAGGAAGGTGTCTTTCTCCCCACATCCAAACCAGTAGCTATGTTACAGGGTTTTGAATGTAGGTCAATCTCATTGGAGTTCTGTGGAACCTCAATGTGGCTTTCATTTGTAATTCCCTGATAGCTGGGGAGCCTGAGCTTTTTCTTAACATGCCTACTAGCCAGTTGAATTTGTTCTTTTGCAAAATTTCTGTCCGTTTCCTTTGCCTGTTTCTTCACAACACTGTCACTGGATTTCTGAAGCTCTTTGCAAATCCTGGATATCTGTCCCCTATCCGTTGTATAGTGTGTAAATGTTTTCTCCCATTTTGCTGTTTGCTTCTTCATTTTCTTGCTGATCTCCTTTTCTTCACAGAAGTTTTTTTTTTTTTTTTTTTAAACTTTGATGTAGTCTTACTTGTTTATTGTGGCTTTTCATAACTTTTCTAAGAAGTCTTTCCCAATTTGTATGTCTTGGAGAGTGATTCATATCTTTCCTGGAAGAATCCACTTAGAAAAGAGAAAGGCCTGTTTGTGCTCACATATTTATGGGTTCACTGCCTAAGATTGAAGAGCCCCAATATTCTGTGGCTCTGATGAGGGTAGAGGCTGGAAATGGCAGAATGTGAGAAGAGAAAACTGCATGGTGAACTAGAAAGCAGAGGCAGTGAGTACACACCACTTATAGCCTCTGTGTGATCTGTCGATATAAAACAACACAATGCAATCTAATCACTTTCAATATCTCTAACTTCACAGATTATAACTGGATTAGATAGACTCTGTTCTTATCCCTTTAACACGTGGGTCTGGAGATCAAACATTTTACACCTGAACTTTTTGTTTTAATTCTCCAAATAAGTCTGCTTCCTTATAAATTGCACTTCCAGCTCTCGCATTGTACAAATCCACTTTGCTCCAAGGCTAACTTGCATTCTATCACATTCTCTCCAAAATTGTATGGACAAAGAATAAATGATCTCTGTCTATCACAATCGCCAGAACATTAGAGGGAATGCTGAATGACTGAATGAACTAACAAATGAATAAGTCAGTAAGTCATAAAATGAATGAAATAGAATTTCCTCAGTGAGACTAGAGTGTAGCATCTTCTGGTCCAAATACTTGTGACAAACTCGGCCTGATCCATTCTTTTAGGTCATGTTATTTGCAGCCTTGTAGCACTATTAAGTAACAGGTTATCTACGCATGGCTCCGCTCCCTAGTGTGATTACAAGTTCCTGGGGGTCAAGTCTAACCCATGGTTTGGTGTCTGTGCTGGTTCTAACAAGGCAGCCTCTTTCCCTCTCCAAATGCTCACTGACTAATGTTAGAACATCAGAACAGCTGAGCCTTCACTGCCAAGTGTCAGCTCAGGGCCTTGATGTGTGTATATGCCACAAATCACAGGTTAAACATTTCCTATTTGCTAAAGCATGGCTCAAATCGTAACGTAACCTGATCCCTGAAAATGTTTGGTCACCATAGAAAGGGAGCGGATTTGGGATTGACATCCACGAGACTCTAATAGGCACATGTGCTGGTGGTGGTGGTGGTAAAAAAAGTAATCCTTGGCATAGATCTGAAGGTCTGCTCAAATATCCATGTGCTAAACATTTAGCTCAGAGAGATGCTTCTGGATTCATGTCTGATTCCAGAGTCTCTGATGAAACTGCTGCCGCATCTTCCCCAACCCTGACGGACTTCTATGTCCCAGCTGCCTGAAGCTCCCATAGAGTTTACTGCTCTGGAGTCTGTTTTTCCTTTTTTCCCTTCCTAGAGCATCCCATTCCTTTGTCATTGTTGGGTCATTTGGTTTTGAGAGCCTAGGAGGGCAGTTGCTGCCGCTGCTCTAAGCTCTCCCAACTCAGAAGCATGTGTCCTTGTGCCTTAAAGTCTCTGCTGTCCCTCTCTGTGTGTCCTCTGCATTCCCTGGGGACAGTATCCCAACCCTAGGGTGAAGCGCTACACTGGCCTGGAACACAGTTCATAGGCGTCCTGTGCTAAAGTTACATGACAGAATGATCAAAAGGGAAATCTGAAAGCGCAAGAAAAGTAATAACAGATATGACTGACAGGTGATTCTGTAATAATAATGAAAGCTAGCTCTTGCAGTTTCATTTTTTTTTTTTTAGCAAAATGTGAGGAAAGAGTGAGTTAAGAAATAAAATGTCAACACTATCATTATCCAGATGGTCTTCCAAAATTTGAACTCTGCTCAGACAGGTTGTGAGTCACAGCCCCTGGGCTCTCTACTTATGTGCAATCAGTAATGAGATTTCTCATCAGCGTTATCTTAGCTAAAACACAGAGGCATCAATGACAACTTAATTGAGGTGGAGGATGAAGTTCACGGATGCATCCTTTTGGCTGGAAGCACAGATGGCAGGTAGCTGCCGGCTGCTCATACGCACAGCGTAATATTTAGGGGTGAGCTCAGCTAATTGCAGGGCTGTAGCCCGTACACATCTGACTTCCAGAGTTATTGAGGGATAGCACGTCCCTCCTGGGTGACAAGGCCCTCTGGGCCATCTCCCCACCTCTGGAGGCCATGTTGGCTTTTTAAAAAATTAGTACTTCTCTGGGAGTAGCTCATTCCTGTGTGTGACATGTTCTATAGCACAGAATGAGTTTGTCATAAACACAACATTTGTGAAAAATCACTTCTCCATTCAGTCACTAATAGAAGAAACAAGCGTTGTCTCTATCCTCCTTGGAGACAATTCTAGCAATGCTTAAGGACTCGAGTGGCTGAAATTTCATTGGTGCTTATGTTTCCTATGTAAATTAATATCACAGTTGCTGATAATATAGATTAATATAACTAACATAGAGTGCATTCTATGCAAATTGTTATTTCTGTGCTTATAAAAATTATAACAAAAGAAGAATGTACATATTCTGCACAGGCAAAATTATTAAAATTTTTTTTTTTTTAAAAAGATGAGAGACCCCTAGATTCAAAGGACTGAGTGTAGTCACCAACGTCCCATGGAAATGTGTCACACTGAGCCTTGGTAAAATACGGTGGTATTAGGAGAGAAGGTAGTTAGAAGAAGACAAGCTGTTTGTAGGAGGACATTGTGACAGAGACATGCATGGAAGGAAGAGGTGAGGGCTTCGAGAGATGACCAGGTATATGCCAGGTATCAGACACCATCAGCACTAGCACCACTTGCACTTAACATTCAATCCTCTAGAACTTTGAAAAAGTGAATTGTGTCGTTCCAGGCACTTAGCCTGTAGCATTTTATTCTGGTCTCCCTTCAAATTAACACATGAAAGAGAACTTCAAAAAGTACTTAAAATGGAATCAAAACACCGGCTATTTTGCTGCAAAGAGAATTCGCAATCCACGCAAAAGAGCGTTGATGGGAGATGTATACTGCGGGAAAAAACTCCATGGATTTTAAAAGTTGTATGAGCCTTTGTGAATTTATCTTTTATTTTCATTTTCGTTGGACTTTTGAAAATACCCACACACAAATCATTAGCACAGTGCCGTAAAAACAAATTAAAGACTGAAAAATAGAGACACGAGCTGCATTGGGAATGAATCTTGAAGTAATCACAATCGTGAAGTGAGCAGCTTTGATCCATCAGTGCTAAGTAATGTCTATCCCTCATAAGGCTGTTGGTGTCAGATTACATTACTATCCTCTTACCATATCTACAACTAGAAAACGAGAAAGTCATAGCACTCTACCAAGCATGGAAATCTAATGACTAATGTAACGGATATCTTAATTGCTGTTCTTGGGATGCCTTCCCCCTACCTAGCACCATTTAAGAAACTATGCAAATCCTGTCAAGTTACCTGGTAATTGAAGATAGGAGTTGAATAATGTGGCTTGCTTCTTGAAATAAAGTGGATGGGTTAAGATGACCTCTACAATGTGCCAGTAGCCTCAACTGCAAATCCTCTTCCTTGGCAGCTGATCGATTCCTGGCTCATCTGTAACGTCCTTCAAGCATGCTGTTCCTGCCCAGGTGATGGACTTTGAACTTCTCTCTTCTCAGCTTGTCATTAATCAAAGATGCACAGCTTCCAGAAGATTTGAATCCTTCTCCGTTTTGAACCTCAAAGCCTTATGCTGATCTGGTGTTTTGGAGGTGTGGCCTCCTCCTTCTATAGTATTCTTTGTTTACAGAAACTAGTGACATCATGGTAGTACAATGCGTGTAACTGGGAAATTCTGGGTCAGGTTTTCTAATTATGAGTGTGAAGTGGTCTTTGTGCCTGGTGGCTTCCTTGACGCTTATGTTCTTTGAAAAGACGTAAACCTGTAGAGACCTTCATCTTTATGCAACTTGGTCCCGTCAGATCCTTACTCTGTTTTCTCATTGTCTTCTCTACACAAAACCATTTATTTATTTATAAATTTTTAAAAGATTTATTTATTTATTTTATTGGAAAAGCAGATATACAGAGAAGAGGAGAGACAGAGAGGAAGATCTTCCATCCGATGGTTCACTCCCCAAGTGGCCGCAATGGTTGGGGCTGAGCCAATCTGAAATTAGGAGCCAGAAGCTCTTCTGGATCTTCCTTGTGGGGGCAGGGTCACAAGTCTTTGGACCATTCTTGATTGCTTTCTCAAACCACAAACAGGGAGCTGGATTGGAAGCGGGGCTGCTGTGATTAGAACTGGTGTCCATATGGAATCCTGGTACGTTCAAGGCAAGCACTCTAACTGCTACACTATGCCGCCGGGCCCATGAAATCACTTTTATAATTACAACTTTGCTTCTATGTACACCCATCCTGATAGCAACATATGCTTATAGTTCTCCTACCTAGGGTAACACACACACTTCCTGAGGTTCCTAGTGATCTAGTTGACTGGGGAAACCACCTCTGCTGACTCACACACGTTCTTTCTAATAGGGTCTCCCTGTCTGCTGAATGAAACAGTAGGTAATGCTAGTGGACAGAGGTACCCAGGGTCAGCTTCCACCTCTGCTTGCTGGCAGCTCAGAGTCCCACAGGGCCATGGCTCTCTTCACAGTGAGGCCCAGAGGTGAGAATATTAGCATCCATGTGTGTCCACCTGTGCTGTACAGGCAGGCTCCCTCACTGCCACTCAGGCCTTGCAGGCTGATCTCGGTATATTAATCATCGCATGCGATGAAACAAAGATTTATTATGTACCTTCTCTTCGAAGTGTGCTTACCTCCTCATCGTAATTCAAATAATCACTTCCGCTATTAACAACACAAAATACATTTACTTATTCTGTTTTAATTAATCAATGCTTCCTAACACAATTTCATTTTAGTTACAATGTAGAAAATCTTGGATTGGAAGACAATTTAAAATTAGTAAAGCAACCGTCATAGCAGTTAATTACAGATTTGACATCAGAAAGATTAGAGAAAGAAACCAGGATACTAGCTCACTAGTGAGGAGTTTTGGGCAGCCTGGTTTCATTTGGTTGTACTCAAGGTTAGAGGAGGTGGTGGAGAGGATGTTGCTTGGAGCATTGAGCTCCCATGGCCAAGTGCATGGATTCATGCGCTAGCTCTGTTCCAACGTCCAGCTGCCCACTAATATGCACCCTGTGGGACAGTGGCAGCGGCTCCATTCACTCATGGCTTCCACATGGGGGACCCAGGCAGAGTCCCCAGCTGCAGGCTATAATGGCTGAATCCCAGCTCTTGTAGGTATTCAGAAAGTAAAACGGCAGTTGGAAGCACTCTCAGTTTGTCTCCATCTCAGATTCTCTGTCTCTCCCTCTACCTTCCTCTATTTCTAAGATAAAGTTTAAAAATATAAAAATTGGACAAAACTTATTGGCAAACCCTATTTTTCCCAATTGCAAAATGAAATGACAGTCATGTCACAGAGTCATTTCCAAGATAAAAGCAGACTCGATTCGCAGAATATTTGGATACACTACATGTTTAATAAGCTTTTTCCATCACAGTGCATAAAGATAGCTGGAAAAATAGGAATCACTTCCCGAACAGTCCTTTTCAGCACTGGGGAATCCACATCTGCATATCACTGGGGACTGGCATTTCCATGGAACACACGTGACATTTTCCATTCTTATTTTCCGTATTCTTCAAACTCCCTATATCGTGAGCACACTAATTTCTCACAGATAAGGGAAAGTAAGTTCTGTCTTCTGTATGCATGCTGGCTCTCATTTTAGCCAACCGATGAGTGGATTCCATGACCCCTGGGCATTGCCCAGCAGGTGTGCCCTCATGATCTCAGGACTCCTGAGGAACCCAACTCTGCTTGCCCCCTAACAGGCATGAGAACCAGAGGAAAAGCTGAATCATGAACCAGAAATTGTGCACACGTGCCATCGATGGCCAGATCCTGGATCATGCTGTGTCTGAATCCTCCACCTCAGAGTTATTTACTTAGAAGCCTGTCAATGTTTAATTTTTAATTTAAAAATAGTATTATTATTGCTATTATTATCAAAGATAAGATGTTTTTATAGCTCTTGGATATCATTGAAACGAAAAGAAACAAAGTGGATCTCTTTCACAGTCTCTGCTTTCTTGGCTGGAGCAAGGCAAAGTGTGAACCTTGTCATAACAATGGGCAAAAAATGAGGATGAGTCAGTCAGTAGCCACCATGAGGGAGTGTGGATCACCTCAGTGACTGAATTCCCCATGGAGTGACGCACTGAAGTTAGGTGTTAGAGGAAATACAGGAGGAATTGGCAGTGATATAGTGATTTCAAAGGATGATTGCTACTTCTGTGAAAAAAAAAAATAGACAAAACCAAAGGAGGTTTTTTGGCACTGGGATATTAGCAAACGTTATGTGAAAGGGGTCATTTGTTTGGATTATTCAAGCACAAGTTCACCTATAGGATGTTTTCATAAGCAAAACACTTCATGTAACGCATCACATAATTCTTTGAGTGCAGTTTGTAGTCTGTCTTATTAATGGAATATTTAATAATAAAGTTAAAAGACTTAATAACTTACTAATCAAAATATCTAGACTGTATTTGCAATTCTGCATGTCACACATTTGTGTGATAGTCTAGCCTATTTAACTGCACCAAAACTTAACACAAAATCATAAATGCATGGAGACCGCCCCTTGTTTTCCCAGTTCTGTTTTCCAAATTATCTGTGCCCGCAGTTTTTAATATCAACTTTACAGGAGAAAACATGTTAGTGGCTTTGTCTGCTCCTATGAGTTTTGGCTCCAACACATGTATTGTCCTGTTTTGATGATGGAAATGGACCCTGTAAGCATTTTTTTCTTTCTTTCTTTCCTTTCTTTTTTTTTTTAATTGATTACATTGCATTATGTGACACAGTTTTATAGGCACCAGGATTCCACCGTCCCCTCCCCAAAACCTGCCCCCCCCCCCATGGAGGATTCCTCCACCTTGTTGCATTACCACAGTTCAAATTCAGTTGAGATTCTTTCATTGCAAACCTCTACAAAGCATAAAGTCCAGCATCTTATTGCTGTGGGGTTGTCAGTAGGGGGAGATGAAGGGCCACTATAACAATAGAGCAGACCTATGTTGTCTGTTTCCTGTGTCCTTCACTGATACTGGAGGAGAAACTCAGGGCTGTGCACAGCTGTGCTCCATCTTTACTCCACCAACTGGCACCAGGCACTCCAATACAGGATGGGAGCCTCCCAGAGGACATCTTAACTGTACACCAAACATGCATGCTAACGACAATGTATCAGAAATTAGTCTAACTGTTCCTCATGGAATATACAGTGTCAGCTCATGATTGTATAACAGGGAACTTACAGAAGGTTATTAGAGATGTATAAAGATGGAGAAGGTGCTGATCTCATCTGAAATGTGATAATCATTCATAAAATTTAACCTAGAGTTATTGCCCTGGTGTCCGTGGGCAGACTTCAAGGGCATGGATGAACCATCAAAAGTTATGCAAAATAAAATGTGACCAATATTTTCATTATATTCTTTAAATGATAGGTACCTAATAAGACATAAATGATCATTATCTAGAGTCGTTAATGTTGAATTTGTTAAAGAGTATTTGTAGAACAAGTTAGCAATTGCCCATAGGACTTTGGTCTTCATGGGGATTATGTAATGAGAAAAGGTGAGTAAAACAGGTCAGTTTAATCACTGTGATGGCATTATTATCTATCAGTGTTTCAGTAAATGTAAGAGCCTACAAGTAGTGTATGTATTACTTCAACAATGTGGATGAAGAACCTGGAGCAGGTAGAGGCTGTGTGGCAATGTTGGGATCTTCATGGATCATGCTCTTTGTCACATACACACTCTGCATTTTTGAACATTTATTTATTTATTTGAAAGGGAAAATGGCAGAAGTATAGAATGAGACAGAAATAGAAAGAGATCTTCCATCCATTGAGTCATTACAATAGCCACAACAGCCAGGACTGGGGCAGGACAACACCAGGAGCATGAAACTCTATCCTAGCCTTCCATGAGGACACAGGGGATTGGACACTTGGGAATCTTCACCTGTTCTCCTACGTACATTAGCAGGGAGCTGAGTTAGCAGTGAAGCAGACAGGACTCGCACAGGGGCTTGGCATGGAATGGAGTGCTGTAAGTGGTGAGTTAACTCCTTGTGCTACACCGCTCCCGTATACTTTTTCTGGCTGCTTCATGTTAAATAACACTCAGGAGTAAGACAGGTGATTCCCTCTGTGAAAGTTATAGATTACTTAAGATAATAACAGTAATTCTGGCAAAGAAATAGGCAAGAATGGGGCGTATTATTTCCTATGTTTTCTCATCTTAGGCTTCTCCGTATACAATATCCTCTCTTGGACTGGGTGCTAGTTACCTGGGAATTGTGTGAGAAATGTTCTTTATTAGAAGCTCAATTTATATCTCACTTTTGGGAATATATCAAAAGGAAATGAAGCCTACATATGAGAAAGAGACTTGTAATTCTATTATTATAGCAGCATTATCTACAATAACAACCATGTAGACATAACATGGATGCCAAGTGAAAGGAGAATGAATAAAGAAACTGTGGTACATGCTACGCAGTCGTTAAACAAAAAATTCCACCTTTCAAAATAAAATGGCCCCAACAGGAGACTGTTATGGTTAGTGAAAAAAACGAATCACAAAAGGACAAATATAATGTTATCTTTGATATGCAAAATACAAGAACAATAGACATATAAGCAAATATGTATATACATGTATTTGTCTAGAACAAATGTATGATGGAGATCACCATACAAAGAAGAGAAGATACTTTGCAGCATGTAAACGCATCTTTACAATAGGACGCTGGACTTTTTAAAATTCTTTATACCTATAATGTGATAATATAGTTAAGCAGCAGAAAGATAGACTGTGACCATTGTTGAAGGACTATACTCTTGCAATAATAAAGGGAAAATCGGTAGGTGAAGGAAGAATGACAAAGGAGGAAGAGGAGATCACTGAACCTGTGGAACTGTATTGTAAGAACAAGTCAACACAAAATCTCTGTCTTTCCCACTTTATAATTCTGTACTCCAAATAAGAAATACATACATTTGAAGAGGTCAGGAGTAGTTCTTATGCCTTCCTAATTTTATTCCAGAATTTGTTGGCACTGTGATTTCTTAGGTTCTTGCAAATAGGGTGCATGACTGACAGTGTGGTTGGCAGATGTGCTGTAATAAAAATAGCAGACAGCAGGACTCAGACACCTGAAGGAAGCAAAGCAAACAGAAAGCATTTGTATGAAATTATAAGGATGAATGAGAAAAGAGGAGTGGTTATCAAAAGATTGGCGATCAGACAGTCAAGGCAAATGCATCAGCTTTGAACTCTGGTTCTGAAGTTGTGACCCGGTGACAGTGTGAGAGTAGAACTCAACCTCTGGAGCTAAGCACAGAAGACACTCAATTGGCTGTGAGCCCAGAAGACACTTGGCAACTCTTTGTTAATGACTTAAATGTTAAGTTATGCCGCGTGGTGTGTGTTAAGATTCACGGCAAGGAAAGCATCATGGATCTGGGTGTTTGAGAGAGATTCTTATAAGAAGATGGTGCATGTGGTGGACATGGACATGGTCAGCAGATGCAGCACAGTCAGTGTGAGTCCCTGTGCTCAGTCATGGGCAATTCTGTGTATGGATCACAGCACCCTCTCCTACCGAGTCCTGATACGGCTTGCTAATCCTTAGCACTGGGCTTCTGAATGCCACTGACCGTCCAACAGAGTTAACAAGGCAGAATGGAACTGCTGCTGGCTGACAGTAGCACACCCTGTTGTTGGCTCAAGCTAGGATTTTAAAACTCCAATATTATTTGCTACAAACTTGGTGGTGGTACAAACTCCAAGTGGCTCCCTGCAGCCTCAGCTTTATGCTTGTATCATGTCCCAGTCTTCTTGGGCCTCTCCCCTGTGCAGAGGGTCAATGTCTCATGGTTAGTGCAGCCCGAGATTTCAGGGTTTTGGTTTGCTTCTGAGAACCACTTGGGTATTTTGGGCACCATGATGGTTTGTCCATCAGGGGTGTGCAGTTGGGTTATTCCATGATCTTTGGCATTGGGGGAAGGTGGCTCACTGAATACAGAGGTCCTGAAATTGACGAATTATCAGATGCAAGAGGAAAGAGCATCAAAATAGCATTTTCAGCTCATTAGTCAGAAGTTTTGTGTAGAAACCTGAATTAATTTCATTTAATTTCACTTTCCTAGAAGGTGGTTAAATACTAAAATGACCAGAAAACAATAGATGAAATTGGCAGTACAAACTGCTTTGCACAGTGTTTGGGTTAGGAGTGAGGGTACATGTAGAAAGAGTGCCTCAAGTTTATTTTAGGTTTACATTTAGATTTAGTGTTAGAATTTGGGTTAAATTGTGTTACTGAGTGCAGCCAGTGATGGTAAAAGTCTCTGTAGCATCTTGCTTTATTGCTCCTTCACATTTCCTTGTGTACTTTCCCCATCACGTCCTAATTTAGCCAGGATATTGGATACAGATGAGTCCAATTAGTCTAGGTGTTTTTAGCTACAAGCCAGTTCCTGCTCCTGCCCATCCCAATGAGCACTAATCAACTCCTTAACCCACAACACTTAGCTATTCACTCCTGCTCACCTGTAACTCACCTATGAGAGGGGACGGTATTACATTGTTATGCAACCACTCCCATCACAAGCCCCTTTAAAAGGCCTGTGAAGCGGAGACTCTCGCTCTCTTTCTGGTCAGATGTTTCCATTATTCTGCACCTCGACTCTTGGCTGATCCAGGACAGGTAATCCCCTGAACATGGTCCCTGTGTACTGCCTAGATGGGGCAATGGATATAGTAATGTTGTTCTGGTTTGCGTACTATCAGGAGTTCCAACAGAGATGAGGTCCAGCAGTAGTGGAATATGGGCAGAGTAGCCAAGGAAAGGTGCATGTCTGCAGCTTTGTAAGTGTGTCCAGGTTATTTGTTGCATGCCTCTCAGGATAACTTATATTGTTGGGGAAACTGAGACATAGGTCTTCAGTTTAATGGATGGACTTAAGGGTAATGGCCATTTGTTCCCCTTTGGATTATGTTTGGTTGGATTATGATTGGTTGGATCCCTATATGGACTTGTGATTTGCTATTTCCAGTATGCTTTATTATCACCAAGCTCAGTTAATAAAGACTCCTTAATAAACCTTAGACGTGTCTGATGTGATCTCGCTCGCATTTCATAACAGTACAGCCTAAAAAAAGATATGAGCTGCGTTAAAAATGTGTTATCTTTGACAATGAATAGTTCAATTCAACTCAGCTGTCTTATACTTCAGAAAATTATTCTGTGCATCAAAGTATAATTTCAATGCATAATTTTGTGATGAAAATAAAAACTTTATCATAGTGTATTGTTAAATGGGCAGTGGTGAATTAATGTGTTGGTGGTATTCGTAAGTAAAGAAGCAACAAATTTCTAATAAAAGATTTGAAGACATTGAATAACTCTTTTGAAAAGCATTGACCATGGAACTCAAGTTATAAAATAATCAAAAAAATATTGGTTTTTCTTAAATGCATGGTTGATGTGAACATAAAATACATAGAGATGAGTTGAGTGCTTTATGCTACAAATTTTGGAGTGAGTTAGGGTCTTAAGGTTTTGGAATTAATGCTCCTAGAAAATAAACCCAAGGCAGTGTATGTACCGCTCCACATGTGAGGACACAGTGAACACTCTTCCACTCTCAGCCTGTAAGAGCGCCCCCGTTAGACCCAAAATGTTGGCCTTCTGCTTCCTTACTTTCCAACCCCTAAGACTGAGAAAACCAAAAATACCATTCTGTTGGTTATTAACCTCCGACATGTGTTTTAGCAGCCCTAATGGAGTGAGTCAACATCCATTCCAGTGTTACCAGTATTTCTTATAATTGACTTTGAGATTATTCTTCAACCCAGCTCCTGCTCTCTAGTGGGAGTAGCTGTCCAGCAGGGAACCACCCCTTATTCCCCTTATTCCCCTGCCGGTTCTGCCCCCACCCTTCCTGGTTCTCACGTGTGCTCGTTGGGTGCTGCGGTCACATCTGGCACAGGCAAACTCACCTTGGCATTGCGTGTTGTGTACTGGTTTTGTCATGACCGAACCTGGCTCGACCCACACTCTGTGTTGGCGTTCGGATTTGTCAGTGGATTATGTGAACTGATTCAGCCTGGTCTGCCCCGACCCATGCCAAATGTATGCCTTTGGGGCACTTTCCATGACCTCTTGCTGTTTCCTTCCATGCTTTTTGCGCTTACCTGCAGGGTCTGTGTCCTGCCATAAGAATTGATCAGACTCCTCCATCAGAACCCCTCCAAGTGCGAGATTTCGCACATACCAGTGGGTCCATAAGCCAGCACTACTCAGTTCACTTCCTGTCCTAGCAGAAACAGTGGCTTTTCCTAACTGGCCTTCATCCCATTCTTGCTGTTGGATGTTTCAGCCCAGCCATGGCTAGTCCATACCCACATACAGCTCATATATGGCTCAGTAGGGGTTGAGACCTAGCCTAGTTCATCCCATATCTACCCTGGTCCTCCAGAGCACCAGAAGGTGTTGGAGTCTTGCCTGGCCTGGTGCATCTTGTCCCACCCCTGACTTATACAAACTAGTAGGTATGGCAGCCTAGCCTGGCATGACCTGCACTCCATCCTATTTTCTGTACTTGCCAGTGGGCCATGGTTTGTTTGTCTCTGCCCCATCTGCCCACTTTCAAAACTCACACAATTGATGACAGATGGACCTACCCTGTACAGCCTGCCCATCACCCAGGCTTGGACCACATGTTCATCAGCAGCAGCTATGACGCACTAGGAGAATTTCACTGTTTCCCCACTCGGGCGACTTCTAGACTCAAATCTAACTCATGCCAGCAGTTGCTTGGCTCTTATGTGACATGGTCTGCTACATCTGACCCAGGCTTTGTATGAGCTGGTACAGCCTAGCCTGCTGCACACCCTGTTTTAGGGTGCTCATGTGGGTGCTGCAGCCTGAGCCTGCCTCACTTGTTCCCAGTTTCAGTACCAGTGAGCCTCAGTGAGTTCCATGATCATGCCTAGCTGAGCCCATCACCATCCCAACTCTCAAGCTAACCAATGGGACATAAAATTCCACATATTTGGACCCACATATCCCCCACAGAATCCACCCTCAGACTTGGTTCTCTTGCATACTGGTTGGTGCTAGGACCAAGTCTAATGTGACCCTTCACCTGATTTGACACTTACTGTCAGGTACTGTGTTCTAGCCCTGCCTAAAAAGCCGACAGCCATAGCTTGCAGGTGTGCTAGCATGCGGTTGTCAGCCATGTTCAATGCTAACAAGCCCAACCCAGGACTCACATGTGGGTTGGTTCATCAGTCTGATCCATAAAGATTTTCAGGACTCTTCCCTCCAAACCACCAGGTCTCAGACTCCTTGTTTACCTGCAATTACAGAGGCCCTGTCATTAGGTGTCCCTCAGGATTAATTTCTCACATACATACTTGATATGGCATTAACTGACCAACAGTTAGATCCTCCAGGTTCTTTTGTCTTCAACTGAGATGTGGGAAAAACTTCTACAGGTAAGATAGCCAACTTCCTGAACCAGTCAGCCAGATGCTAGCAGGGGCAATACTTCCGTAAGTCTATGCTCATTAGCTCGGTTTGTTTTGTACTTCTTCCACACCAGTTGGGAGTCTTGTTTATATTATAATGTTCTCCTCACATTTTCTACTGATGGCTTTTCTCCCTGCTAGAATTCAGACTCCATGGCTGGAGGCTGGTTCTCTTTCCTCTTTTCATTAAAATAGTTCAAGGGCTAGAAGTGACTAAATACACACGAGAGTTGCTAAATAAACTTCTGTTGAAGTCTTTATAATATCTCATGAAGTTATTTATTAGATGCACAGATAATGTCCTATTTTGGGGTATGTATTTCCAGAAGGCAGAGTCATGCATAATAGTCACTTTATGCATTAAGCAAGGATCAAACAAGGTCACCGAAAATACCCTTCTAGATCTGTTCTTTTTGACAATCCATCTTGTTTTTTTTACCGATTTTCCTTACTTGTGTGCTCAATGAAGATTCCATGGTGTGCCTTTAATTCATCTGATGTTCAATAATATTAGATTTAAGATTTCAAAGTTCCAGCTCTTGGACAACAGTAATTGGAGCCTGATGGAATTTCTGGTGTCGCATTTGGGTGAGTCCCTGCTTTGATGTTAAATGGATGAAATCTCAGAGTCCACCACTCTTTTCCTTTCATCTTGTGCCTTCCTGTCTGATGGCAGTTTCTCTATTTTTTATTCTTTGATGTTACCTCAATGGCAATAAATTAATGTGTCCCTCACTGGCTTTTTTTTTTTCCCTCATTCCACATTAGAGTCTCCCTTTTCTGATGATTTCATTTTCCACCCACATCTGACCTGAATTGCTTATTTTTTTTGTAAATATGACTTTTCTGAGTATTTGTCTCAGTTTTGCTCTGGCAGTCCACTTTGTGATGGAACAAGGATCACAAAGAATCCAACATGCTCTTTTTCTGCTTTGGCTATTACAGCTCACACTGGCTGTGTCCCCATGGAATCATATGGAAAATCCAGCTCTGGCATGGAGTTCTACACTTCAAGGGTCTTGGGAACAGCAGTCAAGGACTCTTGATTCTCCTCATTAAATTCTGGGCCAAAGATAACCGTTTTCATGCTAAATTTTCTGATTTTTAAATAATATTCTGCATTTAGATTATCTTCTTTTTAGAAGAAATAAAAGCAGCAAATAAGAAAGTATTGATCTAATGCTTCCTCAAGGGTATTCTATGACCTCAGCACCTTTGTTGGACCCGAACAACAGCTCCAATTGAAATATTCTTGGAACTTCTGCTCTCTGTAAGGTACATGCAGTTGTAGCGTACAGGAAATCTTCTTTTGCTCCTACTTTGGAGTCACATTTTGAGGGAATTAGTTGATTATGCTAATGGCCAGCAGTTGTCTCTTCATTGTTTCCACAAGTGATTCTTTCAAAAGCCATACCTCTGCACCAAAGCTGCCCTATTACTTTTGTGAATATATCTTGGAGACAGAATTCTGCACGAAGGCCAAGCAGCAGTCCTCGCTTTCAATGTCCGCACTTTCTCACATGATGCCTGCCCCATTCTCTGGCCAACACTCCAGTTCCATATCCCTCCCTCAACTCTGATACTGACTGAGGAATTACTCCTTGCATTTCGCTGCTTTCATATCTGCAGTTACACCCTCAGAACTCTCTTTCTTATAGACCGGGTTTCCTCTTAGCTGCAGAAATAGCAGAATTTACTGCTTTGTGTATGAGGTGTTTGCTTAGAGCTTAATTTATTAATTGTTTCCTCTGTGGGAAGCTAGCATTTACTCCAATACACAATCAAAGAAATGATGGCACATGGGGTGTAGCAGCTTGTCTAATGGCTCATAGCCGAGGAAAACATAAAGGAGTTGAAGCTATATCCTACCCAGAACCCCACATCTCTGTTTCTTGTAGCAAAAACTCATATTGTGTTTGACTTTTAAAAATGTTTATTTATTGGAAAGAAAGGGTGGTATATAGAGTGTCTCTCTCTCTCTCTCTCTCTCTCTCACACACACACACACACACACACACACAATGAAAGAGAGAAAAGGAGAAATCTTGCACGTGCTAACTCAGAACCCAAATGACCACAGTGCCTGGGATTCGTTTGAGCCAAAGACAGGAGCCAAGATTTTCATCCTGAAGTGGGTTTTCCACATGACTTGCAGGTGCTGAAGTACCTCAGTCGTTTACTGCCATAACAGGTGTACTGGCAGGAGGCTGAATCAGAAATGGAGTAAGTAGCTGGGGCTAAAATCAGACATCTAATATAATAAAGTTATGTTGCATGTTGAAGTTTAATTTGTTGTCCCACAATGTTGGTGTCTGTTCTCATTCTTCAGCCATGGCATATCCTGCCTCCTTTTAGCTTCTTTTATTTTTTAATTCCATGCAGAAACCCCCTCAGAGAAAAATCTAGGCTTGAATGACAAACATGATGAAATTTGCTGCAAAGATTTCCCATTCTTTAAACCTAAAATTCCACATCCCCAGAACCCATGAGTTCTGGGCACACTAGCACTGTTTGTGTGGTTGCAATGGAGAAAATGTGAAAAAAAGAGCCACAACATTGGGTGTGCTTGCCTGGACATTAAGGAGAAGGGCAAGAGGAGCAGTGCACAGTTACAGCAACAGAAGCCTCTTGTGTGTTCCCAGCAGCATCAGTCAGTCCCTCCTCCTTTCTCTGATAGGTCCATTGGTAACCTCAGTGTATTCCCAGACTTCGCACCAAGGTCTGCATTCAGACCATCTTTTATATTTTTGCTATCGTCATTGTTTTGCTTGGTCAACATCTGATCAACTTCTAAGATAATGGTTCCTTTCTCAAAACAGGTAGCTTGTCACATACTCATAGATGAAGCCTGAGTCACCTAACACACACTCTGTATTGTCTTGTGTGAACAAACATTGAGGTTTGGAGGTGATTTTTTCTTATGAAAATTCACATTGATATTGATTTCCTCTACTGAGCAGTGTCAGGATGGAAGACGGTTAAATCAGAGAGTTCCAGCCTGGACTATTCCTAACCCAGGAGTGTTGGCTAGTTTAATGCGCATGTGTACTAGCTCAACCCACCACCCACAGCCCTCAAGCATACCAACTGGTGTGGCAGTCCCACAGGGATGAACATATGATCTCCCACAGAATCTTCTCCCAGACCCAGTTTTCTCATGTGCTGGCTAGTGTCATGGCCTAGCCTGACATGGCCAACACCCTACTCAGACACTCATCAGCAGGTACTATGGTTGAGCCCTGCGAGGCAAGTACCCACTCAAGACATTTTGTGTGCTAGTGGATGGTGGTTAACACCAGCCATTCCAGTTCAGGTCTCCCAGGTGGGCAGCAGTATTCGTTTGGCCCTGAAATATCCTCCAGTTTCCTTCCTCTAAACCACCCCATCACTGCTCCCCGTAAGTACAATAGCCTGATGGGTGGAAGTCCCTGAAAAGTCACTCCTTGGCATATTCTCTTTGAGCAGTCCTCAATCCCACACATCTCCAGACCTACTTTCCTGTGCAATCCATAGACACTCATGCCCTTGAGTGTGAAGATCCCCAAACCCAGTGCAATGGTGGAGTGTCATGTCATCATTGGACCCTGCCTGCCCATCTACCCAGGGCACAAACACTTGTGCATGAGTCCCAACACCCTGTCTGCTGGCATGCCAGTGTCTGCCTCTGCTATGTCTTTAAAGAAGTAGAATAAGCAACTATGCTAGAGCATTAGTGTAATTAACAGAAATGCATTATTAATCAGCTGCTTTTCTCCTAGCAGTGTGACACTCGTCTAGGTACACTACAACCTAGGCAGTTGCCTACAACTGCAGATCTTTCAGCATCTTGTAACAAGGAAGGAGAACAGATTCCAGCAACATCTCCCAATGACATTACATGATAATAGCATTAGCAACTACCCATTTCTGCTTTATGTGGGACATTTCAAATGGGCAAACTTTTCTCCAGACTCCCTCATGAATTGCCTGAGACTCTGTGACTTTCGTTGTTAATGACAAAGGTTAGGGGTAGAAGGCAGGCTGTAACTCCTTAGAACTGGTACAAAGATGGTGGCGCTATGATTCTCTGAGGATGTTTGCTCTGTGGAGGCTGCTCCATGAAGCTTGGATCTGCCCGTTTTCTTTCCTGAGGTCTTAGGAGGTCCATATTATTCAGATGACTATGCTGGGTTTCAAGAAAAGCTATTTTGCTGACCTGCATTGCTTGAATCCTTAGGATCAAAAGAGTGTCATTTACACTCAAGGATACTTTGTGCAACCAGCCTTTCCACCTGCCTCAGCAAAGGCATAATCATGACTCTATCTTCCTGTAGATTACTGCTGACAGACAAGAGCAAACACTTAGTGGTTCAACACTCACACATCACCACTGCTCAGGAGACCCCCCACAGCATGACTCAACCAGTCTCTATGAATAGAATCTGAGTCACAGTTGGTAACACAAAATGGAGCATTAGCATCGAAGGAAATGGAATTGAATGATGTTTCAATTGATGACATTAGAGCTGAAGTCTTGAGGGCACATCTACATGTACTGGTGTCTATGAAAGTGTTCCCTTGGAAAGAACGAACTTGGAGTTTGACTCTGAGAAAACTGCTTTAGAGATCTCAAGGCTTTGCTGTACGGCGTGTCCAGCTTTCTCTGATGATCATAAAAGACTTTAACTGTAAACGCAATGAGATTGGCTGTGCTACAAGACAATTTTTACAAGTCAAGCAGCATTAACGGCTGCAGAGAAGCAAAGACTAACCTGCACAAGCTGCCCTGCATGACACTCTGCTGCGTGTGCACCTGATGCCCACGTGCTGCCTGCTTCAGAGCTCTGCGTTTGTCTCCACTCAGCCTGCTGCCACTGCCTGCCTAAAGAGCAAGCTATCCCTCCAGGCAAGACCATAGATAGGCAACTTACAGTAAACTATCCATTTATCCTAACTTTTCATTTTGCATATATTCTATCCTGGAAATATTTCTTAGCATAAAAAAATAGCTTTGCCACTGGTTTCACTGATTTTATAGCTGCACAAAATTTCTTGGCATTAAATACGTGAAATTTTTTGTGTGTACAGTTTTCTGTTGCAGCAATTTGGGTTTCTCAGCTTCTGTCAGAAGACTGTAGCCTCACAACTGTGTTGTGAGTTTAGGTGTGTTTTTCTATAACATATACCCTTAGATGAAGAATGGCCATTGGAAGGTGCAATCTTTGCTGTATTTTAAATTTTAAACAATTAGCCGTATTGTCTATAAGACTGAGTATTGAATCCTTAGAACTGATGAGAATGCTTTGTATTTTCGGCTTACCAACATACTATTATCAGACAACAGTTTTGCCTATTTGGTGGGTAAATGAACCGTTGCAGTGTAATGCCATTGTGTTTCTTTTAATTGCAATGAAGTTGAAAGCTTTGTAACTTCCACTTCCTTTGTTGTGGACTATTTCATCATCTGTTGTTTTTTAGCCATTTTCTTGTCCATTGACAGTTTGTCCCATTTAATATACATTTGATACTTTTTTTTAAGATTTATTTTTATTATTTTTTAATTGGAAAGGCGGATATACAGAGAGGAGAGACAGAGAGGAAGATCTTCCATCCCATGATTCACTCCCCAAGTGAGCGCGACGGCCGATACTATGCCGATCCGAAGCCAGGAGCCTCTTCTGGGTCTCCCACGCGGGTGCAGGGTCCCAAAGCTTTGGGCCGTCCTCGACTGCTTTCCGGGGCCACAGGCAGGGAGCTGGAAGGGAAGCGGGGCTGCTGGGATTAGAACCAGCGCCCATATGGTATCCCGGGCGTGCAAGGCGAGGACCTTTAACCACTTGCGCCACCGCGCTGGGCCCTAGAAATTGTTTTTTGATGTGGCTTCTCTGTGTGTCTATTTTTAACTCATCATTCATATACTTTTGTGCTGTAAGTCTTAACCAATCTTTTTTTTATCTTTCATAGATGATTCCCAGAGTTTTAAAATACTTTTAAAGTTTCTCCCTATTCTGAATTCGTTAAAAATTTCTGTCACATTTTCTTCTGTTTCACATAATTTCCAATTCATTCTGGTATAAAGCATTGGAACACCGTAGAACATTTGTTTTATAGTTTGAAATGGCTTCTAAGATACAGGCAGTCCACTGTTTTTAAATCTAGGTGCAATTTTTAAAGTCAGTTTGTTACGTCACCTCCAACTGCAAACCGTAACACCCACATGCTGTGTGATGTGTTAAATCCAGGCTCTACCAGCTCTTGTCTGGAATCCTTCATTTCTTAATCTTGAATACTCAAGCTAGGCTAGCCAGGTGAGCTGTTACCATTGTACCCTGCTTACTGCATCTTTTTTTTTTATTCCTAACATTGTATTATGCGACACAGTTCCATAGGTACTGGGATTCCTCCCACTCCTCCCTTAGTCCTCCCCCCATGGTGGGTTCTTCCACCTTGTTGCGTAACCACAGTTAAAGTTCAGTTGAGATTCCTTCATTTTATTGCATCCTTCTAACGTCCAGGACAGGGACCGTGGGGGCAGGGACAGCACCTCCCAGCCCTCCTTCACTTCCCTCAGGTGTGGAGTCCATCCTTCTGCTCTACAGCTTCACCTCAGTTCAGAAAATTTAATCCCCTCATCTTTTCCAAAAATTGCAATCATTTTAAGATTTTAGGGCAATCAAAATGCACATTTTATTAAACAAATTGTGATTGCTGTTTGCTTGCACTATCTATTGAAACCATAAATCTTAATTAACACATTTATCACTTCATTGCAAAGCAGCTCATGAAAGTTTTATGAATAGTTAAAGCTATTTGTTGGCTTTTTCTTAAAAGCGGATTAACATTGCTGCTTGTTTACACTGTTCATTTACTAAGCCAGTATTTTTAATGCCTGAAAAATATTGATAACTGCCTACCATCAATCTTTTCAGAAAAACATGCCAATAAATACTGAGAAATTTGTTTCTTTCACTTTCCATTTAGATCTGGTCCAGGCTAATGTCAATAGGTATTCTGGACATGTGGCAGGGGCCCAGGTCCCTGAGGTCTTACCTACCAGCTTCCCAGGTACATAAGCAGGGAGTCAGACCAGAAGCAGAGTAACCACACAACACTCAACATGGGATGTCAGTTAACGTACTGAGTCACATGAGTGGATTGTAATTTAACATTTTGTTAAATAAACTTCTAATTAATATCTTTACCTTATTTATTTAAAATATGTAGCATCAGAATAGAAAAGCCAAAGTGTGAGCTAAATAGAACTATGTATTAGACACAAACATTATGATGAGATAAACCTGAGTGATGTACTTAACCCAATATTTCTTACTTCTTTATTTTACATGATCAGAGCTACTTTGGCTAGTGTCAAAAATAAACTTGATTAATAAATAACCCTTATAGCTGGTTCCTTGAAAACTATACATAGTATATAAACTCCTGACTACGCCATGCATTACAAGCTTACATTTAATTAACCTGAAAGGTGCACTCACACTTTTCAATACTCCCTGTCATTAGTTATTGTATAAGATATCTTATATTAAAACAAACTGAGCTACCAGACCAATGGGATTTGTGCTTTTTGTAAGGAAGTGTGGTTACAATTCTATACATGAAAACAGAAAAATGACAGCTGCAGAACCTATCTCTCCTCTGGGATTTCTCACCATCAAAAATTACAATAAGGATTTGTCAAACTCTTCATCTCAGCATATCTATTTCAAGGTTGATTTCAGTTTCCACTTTATTAAGGCAAGATATAAACTCCTGGGCAATTGTGAAGGACAGAAAACAAAAAGCTGTGCAGAAGCTAACTTGTGGAAAAGAAGCATGTCAGGAAAATCTTATCTCTGATTTAATGAAAACTTGTCTCATGAGTTTAAAATCCATGCAGTTTTTCTATATTGCTCATTTCCTGGAGCTTTTAAAGATCTCTGTTGGTAACTTTTCAATTTTATTGCTTTGCATTTAACAAGTGCAGACTTTATTTGGATTCTTGAGTATATTAAAAAAAATACTGGTGTATTTATTTTTTTAAGATGCATTTATTTTTATTGGAAGGGCAGATTAGAGAGTAGAGACAGAGAGAAAGGTCGTCCATCCAAAGGTTCACTCTTTCAGCAGCCAAAATGGCTAGAGATGAACCAATCTGAAGCCAGGAGCCAGGAGCTTCCTCCAGGTCTCCCCCATATGGGTGCAGGGTCCCAAGGCTTTGGGCCGTCCTCAACTGCTTTCCCAGGCAACAAGCAGGGAACTGGATGGGAAGCAGCGCCTCTGGGATTAGGACCGGTGCCCATCTGGGATTCTTGGGTATTCAAGGCAAGAACTTTAGCCACTAGGCTACTGCGCCAGGCCTTGATGCATTTATTTTTATTTGAAAATCAAAGGGAGAGAGGTATAGAAATAAACAGAGATCTCGCATCTACAGGCTCATGACCTAAATGCCCTAAACAGCTACTGCTGGGCCAGGCCCAAGGAAGCAGCCCAGGACACAATCCAAGTGCAAATGTGGTGTGAGAGCTCCAGCTGCTCAAGCTCGGCCTTGCGGCCTCCCAAGGTGTGCACTGGCAGGAAGCTGGGGTAGGAAGCAGAGCAGGCATATTCACATAGGTGTTCTCCAATCATCTGTTTAAACTCTCTAATAAAAGTGTTCTTTCCCATGAATCTTCTGGAGTGCATGTGTATTAATAAGACATTACAACTATTACACCAAGCCATAACTACGTAACAATTTTCAGATAAAACTTTCAAGTTTACTTTTTTGTTGTTGTTGCCTCTATCCCCATGGTGTTGTATATGAATATAAAATCGCTTCTTCCTGATTTGAAGTGTACGTATTCTGGAAAGTTTGTGTATGTTGTGTGTGTGTGTGTGTGTGTGTGTGTGTGTGTGTACAGTGCTTTCACCCAAATGCCTTCTCTGATTTAATCTTTTTGCTGAATCTTATATTCACAGCTCAAGCATAAATACCACTTTAATGCTCGCTACGTGAATTTCATATCAAATGGAAAAAAGGAGGACAGGGACCTTCTTTTTGAATCTATTCTGAAGAACTTTGCTTCTTGCTAATTGCCAAGAGACACTTGCCTGAAGTTTCTGATCCCTGCCTCCGTCTGGTCTTCTGAATTTTCTGTTTTTAATCTGTCAGATGATCAAGGTGGGTATTCACTTTACTTATTAAGCTTCTCATAAAACAAAAATCTATCTATGCTGTTCCCATTGCTTTTGAATTTAGAATAAAAAGGGCATTCTGCAAGGATATGATGCGCTGGTATTCACACACCAAAGCTAATATTCACCCCACACTCTTATTCAAAGAAGCAAGACTCTGAGTTCTCTCACGATTTATGTCCCTCTGCTCTTGCATGGAAGCTACACAGTTCAACAGAAATGGAGAATCTTGAAAATAATTTGATGGGTTGGAAAGCAGAGAGCTAAGGAAAAAGAGAGATGGCATGCAATGAAGAAGAAGAAGAATTTGATGTGGTGTGAGGTGGTACATTGCACTCCTGGAGATGATCTATTATCTTAATGGACCTGCCTTACTCACTTGCTTGACAATATGGATGGCAAATCAACATTGTATTACTAAGTGCATGAGATTCCTGAAGCTGACAAGAACGTGGAAACAATGTGATTCCACTGGATGTGACCTTCAAATTCGGAGAAATCTCTATTATAACCAAAACATTAAAATACAAGCCCTCACCTTTGTGGAGAACCCTACATTTTTGGGGAAGTGTTGCTGAACTCTGGTTCTTAATTTGGGCTCACTTTGTGCTATCTTGAGGTGGACATATGGCCTAGTTGTTCAGATAGCAGTTGGTATAACCACACCTACACCAGGGTGCCTGAGTTTGAGACCTGTACACAGCTCTGGATGCCAGCTTCCCACTGATGCAGGCCTTTTTGGGGAGCCACAGTGGCTCAAGTCATTAGGTTCCTGCCGCCCATGCAAGAAACCTGGATGGATTTCCGCATACCTGTATTCAAATGCAGCTCAGTCTTAGGGACTGCAGGTGTTTGACAGGTGAATCAGCACACAGAAGTTTTCTGCATCACCCTGCATCTCAAATATGTAAGTAAAATTAAATATATATATATCAGTTTGAAAACACACACATGCATTTTTGTATTTAGCACAATTTCATAAACATGACAGACATGCCCCGTCTCTATGAGAGCTGACTTGTCAAAATGGGCACATTTCAAAAGAGTTGAATTATGCCTTCACTTTCATTCATAACAGTGTGAATAACTTTCTCTATTAAATCAGTTCATCATGTAAGTAAGGAACTTTGTCCATGGCATCGCATACTTGAACCCTGAGTGACATTCACAGACATTTCAACAGAGAGAGGAAACACAGAAAGTGTGTCATCTTCATGGATGACACATATTGTGAACAAACTACAGGACTTTAAAAGTTCTCATCCAAAAATGAATTTTAAATTCTATTTTCCATGGAATTTTCAATATGTCCTTCCATCCTTTTAATCTCTGTGTTCTCTGTGTTTGAAACATGTGTCACTAATGTTTATAGACTAAAATCTCCATTCATGGTTGTTTAACTATATCTAACATAAACATGCTAAGCATATAAATATATATATAAAGATGAGCATAAATGTATCTAACAAACACGCACCAAAACACTTAAGTGGATGCTTTGTCAAAACTATTATTGTAATTTATTTTCTTAATATCTTCCTATTTTTAACTTCCAGAAATTTAAAAAAACTATTTATTTATTTTTATTACAAAGTCAGATATACAGAGAGGAAGACGGACAGAGAGAAAGATCCTCCATCTGATGATTTACCCCCCAAGTGACTGCAATGGTCAGTGCTGCTCTGATCCAAAGCCAAGAGCCAGGAACTTCCTCCAGGTCTCCTATGTGGTTGCAGGGTTCCAAGCCTTTGGGCCGCCCTTGATTTCCCAGGCCACAAGCAGGGGACTGGATGTGATGACTTGGTTATGGTTCCCACTGGTGAGCAAGAGGCTAAGAGTAGGGGATGCTGTCTAGTCTGGACATGGCTGTAGTCCTCCCTCAGCATGGCTGTGTGCTAGGTCTGGGGTCTACAAGACTGGGCTAGACTGCAGCAACCACTGGAGCTAGTGAGAACCAGGGCAGGTGTGGGTCGGTCTGGGCTAGATCTCTGCCCATGCTGAGCCATAGGTGAGCTCTAAATGGGTGTGGACCAGGCTTGATTGGGCTGTAACACGCAACAGTAAAAACCGGAATGGGTGAAGTCACACTTTGGTTTCACCCTTGTTCTCACATCCCTATGTAACTGAAGTCTGGTTTCTGCAACCAGATGCTTGCCGTAGAATACACCAAGGCTACCATTTTCATGATCCCCTTCATGCCAGCCACTGAGTGGGTACTTTGCATACGTGAGCTCATTTTTCTCTCACCTATCCTTCAAAAGGCTTTTAACCAGGTTCTTCATTAAAGAGGTGCTCATTACATGCACAAACACACACACACACACACACACACACACACACACACACACACAGCCACTTTCAGTTGCAATGTGCCTTGCAGTTGTGTGTTCAGTTAATTTGGTGTATCAGGTCACAGTGGAAGACCTGAGGGTCACAGGATCAATGGCATGAACACTTGCAGGATCAGGCTCTTCTCCATGTCCAATTCAAGTGATATTGCTCATGCCACTTTTCACAAGTAAAGTAGTAAACTTAAACGGCTTTGTAGTAACCTACTGGTTATAGTCTCCCTACACTAACTTGTAGTAGCAGTGCACAGAATTTGGCAAAAACTTTGCCCATTTTTTCAAGATTTATTTATTTTTATTGGAAAGGCAGATTTACAGAAAAAAAGGAGAGACAGAGAAAAAGAACTTCCATAGCTGATTCAATTCCCAAGTGGCTACAACAGCCAGACCTGAGCTGATCCGAAGCCAGGAGCCAAGAACCTCCTCTGGGTCCCACACAAATACAGGGTTCCAAGGCCTTGTGCCATTTTGTTCTGCTTTGCTGGGTCACAGGCAGGAAGCTGGATGGGAAGTAGAGCACAAGAGACATGAATTGGCTTCTATGGGATCCCGGCTCATCACGGCTGAGTTTAGCCACTAGGTTACAGTGACTGGCCCTAGGTTCACTCAATTTTAGTGAATAAATGCTCCAATGATTATTACTATTAATGGTGTGTGCCTGGCCCTTAACAGTGCAGCTCAGGGCTGGGACTGGCCTTCTTCTAAGGAAACACAGAGAAGTGCAAGTTCACTCAGGACCACCAGCTAGCTGCATGTACTCCTTAAATAACACATCTAACTGCCAGTCTCGTCTTTTGAAGATTATCACTTCTTACGCAGTAGCCTAGTGGCTAAAGTCTTCACCTTGCATGCACCAGGACCCCATGTAGGCACTGGTTCTAATCCGATGGCCCTGCTTCCCATCCAGCTCCTGTTTGTGGCCTGGGAAAGCAGTCTAGGACAGCCCAAAGCCTTGGGCCCCTGCACCCACATGGGAGACCCTGAAGAGGTTCTGGGCTCCTGGCTTCAGATTGGCTCAGCTGGCCATTGTGGCTGCTTGAGAAGGGAACCAGTGGATGGGAGATGTTCCTCTTTGTCTCTCTTGCTCTCTGTATATCTGACTGCCCAATAAAAATAAATAAATCTTAATAAAAAAAAAAAAGAAAAGAAAATCGCCCACTACATAGGCCCAGTGTAGTAACCTAGTGGGTAAAGCCCTTGCTTTGTGTTTGCCAGACTCCCATACGGGCACCTGTTCATGTCCTAGCTGCCTCACTTCCTTCCAGCTTCCTTTTCGTGGCCTGGGAAAGCAATAGATAATGGCCCAGAGACTCGGGATCCTGATCTTATGTGGGAGACTCAAAAGAGACTCCTGGCTCCTGGCTTTGGATCATCTTAGTTATGGCCTTTGCAGCCACTTGGGGAGTGAACCAACGGACAGATCTTTCTCTATATCTCTCCTTCTCTTTGTAAATCTGCCTTTCCAATAAAAATAAATGAGAGAGAGAAGAGAGAGGCAGTTGCCTGGAGGCTGGTGATTGCAGAGTGGAGCTGGGGGCCAGCTGTCTGAACCCAATTTGAGTGAGGTTTTGTTCAGAAAATGGGATGACTATTTGAAGTGGCATGAGTGTTTCATGGCACGGCTTTCTTGTCAGCACAGAGAAGCAACGATCTTAATAGTTGGCAAAAGAGGATGCTCAGCATGGGCAATTCTCCATCAAGCTTCTTTCGTTTAGAGGGTAAACCATCTAGGGATTTCAGACATCGAGTTGCCTGATTAACCATGCTTGAGCTATGCTCACGGAAACCACCCTTAGCCTGCCTTCTTCATCCTTATGGATTAAGAAGCTACATCACAAAAGATGTTCTGTCTCTGGCAGGACAAATGCTCTCTTTGTCCTTTTTGTGCCTCTCCAATCCCTTCCCGGGCCTAGCAGGACTTGTACACTTGTGTGGCCAATGGCCCAGGAGTCATTCTGATCCACATCTCTCTGTTCTGATTGTACATGCCAACCCTTGCCCTAGAAGGTGGTGTGGCCATTTCAGAAAATGACATTTGAACAAATATCCCAACATCAAAAATGTTATTTCTGATTTACCTATTTTAAAATTATTTCTAATGAAAATCTCTGATATGAAGTCTCCAAAAATGCTACTGGGACTCAACCTCCCCCATTATATGTTTTTGTATTTTTAAGGAAGTGGTGCAATAGGACCTGCAGGAATTTACATGATGCCATCGGTTAAATGCTTCTTACACTTGGAGTCACTGGTATGGCCTGAGTGGTCAGGCAGAAAAGTCTGGCTCCTCAGAAATATCATTACTCTTCTGGTTTGAAGAATCAGGGCCTCCCATTTAAATACTTGCTTTAAAACTCTTCTGCAGGGTCTGATGCTCTGGTGCAGCGAATTAAGCTGTTAACTACAACACCAGTAGCTCGGCCTCCCAGGTGACGCCTGCTGAAGCACCTGAAAAATAATAAGGACCCAGACACCCATGTGGGTGACCGAAACGGAGTTGTAATCTGATTTTATTCTGGTTCAGTTCTAGGTGTTGTGACTATTTGGGTTGTGAATCAGTGAATGAAAGCTCTCTCTCTCTCTCTCTCTCTCTCTCTCTCTGTGTTTCTCTTAAATAAAATAAATATGAAAAAAAAAACTTGAGAAGATAAAACTGTTCCAACAATAACTGCAGCATGAACAGAATCCATCAAATTTTGAGAGCTTAGAACATCAGAAAAGGCCTTGCCGAGGTTACTCTAACTCAAGAACCTACAAATCACCAGGGGCTCTCCCTGTTGACTGCTTTGAATAGTTAAGGTTGTTTTAGAAAGACGGCTCGGAATCAAGTTACTCAAGATCATCCCCAAACCAGCAAGACCCTGCACACATAGAAATATTACATTCTCTAAGACAGTCATTATTTATAAGTAACTTATCCATTAAAAATAACCAAATAATAGAGGGATCAAACACATCAACTCAGAAAGAAAAAATCTGATTTTTCAATCTCACTGCCCGGAATGCAAATCTAAACTACCAACTGTTCACGAATATTAAATCAGTGCCATGATAACTATTTGCTAGTGGAATGAGTGCACAGGCATGACACCAAATTCCTCAGTTGCTGTTGCTTTGCTTCTCTGAAATTTCGGATTTCATGTGACTTCTGCTATGTTAGCTTTTAGAGGTACCAAAGTGGGTGTTGACAAGAGTGTCATGTGGTTATGTTTTCATCTCTGCACTCAGAGCTACAACACCATCACATATGGCAGCTCCTCCTTACGGCACATGCCAGGGAAAGAGTGCAAGACCCTCTTAGCAAATGAGACTGTTCCACATGGCACTACAGCAAAGAAAAACAAATGCTCTTGAGCTTAAGAAAAATGAATAGGAGTCTTGTTCAACTCCCTCCCCAAGCAAATAAGGAAATGGAGCTTTTGAGTTGACAGGAAGCCTTGGGCTTCTGTTATAGAACCTGGCGATAAAGGGAGATATTGCTGCCACTCTCCCAGTAAGGCCACGCCACTGTGCAGAAGTAAAATGCAAAACCAACATGTAAAGGCTGGCTAGTCTATCAGCCCCATCATGCGTCAGTGGGTGACATGTCTTTTGCCAGCCAACATTCTAATCCTCTCCCCTGTCCCACTTCAAGTTCCCTTCTACATATTACTCACTGATAAAGCATATATATACATATATAGTATTTTACTTACTTATATTTACTTATAAACTTGTATTTTAAATTAGTATGCAATAAATTCAGGTGGGGGAATTTTTTTTTCTGTTGAAAAAAATTAGGATATTTAAAATATCACTCATAGTCCTGCATATGTTCCTGTGAGACTGTGGCCTTCCTACTGTTTACTTGTTGAATATTAAGGTTGCTAGTGAATTAACCCAGTGAATGCAGAGGGGATTGAAATTATGTATTTGCAAAAAGCAAAGAAAAAGAAATTTTAAAAAAAGGAAAGAGAATGGATCATTAAGGAGGGAAGATAGGAGATAGGAAACTAGTTACCTTTAGAGAACTAATGAAATACATAAACTCTATTCTCGTTATAATCATATGTTTTAATTATTAACTTAAGCAATTTCCTGCTGCAGACTGATTGAATGTGGAATCCCACCTGCACATGTCCTGGTAGGGCAAGATAAATTAATTCATGCGTCCTATACGGCCTGTTAGCTGTATGATCCCTCATGTGGAAGGAATTCCACAAGTTATTGGAAAATGTGCATTTAAAGACAATTTTATGTTGTTGCAAAAGCATTTCTGGAGCCATAGTGTTTCAATAACAAGCAGTTTGAAGGTCATCCATACATATGCATAGTACTTCGTCCACCCCTCTGCCACCTCATCGCCACAAAGCAAGCTTTATGAGGGCACAATCTTATGGATTTACAAGCAGCAAAACACAGTGGCCCATCAAAGAGCTGCATTCATTCAGGAATGACACATGACCTTTCTTTCCCTGTCTTTTCATTATGAAATCCTGTATCTTTGTGTTTGTATGTGAAGCAACTTGAGGGAGAAATTCCTGTACACAATATTTGATAAAGCTGAGAGTATTAAGAACTTTTCTCCATAAACAGTGGTTCAAGGGAAAAACAGCGTGATACTGCAGTTTAGAGTTCCTTCTCCCATCTAGTTCCTACCACACTTTCAGGCTCTCACTTTCCAGGCTATGGTGCTTCAGAGATGCAAAGGCTGTGGCATTGTTCAGGGATAGACAGACCTAATGCTGCAGCTATTTGAGGCAGAGCTACAAGTGAGTTGGACTGAAGTGAGGTGTAGCAAAGACTTGGTTATGCATCCTTTCACAGACTGCTTGGCTTCAAATCCTGACTCCACTTTCCAATTTCAGCTTTTGTAACAGCTAAGGTACTAGGGATCACACGGGTGTGATCCGGATTGAATTCCCAGCTCCTGTCCTGGCTCAGAAATCTTTTGGTAGGTATTTGGGGAGTTGAAATGCATCTCTCTCTCTCTTTCTGCATGTTTCCCTTTCTCCTCCTTTCTCTATTTTCATCTCTGTAGAATTCAAATACAAAGAACATAATAAATATGAAAGTGTATTTCAAAAAAATCTAAGGTCAAGTAATGGACACAGTGGAAGTCACCGCTTGGTGTACTTACATTACATAACGGAGTGCCTGGTTTGAGCCCAAGTTACCGGATCAGAAGATAAGCTCAGCCTTGTCCTGCCTTTGACAGGACCAAATGATGACTTCCGGGTTCTTAGGACACTCTCATGCTTGTCTCCTCCCTGGAGCGTTCCCATCTCACATTCAGATAACAATGTCGGCAGCAGCAGATAAGCCCAACTCACGTGCTAAGTATTTTAGAATGGTAATAGAAATTCCATGAATGATGATCTTAGAGGAGAAGATTCTCATCAGAGAGAGAACAATGGAAGAAGACATCTTGACCGTTCATTCATTTTGCAGAGATCTGGATCTCAGACTAGCTCGCTGAAGAGCAGAGTTAAACTTACCATCTGCCTTTGACCTTAGAATTGACCAAGCTCCTCATGGTGCTCTCTTCCCTACTCACTTGCTTTACTTCAACTTTATTTGTTTTTCTCTTAAGATACAAGCAGCTTAAGTAACTCTCCTTCCCTTGGAAATTCGGCAGTTATATTTTTCAGTGGGATATATGAAGAGACGTATGAGAGAAGAAAGGAATAGAGGAGAAAGGAACAGAGAAAATGTGCACACTAAAAGCAAAACAAAATCTGGATGCATCACAGCTAAAAATTGAGGTTGCATCTATGTATCTGCTATAAGCCCTATGGTCTGTGTTTGAGAAAATGGACACCTAAGTAATGCCTTTGCTTGTGGTTCATTTTCATCCATCTCCACTGTCAACATCACAATCTCCTCCCTGGACTACTACAACAGTTTCGAAACTTCCTTTCTCCATTGCAGATATGAATGGAGAGTTTTTCAACCTTAAGATCAAGTTCAAATTTCTTACAATGGCTTTCCAAACAACCACAACCTTCTTCTGACCATGACCTTCTGCTAAATCCCCTGCCAGGGGTTCCCTGGAACACTAGAGTCTGTCCAACTTGTCATTTCAGCTGGTGACACTCACTTTGCTCAGCTTCTCCGTGTCTTCTGCCACAGTGGTTATGTTATTCCATTTCCTGACCTGAAGGCTGCCACTTTAAAAAGAAAACAGGATGATCCAGGTCACACCTAAAATGCCCTCTGTCCAAACTATGGATCTGACTCTAGTGAAGGCTCCCATAGATACATCAGATCATAAGGTACAACCTCTTATATAGAATACAGGACAAGACAGGAAGGCAAAGTGAACTCTAAAGATCAGGTTTCTTCAAAAAAAAATATTTATTTTTATTGGAAAGTCAGATATACAGAGAGGAGGAGAGACAGAGAGGAAGATCTTCCGACTGATGATTCACTCTACAAGTGGACGCAATGGCTGGAGCTGAGCCAATCCAAAACTAGGAGCCCGGAGCCTCTTCGGGGTCTTCCATGAGGGTACAGGTTCCCAAGACTTTGGGCCATCCTTGACTGCTTTCCCAGGCTACAAGCAAGGGAACTGGACGGTAATCGGGGCTACTAGGCTTACAGCCAGGGCCCATCTTGTTTAATATTATTTTCTTTAATTGCTATAACAATAACTAAAAAGAAACAATGGTGGAAATCTGTTGATTTTCTTCCCCAGCAGCTACTAGAGCTGAACTAAGCCAGGTTGCCATCAGGAGCCTGACCTCTAATCCTGTTCTCCCACTTAGGCAGCAGTAGCTTAAGTGTTTAGGCTGTAATCTATAGCCAGGTGTGTTAACAGGGTATTGTATTGGCAGTGGACAAGTTGAACCTAGAACCTGCATTCCAGTATGGGGTGCTGATGTCATAACTACTGAATTAACCTCTTGCATCGCAATGCCCACTGTCTTACATGACTACTTAACAGACTTACTCAAACAGCCTCCAAAACACAGGGGACACAGACTAACAAAAAGGCTAAGTGTTTGTGTATGTGATGCTTTCCTCTTGTAAAAGACAAACACCTAAAGGATTTAATGCCACCCTCACTCATGTTCTTGTCACGCATCTGTACAAGTTACTGAACACAGAATTTGGAGAACAAAGGTTTCCACAAACTCAGTGGAATTGGAAGTAAACCACAGAACAAAGATGTGAAAGAACATCACTAAATGTAATTCTGGTTTCAAATTTTCCATCACAAAAAAATTCTAAACCTGTTTTTTTTTTTAAGATTTATTTATTCTTATTGGAAAGCCAGACATACAGAGAGGAGAAGAGACAGAGAGGAAGATCTTCCATCCGATGATTCACTCCCCGAGTGAGTGCTATGGGCGATGCTATGCCGATCCAAAGCCAGGATCCAGGAACTTCCTCCGGGTATCCCACACGGGTGCAGTGTCCCAAAGCTTTGGGCTGTCCTCCACTGCTTTCCCAGGCCACAGGCAGGGAGCTGGATGGGAAGTGGAGCTGCCAGGATTAGAACCGGCGCCCATATGGGATCCTGGAGCGTTCAAGGTGAAGACTTTAGCTGCTAGGCCATGCCGCTGGGCCCTCTAAACCTGGTTTTGAGCAAGTAGCTGTATCATGAAGTTATTTTTTGAGTTAAGCATACACGTGAAGGTGTAATCACACTTCACCATTGCCTCTTTATGCAGACACTGCCTTTTTCATCATGTCATTTGCATTCCTGAATCTTCTCGAGAATGTCACTCGATCATTGGCAGCATGTCAGAGGACAGGGGTTTCGAATGCAGGTGACTTAGAGAATTGCCTCCAATCAACACTCTATGCGTAAACTTAGCTCTTTGAATTCACTTACTACAGATAATAATACTGTATGAAATGAGCAAAGGACTTTAGTCCCTTTGATGTACACATACTTGCAGTAACAGAGCGTGGTGGCAGTTACCCCGTAACATGATTGCAAATGTGTGATGAAGCAAAAGTGTGTGCCTTCCCAAATTCACATATTGAAACTTTAACACCTAGTGTCAAGACATTAGGGGTTGAGGTCTTGGGGATATAATTAATTAAGGAGATGTCAGCACCAGGATGGGGATTTTAATCTCTTTAGTTTTTTTTCTTTCTTTCTTACTCTTTACCAAGTGAGAATTAAATGGAAAAGCAGCTAATTATATGCACATCAAGGAGCACCTCCCAGCTTACTGAACTATGCAAGTATATTGTCACAGAGCTCTCATCACATCTCCTGTCAGCAAGATCCCCTATGCTGTACCATCCCCTGGAGTATACATGTTTCAGTACAGGCACATCTGTAGCTGGAGGCTGAGACTCAAAAACATAGTGACGTGCAATGATACTCTGGCTCAGTGGCCCAAGCAAATCTCCACTTGACTCTAGGATCCCTTTTCCAGAATAAATGGACAGTGCTCAAGGCAAGAACACCTGAAGGAAAAAGTTGGTCATTGGGATCCTGACTGAAGATGCATTGTGCACCTGTTATCGGTAATGTTGTTGACACATTACAGATGTTGAATCTGTGTATTCAACGGTCTAGCAATAGCCCCAGTCCACATTCCCAGTAAATTGACTCAGCTCAGAAATGCATGAATTCATGTTCTTGAATTTCGTGACAGTGTTTTTAAAATAACAAGCTATTTTTTAATTGACGAGTTGTTTTTAAAGTAAAAAGAGAGAGAAAAGCAAACAAACAAACAAGCAAACCACTGAAGGCTCTGGCCTGTGTTTCATTCCACTTGTTTAAAACATATTTATTAAAGCACTTCATAGCAAAAAGCATTTTTGTTTTAGGATTGTGAGTTGATGGGCTCTCTCCAATTAATTCACAATTGATTGAGAGTTCACAGCAGCACTTGTGTGGCTGGCATTAATCCTGCTTCCATCTCTGCTCGCTGTACACATGTAGGGAGGCCTGCCTGCTGCCTATTGGATGGAGATTAGCACTGGATACACAGCTTTGCTGCTCGCTGTGCTGAGGAAGAGCCTTAAGGTTGCATTCCTATTTCACATCTTTTGAGTTTAAATGATTTTCAGACTCTCCTTCTTGACAGGCTCTTGGTCTCACTCTGTATTTTTTAATATCTAAATCAAGTTAACTGGACATTCTTGATGTTTCGGGTCTCGTAAGCTGGGTCTGCTGTATTTGATGAGCCTTATTTGTCATGCTTTTCTATATACACCCAAAAGTTAAAAAAAAAGAAAAAGAAAAATCCAGTCTGTTTGGTAAAATTTATTGTCTAAGTCTTGTGTCAGTACTTTTGTATAATGCCTTGCAGCATGTTCAGCAGGAGCAGAGGGTGGGTACTGTGGAATGTGGCCACAATTCAGATCCTTGCCCCACATCCTGGGTGCCTGTGAAAACCTAGGCAAGTACCTAGCTTTTCTGTCCTGTCACTTGCTACAGTTTACAATGATTTCAAGAGTGCATTTCTTAAAGCAATGTCCAGAGGAAATCCTGTACATGTGCATATGGAATTAGTAATGTATATAGAAATAAATCATACCAGATTTACCCAAAAATATGCGTACTGTGTTCGTATAATATTTAGAATGGTCCTAACCTGCACTAGAAAGAGTATTTCAGAAAGGAGAAAATTGAGAACTCAAATTTGAGGGAATTTCCTAGGCTGCAGCTGGGAATTAGTTAGATCTGTTCACTTTTGCAAATCTTTACTCTCTGTGAGCAAGAACATTGGCTCTGGGAAACATCACCTTTCCATCTTCCAGGCTCCCACAGAAACTCGCTTGTGCAGATTTCATAACTTTTTGCTGTGTGTTGTGTCTGTGTTTATCAACCTTCAGCGTAAGAGAGCAAACCATTTTAGAACAGGAATCATAGTTCTCTCTTTCTCTCTCTCTCCTCTCTCTCTCTCTCTCTCACACACACACACACACACACACACACACACACACACACACACACACTTATCTGCGCATAGATCCCATTTCTCCATCTGTAGGCACTGCCTAGAATTTCACATTGAATACATTCTTAATGCCTGAGCATATACAGCTTACTCTTAATTTCCATATTTGTTCATTTCAACGCTCCATCTATCAGTGAATTCTTTTGCTTCCTCTGTTACGGTTTCTATTCCTGGAGTGAACTGAATTATTTGAAGATTTTCTCCTCGTGATTTCACTATTGGCTAAAATCTAGACTATTTTAATTGATTTTTCTGGGTTAAAATTCTTAGAGTAAAAATATTATTATGATATGAGACACTAACTTGACATAGAATTTTGACCTCAATTTGAGTTTGCTGTGATCACATTCATGTACAGGCAGAATTGATTAGTCCCACAGGAGGCAGAGGAGGGATCCACCAAATGGGCTTGATTCTTATTTTCATCTCAGGGGCCACGGAAAAAATATAATTCCTTCTTTATGCCTTAGCTTCCTACTCAATCACATGGGCATGACAACACTGGGTATGCCAGAGAACTGTGCAGAAGGAACAGAGGTCATGATGGCTGTGTATGTGTGCAGTGCACCCCTGCAGAGAGCAGACACACATGACAAAGGCAGCAGTCGCCTCCTCCTTCCTTCTGTGAAGGTGCTACATGTCAGGACCCAGGAAGATGGGGACAAGCCATCTATGGATCCCACCTGAATGGAAACGGTACTTAAGATTTACTCATAAAGTAGATAGCAGTGTTTTCCTCCCATCATTCACACACATACAGCTCAGAAACTCCAGCATTTCCTGGAACTTAAAAATATATAAAAAAGAAAGGCTCAACTTGAATATGCCTGGTAACCACAACCTTTCCCTCAGTCAGCTTGCTACTTCTTTCCAGTGACACCCGCTGATAATTTTATGATCATTATTTTTATTTTTGGTTGCAGACTGTTGGCTTGCAGTTCAGTATTTCTCTGTTGGGTTTTAGTATCTCCACCTTTCTACACTCCTCATGTTTTCTTTTAAGAGTCACCCAAATGCCAATCATCATATTCAGGGGAAGACATCACTTTTGAAACACAGATTTTTGCATTACAGTAAATGTCTATTTCTCAAGTGGACAAAGGGTTTCAAAATGTAAAATAAATACCTTCTTACTTGTCTGCTGGTGAGCTTGAGATCAGCCTTCCATTTTATCATCACAAACCTTGCCAGTTGCTGCCTCTGAGGCAGCTTTAAAGCTATTAGCAAAGATTTTTCTAGTTTTTTTTTTTTGATTCTCTTATTTTAATCCCCTAACACTTTAATGCCAAGAAATACGAATCTTAGCTTGATTCAAACAGAAGAAACAGCCTTATAACTTCTCAGGTCTCCAGAGAAACCCTCTTACAGGTATCAATATTTTCACTTAAACACCCAAAATGAGTTAAAGGAGATATATCAATAACACCTACCAGAACACATCTCTGGAGGTTAAAGTCTGATTCATCAAATTAATGCATTCCTCATTAGTATGTGAACTTAAGATAAAAATGTGGGGTCTCCTGAACTGTGTGTGGATGTTCACACTGGAATAAACTTATCGTTAAGAACAGGAGAAATTAGAGCCTGGTTCAAGAGCTTAGCGGCTAAAGTCCTTGTCTTGCATGTGTCAGGATCCCATATTGGTGCCAGTTTTAATCCTGGCAGCCCGGCTTCCCATCCAGGTCCGTGCTTGTGACCTGGGAAGGCAGTTGAGGACCGCATGAAGCTTTGGGATCCTGTACCGCGTGGGACACCTGAAAGAGGCTCCAGGATCCTGGCTTTGGAATGGCTCAGCTCCAGCTGTTGTGGCCACTTGGCGAGTGAATCATCAGATGGAAGATGATCTTCTCTGTCTTTCCACCTCTCTGTATATCTGACTTTGCAATAAAAATAAATAAATTGCAATAAAAATAAATAAATCTTTAAAAATAAGAGAAATTATACAGTAACAAGAGGATGACATACTCACTAAAAAGAAGCTTATTGTTTGAGCATTCAGCTTTATGTTACACACATCTACTCAAAATGCATACTCTGTCTCCATAAAACCCTGTGTTTTAGTTAAGACAGATACTTAGAGGGTCATGGAATATACATCCCAATCCAGTAGGCATTCATAACATCTCTACTTGTCAAGACCTCCCTTCTCTATGAGGAACTTTGCTATCTGGTTTTGAAGTGCCACATAAATAACCATCACAAGGATTTTCCCCACTCCGAGGCTCATTTACTTCCAAATTACTTCTGTTTTTGTTCATTCTTCTGCCTTTGGAAATAATATGCAAAACTCCATTCTATCCTGTATAGGTTTTCAATAAAAGGGATTCAATCATGTTAAATATTTGACAACTGTCATTCACACTTCATTTGTCTTTAATTCATGATAGGTAGCATCTATCATTTTTTTTTTTTCATTTTGGTGTATATGGCTGTTGGCCCAAGCTTTGGGCCATCCTCTCCTGTTCGCCCAGGTCATAAGCAGGGAGCTGTATGGGAACTGGATCTGGTGGGACACACACTGACGCCCATGAGGGATGCTGGTGCCTGGAGGATGAGCCACAATGCTGCCCTCTCTCCTTATTTCTTAAAGGGGACTTTTAAACCAAATGCCTCTGATTAAATTTGGAATCTAGGCTTTTCCCACCAGTTTTGGAATGCATTATCCTGCCTTCTGTTTCTTTGTTGATGAATGATGGACAAGGTTTAGACGTGTCATGACATGGATCACATATAGACCAGGAGGAAAAGGTCTGAAGTGGCCTTGAAACGTCTTCCCAAGAACATTCTCAGAAAGTCTAGAGATGTTCTGTAACCATCCATTTCTAGTTTGCCAGGGCTGGTGGTGTTATATTTATTCAATTCGTCTACCAGTATGTCCAATAACATGTTAATCTGCTCTGACATATTTGTGCTTTCAAATTTTATTTTGCAGTATTTTAGGTTTATAAAAGTGCCTGCTAGAGCAGTAGAGAGGGAATTTTGTAATATTCCACTTCCTACAATACTAAAACCTTTGTAGTATTAATGCAAACAGGAAAACCAGGAAATTAGACTTGTGAAACACTATTAATTCTACTGGTCCTTATTTGCTCTTTAAAAATCAGTTTCTGAAGAAAAAAAAAATGGTTTCTGGACCCAGCAAAATGACACAATGTCTCATTGGCTAACTCCTCAACTTGCAAGCACATGGATTCCATATGTGTGTCAGTTTGTGTCCCTGTTGCTCTTTTTTCATTCGGCTCCCTACCTAGGGACACAGTAAAGTGGCACAAAGCCTTGGGACCTGCACCTACATGGGAGATCAAAAAGAAGCCCCAGGCTCCTGGCCTTGGCTAAGCTCCCAGCTCCTGGCCTTGGCTAAGCTCCCAGCTCCTGGCTTTGGCTAAACTCCCAGCCATTGTGGCCATGTGTAGAGTGAAACAGCAGATGAAAGATCTTGCTCTGTCTCTCCTCTCCATAAAATGATGCCTTTCTAATACAACAAATAAATATTTTCCAAAAAACTCCATATGGCTACCCCTTTTCTGTTTTGGTTTCTGATTTAGAATCCCACATGGGAAGGTAGTCATGTATTTTCCCTTCTGTGTCCCAAGCTATTCATTCGTCCTGATTCAAAATGAGCCTCAGACATTGAAATCGTTTACTAGTCAATGATTTGGGTCTACATTTTTGAATGGTCAGATTGGAATTTTGTACTTGGAGTAACAGTGCCATGGTGGTGGCCTTGGGGCCAATTGTTGTCTTACTCGGGAGGTCAGGATGCTGATAGTCTTCATAATGTTTGAAGTTCATTTCAATCACTGATGGTAAGGTCCACAGCTTTCTTATTTGTCAAATTAATATTTTGAACTTTGAAATTCATAAATACATTTGTAGGTTATTAAAGCATTTCCTTTTCCTGAAATTTATGCCTACTACACTTTTTATCCATGGAGCATTCTTGTCTCCAGCAGTTACTAGCTCCATGGCTGTTACATATTACCACAGAACTCTCTTATTGCTATTCTAATGCTGGTCCTATTTCTGTTACTTCTTATGTGCCAAACGCTATCCCCTCCTTATGCATGTATATATTCATATTATCTTGACCCGTGCAGGGTTATTATATACTAAGGATTATAAGATACAATGACCATGATATGTTTCTGCAATTGTTCCAGCTTTGAACACTCCTTTACATTGACGCTCATGGTATGCCTCACACTGCTCTCTTACTGCTCAGACTCCCGGGATGCACCAGGTCCATGTTTGTGCTTCTAGCTCCAGCTCTTGTGTCAAACATTTCTCCAATACTCCCTGCTTCTGTTCCTTGCAGAATGGTGTTTCATGTTAGGCTGGGCAGAGCAAAAGCACCCTGTTCAATTCAAGACAACACTCCCATCCTGGACTGTTTGAAATACTGAATCACCCTAACCGTGTCTCTTCTGTACTCCACACTACAAATTATGAGCATAAACAAAATTAAGGGCTGCTGCCTTCTCCCATCTGGCTAACCTAAGTTGTATAAAAGTCTATATCCTGGGAGGCCATTTCCCTTCATGTGGTCACCCAAACAGGTGCAAATGCCTCCAGGCCATCTCTCCAGGAACCTATCCACCATACCCTCTTCTCTAACTAAGAACACTCTGCCTGATGAAAACCTTTAATTGTCAATCACCTCTGAACCTAACAATTTTGTGTCAAAGCCCAGGAAGAGATGAGGGCGCAAGCATCCTGCCCTGCCCATGCCAGGCCTCCAAGTAAGACCCAAAATTCTCTCTTCTCTGAAATCCTCTACTTGTAAACACTCTGTTTCTGCAGTGAAGAGGAAGTGAGGGTCACAGAGTGACTGTTTAACACCCAGCCCTGTGGAGTTCTATATCCCCCAGAGAAACCCCCATCCAGGCTCTCCTAGGCTGCTGAACCCTGCCCACCGTTTTATCTTTTTTCCTCCTAGCCTTTTATCTTGCTCTATCTGAAAGTCTGATGGTTGATCTCCCTGCTTGGGGACCTGAGCTGCCACAATAACTTTCTGATCCTGACTCACAGTAGCATGTGAAGAAAGCTGCCACAACTTCTCAGCTCCCATCCTTTATAGGGATGGGAGTCCATGCTTTTGAATCTCTGATCACACATTCCACAGAGTTAACAGTGGCCTTCTATTCACAGTGGATGAGGGGTGAGTGTGACCCCTCTAAACATACAATCCCCTGCTAGAGGACCCCTTGAAGATTTTACTCTAAGGCTTTGCTTTATAATAATCATTTCCTAAAGACAGATCTTCAGAACCAAATTCACGTTGCTTCTAATAAACCTTTTGAAATATTCACTACAGTCATTATTGCTTTAGTTTGCTTGTCTTTATCCTATATTTAAAAATTCTGTCATTTTGAATTTTGGGCCTCTAAAGAGTATTTTCACAGTTCTGTGTCATGCCTGGTAGTTCCTTTTAATTATATATTTTAGAACGAAAATCTGTTTTTTTTTAAAAAAAAAACTCCTCATACTGTGTCAACTTCTTTAGTTACTGCATGTTCATTTACTTAGTATGGCCATCCCTGATCAAATTAAATCCACAGGTATATTTGAGAATCTCTTCATATTCTTCATATTTATTTTGGAAATTCATGATTTGTGGCACTTTTGAATGAATGCCCTAAAATCCTTTATAGGGATAGGAGTCCCTAGAGTCTCCGATTATTTCCATTTTATAAAACAACACTTCTTCTGGAGAAGTAGGAGTTTTCTTCTTTTTTATTCTGTGTTCCAAGAGTTTGAAGTTGCCACTAATGCAAATCAAACATTTACTGGCTGTCCCCTGTCACATCAATGCCTTTCGTCTGTGGCTGCTCAGTTATCCATCTTTGAACTGCCACATCTTTGCCTGCACTCTGAACGGCAATCGGTTCCCTCAAGGATATAAATTCTGTTGTCTTTACATTTTCCAAGTACACCAAGTTCCACAACTGTGCTTAAACTACAAGGTACCAGGAAGTAGCGTATCTTCCTTCCAAATTATATATATATATATATTTGGCGCTCTTCTCCTCCACTCTCTCTTGAAAATTCTAATTCCTTTGGACAATGTTGTGTTATTTAGTCCTACCAGACGGTCAGCTATCCCAGTTTAATCTGCAGAAACAGAAACTCTAAGATAAAATGGCTTAGATAAAAATAAAGAACCCACTCACCAGAGAATACAGAAATGGGAAGAATTTAATTGTTGATAGAGTCATTCTCTGATACATTCAGCAACAAAACGAGGAGGATCTTTGTGATCCTCCTCGTTAATATCCATAAGTACAACATCATTCTAACTTTTGTTTGCTTCATTGTTCAGAAGTCAGCTGACACTAGCTCATGGACAAAATTTTCCTATACCTTACTAAGTAGGAAATATAATGGATCTTTAAATATATATATAATTTATATATATAGCAGTCATATATGTATATATATATATAGCAGTCTTATTTGAAAATTCATGACTCATGGCCCTCCTCCTCATACAGAACCCCTGCACTATTGGAACTGCCTTGCAAAGTGGAGTTTTTTAGACACATTTACTTCCAACTTTTCCAGAACATTGCAAATGCCAATTAGTAGGGTAATAGCATATATATAATACCCAATCATATTCACTATTGCACACATGCTGTTACTTGATTCTTTACATATATATATAGTTATTAATTACATTGCATTAAGTGACAGTTTCATAGGCTCTAGGAATCCCTCCACCCCTTCCTGTACCCTCCCCCCATGGTGGATTCCTCCACCTTGTTGCTGTATCACATTTCAAATTCAGTCAAGATTCTTTCATTGCAAGAGTATACCAAGCATAGAGTCCAGCATCTTATTGTCCAGGTAAATTCAACGGTTTCTTGGGGAGACCATCTCTGGTCTGAAGGCAGAGCTGGTAGAATATCATCCTGATCAATTAAAAGCCACAACATAACATCGATGACAATTTATAATATTATGGAATTAATTGACATGGTATTGAGTAACCAATATATTTTTAAAAATGCAAGTTCTGGGCCCGGCGAGGTGGCGCAATTGGTTAAATCCTAGCCTTGCACGCCCGGGATACCATATGGGCGCCGGTTCTAATCCCAGCAGCCCCGCTTCCCTTCCAGCTCCCTGCCTGTGGCCTGGGAAAGCAGTCGAGGACGGCCCAAAGCTTTGGGAACCTGCACCCGCGTGGGAGACCCAGAAGAGGCTCCTGGCTTCGGATCGGCATAGTATCGGCCCGTTGCGCTCACTTGGGGAGTGAATCACCGGACGGAAGATCTTCCTCTCTGTCTCTCCTCTCTGTATATACGCCTTTCCAATGAAAAAAATAATAAAAATAAATCTTTAAAAAAAATGCAAGTTCTTAACCATATTCTGTGACTACTTCAGTGACATTTTAATTTTAGTTTATACACAGAACCGGCTGCTATACACCTTAAAATGGCAGACTCTGAGAAGAGGGTGACAGGCTCTGTGTGTGGGAAGCACATGCACTTGAGGAACCTGTAATACCCATTGTGTGTCAAGGGCACACTCCCACACCCCCCACACCACACTGTGGTTCCTGAAACTACTTCTGTTCCTTTCTTTCTTTTCTTTTTTTTTTTTTTTAGAAGCATCTAATTTATTTGAAAGGTAGAGTTAGAGTCACTGAAAGGAAAGACAGAGAGAGAGAGAGACAGAGAGAGAACTTCAAACCGCTGGTCAACTACCCAAATGGCTGTAATTCCAGAGCTGGGTCAGACTATATCTAGAAGCCAGGGGTTTCTTCCAGGTTTCACACTGGGGTGCAGGGCCCACGTGCTTACGTCATCTTTCTCTTCTTTCCAAGGTCCATTAGTAGGGGATAGGAAGTCTAGTAGCCAACACTGGCACTTGAACCAGTGAGCAAAGATTGTGCTGGCTCTGCAGGTAGCAGATAAATTTGTAGCATCACAATGCTTGTCCCCACAGCTCTTTAGCATATCCACACTGCTCTCCCCTCATCATCCACAGAGCACAACTTGCACAACACTTGGGCCTGCTTTCAGCCTCTGCACAGCATGGCAAACACATCTGTCTTCTTCTCTATTCTCAATCTTTTCTGTGTTCTTTGCACAGTATTTATTTTATCTTCTCTGGGAATATTTACATATTAATTTTACATTGTTTTTGTCAGGAGAGAATAATGATTATTTGAAAATTTTTAAGGAAATTGTATGCCCATATTTATAACATATTTTTTTTTCTGAGACTTCTGTGTTCTTTCTACAGAAAGACTCCAACAAATCCCCTTTTCTAGGTTTTGATGTGACAGAATTATCATCACCACTGGCATAGTTAGTACTTCTTTATGTTTGTTCCATGGAGATCTTAAACACACACACACATGCTATGTTTATGCACTTCCTAGATGGTAAACACTACACCTATTTCTTATTTCTGGAATTTCTTATGAGATCAAATTGTGTCATTTCCCATGTCCAAGGCTTATGAATTACAAGCTTACAAATGTTAAAAGTTAAACCAAACTCAAACTCAAAAGAAAGTGGTCTTAATCCTGGCCCTGATTGCAAATCAGCAGAGAAATTCAAAGACAGTCTAATCATTGCCTGCATCTCTCCTTTAGATAAGGTGTTCAAAGCCGGATGCAGATCTTCCCAATACTACATGAGCAGAGTTTTGAAAAGGAATTGTCACATAGGTCAGAATATGCATAATTGCATTCGAAAGATTGTGCCAAACTGTTCCTTTGAAGTTGAAACCTATATTGCTTCTGACCCTCATTAATCCTGGGTGCCAAAATTATTTTTCTCTCCATGCCAATCAGATGATCAGACACATCAATCCAAGAGTTTTATTTTGCATCTATTAAAATCATACTTTAGAAGCTAACTTTTAAAATCATTTTTGTATTTCTAAAAGGATTTTTTTCATTTATTTGAAACGTAGATTTACAAAGAGATAAACGCAGAGAGAGAAAAATCCTCCATTTACTGATTCATTCAAAAATGGCTGGATCATGCAGGGCCTATAGGATATTCACACTATAGAAGGTGGCTGAATTCATATAAGGATGCCCCACACTATTATTTTTCTACTAATTCTGAAATTTACCCTAATCAGACTTGCTATTAATTATTTTGACCGTTTTTCTCCAGACTAATTTAAAGTCTAATACATGAACTAGTCTAGGAATTGAGCTAATGTGCATAACATGATTTATAAGAGAAAAAGTCATGTATAGTTCCATATGATAGAATAATAAACACAGAGTCTGGGAGCATATTGTCTCCAGCTTCGAGCCCTTCTATGTAACACATAATACATGTGTATCATTTTGTATAGGAAGAAAATATGTGTTCAGATACACTGAATTGAACAGAGAATGCATTCTGAAATTACCTAATAAATCCCTCCCAAAATTGATATCTTTCAGGCCCAGCGCCATGGCCTAGCGGCTAAACTCCTCACCTTGAACGCACCAGGATCCAATATGGGCGTCGGTTCTTATCCCGGCAGCTCCAATTCCCATCCTGCTCCCTGCCTGTGGCCTGGGAAAGTAGTCGAGGACGACCCAAAGCTTTGGGATCCTGCACCTGCATGGGAGACCCAGAAGAGGTTTCTGCTTCCCTGCTTTGGTTTGGCACAGTACCGCGGAAGCTCTTCCTCTCTGTCTCTTCTCTGTATATCTGACTTTATAATAAAAAAAAAAAATTCTTTTAAAAAATGATATATCTCCCTAAGTAATTACATCTGGGATGAAGGTCATTAAGCAACCATAATAAAAGAATTAATTTTTTTTAAAGATTTATTTTTATTATTTTCTCATTGGAAAGGTGGATATACAGAGAGGAGAGACAGAGAGGAAGATCTTCCATCCGATGATTCACTCCCCAAGTGAGTGCTATGGGCGATGCTATGCCGATCCAAAGCCAGGATCCAGGAACTTCCTCCGGGTCTCCCACACGGGTGCAGTGTCCCAAAGCTTTGGGCTGTCCTCCACTGCTTTCCCAGGCCTCAGGCAGGGAGCTGGATGGGAAGCGGGGCTGCCGGGATAGAACCGGCGCCCATATGGGATCCCAGGCGTGCAAGGTGAGGACCTTAACCACTTGCGCCACCGCGCTGGGCCGAAGAATTAATTTTTTAAAAAGTTTTGAGAATTTTATAATTTTCTATTACATCTTGGAAACAAATTATTTCTGTGTTTCCCCCGGCTCTGATAAAACAATTTAGGTCAAAAGAAGGCATTCACATATGAAATGGAGACCACTGGAATCAAGAACTTGCCTGCGGTCACACCGTGGGCATCCAGCTAGACCAGGAAAACAGACTTCGCTCCTTTAGAGCACTCTGCCGTCTAAAGTTTATATGTACTATCATGGTTTGAACAGCAAGAGTCTCTCACTGAGCCTAATTTCCCGTGGAAATGAAGTATCAACTGAACTGAACTGACCCAGCAGTGGCTGCTTTTCTCTGACGTGCCAGAAGCACACGTAGGAACACAGCGTAGTCAGGAGCTCCACTCAGGTGGTGCCATGCTGCGTGATCTCCATCCTCCATTAGGACTGAAGCTGCCACTTGCTCAGCAGATGACAGGGTTGGCATCTGACAGCCTTTTGCTGAGTATGTTTGGGCACTGCTCTTGGAAAAAGAGACTGCCCTTAGCCAAATTCATGATGTTTCTCAATGGACTGAAACCCCAGACTGATGAGTGTATGGGGGAGGCCAGAAGATGGCTTGTTATACTTTTCCTGTTTGGACAATTTGGAGGGAATCTCTCAGATACAGAGCTTTCCACAGGATTGTTTAGACCTTGCTTATGATTGTGCTTAGAATTCAACAGGAGGAAGAGCTAATTGTTAAATATGCAATGCCAAATTGACCCATGTGGCTGGAGAAAGTGAGGAAATAGTGTGAGATGAGGTCAGAGAGCCCTAGCAAGTTGTAACATGTTCAATGTCAAAACCACAGTAACAGCTTTGTGTTTGGTACCAAATTTAACAAAGAGCTATTGTAGTGCCTATGTTTAAGGGAACTTGGTATCACTTAAGCTTGTTAAGTAATTCATGATTTGTAAGTAAGGGAGACAGAATGCCTACTGATTCACTCTCCAAAACCCCACAAAAGCCAGGGCTGGGCTAGACCAAAGCCAGGAAGCTGGGATTCAATTGAGCTCTCCAATTTGGATGACACAAACTGATCTGCTTGATTGATCACCTGCCTCCTCCCAGAGCACAGACCCTCAAGGTGTTGGAATCAGAAACAATAGGATCAAAACTCAAATATTGACATAAGGTTTCAATATCTTTAGCAGTGGCATAACTCTTCACAAATATCTCTATGCTTTCCTTCCTTCCTTCCTTTCATCCATCCTTCCTTCCTTCCTTCCTTCCTTCCTTCCTTCCTCTCTCTCTCTCAAGATTTATTTATTTTGTTATTGGACAGTCAGGTGTACACAGAGAAGGAGAGACAAAGAAGATCTTCAGTCCGCTTTTTCCCAAAGTGGGTGCCATGGCCAGAACTGAGCTGATCTGAAACCTGGTCCAGGAGCCTCTTCTGGGTGTTCCATACAGATGCAGGGTCTCAAGGCTTTGGGCCATCTTCAACTGCTTTCCCAGGCTACAAACAGGGAGCTGGATGGGAAGTGAGGCCGCCAGGATTTGAAATGGCACCCATACAGGATCCTCATACATTCAAGGTAAGAATTTTAACCACTTGGGCACAGATATCTATATTTCAACTTCATAAGCATGCGTCTGGCTTCATGTGATGAATAGACACTAGGAAAATAATGGTAGACTCATGAATATTCATGTGTACAAAAGATGATGACCTGGAGCAAAGTAAAAGATGATGGAAGTGATTGAAATTAGTGGGATCCTATTTATGCATGAGAATAATTCAAAATATGAAAAATAGTTCATTCAAAAGTGTGCAAAAATGGAACTAGAGGGTCAGCACCTACATGAACTTTTATCTGTCACATGCAAGACAAAGACGTTAGCCACAAAGCTATCATGTTGGGTCTTCTTTTTTATTTTAGAGACATTTAGTTTGTTTTTTTTTATCACAGTACCTGAGTCCTATATTTACCTGTGATTAACCTTTTTTTTTTCCTAATACACACTGCAGCATTGTTTAGGGACCCTGCTCTATGAAAGAGCACTAGAAGTTATTTGTCTTGCATAGTGGATTAGTTATGTGTCTCTAAAGGTTGGCATCTTCAGACAGTGATCTTTGAAAATTATCTAATTTCGCATGTAAACGTAGCTCTTCTCATACAGGAAAAAATAAACAGATCATGACCTCAGTGCATACAGATACATAAGTGTTCTGCCTGCTGGAACAGTGAGCTGATTCCTGAAAAGGAAAGAAGGATATTCCACCCCCATGTGCGTGATGGACGACAGACTCTCCGGATGTGTCCATGAAACGAATGAACGAAAAGTAACTCGATGTTCCTCAGTTCCTGATTAAGCAGACTGTGCAGCAAGTAAGGCTGGCCTGGGAGTGTTGATTCAGTGAGGCATAGAGGAGAAGCTGCTCACGAGCTCCCTGCTACCACACAGAACTGCAGGCTCTGTTCCACCAGCACCTCCCCCAGGATACCAGCTCCACACGGCCAGAGAAAAGGCAGGAAGATAATGGTTTCCATTCAAGCAAGGACTTCTCATTGCAGTTGTGTAAAGTTATAGTAAGGTTTCTCTGTATCATAAAACACGTACCTCTTAAGAGATAAGGAAAAGAAAAAAATGAGAATTTTTTTAATCCTCCTATTTGACTCATTTTGCAAAAAAAAAAAAAATGAGGTTGGGAAACACTTAGCAGCATTCATCCAATCATAGCTTTTTAATATATATGTTTAAATGCCTATATTTAATTTTAAAAGCTATCAGTCCTGCATGAATTAAAAATGCATAATTTATGATAAATTATACAACAAAGTAGAGTTGACAAGTAAGGGATAATTATGTGGCAGGGAGAAGATGAAATTAATTTAAGAATAACTATTCTTAAGAAGGAAAAGTTCATGGCAAAATTGTCTCTGAAATAAAACACGCGGGAATGCTCTCTTCTAGAAACTGACTCTATTGTGCTTATCTAACATGGAATTACGTTATTCCTAAGGAGAAGGTTTAGTTATGTTTCTAAATTAGAAGAAAAAAAAAAAGGGAAATGCATCCAGTAAGTGAGATGCATCTACACATTTGAGGAGTGATGTTTTCTCTAGAAGTTGAATTTTTTACAGGATAATTTACCTTGTGCCTTCAAAATAAATTGAAAGTATGTGATTATAAAAAGTTTACCAAATACCTACATGAAAAGCAAGCTGAGAAAGGGTGGAGGCTAGGAGGGGAGGTAGTGCCGGATTGGAAATATAACATGGCTCTCAAAACTGTTCATGTGAAATTTGTTTCCTTTATGTAAACAGAAAGGATACAAAAGCAGGATTATCTACTGAGAACTGGAACTACTGATGAGGATGCACAGTCCATTCTGATTCCCCGAGTGCTGGGAGCCTCCGATTGTCTTCAGAGGAGTTGTCATGGACACGGCTGAACCTCCCAAATTATCATGATTTCAGATCATCCGTGCCCTCTGCAGGGTTCGGCTCTGTTTTCTGATTTGTTTGCTTAGTTCATCTTCCATGTGCTCTTTGCTGCCTGAAGCACAGGAGACGAGGTATTATGCCTAACTTTTCTGTAAAAGAAAAGCTTTCCTTCTCTGCTGTAAAGCCAGGTTGCTTTCATGTCAACCTCATGTTTCTTCACCCCTGTTTTCTCCCTGTATGTTCATCTTTCTTCATGTGGTCATGTTTCTGGATCCTGTTGAACCATTTCATGCTGTGGACAACGTTCCTCTACTCAATAGGCAGCCTATTCTGATTTGTAGCCTACAAGCTGCCCATCTGGAACCCTGTCAACCAGTCCATCTCTTCCGCTACCGAGAGCTCCCTGTAGTCACCCTCTCCACGTGAGACACGGAATTAGAGCAATGCTGAGAATGCCCTGTTTCCAGGTTCTAGAGACATCTCACTAGCTTCAGCATTCATCGTAGATGCTATTTCTGAAACCTTTGCTTCTGTGGGTTTGCACAGGTATCCTGGCTTGTTTCAATCCTATGATCAGGAGTGAGACACTTTTGAAAAGATTTTAAGACACCAGGTTCTAGAGATATTGAGAGTGAGGAAATAGGCTTCTATGTACAACATACACTGCGTTCGTTTTTATGTTTCTTTTCTTTTTAAAAAAATCTGTTTGTTCATTTGAAAGGTAAAGTGACAGAGTGGCAGGCAGAAAGAGAGAGCCTCCTTCTCTTGGTTTTGCCCTTCCCCCACATCCCTGTGAAGTTCGGGGTGAGTTCAGGCCCACATGAGGAGCCAGGCATTTTAGTAGTTTTGGTTTCAAAAAGCATATTTTATAAAATTTTCTATTGTAACTGTTCATACTCCCTGCAGCCCTAAAGGAATATCTTCCATCCATTGATTCACTCCCCAAACAGCTGCAATGGCCGGTGCTGTGCCAATCCGAAGGCAGGAGCCCAGAGTCTCTTCTGGGTTTCCTACAAAAGTTCAGTGTGCCAATCCCCTGGGCTGCCTTCAACTGCTTTCCCAGGTAACAAGCAGGTAGCTGGATGGGAGGCAGGGCTGCTGGGATTAGAACCGGCACCCATATTGGATCCTGGTGCATTCAAGGTGAGGACTTACTTAGGCCACTAGGCTATTGCACTGGGCCCAAGGAATGATTTTCTTGATTTCATGTTGTGAATTTCTCTTCTCTAGAAATATGTAACTATCAAAAACTATATCTGCTGTGCACAGTTATGATGGTATTTGTGATCATCATACCAGAGTAAAAGTCTTTATAAGATCAAGTCTTTGGAGAACAAGAGGGCTAAAATGAAGCATCTCCAATTATGTGCAGGGCATAGCTTCTTTGGAAAGACAACAAACCTAGCTTGTCAACACTCTTTAATATTAAACAAGATATTGAAAGTGAAGGCCTTGGGGAAAAAAACATGAACTAGCCTGTTCAATGTGCTTCTGTAATATGCACCAAGACTTCATGCATGTATATTGTGGGATCAAGATTTGGCTCATTGTTACCTGTATTTGGATATGGAGACGTATAATCTCTCATCAAATATATCCTACATACATTTTTACCAACGTGGTTGAGAAAATATAGTTATGATGTTTCACACTGCTGGAGACCAGCTCGAGCCGAGCTCAGAGCCCAGGAAGGGTGCGTGAAGCAGCTTGAAACAAGAAGAGACACGGACCATGATAGCGTCATACTTAGAATGGACAACTCAGAAATGCTGCCTTTTCTACGGATATGGAAATCATCACAAGCTTTTACACAATATTCGATCGTTTTGTTTTTACTTCATGGCTAAGAGAACAATTACAAAAATAATTTTGAAGAATTACAATCGTTTTGCTTGCAAGAAAACATTCCTAGCAAGCCATTAGTCATTCAAACGTGTAGCTGCCTGGCCGAAGCCAGGAACTCCACAGCTGGCAGCACGTGCGGTTACAGAGTGACAGGTGGTTTACTTACTTATCCAAAATCAATTTTCACTAAACCTAAACTGATATGTCTTAAAATATCAAAAATACAATATTGAAAAGAAAGCTTATAAAGGAATTAAATTTATAGAGGCAAAAAGCACAGATTCTTTATTAAATCATATGATCAATCATAAACTACATATAGGAAAGATTAGGGTGGCTCGGCCTTTCTATGAATAGAATAACTTCACAAAAAAACTTCTTATCATCTCAAAGCTATTTTATTTTTCTAAATTTAAGTGTTCCCATAAGGTATAAGTTTCAAACCATTTTCCTTTGGGACTCACAATATGTTTTTCCCTTTAGAAGATGCCCCATGTATTGTCTCCTTTATGGGATGGGAAACCAAGATGTGCCAATTCATGTGTTGTAACAGTCTGAAGCTGCATGGTAAACAAACTCTTTGTACCTCCATGATTGCCATCTGTTCTAAGACATCATCAGACCATTTATAAGGAGAGCATTGCACATCTTAGGGTTAGTAATAGGACAAAGGTGGGCACACAATAAGATTTTTTGGGAACAATATAAACTCAATAGAGCTACTATATCTTTAGCTGTGTCTCATTGTCTTAAGTTGCTAAGACATTTTACAATAACATGATTGATAAAATCAGTTTACAGTTACAGTAATCATTTCACACTTGCAGGAAAACAGCAACACCCTCATGAAAACTCCATGAAATATCACAGAGGTGATCCAGTGTTCACACAGTGGAGACAGTAATGAGTTGATTAAAGAGACAGCCTGCTGGGCCTTGCCATGCATCGAGAAACTCTTCAAAGCCTTGCTAACCGAGGAGCTGTGCTCGGTACACCAGTACAGCCAGCAATGTCTACCCAACCGCATGATTTCCTGTGTATGCCTTCCTGTTTCTACTCTAAAAAAGTTACCGAAGTCAAGTTTCTCTATAAATTCTACAAAATGAAGTTTATATTTTAAAGACTATAAAATCAATTTTCACTGAACCTAAACCAATATTACTTAAAACATTAAGAATACAAAATTTAAAAGGAAGCTTACAAATGAATGAATGGCTTGGAGGGCACTTATTGAAAAACAACAAGGAAACAATTACATTTTATGATTGTGGAAGTATAAAAAAAGATGATAAAGAAAAACTGAATGAAGGAAAATAATCAATAAATTATTCATATTTGCCTCAATTGTTCTGAGTATTTATATGTGCATATTTTAAGTACACTAGGATATATCATAGGTACGTTTGCATTCCAAGCAGCCATAATTGGAAGGAAACAGAAGTTTCTGAATAACAATAATATAGCTTAGAAAAGCTTATGCCTCTTTCTATGTAAATGGTCTGGTTTCCATGACAGATTTGAGTTTATTAATAACCAGAAGTCATCATAAAACCAATATTTGACCCTGTAAATCAGCAGAGCCAGCTTTGCTGCATTGGCTTTACAAAGGTGAGAAATGGCTGAGTTCATTCCAGGTTAGAATGAGCATTCCTTTTGGTTCTTGTTTCTATTCTTGTTGCAAAGTCACATATCCAGAGATAAGGAGAGACAGAGAGGAATATCCTCCATCGACTGATTCACTCCCCAAGTGGTCGTAATCCTAAAGCTGAGCTGCTTCAAAGCCAGGAATTCCAGAGCCTCCGCTGGGTCTCTCACGCAGGTGCATGATCCCAAGGCCCTGGATCATGCTCAACCGCTTTCCCAGGCCAGAAGCAGGGAGCTGGAGCAGCCAGGACATGAACCAGCAACCCATGGGATCCTGCACATGCATGGCAAGAACTTTAACTGCTAGAATACCATGCCAGGGCCCAGAATGAGCATCATACCATTTAAAAGAAACATCTAGTGGTTTTTTTAATCAATAAAAATATGATGAAATTTATGTGATTTCCCATAGAGCATTTTATGTGCTTATAGGTAGATGACAGGTGGATAGATAAGTAGTTGATTGATAAAATAATGAGATATGATTAGTAAATAGATGACACATTGATGGATGGATGGATGGATGGATGAATGGATGGATGGTTAGACAGATAAAAACAATGATAGATGATTAGCAGGTAGATGACACGTGGATGGAAAGAGAGAAAAGAAAGAAAGAAAGAAAGAAAGAAAGAAAGAAAGAAAGAAAGAAAGAAAGAAAGAAAGAAAGAAAGAAAGAAAGAAAAAGAAAAGGAAAAAAGGGAAAGGCAGGCTTTGCACAGACATACATATTCACACACACACACACAATGTTATTTCTGGTGATTCTACAATACTCTTTCTAGAAATGCTCTTCCAAGAATTAATTCATATTATGGAAAAAGTCATTTATATAAATATTTTAGTCACATCATTTTATGAAGAAATGGAAATGAGTGAGCAAAATTTAAAATCTAATATCTTCCTCTGCTTTACACAAGGTTATCTATGAATGATGATTTTATTTGAGCAGAACGTGTATGACTCATCTGAAATATACTATTAGTCTGCCTTTTCTAAATTAAATATCATAGTAACACGTCATTAATTATCAGTTTAGCTAAGATGTACCTTTAGGAAGTCCAAAGTTTCTCAAACCTTCTCAAGCATGCTGAAGGGCACATGCCAAAAGCCCACAGCTAACAACCCACTTCAGTATAAACCTGAAACTTCCTGTTCACAATTTAGAGAAAACGTGCCTCTGCATCATTTGTTCCGAATATTGTGCTGCCAGATTCTAGCCAAAATAATGAGCAACAAATGAAATAGAAAGCTGACAAATAGAATGAAATAAGTAAAATTCTCTGAGCATGCATTAGCACATTTCAGTTGGGCTTTTTTATATGAGAATGCTTTCAAGGGCTTATGGAAGTGGAATTAAAAGATAAATTTTGATACAAAATGTCTTGAAATTCCATATATGAGGGATATACAAAAACTTATGGAAATATAATATAGGAAATACAGAAAAATCTATGATACGAAACCTTATATACAAATGATATTACATTTTGTGTAACATAATAATTGTGCATTCTAATTAATAAAATATAAACATGTTTACTTAATTTTAATGGAAATATGAAGTTATGTGACAGAGGAAGAGCTAGAATGAGAGGTGTTCCATCCACTGATTCACTTCCCAGGTGATGACAGGAGCTGGGATGATCTGAACCAAGGGCCAGAGCTTTTTCTTGGTCACCTGTATGGGTGCTTCTTTTGGATGCTCCTCTGTTGCCTTCTCAGACCATTGGAAAGGAGCTGGGCTAGAAGTAGAGCTTGTGGTGATCTAACTGGAGCACACGTGGGACGTTAGTCTCCTTTGTCTTCCCAGACTATTGGAAAGCAACTGGGCTACAAGTGGAGCTCTTGGTGATCTAACTGGAGCCCATATGGGATGCTGGCAAAACAGAGTTAGGCTTGCTGCCCCATGGCACCTACTCCAATAAACTTATTTGCTAATTTTAATTTTTGTGTGAGTTTCAAATTTCCCTCATATGAGCGATAGATGAACAGAAAATAGAATTATGAAATCTGCTGAAATTTTAAAATAAGTATGAAGTATTTTAACAAAAGTCCTGTGGTGCCAAATAAGTTACAGAAATGATATGCAGATTCTTTTGGGGGTAAAAATGCAGATTCTCTGGGAGGAAACAGATTATTTGCATCTCTGTGTCAATGTAGAAAACACACACCATTCCATATTCAGCTATCCATCCAAGTTCATTGACAGTAGGAAAGGGCTTTGTCCATAATGACAGCTAGCAACTGGCAGCAGAAAGGCAGCGTTGCAGAGAAGGTATTCAGGTCATCACACATAGAGAAAGTGTGTGAGCTGACAACCATCACACAGCCCCACCACTGGTTGTGTCATATCCACACGGAGTATTTGGTACTACAGTCCAAGTCTCTGTTATGCATACAATGAAGCAAGCAAATAAAATCCCAAAGGAGTCACCTGAGATTAACCAATGGTGTGGACTGCTGAGTTTCACAAGGCTCCCCTGCATCCTTCCTCACTCCCAGGCTAGAGGGAGAAGCTCTGTCCTGCGGAGATGCTCTCAAGGCAGCCAGCCAGAGCCCATGACCCGCACACCCAACTTAGAGGTCTAAACCTGCCTCCTTCACTCTGCCAGTGTTAAGTGCTCTCCAGTCATCAAAATAGTTTCATTTTTCTGATTGAATTCTTCGGTAACAGGTAACAGAGTAGCATCATTTTTCTCAAGAAAATTCTTGATTATCTTTTTTATTTCTTCAGCATCACCCTGGTCATCCAGTGGCATGTTGTTCAATTTCTTGACGTTATACATTTTTAACTTTCTGTTGTTGATTTGTTTGTGTAACTTCTGCTTTAAGGGAATAAATAACAACTGTGTAATAGAGACTATCGTATCCAGATGTGAAGATACAACGCAGTATGCATCTCTACTTCCAGATCAAAGTTGGACTCCCAATGAGACTGTTAGATCATGGCCATAGGATTCTGTCTGCCATTGTCTGTATTTGAAATGTAAAGATGCACTTACATAGCAGAATAATGGATTTATGATTGCGTATGAAGGACTACACTACAGAGATAATATAGGGGAAATCGAGGGGAGGGATTTAAGGGAAATCCAAGAGCTTACGGAATAGAATCATAAACAAAGAAGTAGAGAGGGAGAGAAGCTGTAAGACCCTAATCTGTCCTGTGCCAGTGTGCCTACACATCTGAAGTGGCATTGGCACGATTCACTTCATAAATCACCCAAACTTTGATATCTGCAACAGTTTTCTATTGCAGCTGTAACAAATGATAAAAATTCCGATGTCTCAGGTTTCTCAAAGCGGTTAGCTACATTAACTTTAAACACAGGCAAAGAGAACATTGAGCCTATGCAGAACTATAGTTAACAAGTAGTGCAATCAGGAGTAAAAGCATTCCAAAAGTGGTATTAAATCAATCTATGCAGTTTTTGTCATTAAAATCATGCCTTGATCTATGCCCTCAGTTTTCAAGTATATCTAATATTATTTAACTGAGTTAATGAAAGAAGAAGAATTGGCAGATAATTTTAGGAATTGCAATAAATTAAATTATACATTATAAATATATCTGAGAGCAGTATTAAACATTTCATCTGTTACATTTTGGCATTGAATATAGAAGGGGTTAAGTGCTGTGCTGTTGCGAAGTGATACGATTGTACTATTATTCATTTGTGATGTTATTTTGTGGGTGTGTTTTCAGACTGAAAAACTTGTCTATGGTTAAAACATGAAACGTCAAAATAAATCCCAAGGATCAACCTACAACAACGCTAAGGATTTGGAATTAATGCCAAAACGACAGTTCCCTGTCATCCACAGAAGACTCATCCCAGCACCCCATGGGTTCCTGAAACTGACTAGGGGGAAGCTCTTGTGCACTGAGGCTGCAGTGTTTGCAGTGTGGATCCGGACAGCAAAACCAGCACATGGTTCACTGTCCTTCTTCACATTCTAACAGAGGAGCCTACCTACTACTCACCTTCACAATCTTGACATGCAAGTTTCTCTTTTCTGATTGAGTTGAAGACTTTGACCTCATCTCTGAAAGCAAGTCCTTCCCTGTCCCTGTGACTTCTCTGAGTTGCCAGCATGATCAGTTCAGCACTTTGGGGTCTCTTTATGGGCAAGTCTCAAATGGGCAGGTCATTTGAACCACAATGCACTGACTTTTTACCAGCTGGGAGATAACTGACAGTTAAGAAATACAGATGCTTAATGTGTAAAGCATAGGTCTGGTACAAAATGGGATGAATCTAGGGCAGGCATTGTGTACCAAAAAAATTAAGCTGTCACCAGGGATATCTTCATTTCGCATGAGAGCTGGTTCAAGCCCCATCTGCTCCACTTCTGATCCAACTCAGTGAAACCGTGCATGGGAAAGCAGTAGCAAAAGGCTCAGGGACTTGGGCAACTGATGCCCACAGTAAAGGCCCAAATCAAGTTCCAGGCTTCAGAGGATGTCCCAAAGCCTTGGGACATTATATCCACATGGGAGCCATGGAAGAAGTGCCTGGCTTCTTGCTTTGGAACAGATTATCTCAGCTCCAGACTTTGCAGCCATCTGGTGAGTGAACAAGTGCATGGAAGATCTTTCCATCTCCCCTTATTTTTGTAAAAATGTGCCTTTCAAATTAAATATTTAGAACAAGAAAGATGAGCTGACTTGAAATGTGTACGTAGTCTTCTTTTTTGCTATGCACATGTTCTATGGGGTTTTTGCAGAAACTGAGATGAAAGCAAAATTTTATTCAGAAATTTTATGTTTCAAGAACAAAATTAAGCATTACTTACAAAAAAAACCCTACTCTCCTTATATCTTTTGGTTTTTTTTCTTTTTAAGAATGCCCTTCCCATAAAAAGCTTGCAGTTTTGAGCACAAGTTATGTGGCAGGCCCTACAATTTATTTTTTTTTCTTACACTCAGCAATATTCTGAAACAGGAATGCACATACAGTTGAGAATAAATACAAGGAGGCAAATACTAAGTCACAGAGCTAAATTTGAGAGCAGGGATTTCTGCTCTGGAGTAATCCGCCTCTATAACCTGTAGTTTTCACTGCTTTAATAAACTTTCAAATGTACTACTACTTGTATTGGTTCCAGTACTCTGCTCTATCCCATGTAAGCTTAAAAGTCACAGCTAGGGCCAGGTAAGGGAAAGCTGTATGCATTCCTGCTGCTTTTTCTGCCCATGACTATCACACATCCACCTGGGCACTCACAAACTCACTGTACAAGGTGCTGACTGGAAAATAAGGTAGTATTTTCAACACCAATCTGAAAACTTTATAGGAAGGCAGTGTCTTTTGTTCAGGACACTCACACGGCTTCTAGGGAATTCTTCATGTTGAAACTTCAACCAAGAACCACTGTTCTGCCCTACAGTAAGGCTTGCCTTTGCTCACTCCCATGACCACACTCCATTCCAGCATGGTTTGCAAACACACAAAATCTTTTTGACTCATTGGTTATCTGCATTCCTCTTCCTCATATCCATTTCAGGTTTGCATTGAAGTAACCAATGTGGCTGTTCTTAGACCTTGAGCACTTTACCTTGCCACTCCTCGTCCAGACTGCTGAGTTGGTAGGAAAAATGGCTTGGCAAGTGTGTGTCATCCTCCTGGTAAAGGCATAGAGCCACAGTTTCGCCAATTGTACTAAATACATTTGAGGTTGGGCAGTGGAATTCCTAGTTATGAATCTTTACCATTCATTACAGTATATGAATAGTTGGAAAGCAAAACATTCAAGAGGGAAGGTAAAGGAGAAATGGCCTCACTGCCCTGGCTCATTGAAATGTGAAGAAACAGAGGCTCAGTAAATAGCAGAGGCAACTGGATCCATGCTTCCAGTGGATGTCAGAGAAAATAAATGAAAGCAAGCACACCTCTTGGAGACACCCCATAGCATGGGCATGCTGACGGATAGAGCTTTTACAGGACTGCATAGGTGGTGCTCAGTGCTCTCCACATTCACATTGATGGTTATGATGCTGATCCCAGGTGTCCCATTTATTTCCAGAGTTGTGGAGGATGCAAAGCTCAAGGTGAATGTGCTGCTGGGTTTGGTGTCTACGTTTACATGGTAGAAAGGGACAAGGAGCTCTCCCAGGTCCTGCTCAGGTCACAGATGCCACACACGAGGCTTCCACCCTGAGGTCCCAGTGGCATTTTATTGGTGGTTACGATTTAAATTTGTGACCTAGAGGGCCACACAACCTTTTGCCTCAGAGAATCAACACTGAATGAGTAGCTCTCTAATACATTCCCTTCTTTTCCAAATTTCTCTAAGCAGGGCTGGAATTAGTGTTTTGTAAATCATGTTTCTGTCATTCTCACTAAAACAGTTCCCTTCAAGTACTTGTTTTTTGTTCGTTTGTTTTTATATCATGAAATTACCAACATCCTTGAGGTTCTTGGAAACTATGTTACAAAATATTGCCTTTTCCTTGTGCAAAAATGTGAATGTTTTCATTTTCTCTTCTATAGTCTGTTTCAGGAAATCATCCCAACTGCCTCATCACTCAGTCATTTACATTGCAGTTTCTGCCCCAGCACACTAAGCACATCTCATCAGCACTATCAAATTGCAAAACTATCAAAGCCCTTGAGACTGGTCTCTTAGTTAAGACATGGTTCACCACCTGTTAGAATCCCATTTTCCGTTCTTGTGGATCACCCCCACCCCAGTTCCGTTTATTCAAACCAACTCAATCACTTCACCATCCTTACTCCAGTCCTTTTCATTCTTACCTTGATGCAGCCTCCTTTGGCCCAGTTACATGACACAGAAGAGAAGATATGAATCGTAGGGTCCTGTGCCTTAGCAATCATCATCCATCTGGTCTCACAACAACTGCCAGTCTAGGCGCTCTATCTGAGACAGAATCCTGGGTTTCAAGCTGCACAGGCTACCTCAAGCCTCAAGGGTGAACTGGAACTGCTACAGAATTCTCAGGGATTGTGAGCTTGTTGTGGATCTATGGTTGCCTAGAGACAAAGTGCACTAGAGAGGTGGGCCTTTCTCTGGCTTTGCTGTCTATTTCAGGGGGTGATGATCCATTGAAAAGCAAACACGAGGCAAGCAGTTTACTGAAGGTTAATGAATGGTATACATTTCTGGCTCTGTCACTTTATTTTAGCAATCTTATCCACTTTTCCCAATGAGGATTTCCAAATTCTAACATAAAATATTTTGCCATCTCTTTCTGCCACAAAGCTCTCATCTCTCTCTCAGTCTTTTTGCTATGTCTCCTTTTTGCACACACACACACGTGGCTGAAGCTGAGCTGGTCCAAAGCCAGGAGCTTCTTCCACACCTCCTATGCAGGTACAGGTTCCCACAGCTTTAGACCATCCTCTATTACTTTAACAGGCCACAAACAAGGAGCTGGATGAGAGGCAGGGTGACAGGATTAGAATCTGCGCTGATCCTGGCGCGTTCAAGGTGATGAAGGTCTTAGGCACTAGGCTACCGCAACAGACACTGTTACTTCCATCTTATGATGCCTTTATGGAAATGTGTTGGGTTCATGGTGACATAAATTTACTAATAGCTGAGAAGCATCTATTTCTCAGCTAAGTATCCAGAGCTGCCTGCAACTTGAGTAACCTGAAATTATCAGCTGGCTAACATAGTGATGATCCCTCTTTAACCAGGTTCTTTGAGTATTTCATCACTCTCAATTCATTTAAATCTCATAGTCTCTAACAGAAGGGACCGAGAAAATAGGTTCTATTTAAGGGGCAAGTTGAAAAAAAGTGATGATAATTTTCTACAAGCAGGATTGAATGGTGACCAAAAGCAATGTTGAAAACTCAGCAAAGATATGTATACACAACTAGCAAGGTGTGTGATAGTGATGCAAGTATGAAGACCTAGACCTCTGCGTGCATGGGGATCAGGGGCTGGCTGGCATTGTGACATGCCTGGTAATGTCATCTGCTGTAACTCTGGTATCCCATATTAGTGTGGACTCATGAGGCTTCTCCACTTTTGATGCAGCTCCCTGTCAATGCACTGGCAAAGCAGAAGATGGGTGAAGTACTTGAACCCTCTGCCATTCACATGGGGGACTTTTGTGATGCTCCTAGCTTCTGGTTTCAGACTGGTCCTGCACTAGCTTAGACCATCTGGAGAATGAAGCAGCAGAAGGGAGATCTCTCTCTCTCGCTCTCTCACTCTTCTCTCTCTCTGCTCTCTCTGCCTCTCTCTTGTAACTGACTTTGATGTCTTTTTGACATAAATGCATTGTTAAAAAGTAGTTTTTAAGGTTTTCATGTAATTCTTCCAGGATTCAAGCTAACAATTATAGAAGAGGCTCTTCCAGTTCTGTTGGTCTGTAATGCTGTGTTACTAAGTTAGATTCCTGAGGCTCTGGCTGAGTGTCCTGTGCAACGTGACCTTGGCTGGGGATAACACCCATGTTAGAAGGATGCAATTTCCCACATCTAACCAGAGCAATTCTCGTAGGCCAAACTTGTCCTCCCTTTGCTCTAGTGTCTTTATCATCTCACCGCACATTGAATGGAGATTGAATGAATAAATGAAGTCATCTATCAATAAATATCTGGTTTACAGTGTTGTGAACAAAATAGAAAGGTATGTATTTAAGGCTATGCATTTAAATATATGGCTTTAATTAAATAAGCCATATTTTACAGTTTATGTATAAAAAGGAAACACATATACTCATGAGTTTCATATTTAATTTTAAGGGCATATTAATACTTCCAATACTATCCTTCCTCATAATTAATACCAATATGATTTCTTATTCTTGATGAGCAGATATCCACAAGAAATCTGGATAAAAACAAAATTCACTACAATTGATGATGTTCTAGAAAAATGGGCATGTCTGAGAATTTTCAACAAGCTTTCTTCACCCAGGAATTCACTGGTGAACTCAAGGGTAGAGAGAAAGTAGATGAGAGGAAATCTAACAATTTTAAATGACTCTATAATTAGATTTCCTACAGTGTAATGTGTGCTTCCCACAGTCCATAGTTCATTCCCCTCTTGAAGAACTCCAGGAGAAAACAACTCAACCAATCTTGCAGAAATTACCAGGAGTGACAAGGGAAAGTAAAGCTGCCCAAATGGCCAGAGCTCATGAATGTAATTAGTCTGAGAGCTCTTGGAAATTGGCAGCCAATGCCTGGGAGGTTACAAAAGAAATCAAACAGTTGAGGGCACTGTGGTAGGATTGCATAAACCGCTGCTTGAGACACCTGCATTCCATAGCAAAGTCCTTGAACTGAGTTGTGCCTCCATTTTCAATCAGCTTCCTAGAACATTCCTGGGATGCAGTAGGTCCTTGAGTCCATGCTACCAGGTAGGAGACCCAGCTGGAGTTCAACGCACTGAATTCCAGTCCCTGAAGACATTTTTTACATGCCTGAGTGAATAGAAAAGTTCAGTTGTGTTCAGCAGGGGTATATTGCCTAATAAGGTGAGTGATAGGGTACTTCAAAAGTAAACAGAAAGTGGAATTATAAATCAAGTGCAAAGGTTGGCACTGGCGCAAATAGCATCAGTGTCCAACATGGGTATCAGCTAAGTCCTGGATGCTCCACTCTGGGCCAGCTTTCTGCTAGTACTCAGGGAAGGCAGCAGAGGATAACCCACTGAGCCCCTTCTTCATACCCATCAGCTCAAATGATAATAGCTCATGGAAAATGATTTCCATTCCGATCACAAGTAAGTGCATTGAGGCTCTTGGTAGCCAAGCATTAGACACGAAGTACCTAGGCAGCATACCCAAAGAGTGAATTTCAAATACAGAGCATATGCTTGCAAAGCATTTTGCTTTGCCACTGAGAATGGTCTTTTTTATGGCATGCCCATGCCTATTGGAATCTCCATAGATGCGATTTGCTCAAGGAATTAAGCAAGTTTGCTTTGAAATTCTGAAGACATGCTGCCTTGGATCTCAGCATGTTAACATTCACAGAACAGAAATGTGGCAGGACTGGCCTGTGGTATAATGGTTATGACGTTGCCACCTTCAGCACTGATATCCTATGCAGATGCCATTTTGAGACCTAGCTGCTCCACTTTCCATTCACCTCATAGCAATATTCCTGGGAAAACAATGTGGATAGTCCCAATACATGGGCCTCTCATGGGAGACTCAACTGAAGCACTTCAGTTCTCCCTGACCTTGGTCTGGCCCAGCCCAAGCCTTGTTGACATTTGAACAGATGGAACATTTCTCTTTTCTGTGTTTTCTTTTGTCCCTGTAACCCTGCCTTTCAAATAAATACAAACAACAAAACCTTTAAGAAATCGATAATATATATTTTTTTAATATATGTGGGCCCTGCATTGAGTTCCTGATTGCTAGCTTCAGCCTGGCCAAACCTGGCCAATGAAGCCATTTGGTAAGGAAACTAACAAATGGAAGATCTCAGGTCTCACATATGGTTAACAGGTGCCCGATGCTGCATTTCCATGCTCATTGACAAGAACTTATATCGGGGGCTCAACACAGTAGTTAGTGGCTCATGTCCTAGCTTTGCAGGTGCAGACCTTCCATACGGGTGCCATTTCATGTCCTGGATGTTCCACTTCTTTTCTAGCTCCCTGCCTGTGGCCTGGGAGAGCAGTCAAGGATGGCCCAAAGCCTTGGGATCCTACACTCACATGAGAGACTTGGAAGAAGCTGTTTGTTCTTGGCTTCAGATCAGCTGAGTTCCAGCTGGCCATTGCTTCCACTTGGGGAGTGAATCAGCGGACAGAGAATCTTTATCTCTGATTCTCCTTCTCTCTGTAAATCTGACTTTCCAATAAAAAAAATTAATCGTGAAAAAATAAGTAAATAAATTAACAGGTTGCTTTCGAAGCAGAGCAGCCATGGCAAGAAGCAGCAATCATAACAGAGCATGCTTACATGTAGCGTAGAGTAGCACAATATAGCATGCCAGCAAAAACAGCTTAAGCCACTACACCTAAACACTGGCTCCACGAACTTGCAACCTTCAAATCAATGTCCTCCTGAGATAGTTGAAAGTGGTATAGTTGAAAGTGGTATAGGAAAGTGGCATAGGAATCTTGCCTTGTTACCTTCTTTCTCCTTCTTATCTGTCTTTCTGAACCTGCTGTCTTCCGGTGACTTGAAAGAGACTTTATAGATTGCCCTGCTTTTCTGCTCCACAATCTTCCTTATATTCCCAGAATATTACAGATATCCAACCAATACACCTTCAGTGATCAAACCACTGGAAACATTACAATAGAATTATTTATCTAAAATCAGGTTTCAGCTAGGAGTGGCAGTAGAAGAATCTTGATTTTCTATTTAGGAAACAGTTGTAAGACTTATTTTTGCAGTAGAAAGGTCTAGACAAGGGTAGTTAATTGCTATTGTACAGTAACAGACAATGCTGTCTTTCTTCTCTTGGTGATGCGGTTGATCAACGGCATGGGCATTTTATTTATTTATTTATTTATTTATTTATTTATTTATTTATTTATTTATTTATTGGCAGTACTAGGTAACACAATGAAACACAAAGGGTTTTGTTTTCTTGCTGTTAGCAAGCTTAGGTCATGTAATAGATGAGTTAAGCAGAGGGACTTGATTTGAATACGAGATGTTTGCAGGGCCCTAAGGGCTGCTCAGGGAGAGATCAGTTATCAATCCAGGTCTCGGAACTTGATTTGACCACAGGGAGAAAAGCACCCAGTATTCAGGATTTGGTTGTCTTCATATGAGATCGTGATTATTCTCCAAACCTTAGCAAGAGCCACCACTATTAAACACATCTGGAATTGGTGTGGAAGGGAATTCCAGCAGCAGGGGACTCTAGAGGAAGATTATGGCACGCTTAAAAAAAGAGTTGGAAGTTAAGACTAGTCAGGTTTTGGAACATATGCAAGGACATTTTCTGCTATGAGAGAGGTAAAGTTTTATAAAGAGATGCTAGATGGTGTTGAAATAATGCGTGTAAAAAGGTGCTAGATAATAGGAAAGGAGGGATAAATGGTGTAGGTAGTCATTTTCAGTGACAGATCAACGGTGTGTGTATACAGGGAGGATTCCTGCTGGTAAAAGAACATCATGGTGATTGAGTTAAGGTGCACCGTCTCTGAGTGCGTTACATTAGTGTACTGACTCTTTCAGGTGGAAATCACTCAAAGGGCTGTTCCTCCAGAAAGGGCATTGGCATGTCACCTCCTATATTCAGAAAGCCATACAGATTCTCTGAGAGGGAAACCCTCCACCGCCCATGGCCAGGAAGTAGCTTTGGTCTCCAGCACCTGGAAACTGGAACTGAAATGAACTTGAACTTCAATAAACAAAATCTTGGAGTAGCTCATCTCCCACTATCTTCTTATGTACTCTACCCTTCCATCACTTAGTGATATAGCTACAATTTACTACCATAATCAGAATATCAGTTTGTTTCATTCACAAATTACTTAAGATTCTTTATCCAAAATGTATAAAATATCCAACGATCAGTCATTTCTCGAGTCTTACTAAGATCCCTATAGATGTATAAGTTAAAAGTTACGAATTTCTCTGCTTAATCAGCTCTTATTTCCCTTTGAGTTCCTATGCCTGGCCAAAGATTTTACATAAGATCTGGGTTGTAGGGATGGAGTGAGGTGGTTTCTGTCCCTACAGCAGAATGAATCTCTGAGTCCAACAAGTTTTGTCAGAGTGAGGAATCCCACAAGTGATCAAAGCTGTGGCTCCCAGCTGACCCCTGGACTGCTGCTTCTATTCATTACCGCACACTATCAGCAACTAATAAAGTTGTGGGTAATTTGTGTAGCGATTAAGAAAGAGTGAATTTATGTACTTGTTCATTCCCAAAGGTGTAACAGTCAGTATCCCAGACTTCTTTTTAAAAATCATTCCTTCTCCTCAATGAGAAAATGGAAAGAAATGATTCTACCCTGTAAGGTAAGACGAGGCTGTGTTTTCCTCGAGCAGACGATGTGGCTCATGGAGTCCACTCACCAAGTGTTATCAATCATCTCCTCTTCTTTGAATAGAATATAGGGCATTGTAGAGAGCCACTCTGCTCTTGTGTACATAGAGTGGCTACAGGAGAGCAAGGCTTCTTAACTGGAGACTGCACAGAGCAGATGGACTGACAAGGCCACCAGCCAAAAACTCACACTTCCTGTGGCTTAAATTTGCCAGTCAATAAGACACACATACCTTATTCTCCGAAGCATCGGGAAACTGGTATGCACAGCTTAGGTTATAGGCAGTAGCTGGTTCTGCCTTAGAAATACTAAATGTGGAGTCCAGCCCAGGTTGACTTTATTGGGCACAAGGCAACACACTGAGGTATTCCAGAGCCTTTTTTTCCTTTCTTTCTTTTTCATTCTCCAGAGAGAATAGTGGCAAAGTGTTATACCTGGACAATGATAATGATATCATGGGAGCAAGATTTTCCTGAGGCTGGCCCTTCATGGGAGCAGCACCTTGCCATAAGCTGAGTATGACTGTCTCTCTGTCGCAGCACAGGGAGCCCTCATCAGACAGCTAACATGACCAGCTGTGAGGTGATTTGTTTCCTTAGGCTGGCCTTTATGTGTATCAACATGGTGACTACCATAAAACAATAACGGTGCCATAGTCGAGTTTTGGGAGTTCAAATCCTGGTCCTTGCACCAGTTAGTTATTTGGTATTTCCTGTGCTAGTGCTAAATCGCCTGGATTTCTGATTGCTCCAGTCTGTTCCTGCTAGCAGAACCCTCTTCCTAACTGCTGAGCCAAGTTCTTTGCCAATAATGCCAGTTATAACAATGAAAGTGAAAAGCCACCTCAATAGTTATTTGAATAGATCTCAGTGCATATGACAAAAAAAAAACATGCTAAAGTTAAAGCTAGTTAGGATTAGTTTCACTACAGCATTTGTGAAAAAAAAGAGGCTGGGTTATTTATTAGATGGATATGGATATTCTGCAGAGCTTCTATCTGTTGCATTCATTTTGAATTTGAATATGAATTTACCATATGTAGTAGCGGGTATTGCAGCTTGTAGGAGTCTCACAATTTCTCTTGTTTGGTTGCAGGTTACTCATAACAAGTACAACGAACGAAGATTCCCTGGCTGAAGATCAAACAGAGGCCGAGGTTTCCACTCTGCAGCTAGAAGATGGAGCATGGCAATGACTAGCGTAAGACACGCAATGATACGCACTGTTGGCACTATGCAGAAAATGCAAACCCCAGGTCGAGCATGCACTTCTAGGGAGACACCCCTTTTCTGACATGTTTGAAACTGCTGCTTTGGGTTGTAGTCATTTTTTTTGTTTGTTTGTTTGTTTTTTTGCAGAGGGTTGTGGGAGAGCAACATGGCTTCGTGGAGCCTGATGGGACCACAACCTTCCTCATTTAACATGAGCAGTATCTCCTGGTGCAAATTCCCAAGTCCCCCTTTTTTATGGGCTTTTTGCGCTTGTCATGGGATCTGCACTTCGGCACCTCCCAACCATGCCAAAACATAACTAGCATCAGCCTTCAAATTCATTACTATGCCTGAGTTCTCCAAATAGAAAGACAGTTTTCACATTCATGCTTACAGGATTTTAGAAGTTGCTGCTCAGTTCTTTTTTGATGTTGGGTCCACCAGGCAAACACATACACACTTACAGGGATTAATATTTTGAGACCTATATGAAGCAGGAATAATTTCAATAAATGTAATATATTTTACATAAATGTTAACTGGAGAATAGACTTTTGCATGTTCTTTTTCTTGACTAGGTTTTTTATTGAAGTCAGTAATAATTCCTTGAACATAAAATCAGAGATAAAATCACACTTCTTGCAAACTTTGGATTTTAAATAATTTTTTATTAGAATTGTTCCTTACATTGCCTTGGGCATGGAAGAGTCCGTTTCTCCCCTCTTTCTTCGCTCTTCTGTTCTGGTTAATTTTGGATCCACAGCTTCTGATATGGGACAGTTCTCAATTCACGGGAACAATTTTGTTGAAAAATCCATTGTTTTGCCTGTGGTATTTGTTGGTCTCAGAGTGTTTTCTAGTTATACTGAGAGTTCCATTCTGAAATTTGCCAGTGGAAAGTGATAGGATTATTTTAGAGGAACATCGCAACACTTGAAATCAAGAAAGCAACAGCAGCCTAAACAAGAAAAAAAGGAAATAAAAATGCACCTCTTTCTGGATGGTGGAAGGGAAAATCCCTGAGCCTTAGAAGCTGTATCATGTAAAACAAACATTAAAAAAATACTAAAGTACTAAATATGATACATGAATAATAGATGCATAGAAGAAGTCTCTTTTTTAAAAAGATTTATTTTTGTTATGTTTTTATTCGAAAGGCAGTTATACAGAGAGGAGAGACAGAGAGGAAGATCTTCCATCCGATGATTCACTCCCCAAGTGAGCACAACAGCCGATGCTATGCCGATCCAAAGCCAGGAGCCTCTTCTGGGTCTCCCACACAGGTGCAGGGTCCCAAAGCTTTGGGCCCTCCTCAACTGCCTTCCCAGGCCACAGGCAGGGAGCTGGAAGGGAAGCGGGGCAGCTGGGATAGAACCGGCGCCTATATGGGATCCCGGGCATGCAAGGTGAGGACCTTAACCACTTGTGCCACTGCGCCGGGCCCAAGAAGTCTCTTTTATATAATTGTTTTAGTATGGTTTGAGGAGGTTCTGCAAATAAGTGTTCTGGAAATACATTTTAGATTTTGAGGGGAAAATATCCCCTTTCCACATGGTGGACACAGTTCAGTTCCATTGGAAGCAAAGCTACTAAGTGTACTGGGGAGAAGACCTCAGGAGCAGATGCAGGGTTGGTATCCCCGTGAGGCCACAGGAGCAGGTGCAGAGTTGGTATCCCTGGGAAGCTGCTGGGGAGGCACCTGCTGAGAGCTGCATCAGGCTGGAGGTAGAATCTGAGCTCATAGAGCAGGCAGCAACTGCCATGAATACAAGGGCTCAGAGCCAAGGTCATGAGCGAAGCTCAACTGTCTGATGTCATGACAGAAAAAAAAAAAACAAAAAACAGGAGAGAAGGGGTTTCTTCAGCTACGAAGTCAGCAATTAAGCGAAGCACCAGATGAAGACATTTGTGGATGACAGTGTTTCCAGATATCAGGATCAAGTAATGGGTAACAAGTTAGTATAGAAGAAAGTTTATCAGCAGCCCGGAAATGGTGGTGCCATGGAGCTGACAAGAGTTACAGCCTGAACCTTTGCTATAAATAACAGAGTATTTCAACTAGTTCATGATAAATAAAAGATGAGCTTGTTGGGAGGCAAGTAAATGCACTGTGACACAAAATGATTTTAATAATTATTTAATAATTTATATTCTCCATGATCATTTTTGAGGACTCTATTCCTTTAAAACAGATTTATTTGTTTTTACTGGGAAGACAGATATACAGAGAGGAGGTGAGACAGAGAGGAGGTGAGACACAGAGGAAGATTTTTTGTTCACTGATTCGCTCCCCAAGTGGCCACAATGGCTGGAGCTGAGCTGATCCAAAGCCAGGAGCTTGGAGCCTCCTCTGTGTCTCCCGCGCAGGTGAAGGGTCCCAAAGCTTTGAGCCATCCTGGACTACTTTCCCAGGTGACAAGTAGAGAAATTAATGGAAAATAGGGCCACCAGGACATATGGGATTTCTGTGCTTGTGAGGCAAAGAGTTTAGATGCTAGGCTACTGCTCCAGGACCTCTTTATATCTTTTGATCCCCAAATAAATCTAGAAAGAAGACAAATCCAGTTGGTATTCTGACATTACAGGTAAGCTGTTCAAAACAGTGTACCAAATGCATAGTATGTGGGAGGCTCTATGTTGGTCCACTTAGCTCTACACTTCATTTACTACTCAAAGATCTTTTGGGTAGGACAAGTAAATGACGATCAATAATATAGTAAATGCTATAATCAACGTAGTAAATGCTATAATCAAGGCTGGCACTGTTTTTCCTGTATTTCAGCATATCTCTCAGCCAAGCTAGGTCAAGAACTAGGATTTGTGAGGAAATGACCTACAGAGCCATACATTTGTTCCTGCATCCTTGGACGATGATGCAGGGAATTCACTCATGAAAGTACTTAGGTTCCCCACACAGAACCTAGTCACCCATTCTGCTATGTTTAAAGTTCATTGCTATAGAGACCCTAAAAAGAAAATCATAATGTGCGGGTACAGGTTATCCAATTATTGAATCTTGACTGATTTTTTTTCAAAGGTTTATTTTTATTGGAAACACAGAGACACAAAGAGGAAAAACCTTCCATCCACTGGCTCACTCCTCCAAAGGGCCACAATACTCAGAGATGAGCCATCCAAAGTCAGGATCCAGGAGCTTCTTTTGGGTCTTCCAGGTGGGTTCAGGGTCCCAAGGCGCTGAGCCCTCATCTTGCTTTCGAGTTTCTGGGCAGGAAACTGGATTGGAAGTGGAGAAGCCAGGATATGAACCAGAGCCCATATGCGATGCTGGCACTTGCAGGTAAAGTACTAACCTGTGAGCCATTGTACCAATCCCACTATTTTGTCTGATCGTGACACACTATGTAATCATTCTAGCAGTTGGCACTCCCCTTTAATGTTCCAGAGGAGGAAATAGGCACAGAGTGCCATTTGACCCCCACGTAGCTAATCAACCATGAGTATAATGCACTAACAGGCACCCACCCCCTTTTCCTCTTGTTTACAAAGATAAAGTCACAGCTGCATTACCATGACTCTAAAATTCTGGGATAGAAACTATGTCTTTGTTCCTTTTCTGCATTTACTGTAGAGGTGAGAAAGAGGACAGGAAGGGCAGATGGCTTAACATTTCTCATGTGTTAGATCCCCTTTCTCCAAACACACATTGCTAATTAAATAAAGTCCGGCATATATTTACACATATATATGTATATGCACATATATATATATATATATCAGCTGATATTTGTTACCAGAATAAAGTGGATTCATCTTATCTCAACTAAAAAAATAAAAGCAGAAGCTGGAAGCATAGATATAGACTAAAGAAAACAAAAAGAATCTCAGAAATAAGCTTATTCTCTGCTTAGTTTTTGCTGGTAGCTATCAGTAGCCTGGTCTCTGACATAGAGAACAATAAATAAATCATGTCACAGACGTTGTCTGTTAAAACCTGAAAACGAAAGCAAAGTCTAAGTTCTCAAGCAGGAAGTTTTTTTTTTTTTAATCATTTCATAAAACCAGTTTGAAATGAAAGACAAAAGCTATGGTTGCATTTAGTTCTTTGGTACCCAACTTTAAATGGAAACTGAAATAGCCGGCTCTAGAGAGAGACACAATTTGATTTCCGGACTCAGAGGCTTCCCTGGAGAGCCCTGCTATAGTTGGAACCCAGCTTGTTCCTAAGCCTATCTTTGAGATGTCATATCAGTGCTCCACATTTCTCTTCCCTGCACAGCAGGCCAGGCCTGGGCCTCTCAGGCCACAGACTGAGCCTGATCATGGCACTCCTGCCTACTGTTCATCCCTGTTTCTCATTGCATCTTTCCTTAGACTCCTCCTGGGAAACCCGGATCTTCTCCTCTTTACTTAAGACTCTGTGCTGCTCTGAAAGGCAGTCGTGAAAAAGCTACTTCTTTTATGTTACTTGTGATATACTTCGCCTATTATCATCTTTCGTTTTTCTAGAGCCATGATGTGGTGTTTCTTTGCTGTTTCTGAATGGTAACACTCAATACTGATTTGTGTACAGTGGAGTATGGCATTGCTCAGATTTGTAAAAGGCAAAAGATTTATACGATCTGAAGAGAAACCAGAGTACAGCATTGCTCATATTTGTAAGGCCCAGGCTGTACTCAGAAATGGCAGGCTCAATGATTCTGTGCAAACCTAACCTGTTCTTTACCAGTGTCCTACAATCAGGAGCTGTCATTCCATGAGACTGATGACCTTAATTTTGGTATCAAAGCCTTTGAGTGTGAAGTGTGAAAAATGTATATAGGTCAACAGAGAGATGAATGAAGGTGAGAGGAAAGGTGATATGACATTATGATTCAGCGAGTTTGATGTGACCGTTTATTTATTTAAAATTTTTCTTCATTTTTTATTGCAAAATCATATACATATATAATTGTAAAATCATATATATATAATTGCAAAAAAATTATATCTATATAGGAGGAGAGACAGAGAGGAAGATTTCCATCTGATAAATCTTTCCCCGACTGACTACAATGGCCAGAGCTGCACCAATCCGAAGGCAGGAGCCAGAAGCTTCTTCAGGGTTTCCCACATGGCTGCAGGGTCCCAAAGCTTTGGGCCATCCTTGGCTGCTTTCCCAGACTAAAAGAAGGAAGCTGAATGGGAAGCAGAGCTGCTGGGATTAGAACAGGAGCCCATATAGGATCCCAGTCCATTCAAGGAAAGGACTTTAGCCACTAGTACAGCACGCTGGGCTTTGATGTGACCATTTAAATGCCATCAGGATCAGGAGTATTGGTCAATTTCGGTTTTTTGTTTGTTCTGCTTATTTTTTTTTAATAGGGAGTTGTTATGAGGTGGCATTTTGCCTTGAGTTTACAAAATCAGAGTCATTTATTTAGCGCACTTAACATTGAGTGGATTATACTTCACAAGGTGTCCACATTCAAAACATAGAACTTGCATGAAGCTTCTTGAAGTAATGGGATCTGGGCCTGACTCCATGTGTATGTGGAAAACAGACGGTGTGCCATACAGTCCTAAACTGCACTTTCTCAAAGGTGGTGCCTACCCTTTTCTTGTACTCATGTTCTTTATCTATTTTCCTTTTTTTTTTTAGGATTAATTTATTACTTTTTTGGAAAGTCAAATATATATAGTGGAGGAGGAACAAAGAGGAAGATCTTCCATCTGCCCATTCACTTGCCAAGTGACTGCAATGGCCAGAGCTGAGCTGATCTGAAACCAGGAGCCAGGAGTTTCTGGGTTTCCCACATGAGTGTAGGGTCCCAATGCCTTGGAACATCCTTTAGTGCTTTCCCAGGCAAGCTAGGGACTGGATGGGAAGCACGGGTGCTGGAATTAGTAATAGTGCCCATATGTCATCCTGTCATGTGCAAGGCAAGGACTTTCACACTAGGCTTCTGTGCTGGGCCCGACTCTTGTTCATTAGACAGAATCACCATCACCCCACTGGACATTAAAGAATCCCTTAAGGGTCAGATGGTTCAAGTTCATGACTCCTACATCTCATATGGGAGACTAAGTTGGCATTCTAGGATCCCGGCTTGAGCCTGAGTGAGTTCTGGTCACTATGCCCTTTTGAAGAGTGAACCACCACATGGATCATTTCTCACTCTCCCTTTCTCTGTCCTCCCATCTTTGTCATACTGCCAATTAAATACAATAATCTTTGCAAATATTACTTGGAGTTGTCTGATTTATGCGGAAAGAATTTTCAGAAACTCTAAGAGCTTTTAACTCTTCTTCAACTCTAGCACCCAGTTCGTCCCCCTGAACAGGTGCAAGCAGGGCAGGAGGCAGTAGAGTATCTGGAGAAACAGTGCCGAGATTCCCAATGGAGTCAGATACTTCACCTCATTTCTTACTGTCTGACTTTATGTTTTGACCTATTTTAATGAAGGAAACCCTGAGAGATTTTTATTCTCATTTAAACGTTGTTTTGCTTTTTTCCTGCTGCTTGCTATAGGATGAAGTCATGATTTGAATGAGTGCACATCCCACAATCAGCTGACAGCTTTGTAGCTGCCTCATCTTCTTATTGCCAGAGCTCCCTTTTGTTAGCTAGCACTTGATTCTGGGGTCAGTCCACAGGGCCTTTCTATTCTGTCTTATTGCTGTCTGTGTTCAGAAAATTCTCTCCTCAATGCTTATCAAGCCTCTTTTCCCAGGGCCTCCAGACAGGAAGCATTCCAAAGCTCCCATCCCTTACAGAAGGCACAGCTGGGAAACCAGCAGAGCCCTGATCCTTTCTCTGAGATGCTACCTGCAGCTGTGTGGTCCTTGGGACACCTTTTAAGAACGCCCTCCCCTCCCAAAAGGAATCACCTGTTGGCTCGGAGCTCTAATTTGACACCTGGAGTCACTTCTCAAGGACACGAAGGGATCAAGGGTTTGAGGCCTCTGACCTGGAGTTTGACACTTGAAATATTCTCTTTTGTTTCTTTGAAGAAAATAACTGAAGCCAGTGAGCATTCAGATTCATCTTTTTTCCTTTTCTTTAATTCCTTTTAGGTTTTAATGACATTTGCTGGGGAGGGGGACAGTGAGCAAAATAAAAGCTCAAAATAAAGCATGGGCTGCTGAGTTTCACAGCCTTAATTTGAATTCAGTTCTTTTTGGTGGCTACTCCCACTTCCTGAAATTTGGGAGGGGACAGTCCCTGTCCTGGGCTCATGACTTTGAAGAGTCCCTGCTCTGCATCCTAATCTCTTGAGTGACCTCCTAACAATGACCATCCTGCAAGGCTGGACAGATGACCAGCCTATGTGGAACTTGCTGTTTCCCAAGCTCTCATTCCTGTCTAGACTACGCTCCAGATGGCCACATCTCAGTATGTCCTGACCAAATGTCCCCGTTGTGCTTCCAGTGCTGGGGGACACCTCTAACAGGAAAGATGAGTCGTGGTGTGCATGCACATGGCACCAGCTCCAAGCACTTGTCAGGAAATTTTATTCATGAATTTAGCTTCATTCTCTGCATTGCACAACCTTGCAAAATGACCTTTCTGTTTCTGCACTTATTGCGATCTGTCTCAGGCATGGCCAAATAGGTAGCCTCTTTCCTTCCTTTTTAGGTGCTTCTTGGAATCACAAGAGCGGTATCTCCATTTTCAGTGGAATTCTTTGGAATCCAAGAACAGCTGGGATGAAGAGCAGTGGACAGATTAGAATCTAAGTCAAAATGCTAAAGTGGTAACAGACATCCTTGTGACCATGAAGAGAAGTAACGGACCCAGGAATGTGGTCAGTGAAATTTTGCTGGCATACTAGTGCCATGCTGAGAAATTCTGCTCCCCTTAGCTGTCTCCAGGAGGAAGTAAGAAGTGAATCTCTCCCTACAAAGAAGCACCGAGTAGCTTTGTTAGAGAAACAGCCTTCCCTTAGATGAGAAGGGCTTCATTCTTCAACTGGTTTGTGTCAAAGAGGGAACAGATGCCATGCTGCTCCAGAACCACAAGCAAGACTGTGTAGATTTCATCACTCCACATGTGATAACAAATCCTACCAACAGGCAAATTGCTTATTTCTGAAGTACCCTGAAGCAGAAGGATCCTTGGACCCCCTGGTACCACCACTTATGGGATTTATGGATGAGACAATGATACGACATCTCTCAAAAAAAAAAAAAAAATCTACGTTACTAACATCCTGAGACTGTCAGTGAAAATCAAAACCGCTTATGGAAAGGACCTTTTCTCTTCCCAAATTTATACCCAATCCCATTCATTGATATCTCTCCTTGCACACACACACATACACACTCTGAGTCACATACAATACTACATAAATATTCCAGCACCCTGCAGAATGTGAGCAAAATCACCAGGATGGCTTCAGCAAGTCTTTGACTCTCTACAGGACTGTTCTGCTTAGAGCTTTGGGGTCAGCACCTCTCCTACTCCCTGCTTCCCCCACTGAAGAGGATGGGAATTGATAATTCAGGGCTCTTCTCACTTCATCGATTCTTGGTCTCTTCCTTCCACTACACAGGAGCCTGAACTATCCAACAAATAATTCAAATTCAGGCTTACATCCAATTTCCTGAATTCAAAGTTTGTTTCACATGTAGAGACTTGATCATAAGTTTTCTTACTCAGATATTTTCAGTCATAAGAGTATTCTCTTATTGTTTTATAGGGAGAGACACACAACTATTATTGTAAGAATGGTTTCAAGTATTTATGTGATTAAAATGATCCCTTTTTCTAAGCTACTCAGACTTTTGCACATATTTGGATGATTGTCAAGATGGTCCCAAGGGACAGGGTGATGTGTATTATTCTGGCATCTGGAGATTGAGATCATTCTCTTATTTTGTGTCACAAGTTATATTGGTATAGGACACAAGCAGCACATAATGTCAACCACTGTTGATAACCTACTAAATGACAGAATCTCTGCTTCTTCCTCTAATCCCCTGAAAGTCTTACATGAAAAACATTGCTGTGTTTTACTATTGTCATTAAATGTTAGAAACTTGACATAGAAGGAGTATATTACCTGGGCGATGGAAGGAGGAGCTCGCAGATGGCAGTGGTGATTGGAATTGAAAACCAAGAACCTGAAAGCCAAGCATTGCTGAGTGCAGCCCCGTGTTCCTGCTGGCACTATCATGCTCTTCCGTAGAACATTGCTTGTTCTCCACTTACAAGAGAGCAGCACTGTGGATTTAGTCTCTTCATGAAGAGATGAAGAAACACAGCAACATCCTCCATTTGCTGGTTAACTTACTGAATGCCTGCAACAGCCAGAGCTGACTCTTTGAAGCCTGATGCCAGGAACTTCTTCTCAGTCTCCCATGTGGGGTGCAGGGGTCAAGTATTCAGGATAGCCTCTGCTGATTCCTAGGCAGATCAGCAGGGAACTGCCAAGGAAATGGTGCAGCTGGGACTCAAACGTATGCCCGCATGGAACGCCAGTTTCTTTACCTGCTTTTCCTCAGAGTTGGCCCTTGGGTTTTTATTAAAGAGACTCTTGATAGCATACCCATTACTAAGTAATGAAAGCTATGCAATGGCTCATATTCTGAGCGTTATTACAACAGGAGATTCTATCCACTTGGAATCTCTTGAAGTAGGGCTTAATCCTTCATGGCTCATGGCACTCAACTAGCAATCTCCAGAATGTACATTTTAAGCTCTAACTGAATGGCATAGTTCCTTCCCCATGTGTGGATGCTTTCCAAAACTCTTTTGACCTGAAAATCGTCAAGCGAGTTTGATATTAGTACTTAAAAGCAATGGATACTGAAGGATAAATGACTACTGTGGCTGATGCATCAATTTGCTTTTGAAGTGATGTGAGCATTCCACAGGCAACACTGACATTATTAGACAGTGCTTATCCTACAAAGTATTTCTATGCTTTCAGTGTATTCCATTGCATCAGCATCACATGAGATTCATTGGTGGCACGATGCTTGCTCTTTTATACTAGTCATTCATCAATCTACAACTAAGTTTCTATTGAATTTCTTTGCAATTTTCCATTGTGTTGCTTTAAAACATCATCTTTATTAACTTGGGAGTAGCCTAGATTTTAAATAGCTCCACAGCTCTCCCAGTGAACACAGTGCAGGCCACAAGCTGGGAACTGGATGGGAAGTAGGGCCGTCAGGATTAGAACTGACGGCCATATGGGATCCCTGCAAGTTTGAGGCTAGAAGGTCATTTGCTGCTAGGCTACAGTGCCAGTACTTGTGCAAACTCTCTTTGCCTCTCTGACTCTGCCCATTAGGAAACCCTGCTTGGAGTAAAGCTGTACATGTGCAGCTACAGGTGCAGCCATTTTACTGTTACCTGAAGGCATGAGGAAGCACCGGCCTGAACAGCCTCCATTGGTGACAGCCAAGGAGGAAGGAAATGCCACTGCAGAAATAGCGACTTGCCTGTTCCTCCCACATGAAATGCCCCATTATGAGGCACACAGAGTGGCAGGCAGCAATCAGCGGGCATCATTTGGGGAGGAGGACTCCCACAACCACCCACCTGCAAGATAAGTGCTCAGATGTATGCACAATGGTGAGGATATGCTAATTCCCATTGCTACTACCGCCACTTCTTCTCACTAACATCAAGCAGTATTGATATTCCTCTTTTTTTAGATTTTAATTTTTTTTATGTTTATTGGAAAGTCAGATATACAGAGGAGGACAGAGAGGAAGATCTTCGCTCAATTGATTCACACCCTTAAGGAGGTGCATTAGCCAGAACTGCACCAATCTGAAGCCAGGAGCCTGGAGCCTCTTCCAGGTCTCTCTTGCAGGTGCAGGGTCCCAAAGCCTTGTGCATTCCTTGACTGTTTTCCCAGACCACAGGCAGGGAGCTGAACGGTAAGTGTGACAATCAGGGTTAGAACCAATGACCATATGGGATCCAAGCAAGTTTCAGGCTAGGTCTTTAGGTGCTAGGCTACACCACCAGGCCCATGACCCCAATTTTGACCTGCAACTTTATTTTATTTATTTATTTTTCAAAAAAAAAAAAAAAAAGCTGGGCCTGGCGGCATGGCCTAACAGCTTAAGTCCTTGCCTTGAATGCCCTGGGATCCCATATGGGTGCCGGTTCTAACCCCGGCAGCTCCACTTCCCATCCAGCTCCCTGCCTGTGGCCTGGGAAAGCAGTCGAGGATGGCCCAAAGCCTTGGGACCCTGCACCCATGTGGGATAGCAGGAAGAAGTTCCTGGATCCTGGCTTTGGATCAGCATAGCATTGGCTGTTGCACTCACTTGGGGAGTAAATCACCAGATGGAAGAGCTTCCTCTCTGTCTCTCCTCCTCTCAGTATATCTGACTTTCTGATAAATAAATAAATCTTAAAAAAAGAAGAAGAAAAAAGAAAAAAAGCTATGGGTGTTGTTTATTTATACATTTCCAAAAAGGCTGTAAATATATAATGTTTTTTTGGTATTTCTTTTTCACATTTTGCATTTTATTATTATCATCATCATCATCATTTTATGATACAGTTCCACAGGCTCCTGGTATTTCCCTTATCCCATCCCCAATTCCCTTCCCATCCCCCCCACCTAGTCCCTCTATATCATTACTAACATATAATACTTCATACACGGTCATATGTCCATCATAGCGGGCATGGAAAATGGTAGAGAATCCAGAATCCTATTGTCAAGCTATAGTAAACAGTTTCATTGCAAATTCATCTTTGTCTGGAAGTAGATATGCATACTACATTGTATCCTCACATCTGAATGTTAGTCTTCATTTCACAGTTACTGTACATGCCCTTAAATGAAAAGTCATAATACAAAATCAACAACAGAAAGAAAAATAAAACTTTACAATGCCATGAGGTTAAATAACATGTTACTAGATATGACAGTCTCCATTACACAGCTACTGTACATCCTTTTAAATGAAAAGCCACAAAACAAAATCAACATCAGGAAGAAAAAAGAAATTAACAACACCATGAAGTTAAATAACACGCTACTAAATGACTAACATGTAGCTGAAGATATGAAAATCAAGAACCTTCTTGCAGAAAATGATGCTACTGTACGATCTACGAGTCACTGAAGAATTTAATCAGAAGAAACTGTTTTGAAGAGGTGAAAATAACAGAAAACATCAAAGCCCATGCAATATAGTTTCTGCTGATCTTTGTTGTTGAAGTGTGTCTCCTCCAGACAATAATCAGATGTGTTTTGTGTTTTAATCCAGTCTAGTAATCCATGATGTTTGATTGAGCTTAAGCCATTTACATTCAGAGTTAAATATACATAGGTGGTACTTCGGTCCTGTCATTTTAGGAATGGATTGTTCATTGATTTAGTCTTCTGTTGTCATTTTACTAGGATGTTCTTCACATTTGCCTTTGATTTTGTTGGGTGCTATTCCTCTTGTCTGTCAAGAGAACATCTTGAATTATCATTTGTAGGGCAGTTTTGGAAGAGGCAAATTCTTGTAACTTTTCTTGACTGTGGAAGAATTTTATTTCATTTTCAAAGACAAAAGAGAGCTTTGCTGGATATGTTGTCCTAGGCTGACAATTTTTTTCTTTTAGAATCTGGAATATGTCCCTCCATTCTCTTCTTGCTGTAGAGATTCCTGTGAGAGATCTCCTGTGAGTTTAATTACCATTCCTTTATATGTCAATTGATTTTTTTCACATGCAAATTTAAGGATCTTTTCCTTATGTTCAATTGAAGAGAGCTTGATGATCATGTGTCTTAGTGAAGATCACTGCAAAGCAGCAAAACCCTATGCCAACTTCAAAGTTCAGTGAGGAAGACATTGAGAATATGGGGGACAGAGAATTCAGAAGACTCATTTTAAAGCTTCTGATCAACAATGAGAAGCACATACAAGAGTTCAAAGAATTTAAGGAATATGCTGCACAAGCAATAACAGCAATAAAGCCAATCAAGGCTGATATATCAGAAATTAAGAACACAGTAGAGTAAATTAAAAGTACAGTGGAGAGTCTCCAAAATAGAGTGAAGTAAGCAGAAGAAAGTATCAGAATTGGAAGGTATTTCCTGTCACTAGGGGGAAGCAAACAAAAAGCTGGAAGCAGAGCTGGATCAGGCCAAAAAAAGTATTCAAGAATTGAAAGACACTATTAAGAGGTCTGATATTAGAGTTATGGGATTCCCAGAAGGTGCAGAAAGAGAAACTAGTTTTACAAATATATTTAATGAAAATAATCAAGGAAAATTTCCCTAATCTAGAGAAAGAATCGGGAAACAAGATCCAGGAGGGGCACAGAACTCCCAACAGGCTTGATCCAAAGTGATCAAGTCTGACTTTTAACACAATACTGTTGTGTAGTCTATAAATAATGAGAAGACACTTCATGTGCAAAACATTCAGTAAGACATAGAGGGTAATCTTGCATTTGTTCAGGCTTTCCCCCTGCATCACAAAATCAGCCTGTTAATACATCCAGGCAATGTATTCAAAATTTTCCAAATGAGTACTAACAAGGTCTTCTTCCTCAACCTTGTCATCAATCTAATGATTACTACTTTGAAATTCCATTCAGGTCATCTCAGGTCATTTACAAGCATAGTGTAGAGATATTATTTTGTATGTTAATTTTGCAGAGGATAAATGAGTGACTCTGGGATGTACTCTCTTGACCAGCTCATCCTCATTTCTAGAGCAGACCTGTAGCCATGCATACATACACTCTGCTCAGATGTGGCTGTTTTCTTCAAAACAGGCCACTTTGCATGGGTTCCTTTCCCACTTGGGTTCCAACTGATCTGTCCCCATGAATATCTGTATTCTGAAAACAGCTTTAATGAGAAATGGCAAAAGATAATATCCAGCAAATGCATATTTTACATGGCTTTCAAGTCTAATTTATCATGATAGAAAAGTAATTTTAGAGAACATTTCAGTTTTATTACTGTGGAATGAGAATGCCAGGCCAAATAGTCAACAAATTATTATTGGACATCTACTTTATACAAAACAAAAAAGATGAATAAAGACAAAAAGAAAAACCAGACTAAATTTTGCTTTTTAGAACTCTTCTATTCATTTTATGGACAAGACCCATCATCACAGAACAATATCTGGTAGGATTATGGTTATAACTAAATATGGGGAAGGATTTTCTCTAAGTCACAAGGCATGACCGAACATGGTGAAAGGGAAGCCCAGAAGTACAAGCAATCTCTCGTACCTTGAATAATTGAGTCAAGGGTACTGTCTTTAGAACAGTCTTTACTGTCTTTAGATTTGACCTGGATTTTGTGAACCATCCAGGGGTGAGAGAGGTGCACTGGGGAACAGGGAAGAATTGCAGGGGAATTGGTGGTAAAGATGCTACAGCAAAGATGCTGTGATAGAGAGACGTGAACATTCACAGCAAACAGTTGCATTGTGCTGTGTGTGCTGGTACTGTGAGATGCTGTACCTGAGATGCCTGTGGAGCCAAGAGACCCAAACTCCAACAGTAGAGTTCAGAATTCTTTATGGAGTCCTGGGAGATGCCACAAACTGAAGCACAAAATCACCACACTTAAAACAGGACTTAAAACAGATGGAGAGGCTGCCATAGTTCTAGAGTACAGATGTTCAAGGTGGAGGTGCAACTAGGGTCACAGACTCTCAACAATCTCTAGTGAAGAACCTTCCCTTGCTTTGTGGATGCATTGTCATTTCAGATTCTGTCTCCTTTATATGAACCTGACTGCATGTCTCTGTCTTCTCTCCTCTTCTGATGAAGACATCAGGGGTTGGGTTTAGTGTCTGTTCAGGTTCAGGTCAAGTTCACTTTGAGCTCTTTACTCATGGCATCAGAGATTATCTTGCAAATAATCTCACATTCTGAGATTCTGGGCCACATGAATGTGATGGGATGCTTTCCAATACACTTTAAGTCTATTTATTTACATATTAGAAATGTATCTGTGGGACTTATTTTCTGCATCTTTTGTTGCTGCACTTTGAGTGTTTGTTTGCCTGGGAGCTTTGATAGATTACTTCTGTACTTAGTGCAAGGAAGTTGAGGAATTTATGCAGTAATAGAACAAATTGGGAAACCAGCTTGTGCCTTTGCAAACTGAACTCCATCACTTACTGGATTGACAAATAATAGCTGCCAGCCAGCTTATTCTGAAACAACTACCCAATGACTCTGAGGTGGTCTTGTGTTAAAAAAAAACAAACATATACATACATATATATATGTATACTCACATACATACATTAATGCAATATATATGTATATAAATATCTGTATATATATAAAATAGTTATTTATTTTTTATTGGAAAGGAGGATGGATATACAGAGAGGAGAAGCGATAGAGAGGAAGATCTTCCATCCGATGGTTCACTCCCCAAGTGACTGCAACGGCCGGTGCTGAGCCAGTCTGAAGCCCAGAAGCCAGGAGTTTCCTCTGGGTCTCCCATGTGGGTGCAGGGTCCCAAGACTTTGGGCCGTCCTCTACTGCATTCCCAGGCCACAAGCAGGGAGCTGGATGGGAAGCGGGGCCACTGGGATGAGAATGAGAATGAGCACCCATATGGGATGCCGGCAGGTTCAAGGCAAGGACCTTAAGCACTACAATATTGTGCCGGGCCCTATTTTTTTTTTTTTTTAACACAATGGCTCATTGAGAGGAGTTTGGACCCCCAACACGATCCCAACACAGCACACACCTTCAGCTAAGTCCCTGATGTTATTGCAAAGCTATGCTCAAAATAGTCAGTTGGGAATAAACTTCAACAAATATTAATCTTAAAGACAGATTTGTTGCTAAATTCTTAACCCTGTAGGTGATTGCCTTGTTCTCAGACCCTGTCATATTCTCCACCATGGTGTCCAATCACCAGGGACAGTGGGAGAAGGCAGATGCTTCATCTGTTCTGAGCAGCATCACCCAGTGGAGTCAATGCTAATTTCACTGGGAGTCCCAGAGACCCTGTCACCTCTTGCTCTTGGATGCTTGAATGCCATAAACACCTGCCATGGTCCATAGTCTAGGAAAATGCATCTGCGTGTATGGACAAGGTGACTTGAAAGCTCTTGGGATTGCACACTTGAGGGCAGATAGGTGTCTTTTTTTTTTTTTTTTTTGGATTCTGACAAATTTTTGTCAGTATGCAAATTTTCTTTAAAGAATGATTGAGACATTTTAATTTTCAGCATTTCTTATATGTTGGAAGCATTGGCAGTCTATATAGCTTACTTCAGTAATTTCTTAACTCAATAAGTTGGAGGCTTAATAAATGTTTTACAGATGTGAACTCTAGGACTCAGAGATATAAATTGCTCTTTAAAAATGGCAGAATTCATACGTAGCAACAATTCAAGTAAAGATTTGCCCAAATCCAAAATTCGTGCCCCAAATCCATCCAGAAAGAAGAAGTTGATAAAGTCATTTTACATTACAGGAGATTCAAGTGAAAGAAAATAATCCTGACAGATTGAAATTTACAAAAACCTTCTTCTCCTTAATTTAATCTGTATTTTTCTTTTGATCCTGTCATTGATACTGTCTCATCACATGTGTTTCGAAAATTGAACTTGCATTATTTTTAACATATTGTTTACTCAATACTATGTCAATCAATTCCATAATACTATATATTGTTGCTAATGTTTTGTTGGGGCTTTTAACTGACGAGGATTTTACTCTGTTAGCTTTGCCTTCGGACCGGGGAAGGCCTCCCCAAGAAGCCGTTGAAGTTATCAGGACAATAAGATGCTGGACTCAATGTTGGGTGTGTGCTTTCAATGAAGGAATCTCAACAGAACTTGAACTGTGGTTATGCACCATGGGGGGAGGGTTGTGGGAGGAGCGGGGAAAATCCAAGGACCTATAAAACTGTATCACATAATACAACGTTATTAACAATAAAAAAAAAAAAAACAAGAAAAAACCTTCTTCCATCAACTTCTCATCTAAATCTATAAAGTTACAGCTTAAGAACAGCATTTCTTGTTGGATAAGCAAATATTGCAGTATAAGAAACACATTCATTTCACCTTCCTTATTATCAGTCCACCAGGCACTTTGTCTTATCCATTTTTTTTCCTAAAATGCATTATTTTATGCACTCTTTTTTCTCTGTTCTTGTTTAAATAAGGAAATCAAACAAAGCACAGGATATTGGATCAAGACACTCCATGAATTTTCAATGTGGCTCTTCAGCATGGATCAGGGAGCTTGGAGAAAGAACAATTACAGTTGTCTCAAAAATTTGTAATTCTTCCATTTAAGCCAATGCAGCTGGACTCCGTATTTAAGTAGCTAATGTTTCGTTTGTTATGAATGCACCTTGTGGGTTGAGAAGGATAGGGGCATAGGTATGCATATCTTTTTAAAATCCCGCCTTGAGCTCTCATCTTGGAGTTGGGCTTACGATTAATTCGAGGTACCCCTAGGTTTTGATCTTTCAGAGGAGATAATCTCTCCTCTGCAAGAGTGAATTAAGAAAGTGTCCAGCAAGAGTGGTGCTTAAAGCAGATACTCAAAATACATTGCTGGTAGTATTATTTCTAAAGTGAGCAAGGTAGATTCAGATGAAAATAAAAACTAAAGCAATTACAGCAAGCCCAAGCACAACACTCCATCTACAATGCTACCAAATAGTGCCAGTGTTTCATAGGCAGACTGAACACCACATTCCCTTACAAACTTGCGTATCAGGTGGCAGTCATTATCTCATGAGGCTTTCTAGCCTTTACTGACAAGATTGATGTCATCTCATCATCACATGTTTGAATCCAGATTGGTTGCTGTGTCTGTGCTGTGACCTGCAATTACTAGGCTGCAACGGCAGTTTGATTTTGCAAATGCAAAAACCTCATTTGTTTAAACTGTGTAGTTTTTTTTAAGATTTATTTTTATTGCAAAGGCAGATACACAGAGAGAAAGGGTGAAGGAAAGAGAGAGAAAGAGAGACAGAGAAAGATCTTCCATCTACTAATTTACTACCCAAGTGGCTGCAATGGCTGGAATTGAGCTGATCCAAAGCCAGAAGACATGAGCTTCTGGGTTTTCCCAACAGGTGCACAGGTTCATTGTTTTAATACTTGGGAGTCTCTTTGACTCACTGCCGGGTCTAAAGTCTTTCAACCCGACTCACACCTGTGAACACATTTGGCACAGTTCTCAGCTCTGTGCCCAGAATCTTCCTCCAGCTCGGCCACTTGCTCACAAGACTGCAGGATAAGTGCCTTGACTGAGGCCACTGGAGTAACTACCTAGTTCCACTAGGAGATTCCACTCTTTCCGCGTGGCATGCAGTTTATTTGAAATTGGAAACAAACACTATCTTGTTTTCTCGTTTCTATTAGCTTTAAAAAACACAGTAAAACCTTTTAGAGCTGTGAGAACCAGTATCTTCTGGCTGGCAGCAGGTGCACCACCTGCGATGCACTTTGGTGGTGATCTCAGCCCTAACTGTTTGTGCAGTGCACACAGTGCCTGCCATATATACATATATTTCAAAGTCACATTCTAGTAGTATCTGGGATTTTTGTTAGATATAGATGCAAATTCCCTGCCTAGTGAGGCTAAGCGGGTCAGTAGTCTGCAGAGCATATTCAGCTCAGTGCTTCCACGGGTGCAACCTGGTGAATGTTTGCTATTCAGAATCTCTCCCTTAGGGACCATATGAGGCTGTGCCCTCATTGTGCCCACTATACGGAGGAGGACACCGAGCCCACCTAACTTTTCACTAAATGCCATAGTCACAGGCTTCATCAGGGATTAGAGCTAATCATCTTTGTAAGCAAACATAGATGGGCAAGGAGACAAACAAGCACATTGTACACAATGGGTACAGATTCAGTGAGGAACAGGTATTAAAAGGGGATTCTCTTCTCAGCCACTATGCTTAGCTAACACAACTCAGGTATCTGCATAAACACAGACACACACACACACACACACACACACACACACACACACACCTAGTACTGTGTTGAGATATTAACTCTGGTTTATATAAGCTAACCTAAAAATGTGTGACTCTCAAACCCAGAGATTTATGCCAGTGAAAGCACAATCATAAACTGAGTTTCCTGTGAAACTCTAAGTACCTTTACAATAAGATTAAATTAATAGGTGTGGATTACAGCAGTTAATTTTAAGCAGCTAATCTTTCTTGGATGTTGGCTGCTAGATCCTATCCCATTACAAACACGGCCAATGTGTGGGAGGCCAAACATCTCTCGCCTGGAAAGCGTCCCGATGAATATTAATCTTGCAAGCGACACACTGTGTTGTGTCTAAATTCCACATGTGTACCTGTGCGAGGGCATTTGCTCCTTGAAGATGTGAGAGCTCATGATGGGGATTTCTAGTGTGAGTTAGGAAGTGCAGATGGACATCGGTGAGGAACTTTCCAGAGCTGAATGTACATCCAGAGGGGTGAAGGGATGCCTGCTGACCCTGGGGTGAAGGCAGCTGATGCTCTCGGAAAGCGTGTCAGTCAGTTGCTCCCTCTCCCTTTTCTGCAAGCTTTGGGGAGTCAGAGAATCTCAAGTCAGGAGAAAAGCTGTACGCAGAATCCCCTGGATGGATCAAGGGAGGGGATGTTGAATGCTCAGGGACTTTAGCTAGATTGTTCTAAGCTCAATTCACGCTGAAGATGCCTTTCTCTCCAGGCATTTTCTCTTGTAACTCACTGTGATCCTGATTCGGAGCCAGGACTTGAGGAAGAATAGGTTTGAGAAGCCTGTAGAATTGTATATACACATGAATGTGCAGATGAAAGCAAGATCCAACACAAAAGGACTAACTGACATTTTCAAGATCATAAATGGAAGCAAAAGTGCAACTGGAATGTGACCCTAATAAAAAGCCTCTATGTTCCCTTCAATACCTTGTCTCTGCTGCTCAATTATGTGGTGGTCACTGATTTTTTTCAAAAATATTTATTTATTTTCATTGCAAAGCCAGATATATACAGAGAGGAGGAGAGACAGACAGGAAGATCTGGTGTCCGATGATTCACTCCCCAAGTGACTGCAATGGACATAGCTGAGCCAATCCAAATCCAGGAGCCAGAACTCTTCTGGGTCTCCCATGTGGGTGCAGGATCCCAAGGCTTTGGGCCGTTGTCAACTGCTTTCCCAGGCCACAAGCAGGGAGTTGGAAGGGAAGCAGGGTTGCTGGGATTAGAACCAGCACCCACATGGGATGCTGGTTTGTTCAAGGTGAAGACTAACTGTTAGGCCACTGTACCAAGCAAGAGATCACTGATTTTTTAAGATGACATGCTTCATTTAAATTAGCAGCAAGCACCTTGGCATGCTAAGTTCATAAGTGAGCTTTAATTATGACCAAATACATAATCAAACTCAACACAAATATTAACCACTGGAAAGGAAAGTCAGGGAGCAAATAAGCCCAGAGCCATTTGCATAGAGGAGAGTAGCTTTGTAGGAAAGAATTAACACTTGAAGTACTTGTCGAAGCTAAGACATCATTCTAGAAAAAATAAAGTAGATTTTTTTTAAGATTTCCTTATTCCTGTAATTGGAAAGGCAGATTTACAGAGAGAAGGAGATGCAGAAAGAAAGATGTTCCAAAAGCTGCTGGTTTACTCCTCAGGTGGCAGCAATGGCCAGAACTGAGGTGATCCAAAGGCAGGAGCCAGGAGATTCTTCCAGGTCTCCCATGTGGGCACAGGGCCTCAAGGCTTTGCGCCATTTTCTACCACTTTCCCACGCCACAGGCAGGGAGCTGGAAGCAACGTGGAGCAGTTGGGACATGTACCAGCGCCCGTATGGGATCCTTGTTGTTGTAGTGTGAGGATTTAGCCACTGAGCCACCGTGCTGGTCTTAGAAGTAGATGGTTTTAGTATTCGGCATCCATAAGAAAGCTACCAGAGCTCTGTGTTCCGATATGGAAATGGGGTCTGAGCATCCCACAGATTGATGTCTCTAATCTCTAATCTTGATGATTGCATTCGCAGAATCACCACAGAAAGATTAGGACAGAAGAGTGCTCCTGCCCTACTTCTGAATTAGTCATGATCACACCTCCAGTTTTAGAAGCACCCACGGGCAGAGTCTAAAACTAACCAACCAAGATGCAATGAGGAATGAATTGCTCTAGGCCTATTGACAGTGCCATGTTTTCCCATGAGATTCACCATGCCACAAATTCCAGATGGGACCTGTGTTTCCATCTTGCTTTAGCTTAGCAGACCACTTGCTCACTGGAGCAGTTATCAGCTTTTTACCTGAGACCCGCCTTTCTCAATGCTGATGTCATCTGCAATGGTGAAGGTACGAGTGCTTAGGTGCTCAGATTGACTTTAAGAGCTGGATTTGCTATAGAATTTCTCACACAACTTGTATTATATCTTTTTTTTTTTTTTTTTTTTTTTTTTGCTGAATCCTCAAAGTTGGTCCACTCCCCTTATAAGTCAATCACTGACATACCCTTAGGATGTCAACCTCTGACACTTGGGAGGGTGGACAAAAAGCATGTATTGCTACACACAGAACAAGGATCTGGGCAGAACTGTCTCAATTCTAGCTCCCAGAGGAGGTAAAGAAAATGACATTCACAGGTTAACGTGGAGTGGATTGGGGCTGGCATTTGGCATAGAAGATAAAGTAACTATTTGCAACAAAGTCCCATAAGGGTAATGGTCTGAGTCCCAGATGCTCCCTTTGATCCCACTCCCTGATAATGACATGAGGTAGCAGTTAAAGATGAGTCAAGGGCTTGGATCCCTGCCCTCCACATAGCAAAAATAGAAGAAGCTTCAAGCTCCTGGTTTCAGCCCAGTGCAGGACTGGCTGTTGTAGCTATCTGGAATGAACAAGAGGACAGAAAATTAATCTCTCTCTCTGTCTCTTTCTTTCTCTCTCAATCTCCCCTTACCCCTATAACTCTGACTTCCAAATAAAGAAATCTTTAGGAGAAAGCTGGAAAGGATTGAGCAGTTCATGGTCTGATCCAGTGAGGTTCTACATTGGAACCACAGCATTCCTCTGACTAGTCCCAGTGGAAAGCCAGCGTGTTCAGCTGATACATGGATGACAAAGTGCACTTCAACGATCTGGAGCCTTTGGAACAGATTGCTTCTGATTTTGTTTAAATTAGGTTTGAAGTTCCTGAAAAGCATCTCAGAGCCTTGTCCTTGAATATTAGGGGCAGTAGTGATGGATAAATTCAGACCCGTGTTGCTGAGCCCAGCAGGGCCAGCCCACAGCTGTGTATTTGTCCCCTTGGCCATTCAGCGTATCCCTACAAAGAAGTTAATTGTAAAACATAGCATGAATATGCAGGAAGTTCAAGCTTTGGAAGGAATGGAGTCTGTATTAAAACTGCTATAAATAGGGCAGCTAACAAGTTGGCAGAATAACCTGCACTTTGGGATATATCATCCCGTATTAGAATACCTGCTTACGTCCTGGCAACCCTTCTTCCCATCCAGCTCTCTGCTACTACACCTGGTAGGCAACAGGTAGTAGGCCAAGTGCTTGGCTCACTGCCACTAAAGTGGGAGATGTGGATTTGTTTTTTGTTTCTTTTCTCCTGACTGTGCCTTAGCCTAGTTTTACCTATGAGGGGAGTTTGGGGAGTGAGTAAGAGGATGAAATTGCTCCTTCTCTCTTACTCTCATTTGTTGTGGTGCCTTTGAATAACAAGAAAATATAGGCAGAAAATTAAGAAAAAAAAAAAGCAGTGATACTTTTCAGTGTGAAAGAGAAGAAGTTTCCTAACTGAAAAATACAATTTACTGAGAGCATATTTAAAATAAGAAACCAAACACTTTTTGCAAACCACTCAAGGTGCTGTTCTTATGGTTTAGGGACCATGAGATGGCATGGTAGCCTAGCAGCTAAAGTCCTCTCCTTGCACGCACCGGGATCCTGTATGGGTGCTGGTTCATATCCCAGCAGCCCTGCTTCCCAGCCAGCTCCTGATTGTGGTCTGGGAAAGCAGTCGAGGATGACCCAAAGCCTTGGGACCCTGTACCTGCATGGGAGACCTGGAAGAGTACTGGTTCCTGGCTTCAGTTCGGCTCAGGTCCAGCCGTTGCGGCTGTTTGGTGAGTGAATCATCAGACAGAAGATTTTCCTCTCTATCCTTGTCACTGTATATCTGACTTTACAGTAAAAATAAATCTTAACAAACTAATCAGTGGTGATAAATGCCAGGGGATGATATAAATGTAGGTACTCTTGGAAGAGATACAGAAGGAGGTCAGGAGAATCACACATAGTCACACAGGCAATATGCAGCTGCAAGCTTTTTCCTGGATTACACAGGGACGGTGAGCAGGTCTGCTGGCATCTCCAAGATAGGCAACAACAGAACTTACCTGATGCAGTAATTAGAGGTTTTTTGTTCCAAGCAAGCTTGCCCCCCTCGGCACACACTGAATCCTCCCTTTATGCAGTAAGATCCCCACAACCTCTGCCTTGTTTTGGCGACTTTCCACACCCATCTAGAAGAGACCCTGGATCTTCCATGACTCTAAAAGTTGTTGCTCCATCTGTCATTGAGATCCATTCATGCCTGATTACTTAGTTATGCCTGACTTGGGCTTGTACATAAATCATAGTGTTTATCTAAGTGGCTGCTCAGTGGCCTCATTCACAAACATTCTATTCAGTACCAGAGCGGAAATTGTTCAATATTCTTGTTTTCACATTAGCTTTTTTTTTTTTCCTGAAAAGTTAGAATAATTCAGAGAGTGGTGCAATACCCTCTTTGGGAGTATTGACCTAACCTTTTATTTTTTTAATTGCTAATGTATGCATTTATCTGACATGCAGAGTCAAAGAGCGAGAAAGAGATGGAGAAGCAGAGAAAGAGAGAGAGTTCTATCCACTGCTTCACGTCTCAATTGGCCACCATAGCCTGAGCTTGACTGAGCTGAAGCCAGGCACTCCAAACTTCTTCCAAATCTCCTTTGTGGGCACAGGTACCCAAGCACCTGAACCATCTTCTGCTGCTTTCTCAGGAACATTAACAATAAGCTGGATTGGAAGACAAAATGCTGGGATTTGAACAAGTACATATAGAGGATGTTGGCACTGTGAGTGTAAGCTTTACTTGCAGTACCACAGTGCCTGCCCTGACCCCATCTTGCTTACAAGACTCAAATCTGGTAAGTTTTAAGTTTTAATGCTAAATGAATTTTTTAAAGAAAAAAAATGGAAATGACAATCTCCACAGGTGAGCAATCTCACCTAACAACACAGTCCAGTGAAAGTAGCCAGGTATATTTTGCAAATTGCTTCTGACATATATTTATAGCAACCCTAGTCTTTAACAGATACATCTACACAAAGAGCGCTTGGACATTGCTTACAATATTCACACATGCAGTTTATGTAGCTGCTTTTTGTTTTTTAGCAACGTGGGAGATTAACAATAGGGTTTAATATTTTACACATTGGGTCTGATAAAGTCAGCATGGAAGGAAAGACAATTCATGTTGTCAAAATTAAAACTTATAATAGCAGAGGAGAAACCAGGAGTATACAGTCTTAGAATAAAACATAGCTGAGAAAAATCAAGTTTGAATTACAACACCACCAGTTTTCCGATATCACCACATTTGACTATTCAAGCTGGGAATCCCAATGATCCTTCTTCAGTCCCTTTCTCTAGCTTGCAGGCTCATCCTGAAGCTGCCCTGAGCTCTGCAGACCTTTAGCTTGTCTCCTGAAGCTGCAGCTGGAACTCATGTCAACATGAACACAGTGGCCCTGGCCTTTGCTCTCCTTACTTTTTCCATGTGCAACAATCAAGATAATTTAAGGTGCATTGCAGGGGGTGAGGTTAGTCTTTCACAGTGCCCCATATTATAGAAGCCATTGCATTTGTTTAGCTCATTTTTTAAAAGATTGATTTGTTTGTATTGGGAAATCAGATATACAGAGAGGAAGAGAGACAGAGAGGCACATCCTCTGACTCACTCACCAAGTGACTGCAATGTACGGAGCTGAGCTGATCTGAAGCCAGGAGCCAGGAACTTCTTTCAGGTCTCCCACATGGGTGCAGGATTCCAAAGCTTTGGTCCATCCTCAACTGCTTTCTCAGGCCACAAGCAGGGAGCTGAATGGGAAGCAGGCATGTCAGTATTAGAGTTGGCACCCATATGGGATCCTGGCATATTCAAGGAGAGGACTTTAGTCACTAGGCCACCGTGCCAGGCCCTGTTTAGCTCATTGCTTAACCATTTCCAAATTTGCTGCATGTATAAGTATGTGCTGGGACCACATAGATATATTAAAGATACCCAATGGTTAGGAGGTTTGAGATTTAAAAATAATACAATTAAACTGTCAGCAAGGACTAAGATGAAAACAGCTGTGTTGGGATCCATGCAGTGGATGTGGAGGACACGAAGGTGTGAAGAGTTTTGTTCCATTGCAGGCAGGGCCACAAGGAACTTTCCGCTGTTGGGCATGACCCAGTGAATGTCTCTACAACCACCTGAATGCAGCTCCACCTTCCTTTGCATACACACCAGATCACCCTGCGAATTCGAATCCATTCAGGCATTGTTTGCTTCTGTGGAGCTGGCCTTTTACTCAATGTGAGCTTGGAGGTTAATGTCAATACTAACATCTTGCAAAAGGGCCTTTTGTTATTCATGCTGTCTTGGCTGTCTCCGCTGACCTTATGCTAATCAAGGGACCTGTATTTAGGGTTTCATTCTTTCCTCAATCTTTAGGTTCTTCTTTTCTTTGTGATAGAAGATTAAGTTGTAGAATAAGAATTATAGCAGCAACTTCTGTTGTTTTTAGGTAAAACAAATGGCAGAATTATCCTTAGAAACACCCTCTTGACCATGACGTAAAAAGCCTGAGCCAGAGTTTGACTGTTTCTGTAAAATAAAGCGGACAGCTTTCCTGCATTGTCCATTATGATCATGAAATCATAATGGTCCAGTTCTTTCCTCTTTACACTTCATCCATGCACCCTTTTCGAGTTCCGAGCTCAGCTGGAGCTGGACTCTGGCACAGCTTTTGTCAGCTGATCACAAGCTACAAAACATTAAAGAAAGGTTTACACACACACACACACACACACACACACACACACACAAACCCAATTCATGGATTTGAGGTACTAATATCATCAGATTCTCCATATTACCAAAAGTGATATAAAGATATAGTGCAGCACCAATCAAAGTATGACGATTGCTATCCCAATTCAAACAACAGAATTCGCAGCAATGGATAAAAAATGCTAAAATTTATAAGGAAGTACAAGAGGCTGTTAATAGCTAATGTAATATTGAACAAGAATAATAGCAGCAGCAGCATACCACAGAGTGATAATATCGCAACATTTTCAATTGTTTTCTTTCTCATGCTAGGGTTCACAAGTCGAAAAACTCTGGTCAAGTGACATGATTGAATTAGCTGAGCTATGACAAAGTATTTAAAGTGCCTAAAATGTTAAACAAAGAAGTAAATTAATCAATAAACAAACTCAATCTTTGACAGGCTTACTGGTGGACCGTGAAATTGAAATACAGTGCCTCCTTCTCCCTGAACCTAGTAAGGACTCCTTGTATTTGTTCAGATGTGTGGTTGAGAGAATCGACACTCCATCTGTGGATTACTCCAGTTTCTAGGGAAGCGAGAGCAGATTTTGCAGGAGTGAGCACAGTTGTAAACAGCACTTGCCAATTCTGATTATTTCTGGAGGTGCATTCCGCAATGGCTGAGTACATGGTCAGATGACAGAAATATTCCCTGGTTATCCTGTTAATGCAGTGGTCTCATCTTTTGGTGACTCTTTTCTTAACCAGTTGATATGCTCTTTGCTCACTTGTCCTCCTGCATTTGCACTGGAATCCCTACCATGACTTAAAACTCATTACCAAGACCATTCCCTCCATGCCTCTCATCTTCTTCCTTAGCCACTATGGATTCTGTGTTTATATAAGTGAATTCCTATCTGGGTTTCTTTGTTTTCTTCATTTCTTCCTTTCTTCCATTCTCTCTCTGTGGTTTTTTTTTTTTCCCTTATAACTTTAGCCTTCATTACAGATACCAAGACAAGCTTGTATTTTCTCTCTGCTACACCCTTCTTTTCTTCCTTTCCTTCTCTCATTTGCCCTTCCTCTCATTGTTCTCCTTGTCTCTCCAAATATGCTTCGTGTAGGCATCATGGGCCAGAAATTTTATTGTGCACACAGAGGTGAAAGGACACTGTTCATTGGCTAAGGAATATTATTCATTCGTTCATTCATTCATTCATTCAACAAATGCACATTGAGCACCGGAAATGCATTTTCTACTTTATATGGAGACACAAGCACAAACGTGTACTAGGATAGCTAGGGGACCCTCACGCAAGGAACTGACCAGTAAAAATGCCTGAAGTACGTATGGTCACAGAACATAGTTGAGACACCTAATAATTACAAGAGAGTGGGGTGGACACCTGAGCAAATGCAGCTGTGTCCTGAGGGGGTGGTTGATAGAGATCAAGGAGGGTAGAAGGGATGAAGATCTTGAGAACTTGAGAAAGTCTGACATGATGGATCAAACGTGGTTCAGTATATTTGAGACACGGCAGACTTCTAACATGTAAACAGATTTTTAAGTCAGAATTTCACTTTCATCATCACTGCGTGAATTTTGCAACATTCAATGTTGCTCTTTTTTTATGATTGATTTAAGTTTATTGCAAAGTCAGATATACAGAGAGGAGGAGAGACAGAGAAGAAGATCTTTTGTCCATTGTCTCACACCCCAAGTATCCGCAAAGGCTGGAGCTGAGCTGATCCAAACCCACCAGCCCAAAGCTTGTTTAAAGTCTCTCATGAGGGTTCAAGGGTTGCAAGGCTTTGGACCAGCCTCAATTACTTTCCCAGGCCACAATCAGGGAGCTGAATGGGAAGCAGGTCTGTCAGAATTAGACCTCACACCGATATGGGATCCAAGCCATTGCAAATTGAGGACTTTAGCAAATAGGCTACCATGCCAGGATCATTTTAATTTTCTCAATAATATCCACTTTAAACAAGCTTCAACTTTAAAAAAAGAGTCAGAAACATATTTTTCAACCTGCCAAGTTCCTTCTCAGATATATAGGGCTAGGTCTAGACCAATCCAGAAGTAGAAATACAGCTTGGCTTCCCCATGTGTGTAGCATGGGGATCAAGTATTTGGGCCATCTTCCACTGTTCACCCAGGTACATTAGCAAAGGGCTATTTTGAAAATGGAACAACCAGATACTGATCTAGCAGATAGCACCTTACTTAACAGTGGCACATGGCCATGCTCACAATTCTGACTATTTTTCAGTTAAGACAAAGTCAAGGTCAACTTTGGCACAATGATTGACAAGCAATTTAGGACACCCATATTGCATTATTGAAGGACATATCTTTTGAGTCCCTGCTCTTTGACCCCTGATAATGTGCATCCTGGGAGCCTGTAGATAAGATCTCCCATCTTTGATTTCTGCCACCAATGTGGAATGCCTGGACTAAGATCCTGATTGCTATGAGCATTTGGGAGTATACCTGCAGGAAGGAGACAATGGTCTGTCTGCCCCTCTCTTCTTGTTTACCCCGAATATAAATAAAACAGAAGAAGTGCAAAACAGAACATAGCAGTGTCATGAAATGGAGAACAGGAGAAATCGGGTAGGAGGGATGAACAAATCCAGAACATCTTTGGATTTCTTGGAGAATAAAATCTTCATGTCAGTTTTGAGTGTGAGGAGCGATTTGAAGGTCACCATGGAGCCTGAGACCTTGCCTGGCGCCATTCCTTCTTTCTCACAGCTCAGGGAATTTGCACTGGTCTAGCCGTCCAACAATCAGATGTAACCTGGCAATTCACTTGAGAATCATAACCTTCTACCCTGCCCACTCACCAATCATCCCTAGGCATTCACCTGCAGGCACCAATCCCCTGGGGCCTGCCCCCAATCCCTACCAATCCACGCACGCCTTGCAAGCTCACCTGAACATAAGGGGCCCAGGTGTACCCATCTCCCCTTTTATCCTCACTGCTCTCCCAACACCTCCATCCTATTTCTGCCCCACCGGAATAAACCTCCTAAGATACTTTGCTGCCTGTGGGATTTTCGGCTCACGGTAAAGAAGCAGGCTGAGGGAATTAGGTGTGTGCAATAACATAAAAACTAGAACTTTAACTGTTTTAAAAAACTAACATTAAGAAGCTGCAGGGGTGAAGGTGAAGGAGTGTAGGAAAGAAGGGTGATGGCGAAAATAGAATTGATGCATAAAACCACATTTTCGGTTCTGGTTTCTCAGGCTTACTATCCTATTGCCTCTTTTTATTAATTCCTTCCCTAATGACTGGAGTTTTAGAACTTTTGTTTTCTATTACACAATAATTTTTTAAAAGAACTGAATCTTCCCACAGTACCCAGGTCACCAAGTGTTCTAAATACACTGAATTTTAATTTCTTCAAGGATATAGTGGGGATAGTTGTTCACTCTCCAACAGTGATGGACTTGGTGCATACAGCTGATAAATCATACACATGGATTATTGACTGATCATCAATAGCCAGAGTTTAATAACAGCATTAGCTCTTTATGGACTGAGGGTCACATAGGATAAGGGGGGGGGGGATTGAGAAATTTACATATCAACAACAAGAGGGTGTTAACTTGAGACTATATGAGTTCCCATTAGCTTGTCTACAGTTCCATCAATTGTTCCCACATCCCTGCTTGGAAATATCTCTTTGTTTTGTAACCAGGCCTGTAGCTCCCATCAATTGTCCTCCTACAGATAGTATTTACATTACAGATATGTTGGATGTGTTAAAGTAGGCTGGATAACAATTGTTATTTTCAATGGCTTAAATAGGATAGGTGTGTAGTTCTCAGTCAGTTTGTAGGTCATGATGGTTCGGAGAACCAGGATCCCTCCATGCTGAGAGGACTCTGCCATTCTCCAGGGCCTTTGCATCATCTGCATCTCCCACTCCTAGCAAAGGGAAATAAGTAGGAGAGAGCTCACTGGCTTGGGCAATGTATAATTTACTCACTCTCAGTTTTGCTGCAGAGAACTTGGCCACGTATATACTATTGTGGAAGGCTGAGAAGTGCATTTGAGTGAAGCAGCCTCTGCCATCCAATCTCCATCGTAGGGGAAGAGAAATGTGTTAGAAACCAGCAGTGATATCTCTCATTGTCTAACAAAAACACGTAATAAAGCCCATTCCCCAGAATATACTGAGCTGTGCCCTTTCCTTCCTTTTCTTACATTTGAATCATTTCAGAGAGGAGGAGGAAAGCCTTTATCAAATGGAGGCTACTGAGAACAAATTCGGGAAAAAATATCTACCTTATTCTGTAAGGTGTGCCTTCTGCCCTCCCCTTCCCGTGTCTACCAGAGAGACTATGGTGAGGATCATGGCTTAGAAATCAGCTCATTTACCCAAAACCAAGTCAAATGAACCTTCCAAGGAAGGTGGGAAATTAGATGGAGATATCACTAACTTGACCTGCAGTAACAGATTTTGACAGAAAGTGGAATTTATGGATTCATTATGCTAAATGGAGCAATCGATTCACTGCCACATTAAAGTCAGAAGCAAGGTAATTAGGAAAGAATTTGCTCGCCAGTCATCCACCCATAGTTAAGGCAGTCTACTACAACCCCCACTCAGATTTCAGAAATTCAGTCAAAAAAGAGTTCTTCTGTCTCACCTGAAATGTAGAAAGAACACATGTTACATCTGATCAAGAACAACATTGGGGCCCTGAGTGGTAGTCTAGTGGTCAAGATCCTTGCTTTGAATGCATCATGTTCCCATATGGGCATCCAAGTTATAATCCTGGTGGCCTCACTTCCCATCCAGCTCCCTGCTTATGGCCTGGCAAAGTACTTGGGGATGGCCTAGTTGGGATCCTATACATGCAAGGGAGACCCAGAAGATGCTCCTGGCTCTTGGCTTCAGATCACCTCATTGCAGCCACTTGGGAAATTAATAAATAGATGACAGATCTTCTTTGTTTCTCCTCCTCTCTGTATATCTGACTTTGTAATAAATATAAATATATATTTTTAAAAAAATAGATAATTAAGACATAATAGAAAATAATGTTACATGATGATTTCCTGTGTAGTAAAATAATGACTTTATAGTTCTGTAAGTTTATCTTCTGTGGTGAGTATATCATATCCTAAAGTGAACATTGTATGATTTGATTGTGGTTAAATAATGCTAATGTATTCAGAAATGTAAGAGCTGGCAGTGGGACAGGTTAGACTGCTGCCTCTACACTGGTATCCCAAATGAACATCAGATTGTATCTGCACAATCTAGCACTCTGCTAATGTGCCCGCGAAGGCAGCAGGTGGCACAGGTGCTTAAACTCCTACAACCCTGGTGGGAGACAGAGATGACGCTGCTGGTTTCTGGCTTTATCCTGGCCCAGTCCTTGCCGTTGGGGCTATATTGCCATTGAATCAGCACATGCAAAATTCCCACTTTCCCTTTCTCTGCAGTTATTTCAAATAAAATACTTAAAATAAATCATATAATAGATGTATTTAGAATAAGACCGATTGGGAGTGAAAGAATCACACACATGCATACATGGCATGTTCATACTCAATTGCTTTTCACCACACAACTGGACAAGCAAAGCAACAAGCAAAAATAAACCCCATAAAGTGTGAGTTTCCCAGATGCATCCCTATATATGAGTCGGCCAGCCTTCTATAAGGACCTGCAAAGCTAGAAGCACATTCTTGCGAATAACTGGGAGACTAGCTGGAATGACTTACTATATCCTCAATCACTGGCCACTTGTTGTCTCTGAAAGCTAATGTTACGGGTTTTTCTGAAACGATGCCACCTACTCATGGTAGCAATGACATCCACATCATGTTTGCATCAGCAGGGGTGGGGTGGGGTTCAGGGCTCTGTTTCTATACTTATGGTCCCAGCATTCATGGGTTGCAGGATCTGCATCTGAGCAGGGAGCTCTGGAGCATTGATGCTATGTAGTGAGGTCCTAGACACTGTCATTTTGCTTCTGAGCAGATAATAGATAACCAGCTGCTTCAACCTGGCCCTGCCCAGGGCTCCTATACTCTACAGCCAAGGAGAAGAGTTTAGATCTCAGGCGGATCCTGTAGTTATAGCAGGATGTGCCATGTCTAACTTAGATTTTGTTTCCTGAAGCCAAGATTTGAGTGAAGTGGTTTCTTGGTGAAGTGACCCAGTGGTCCAGGTGAGCTGTAGGAGGATGCAAAGAACGCCAGTCTGTGGTCATCATCAGCCCTAATTTCTGTGAGTGGGCTCACCTCCAGCCGTGTAGGGTGACCCTTAGGGGACTCTCACTAGGGGGTGGTTTGTACATCCCAAGGATTCTGAGTTGAGAGTGAAAGAAGCTGTCATTGTGTTGGGTCTGATTCTGTTCTCAGGGCTCCTCTGCAGCAGCCGCATTTGCCTCCCACCAACCAGAGTGCTCCTTTCCTCCAGATGCATTTGACCAAGCAGGAGCTGCTTTTCATGGCGAGCTATTCCATTCCCTTACCCTCATCCCTATCTCAAGGAAAGCTTTCCTGAGTCAAATCCCAACAAATCCCACTGTCTGCAGTCATGGGTGACCTCACAATGTCTTCTAGAACCTGGAACACCCTCTTGTGTTTGCAGGAATCTGGGCATCAGCAGAATCCAGATTCTGGCTCTTTGCCTCCATCTCACCTCGTTTTGTCCATACCTGTTTCACTGCCCAATGTTCACTTCAACTAGAAGGCCTAGCTGAACTGATATCAGCTCAGGTACAAAAGAGCCCCCAGTCCAGCTCCGAAGATGCCAGCTTTGTGCTGAAAACATGAAATCTGGAGAATAAAGGCCTTATCTTCTTTGATTGTGCATGTGTGTGTACAAACCTGCAGGCCTGTCTGAGTCATGCAAAGAATCTTTATTATTAAGTGTTGTAAATAAACATCATCTGTTTAGGTGGTAGAGCCATAAAGTTTGATGCTTGAGGCCTGCTTGATTCACAGATGAGAATTGGGGTAACAGCAATCAAAAGTTGGAGGATTTGAAATTATATCTCAAACAAAATATCTCATGTTATGACATCTGCAAGCCAATGACTGATTCACACATGCACAAAACAAGGTGTTTTTAGAAACCTAGATGTATACCTGATAACTACAGAACTGGTTGGTCAACATGGTAGCGAATATTTAAATTTAAATTAATTCTGATTATGTGTAAATTGAATTGATAATCCATTATTTGTTCACATCAGGTTCATCAGTATTTGTCATGCTAAATAGTGATGCTTGAAACTTTTGAAGCATCATTGCCATTAGCAAGTGAGCAAAAGCATCAATGCCATTGCCCATTTCTCCCCCTCATCACTTTTTAGCTAGCCTAGCCAAAGAGGGAAGCAACATATCATGTTTGTCTCTATTTGAAACAAAGCCCTAAGTCCCTGCTAAAAGCAGATTTCTTTTCTGTAACCCTCAGTATGACATATAATTGCCCTAATAAGAGAAGAGGCTTAAAGCCTTTTTATATTCAGGCTAAGACAGATTTTTTTTTCCAACAAGTGTAGTTGGCTACAATATAATTTGGATAATATTGAGAATATGCAGTTAAACAAATTACTCTTTCTCACAAGGCCTGAACATCCAGTCTTTGTAGTTAACAGTTGCAATTCTATTTGGAATTTGAATATTACTGGGGAAAACTAACTTTATACCAAATGCATCCTTATTCATATTAAAGGCACAGATCAACATGAATAATCATGCCTGTAAACATGGAGTAGAAATACGTGTATTTAAACCAAGAGAAATTAGCTGTGTATTCTTGGGCCGGTAATTTACCTCCTCTTAGCTTGTTTCTTCTTATTTAAAAAGTGCCTTAGAGTATTAATGTGTAGGTAAAAATGTACATCTTTGGCCTTGCCTTGTAACCACAGGGATCCCAAATGGGCATTGGTTCCTATCATTGCTGTTCCATTTCCCTTTCAGCTTTCTGCTTAAGGCCTGGGAAAGCAGTGGAGAATGATCCAAGTCCTTGGGACCCTGCATCCTTATGGGAGACCTGGAAGAATCTCCTGGCTTCTGGCTTCAGATCAGCTTAGACCTGGATTTTTGTAGACATTTGTGGGTTGAGCCAGGGGATAGAAGATCTTTTCTCTGCATCTTTCTGTAAATTTACCTTTTTAATTATGTTATATCATAATATAATATCATATGAACTGTCTAACATGGATAGCAGTTCATTATCACTCAATCAACTTTAATAACTTCACCACCAGCCCTGGCCCTGAGATTCAGAGTGAAAAAGGCACACTGTTAAGAACAGAAGAAGCGGAGATCCTGGAAGCTCTAGGATGGTGAATCTCAAATGTGTTAACACCAAAACTGTTGAAGCACAGGTTCTGACACCAATGGCTCTGCCTGGAAGCCACAATCCTGAGTGATGTTCATATATTCTCTTGTGACCATGTCTGCAGTACCGAGGGATAGCAAAACAACAAGGAAAGCACAGTCCCTGCAGCCACTCATAGCTCAGCCAGCTAAGATAGGACAGAAGAAGGGAAAGGGCATTCCAAAGGGAGAATTTGTGTATGTATCTCCGTGCCGCTGAAGATCAGCTTATCTCCACAGCACCCTTGGCTCGGTCACTCCGCCTTGAGAGATCGTGCCATCGCTAGTGATATTACAGCGTTGTTGGTGAAACTGCATCCTCAGTATGGTCACCCGGCTGCCTTGAACCAGCACCTAGACAACTGATATATTGCTAATTGAATGAACCCTGATGCCTGTGCTATTTCAATTTCATCTCCTCAAGAAAGGACTGACCCCACAAAAAATAAAGAAGGAACATCCCCAAAATGTCAATGATCCTCAGTGTAGTTGTGCAGTGCAGGCCTAAAGGTTAGGGTCAGGCAGAGTGCACAAATGCTGTACCAATGGGTAAGTAAGAGCTTGAAACCCTTTCATTCATTGATGAACTCAGAAAGCTGAAATGTTTTCACAGCGGACTTCAAACTTTCCATGGCAACAAAATTATCATTCAAGAAACACACCTTGGCAACTTCCACAGTCAAGCATTTCAGAAAAAAAAAAAAATATGCATCAAGTGAGGAAAGATGATTGAAATTCCAAGAAGCAAATGGTAAATGTAATTGTATGCAAATTGTTTGTGGGATAAAAAGGCTGCTAAATAAAAGTAAAAAATGACTTCTTGCAAAGGACCAATGCCAAGTTCTCTTATTGGCCTTTTTAATCATATAAAGGAATTTGAATCCTTCCCCTCACTTTCCAGAAGGTCTCAGGCATAACACAGTGCTTTAACTCTGAACCAAAGGCCCTACAAATGCTTTTGAGAAGTGCATCTCCAAAACCCATAGACGTTAATACCCAGGGACCCAGTGTGATAGCCTAATGACTAAATCTTTGCCTTGCCTGTTCAAGGATCCCATATAGTCTCCGATTAGTATCCTGGCTGTTCCAGTTCCCATCCTGCTCCCTGCTCGTGACCTGGGAAAGCAGTTAAAGATAGCCCAAGGCCGGGCCCGGCGCGGTGGCGCAATGGTTAAGGTCCTCGCCTTGCATGCCCGGGATCCCATATAGGCGCTGGTTCTATCCCAGCTGCCCCGCTTCCCTTCCAGCTCCCTGCCTGTGGCCCAGGAAAGCAGACGAGGACAGCCCAAAGCTTTGGGACGCTGTACCCGCGTGGGAGACCTGGAAGAGGCTCCTGGCTTTGGATTGGCATAGCATGGGCTGTTGCGCTCACTTGGGGAGTGAATCATCGGATGGAAGATCTTCCTCTCTTTCTCTCCTCTCTGTATATCCGCCTTTCCAATAAAAAAATAATAATAAAAATAAATCTTTAAAAAAAAAAAACAAGGATAGCCCAAGGCCTTGGGACCCTGCACCTGCATGGGAGATCCAGAAGAAGCTCCTGTCTCCTGCCTTTGGGATTAGTTAAACTCTGTCCATTGTGGCCACTTGGGGAGAAAACCAGTGGATACCGATCTTTCTCTCTATATCTCCTTCTCTCAGTATATCTGCTTTTCCAATATAAACATGAATTAATAAATCTTAAAAAAAAGAAGCTAATGCCCAGATCAAAGCCGTTCTTGCCACAAACCAAATCACAGCTAACAATGACAGATTCATCTTAAACCATGATCATATAGATTTACTTAGCAGTCTAAGTCAACAGTGATTTGACCTATAGCATATTTTATGCATTTTTTCCCAAAAGAAAATAGTTCTTTTTATGTTTCTTCACAAGTGAGGAGATGGAGACCTAAAGGTGTGTAGAAAAGAAAGAGAAAGAGCTGCCATTTGGCAGATCCCTCCCAGTAATGAGCTAGCAATGTGGTGACTGCCATCCTTGGGCTTTTGCTGTCTCATCCTGTTCCTGCAGGGTGGGTGGCCCGCATCCTGACTGGCACATCAACATCTCGGTTCCACAGCTGATTCTCAATACGTAACAGTAACTCTAAGCAGCTTGATTGCCTTTGGTAAAACTCCTAAGAGTTGTTTTTCTCAGAGCTGGAGGGAGCTCATCAGCCTTGGGCTCCCGTGCGCAGACTTCAGTGAGCAGGACAGTAATCACAGATTGGATGAGAGACATTGAACTATATCCACGGAGTGAGGAACTGTCCTGAGGTCAGATCCGGAGCTTCCCGCAGAAACTGCTGGGCAGTCACTAAGTCTGCCTGGCTTTTTCAAGCCACACAGTCTGGTGAGATTAAGCCAAATTGCATCTAAGGAAGTCCTACTGGAGGTAGCGTTAAACGTTTCCAACCTACCTTTTTTCCCTGAAATACAAAGTGAGCCTTCCAGTTAGAGTGCAGGGCTTCAGTTTGCAGTGAAAATGATCTCCCAGATATGTAAGTTTGATTTCATTCTGCTTAGGTCTCCAATGCTGCAAGCCTGGTGATCTTGGGCTACTTACTGAGGAAAAACTAAGACTGAGGTCAGGTCATGCTCAGACAACTTCTAACTATTCCAGTTAGCACTTGAATACTGGCTTGTTCATTCGAAGTTGCTCTGCTTATTTTTTGCCTCCACTCCTCTTCAGTCTGTTCTAGTGAATCAGTTAGATAAGGCAGTGGTTTCAAGCGCGACCTTTAGATTAGCTGACTTAACTTTGAGTCCAAGGATTTTCCTCTCCCAGTTATTTGAGAATTTGACTACTTCTCTAAGCCTCAGGAAGCCTACCTAAAGGCAAACACTGTTAATGCTTACTGAAGTAGAACTCTAAGATTTTTTGTTTATTTGTTTTTATAAATGTGATTTTTTGGTAATGATTATGTGGTGGATCAGGATGATAAGGATCAAGTTTTAGGAAAAATCAGGTGCACTGATTGCTTCCAAATTTGCTATTTCTTCTTGTTGTTTCTGAGGGAAGGGAAGAGGCAAAGGGGGAAACCTCTCATGACTTTCCATATGTCCCAGTATCCAGGGATAAGGAACTGCGAGCTCATATCAACCCAGACAATCAATGTGTACCTATTCCAAGGGCTCTTTCCAAGTTGTTTGGGAAGTTCTGAAATGCTACTAATCTCCCTGATCCAAGGATGATGTCACCCTCCCAATGTCCATTGGCTCCATTCACCAAGATATTTTGCTGTCATCGTTTGTTTGGGGTCATTGTCCAGTTAAATCTGTTCTTCTGCTACAGCACCAAATAAGCTGCCATATTCTCCTTTAACATCAGCACATGTGTCCACTGCATTTTCATAAGTAGGGCATGCTCTTGCAGGCAAATCCAAGGACCCAGCCTAGGCGTCCCAAGCACCAACAGATCCCCCATCCATGGGGATCATGAATCAGGCACCCACCTAGTAGGTGGGCCACCTGACTTGGGCCAGGGGACCTGAGCCCAGCCAGACCACTGGGACTCATGAACTAAACACCCACTTCACAGGCAGGCCACTGGACCCATGCTAGGTCACCTGAGTCCCACCAAATCCTTCACCCCTGTGGCTCATGAACCCAACACCCACCTAAAAGTCAAGCACCAGGATCTTGGATAGGCAAACGAAGCCCTGTCTGTTCTGCCATTCCTGGGGCTAAGGAAACTGGGCTTCACCAAACAGGTGGACCCCAGGACCTGAACTAGGTTACTCGAGCCCTGAAATCCCCTGTCCCTGAGACTCAAGAATCCAGCCCCCATTGGGCTGAGGCTAGCATGAATTGCCTCACCTCAGCATCCGCAGTCTTATTGCACAGCCTGGTCTAGTCTAATCTGCCCCCTGTTCCAGCTCCCACTGGTGGGAGCTGCAGCCTATCGCAGCCCAGTCTAGTCCTAATGTGAACTGTCTGGTGTGTGGCCTTATCTGGCTCCCCCTGTTCCCTGCTGTGGTTCTCAGATTTGCTAGTGGGTGTTATGTGTTGGCCCAGACTACACTATCCCCAGATCTGATTCACATGTCTGCCGGTGGTACTGTAACCTGGTGTTGTGTGGGCTGCTCTTGGCTTTGCTTCTTGCACTCATTGGAGGGACTGTATCCCATTGGAGGAGTTTCCTGAGCTCCTCCATCAAGCCTCCTCCCAGTGGCATTTCTATCATGTACCAGTGGATCATTGGCCCAGGTTGACTTTTTCTATCTCCTGCCCTGGCAAGAACAGTGGCCTTGCTCAACCAGCCACACCCATTCTGGTTCTTGTTGTTAGTTGTTGCAGCCCAGTGATAACTGGCCCGTGCCCAGACAGCTTTCACATAGTTCAGCAGCGGTCAAGACATAGCTTCGTCTGTTGTACATTGAACCTGGCTCTCATGAGTACCAGGGGGTACTGGAGTCTAGTGCAATCTGATGTTCTCCACAGTCCCATTGCACACCTGTGCCATTGCTTAGCCATGTCCAACCAAGCCTGTTGCCCCAAATCCTACTCATGTCCTTGCCGGTGGGAACCCCTACCCAGCTGGGGCACCCCCTGACTTGGCTCCCCAGCAAAGTCTGACCCCATCCATAGTTCTTGGGGCAGTCAGCAGAGATTGCAGTTCCACAGGGTTGATCCCATGTTTCCCCTGCAGGTTCTGCCATCAGACCCACTTCTCTCACTCTTGTTCTCCCCTCCAAACTAATTTATTGTCATTCCCCTACTTATATGCACATGTCATGAACTTGTCTATGGAAATCCCTCAGGTGTAATTCCTAACCTGGGCATAAAACATCCACAGGTCATCTCTCACTACCACCTGTGAGATCCTGTTATCCCCCTGTAAATCAAAACCCTTCGAACTGTGAAGGTGGGACTCAGGGCAGACCAAGGGGCCTTGCCCTGCACTTTTGGTGCCCAGGCTACCTGGGCCCTTTGCGGGGGTGGTGGGGAGTGGTTAGGTGGAACCATGATCCCGGTTACAGGAACACATATAGATTGAAAAACAAAACCAAACAAAGCCAAAAACCTTCCAGGATTGGTTGGTTCCGGAAGCTCACTGAGCATCACCCCACCCCAACTCCCCAGCAGGGGCAAGGAGCTAATGTGCTGTGTGAGATCTAAACACTACACTATAGGTGACATGATCACTAACAATCTGGCACATAGAGTATTTAGCAAAAGCGGTGCAGGCATGTCTGAGTAGATAGAGCTGCTGGTTGGGAAACCATCATTCCAGAGGAGTGTTCTAGAAATCCAGGCCTGATTCTGCTTTTGGTCAGTTTCAGGTTAATGTGCACTGTAGGAGGCAGAGGATGATGGCTTCAGCACTTGGGTGCCTGTCCTTGATATGGGGAATCTGGATGGAGTCCTGGGATCCCAGCTTCCTTACAGTCCAATCCTGGCGGTTGTGAGCACTTTGGCAGTGACGCAACACATCAAAAATCTGTCTCTGTGTTTTGTGAATAAATACAAAAGCTTTAAAGGAAACTATTCCACAAAGGGAAGGAGAAATATGAAATTATTAACAATTTTCTGTTGGGTCATTGATTGTTCTATTATTGCTTTTGGAGTAACATAGCCAAACAATATTTTGTTAAAGATTTATTTATTTTTATTGCAAAGTCAAATATACAGAGAGGAGGAGAGACAGAGAGAAAGATCTTCCATCTGATGGTTCACTCCTTAAGTGACTGCAACAGCTGGAGCTGAGACAATCCAAAGCCAGGAGCCAGGAGCTCCTTTGGGGCTCCCATGTAGATGCAGGGTCCCAAGGCTTTGGGTTGTCCTTGACTGCTTTCCCAGGCCACAAGCAGGGAGCTGGATGGGAAAGCAGGGCTGCGGGGTTCAGAACCGGCATTCATATGGGATCTTGGCGCCTTCAAGGCGAGGACTTTAGCTGCTAGGCCACCACACCGGGCCCAGCCAAATAATATTTTTAATGAAAGTTTTACATTAGATGAATTTCAAATTACTGATCCCATTATAATGGAAGACAATGTGAAGTGTAGCACAAAACAAACAACAGAAATGCAAGCAAGAATCATAAATCTATCATAATATTAAGGAAGATTCAAAATTATAAATTGTTAACAAACTAGTCCATTTACAACATGAAAACATAATGTCAATAACAAGATCAACAATTAGCACTTTTGAGAAATCTAATAGTGTGTCTAACTTAATATATAAATGGAAAATATGGTTCAATGTAATTATTAGAAACCCTAATTGATTAGTAGATTGTTTGGAAACAGATTATCATTTTTGCTCCACCTGGGAGTATTTATAATGTTAACCAGATCTTCAAAGAGCCACAGAAAAAGAAAAAAAAAGTTTTTAAAGATTAACACAACCCCAACATCTCTTGTCCTTGGTAAAGTACTTTACAAAGGTTTTTACCAAAATTCATTGCACAGTAAGCATCCAGATATGACTAGAAGATAACTACTGGATAAGAATGCTGGACTCTTTGCAATTTAGACAGAAGCTTAGCCTGGACATGGTCTCCTCGCAGGTGCTATATGATGGTCCAGGTGAAAAAATGAGATGGAAAAATCCAAGTTCAGACTAGATGGGTCAGAAAGCTGAGAGGACCAAGTTCCCCTTACCCTAATATGGTAAAGCTACCAACCTGTTAGTACTACAAATGATGCCTCAGTGTTTAGATGTGCTAGAGAACATGCAAGCTTTGTCATAGGGACAAAGAAAAGACTTTTTGGAACTTTTGAATTATGAGAAACTTGGAATGATGGTTATGTTACTTTAGAAAGTTTTAGGAATGCTGAAAACAGAGGACTGTCGTCATGCTACAGGTTCAATTGCTTCCTGAGACACTGTAATCTGTATAAGAGTGCACGCTCAATTCCTGGAGGCCCCGTTCCCAATCCTTCTCCCTGTTAATGTACCTTTAACAGCAAAAGAGGTGTCACTTTTGTAAGGGATCTAGTTAGCGTACAAGGCTCCTGGCTTTGGCCTAGAGCAGTCCTGGCTCTTACAATCATTTAGACTAGTTCATGAAAGACCTCCCTCCCACTTGCTCTCTGATATTCTGCACTTAACATAAAACTTCACAGAGTCTGGTGCTGTAGGATCGTGGCTGAAGTCCTCACCTTGCCTGGGCCAGGATCTCATATGGGCACCTGTTTGTATGCCAGCTGTTCCATTTTCCTTCCAACTCCCTGCTTGTGGCCTGGGAAAGCAGCCGAGGATGGCTCAAAGTCTTGGGCCTCTGCACCCATATGGGAGATGCATAAGAAATTCCTGGCTCCTGGTTTCAGATCAGCTCAACTCTGGCTATTGTGTCCCTTGATGATTGAACCAGTGGATGGAAGATCTTTCTCTCTGTCTCTCCTTTTCTCTGTTAATCTGACTTTCCAATAAAAATCAAAATAAATTAAAAAATTGTTAAAAAAAACAATAATAATACATCACAATGGGCCAGCATGATGGCTCCGTGACTAAATTCTTGCTTTGCCTTGCCAACCTGGACAGCAACAATTAGAATATTTAAAATGCAAAGCTATTTTTCTGTATTGTACCAGAATTCTGATAACATGGTGACCTGAAAGCAATATAGGTGTGTATAATCACTTAAAGATCTGTATTTTCATCAAATATCCAGGTTTTATTAGGAAGTAAGGAAACTTCATAAACTGCTCAAATTTTCAAATTTTCAAATTAGAGGAAGATGACAAATGGCCACACACTTGAAGGGTTTACAAATCATAATTATAACTTGATTACAGAAGTGCAACCAGTTATGTCTTAAAACTGAATGTAGCACTAGGAGATGCTGCAAGCTGATGAATAAATTTTCAGCTCTATATGAGAGTGAGTTTCTTATTAAGAAATAACTCCTCACAAGTCTTCCGCTATCCATGTCTCTGCTGCTGTATGACCCCTTCTGCGCATTTAGTTATATTTTCTCTCCTGACCCTCCTTATTTCTCACTCGGTGCTGGAGCTTACCACTGTTGTGTTATGCTGTGTCACACCCCTTTGCTTCTCCATACTTGATTCCCAACATCCCATTCCCTTCATGCATCCAAGAGCACATAATCCCTGCCCAGATGCAATTACTCTCAGAAGCATCTGTCAATCTCTCCAGGCAAGAGAGTGCCATCTCCTTTGGTGCTTTCCGGGTCCAGATTGCACCTGTAACAGGAAACCAACTCAGTGACAGGCATCTGTATGGAACAGAGTGTCACACGGGACTGAGAGGTCTTTGAGAGTAGCGACCCTATCTAATTAATTCCTCTGTTGTCATTACCGTTCACAGTGCTGAGCACAGTGTATTTGCTCACAAATTACCTGCCAAGTAGAATTTTATGTAGGTGGAACAGAGCCTGAAATAAGAACTTAAAACCTGGGTGGAAATTTGGCAAGTTTCTAAAATGGGAAATAGCTGGAAAGCAGCCAAGGGCCTGATTAAAACCAATGTTGTTAGCTCTGATGAGATCATCATTGCCTTTCTCTAAACATGTGTGAATTCTGATGCCATCTTTAGGTCCTTTTTGCAAAGATCAACTCAGGAATGTAGGACATGATAACGCCTGTATTAGAGATGTGGGGACATGGGTATCAAGGGCAGATAGTGTTACCCTAGGAAGAGAAAGGCAGTACCTCTCTATGGGCCTTGAACAAGTCACCACACCTCATTTACCTATTGAAGAAATTAAAGCCCTGAGAGACCCAAGAATGCCCCTGGAAATAGGAAGGGGGCGGTGATAATGTGTAGGACCTTGAAGTTTTATGAACATGAAAGCCGTAAACTGGAATGCAAACCTTATTGCAATGTGTTCTAACACCCTGCTTGTTCTACTTACGAGTTTGGCGGATTGGGGAATTTTCTCAGTTGCTCATTCTACAAAATGGATATGGCAATGTCAGTGTGACACAGGGTGGAGAGCGTAACAAGTGAGGAACGTCATATACAATCAACACAGAGAATTCAAATTTCCATGGAGAAATAGCTCACGATTGTTACAGTAGATTATTCTGTTGCCATCACTGCGAACTTTTGTAGGTTGCATACACTTAAATCCTAAAAATATTCATTGAGAACTGTCAATAATTAGCCACTTGTGATCCCCTCTCCTTAACCGTCAACTCACCATTAGCTTCCCTTGGTACAAATGTCATTTTAGAAATAGGTTGTTGGTTGGCCAGCATGGCAAAAACATCCTCAGAAACGATTTCCATTCACCACCTGGCTCTTTGCTTTCCACAGTTAATGGTTCTTCCTTGTGCATTTATTCTCTTCAGAAAAGACTTCTCACCAAAAGTCTGAACAGAGCTCAAGGTTCAAATCTATGCCAAGTGCTTTCTTTTGTTTTGACTTTGTTTCACATGCTATTATTCCTTAATATATATAATATATTCCACATACTATATTATATACCATACATACATATTACAGTATATGAACAATATATTATTATATGCTATATACCCCATATTCTATAACACATAATGTATATCATATAACATACACTTTATTATATTATATGTTATGTTCTGTTATGTTACTTACTATATGTTATATATAATATATATTCCACTACATATATTTCAGCTAAGGACTTGGAAGACTACATAGCATCTGGAGGTCAAAGCTAGCTATTCATTGATTCTTTTGTACACATTCCAGTCTTGGAAACTACTTTGTGCAATAATGCAATAGAAGCCTCGCCAGTGACTTTCTAGACCAAGGTATAGTGTGTCATTTGTTGAAATTCCATGTGCTTGAGAAAGCTTGCCCTTTGGAAGACAAAGGAAGACAGGGGCTTCCAACAGACAATTCATCCTACCAATTGCTCTGTGATCCAGAGAGCATGCCTGTCAGATGTCAAAGTGTCTTCCTTGAAAGACTCTGAAATGACCCTCAATGCACTCAAGTATGATGATATTTTAGAGACATTTGAGACCAAAAGTGAAAACGTATTGCAGGCAAAATGCTCCAGGATCTTCTACTGTTCCTTTTCAAATATTCCTCTTGTTCAGTCTTCATTCAGTTACAACTGAATTAAACAAACATTGCACTTAGTTACAAAAACATAAAATGGTATAAATATTACATGGATGTGCTCAGGTGTTTTGTGCTGTAAACTAAAATTTTCAATAAAATTTATATTGTGTTTAGAGTTTGAGAATCTGTCACAGTCAAATGAGCTCTGTTTCCGTTTTTCTTCATGCAATCCTTCAAACAATGGATGAACAAATACTAAAAATAACAAGCAAATACGTTGCGTTGTGTGTACTAAATACCTCCAATTCTGATAAAGCAAGAAAAGACACACTGTGAAACAACTGTAACCCCAGGAGAGTTTCATTTCACTGCTGAAGAGAAAGTCGTGTTTCAAAACTTTGAACAAAGACTAATGCAGGTGAAGGGAATGGTATATGGTCCTGACCAAAACATCCAACTTGAATGTCACTGAAGAACATGAGAAGTCCTTAGGTTCAGTCTCAGTAACATCAACATGAAGCATTTGCTGCCAGTTTTTTCTCCCTGCTCTTTTTTTTTTCTTTAATTTCCCCTGCTTTCTGCTTTGCAAAGCCGACTGGTCTTTACAAGGAGCTGCTCTAAGCATTCAGCCCTTTCCCTTTTCTTTCCTGCTTTCCTGAACAAGTTAAAGTTTAGCTTTGATGACAGCATAACTTGGAAGTCTCTTGCCTTACATTTGCTCCAGGCAGGCAGGCAAAGGCTTTCATTTTCTCCATGAGCTTTAGCTCCAGTGGTTAGGAATCAGTCCTCAGAAGAGACAAGACAGACTAGTATCGGTCTCAGTGTTCCGGACAAAAGTTTTCTATAGTGTTTTGATGAACCAGGTCAAAGTCTAGCTACTTATGGAGGATATAACACATATCAAGGGATTTGGGCTTCTTTAAGTTTTTATTTTAGAGTAAATTCAGTGTACTGTGAAAATGTCAATGTTTATCATTTTTGTGAAACTTTATTTTTACCTCATGTATTTGAAATAGAAGTAAAACTATAGGGAACCAGAAAGTAGGGGGAAAAATCCAGTTATTTGATTATTTTTGACAATTGCCTCATGGGAATGGTTAGAATTGACCCAGTAAACTTGCCCGGTCACAACCCTAAGAATAATTTTCAATGTTACCAAAAACTCAAAAGATTTCTGTGACAATTTTGCCAAGCATGATTACATGGTCTATACTAGCATACTGTAAGCAATATTTAGGTTACCTTCTATACCTGACAAAGGGCAACTTCCTGTTAGTTCTTTCTTGAGTTCTTTGATATTCAATTGCAAACACTGTGTCCATAAGCATGAACACAGGGACACAGGGTCCATGGGGGCCAGCAAGACAGGGAGAGGAAATGAAGTAGAGTGACTTGCAACTTAGAGATCAGTTCCAATACAACTTCAGGTGCTGCTAATTGCTTTTTCATGAATCTTGGAGGCTGGTCTGCATGACCACAGAGAACAACACATTCTAGTGGTTAGATCTCCAAGCCTTCATGGGCTGTCTGATATTAATGGGAGTGTCCTCTGTTCTTCAAGAATCATTCTGGAAAACCTAGTCTACCTGATGGCTGTGCAGGAGGATTGATGTGCAGAACCTGTCCTGAAAGCTGACACACCTGATCTGTAATCCACTCCTCCCTGATCAGTTGACATACACACAAATCCTGCGGTGGCTTTTGATTTTCAGCTCAGCACTGCCGAATAGATAGCAAGATGAAGTTGGCATTTACAAAATCAAGGTTCTCATTTGACTGCTCTCAGGTTGACCACTGAATCACTTTAAAAATATTTACTTATCTCAAAGACAGAGTTACAGAGAGAGAAAGAGATAAAAAAGAGAGACAATAGAGGGATCTTCCATTCCCTGGTTCACTTCCTAAATGGCCATGAGGATCTAGATTGGTCTGAGGACCTGGAATCCTGGAGCTCAGTCTCAAGAACTGAGACTTCATCTGCTCCTTAGGGAAATGTATTACTTAAACGAACGTCTCAATTGATTTCAAACTTTTGATGAATGTAAAAGTAGAGGAACTGATAGGAAAAGACAGCTCAGAGGAAATAAAATCTGAGATTTAGAAGGAGCGATGGAGTCTACATTAAAGGGTCCTTGATTGTCCCTAGACAGTGCAAGTGAACCTTAAGTGTGTGAGAGAGAGTGTGTGTGTGTGTGTGTGTGTGAGTGTGAGTATGTATGTGTGTATGAGTGTGTGTGTGTGTGTGTGTGTGTGTTTCTTCTCATTCTCATCTGTAATATGGGACAAAGTTCATAAGCCAAAGACAGAATGAACCTAGGACAAAATAAGTGTTCAGCAGTTGAAGCTATTATTTTTACATTTTCCTGCTACCTTACCTTACCACACAAGTTTTGTAGAAACTGTAGATGTTGAAGTTGGCTACTTCCAATATCGAGTGATGCTCTTATTTACAGACGTATTACAGCAAAGGAGAGAGTAAAAGACGAAGATGCGTTGTTCTCTGAAGTCTGGACTTCTCTCCGATTGGCTATTCTGCTTGTAGATAACATGGAAATGGACACTTTATAGTAGTCCTGATAAACAGAAAACATTTGCTTCAGAATGATTCAATATACAAAGAGTTTAAAAATAAACAAGGTCCGTTATGAACTTAAATACAACTATGCTTGGCAGCCTGTGTAATGTTTCATGATTTAATGAGCAATATCATTTCCCTGGACCGGGATTATTTGTCATACTGCCATTCCTTCACACCTGTCTGTCTCAGTATAGCTGGAGAGTGGAAACTTTCCCTTTTCAAAGATGAAGGAGAGGTTCAAGGATGGCAGGAAAAAATAAGATCCCTGTGCATAAGGAACCATGAGCCTGGTCTGCCAGGTCATTCTGTTGTTAATAAATCCATAGCTTTCCGAAGTTCCTCTCTCCCTCCATAAATTTTTCAACACAGACCTTCCAGTAGAAAGCTTGCAAAAGAGACGAGAAGGAAAAAAATGAACATACAAAACCCAATTAGTCTAATTAATATTAATAGTATCTTGCATCTGTTTTATACAGTTCACAGTAAGCACGTCTGAAGAACTGATTTTATTTAACTTTCATTAGCGTTAAGTGCTAAGTAGTTCTGTACATACTATAAAACTCAGCGGATGCTAATATGAGGGAAACTGCAGAGTGATTTTGCAATGGAAAGGATAGGTCTTGGTGTGGGTTGTAAAAACGAGTGCCTCCAATGGTTTGGAGATATGAGTGGCAGGGGGAGGCAATGACTCCTTCAGCTCGTTTCCCATGGTTCAAATACTTGAAAATATCTCCTTACTTCCCCATCATCAGACTGTTCTCTTTTTAAAAAATATTTATTTTTATTGGACAGTCAGATACACAGAGAGGAGGGCAGACAGAGAGGGAGATCTTCTGTCTGCTGATTCACTCCCTAAGCAGCTGCGGCAACTGCAGTTGAGCCAATCCAAAGCCAGGGGCCTGGAGCCTCTTCCAGGTCTCCCACACGGGTGCAGGGTCCCAAAGCTTTGGGCTATCCTCAATTGCTTTCCCAAGCCACAAGCAGAGAGCTGGATGGGAAGTGGGGCAGCCAGGATTAGAATTTTAGAATTAGTGCCCATATGGGATCCCGGCACATGCGAGGCAAGGACTTTTATTAGCTAGGCTACCATGTCAGGCCCCGGACTCCTCTTACAGCCTCGTTCAGAGCTGATCACTGAGCCACTTGCCTTGTATTTCACCTCAATGATGATGAAAGACCAGGAAATCAGACAGCAATAATTTTGTTGGCTGTGCAGACAGACCAATAAGACCATGGTTTTTCACTTGCAGCTGCAATTGCCACTGCTATGCTGACTTGAAGAAATCAAAATACAGGAATAGGAGAAAGCCTCTGAAACACTTCAGGAAGGAAAAATCAGCATGAAAAGCAGAGAAGGAAAGGATATCTTTGTATGCTAACAGACCAGCTGCAGAGGAAGCACATTTTTTATTTCCTGTTCATTGATGAAGTCATGATTAAATGCTAAGTCGGTACCTATATGAGACTGAGTTAAGGTCTGCAAAGGAGGTGTAAATACAGAAGAAAAAACTCCCATGTGTGCATGTAGAGTGCAAGAGTTCTAAAAGCTTCTGTTTTATCATGATTCAGGTCTGCTCTTACCAATGCAATAGTAACTAATGGAAGGAACACACAGATACTCCAACCTACTGCCCAAAAGACCAACTATGGCAGCACCGTCACAAATGCGCATTTCTTCCTTATGTTAAAATGTAATGTCAAACAACATCAGGATAGTGTATCCGATGATGAAGTTCACATACCACTGTTCTGAGGAGCATCTTTTAACGTAACTCGGCAAAGCAATGCTAGGAAGTTTTTTGAGGTCAAACAGGAAGGTCATTTGCATGCTGTTGGCAACGCCCGCGTCGCCACGTACCCCGAGCTCCGAGTCGAGCGGAGGGACTAGGGTTATGAGACAGACAAGACAGACAACACACAGACACAGTGGGTCATTCTTGTGAGGAGAATGCCGTTTATTTGAAGTCAAGCTGCATCTTTTATAGTCTGCTTGGCCCCTCCCAGGATCCTCCCAATGGTTAAGCCACACCTAAGCTCCCCCAAGGACATGCAACAAGGGGAAGCAGGAAGGAGGGAGATTGCAGTCAAGCCACAGGCTAAATGTATCAGGCCATGATTGCCCTTCCTGTTACACCTTTGAGAAACAAGCTGTGCTGTGGAGTTAATCCTTGGGAGACTGGGGCCTACATGTCCCCCTTTTTTTGTTTTTTAATGGACACCTGTCTTAGGTTGTTCAGCAGTCAGTTGATGCCTTACCCGTCATGGGGAGCCTCACCCGGGGCACGTGGGATCCCTGTCTTAGGTTGGTCATCAGCTCTGCCAGATCTTACCCGTCTCTGGCTGCCCATTACACATCATGCTCAACCAGAATTGAGCTCTAGGATTTTCCACAGCTAAAGTCATCATAGTTCGTCAAATGATGAGCTGCTCTGGGGCTTGTTGCCTGCATAGGTGGCAAAGAGGAGTAAACAGTACTGCAATCATGGCTGTAGCCATTAGTCCCATGGCTAAGACTCCACTCCATTCCTTTAACATCCCTGCTCTCAGTTGAATGCCATTTCACGGGGGTAACACGTATATGATGTTAAATTGAGGTAGTAGCTGGAGATCTGCATTTCCCATGGGCAGGATACCAGGAAGTTGCACCACTGCTGTCAGGGTGTCCTCCTCCCAATGGCTTTTATCCTGCAAGAACATCATTAGGAGTGGGACCATGCTGAGTTGGAGCCAGGGAGATTTGTCGTGTAAGTCTCTCGGGAACCCATCTCGGCGTTTCTTCATCCTGAGGAAAAACACAAACGGAGCCTCGCCCCCATGTTAGTACTGGATCTGGTCCCCGCCATTTATTTGTGGCTAGATCTTTCCATTTTACTTGGCCTTTATTCTCATTAGCAGAGCGTAGCCAATGGCGCTGTGCAGGAACTACATCATTGGTGACAGTTAAAAAATTTAACACATAGATGGCAGATGCCAGTAGGGAATGGGGAGAGCTGCAATGCTCGGCCACATTCCCTTTCTTTATTTTTTCTAGATAAACTTTAAGGGTGCGATTGGCACGTTCAACAATGGCTTGACCCTGAGGATTGTAAGGGATGCCTGTTTTGTGAGTTATATTAAAATCTTGGCAGAATTTTTCAAAGCCTTGGCTAACATAGGCCGGTCCATTATCGGTCTTAATTTGTTTGGGGATCCCCATATAGGCAAAGGCCTGTAAGCAATGGGATTTAACATCTTTTAATTTCTCTCCTGAATGAGCAGAGGCATATATTATACGGGAATAGGTGTCAACAGAAACATGCACATATTGAAGTTTTCCAAAGGAAGGGACGTGGTGCTGCTGAGGATAGGATGGAACGGGTTTCAGCCGCGATCAAAAGATCATCCATATAATGGATCAAATAGATACTTGGAAATTGTGATCTAATTCTTTTTAAGGCCTTATCCACATAGATCTGACAAATAGTAGAACTGTTCATCATCCCCTGAGGGAGGACAACCCAATGGAAGCGCTGGGAAGGCGCTTTTAGATTGATGGACGGTAAGGTAAAGGCAAAACGCGGAGCATCTTCCAGGTGCAAGGGAATGGAGAAAAAGCAGTCTTTTAAATCTAACACAAGCATATGCCAATCTTTTGGTATTCCCACAGGAGATGGCAAACCAGGTTGTGTGGCTTCCATAGGGGCCATGACAGCATTTACTGCACGTAAATCTTGCAAAAGCCTCCAGTTGCCACTTTTCTTTTTAATAACGAAAATTGGGGTGTTCCAAGGAGAGGTGGATGGAACAATATGTCCAGCCTCAAGCGCTCCTCTAACTGACGAGGCTGCTCTACAATGGCCCCTGCAAAAAATGTCCTAACCCTGTTCTATCCCCTGGGCTACAAATTTCAATCTCTTTATCACAGACTGGTTGGGGGTGACCTTGAAGATGTCTGCCCAAGCCCTTTCCAGGAAAGTATCCTTGTCTATTAAGCATATTTGGCACAGGCTGAGAGGTCAACACAACATTCATGGCACTCAGCAAATCTCGTCCCCACAGGTTAATAGGAATATGCGGTAAAACATATGGCTGGAAAACTCCTGAATGACCCTCTTGATCCTTCCACCTTAACAACCTAGCACTTTTCTGTGGTTGAGAAGTTCCTATCCCTTGGAGAACGGTTGGGGAGGCCTCTAACGGCCAGGAGCTTGGCCACATTGCCTGGGATATAACTGTAGTATCTGCCCCAGTATCAAGTAATCCTGTGAATTTTCTCCCTTCTATCTCTAACTGCAAGGTAGGTCGGGTTTGCATGTCGGAGACCCAACATGCCAAGGGGCCGGAATCGCCAAAGCCTCCTTGTCTATCTCTTTTATGAATAGGGTTGTCTATTGGAACCTTAGGGATCAAGATCAGCTGGGCAAATCTCGCTCCTGGTGGAATGATGATAGTGCCTTTGGCTGATTCTACCATGACTTCTATTTCTGCGGGGGTATCCTCATCTATCACTCCTGGGAGTACTCTGATTCCACGCATGGTAGCACTGCTTCTTCCTAGGATCAGGCCCAAGGTATTCTTAGGCAAGGGGCCCCTGACTCCTGTCTTTATCCGCTGGGGCCCCAGGAGTGGGGTCAATACCTCTCTGGAGGCGGCACAGAGGTCCAGTCCTGCGCTACCTGGTGTTGCTCTGAGGAGAGTTGAGATGTCTGCATTCCTTGCCGTGGGAGCGGGACTCTGAAAGGAGTTGGTGCTGTTCCAGAGGCTACAGGTGTCTGCTGGGCTCCGTACACCTGAGGTTGGGGGGCCCGGAGCGGGTCCCTGACCCCGTTTCCCCATAAGGGATTGCCTTGGGCATCATACCTGGACCTACAATTGCTGTCCCAATGATAGCCTTTATGGCATCTGCTACAGAGATCTGGGGCTGGCAAGGATTGTGGGGGTGATCTTCCTTGCCGCGGAATTTTAGGGCACTGTTTTTTAAAATGTCCAGGCTGTCCACATGCAGAACGGGCTTTAGGACGCGCCCTAGGGTGGGGCTGAGGGTGTTGAACAGCAGCTGCTATCACTTGCCCAAGGGCATGGGTGGAATCAATATGTCTGCAAATTTTAAGGTAATCATGCAGAGACTTATCTCTATGGGACCGAAGAGCATCCTGGCAATATTTATTAGCATTCTCAAAAGCTATATGTTTAATTACTGGCATAGCTGGTTCTAGATTACCAAAGATCTTAGTAGCAACCTGCATAATACGGTCCACAAATTCTTGAAAAGGTTCTGCAGGGCCTTGCAAGACCTTAGAAAGCTGGTCTCCTGTATTAGCATTAGGTAAAACCTTCCAGGCTCCAAGGGCTGCATTTGTTATCTGTGCATAAACTCCTAAATCATAGTTAACTTGTTGTTGGATGCCCTCAAAAGGTCCAGTGCCAGTAAGCATTTCAAGGCTTCGATCTGCATGTCCCACAGCTGCATTCTGCTCAGCAAAAATTCTGCACCTATCCTGAAAGTCCCCTCTCCATAGGAGAAAGTCACCACCATCCAGAGCGGAAAGACACAATTGTATCCAATCACTAGGAGTAAGATTCAAACTTGAAAAGGATTCTACCAGTGCCAGAGTAAAGGGTGCCTGGGCACCATAATTTTTAACAGCCTGCTTTATATTTTTGAGGTCTTTAAATTGAAGGGGCTGATGCTCCCGGCGAGGGGAACCCCCTCGAACTGGGACCTCTATTACTGGGAAACATCGAACCCCGCCTACTGGCTGATCAGTGGGGCCATCACTCCAGGGCCGCATGGGATACTAATTGGGTGAATGGCCCACAGCTTCCTCCTCAGGAGTGGTAGGGGTCACAAACTTAGGGGCATATGGTGGTTGCCGTGAATTGGACAACTTGCCAGAGAAATGTTTATCTATTCCCGCCTTCTTTAATTTTCTTTTAATTTCCCTAATTTCTTGCTTTAAGAAAATCTTCTCCTCATCTCTTTTGTTCTCACTCACTACTGAAGAAGAGGCCTCATTCTCTTCTGAAGAAGAGGCTTCGTTCTCCCAAGAGCCAGCTTCTCTCTCCTCTAAAGAAGAGGCCTCACTCAGGGTGGCCCCCTCTCGAGGTCTCATTCGAGGCCTCAGTTGAGGCTTCCACAGACCGCAGAACCTCCCTTTCCTGGATTTCTTCAAAAGTATTCTGCACCTTTTTAAACTGGTTTTTAACTTCCACCTTGTCACTAAATAAAGAATCACGGACTAAGCGCCACAAAGAAAAGTTGGCAATAGGGAAATTCTCTGGGTCCTTTTGCAAGCAGGATTGCAAATTAGCCTTAACCTGTTCCCAATCGGGGATACTTAGGCTCCCTGAAACAATAAACCAAGGACTACTGGATCGAACGGCTTTAACAAAATTTCTAATCATCCTAGTTTTAACTGGCTTCCCCAGTTGATGTAAAAGTTCTTCAAGCTCAGCAGCCAATTTATCCTTGGAGAAGGCAGAACCCATCTTTTTCGCAAGGCAAATGAAACACCAAGATCCAACAATACTTCAAAATAAAGCTAAAACCTTACTGTATTTCACAACAAATCTTAAACCAAACTGTGTTTCAAAATAAGACTAAAACCTACTATATTTCCAATAAATCTTAAACCAAACTGTATTTCAAAAGAAAACTTCCTCTCCTACCAGTTTAGGAAAGTCTTACAATACGTCCCACTTACCTGCTGGCCAGCTTCCCGGGACAACCCTTCGTCGTGTATCCTCTCTTTCTCAGTCTCGGTGGGACCTCCAGATGTTGGCAACGCCCGCGTCGCCACGTACCCCGAGCCCCAAGTCGAGCGGAGGGACTAGGGTTATGAGACAGACAAGACAGACAACACACAACACACTGAGACTTGTTCTTGTGAAGTGAAGGCTTTATTCAAAGTCGAACTCTCTTATATAGTTTGCTTGGCCCCTCCCAGGATCTTCCCAATGGTTAAGCAACACCTAAGCTCCCCCAAGGACATGCAAAAAGGGGAAGCAGGAAGGAGGGAAATTGCAGTCAGGACGTGCAAGAATGGGAGGCAGGAAGGAGGGAAATTGCAGTCAGGACGTGCAAGAATGGGAGGCAGGAAGGAGGGAAATTGCAGTCAAGCCATGGGCTAAATGTATCAGGCCATGATTGCCCTTCCTGTTACACCTTGGAGAAACAAGCTGTGCTGTGGAGTTAACCCTTGGGAGACTGGGGCCGTGCAGTACCTTACCTTTAATAAAGCATTCAAATAATCATGTGCTTATACCAGTCCAAGTATGGTTTAAGGCAATGCTCAAGGGCTATTAGTCTACCAGAATAAAGCACCAGGCTTGAGGGTGCCAGCTCCTATTCCCAGCTTACCTGGATGTCGGCTTCTGTCTCATGCTTTCCAATATGTACAATTGAGGATTAAACAGTGTAGGCCAGATTATTTGCAATTAGCTGTTCCTCTGCATGCTTTCTTGTTGCCTTGTTCCCCAGTCTTCTGGATGATAATTTAAATATATTCTCCCTCAACACTTGTCAGACACCCAAAAGACTAGGAATGCACTTTGAAAATTCCTTGGTGAATGAAAACATGTATAAAGAATTTACAGTCACTAGCTCCAGACATTTTTACAATGAATTCACAGAAGATAGGCTCCATTGGCTGTAAAATGTCCCCAATTGTAAGCACCTTCTGAAACTCCCTCTGCTCTCAGCGATGGGCAATCACTTTCTGAAAAAATCTGAGGCTCCGTCTTGCCTGCATCTCACCTTCTGCCTCTTAAGAGTCCAATTACACTCCTGCTGGTTATCCAAACAAGGTTTAATTACAGGCCTGCAGCAAGTGAGCCTCAATGGATGAAGCAGATACTATTTTTTTTTTTAGAATAATGCATTTATCTCAAGTTATCCTGCCTCTGTCCTTTGAATAATTAAGTCTGAAATAAGAGAAACTTCAAATCTCCCTTAAAATGATATTCATTTTGTCTTGGGAGCTGCTGGAACCTGTGTTTTGCTGCCTTCCAAGAGTTCTGTGCTCTAGGAACTCATACTGGGGACTGTTGGAGCAGTCCTGAGATTGCACAAGTTTTGGTCACAAGGGTGGGTGTGGAGGGAAGAGAGAAAGGCCACAGACTAGTGTGGTGTGCCTGTGGGTCATGCACGGGCTCTCACGTGTGCACTTGTATCCCAGGCTAGTGGAGAGGTAAGGTCCCAGACCTGCACCATGCCAGAAAACTGAGTCTGAGAATCTGTCTATGCTCTTGGGTCTCTGATGGGTAGACAGAGCTGCAAGCCAGCATGCCACCCAGCCAGAAGACTGGGCTTGGGAACAATAGGCTTTGGAACCCATGCGCTCTCAGGTGCAGAGGCTATGGATTGCTCAGGGAAGGGGCCATTGGAATGTGAGGGAGGGAGGACCATTGAGGGAGTATTTTGCAAGTGAAGAATGACTTCTGCATGTAAGCAATAGGGCTGAGATTGAGCAATTTGGAAAGTAGGTATTTTAAGAGTTTTCGGGGACCTACTAGAGTCACAAAATCCAACCAGGACTTGGGGACGGTTGCCTTCACATTGACCAAAGTATAGACTGTCCCAGGTCAAGGTGATGGGTGGTTTAAGATGATGGAGGTTTTATCACATGCATTCAAATATCATAGTGTGGACATTCAAATCCTGTTTTCTCCCAGATCTATTTTCTTATTTGAATGGGAGATAAAGAGAGAGAGATGACTAAAATGTACAGGGCTAGGCCAGAGTGGAGACAGAAACCTGGAACTCCATCCCATGTCTTATCTATTTTCTTGAGTAGCATATTGTCAATATCGGGGCCATCTTTCACTACTTTGCCAGGCATGTTAGCAGACAGCTGGACAGAAGCAGAGAAGTCAAGATATGAACCACTACTTACATAGGATGCTATTGTTACAGAAAGCAGCTTAATGGCCTCTGCCAAAAAGTCAGTCCTAACTTTTAATGTACTAAAAGTGTACATTTTCACTGTGGAAAGGGTTAATCTGAGGTACAAGATGGCCAAGAGGAACCAGTGCAGCCTCAGGAGTTCTTCTACCTAAGAAATTTACACTATAATTTACTTCCACCCATTAGACATGGATTTCCAGACAGAATATTGGAAGATGAAGCTACAGAAAAAAAATAAGCCCAAAATGAATACTAAAGTAAGAGATCATCCCTCAGTTGCACCAACAAGAACTGACTAAATGGCTATGCCATGCAAAAAAAGAAGTATAAGGACATTAGGAATAAATCTTAGAAACAGTTGGATGGCTATTGTCCCTGGAAATGTTTAAATGCATACTTAACACACTGAAGACTCAGTTACTTTAGTCCATGAAAGAAAGCAACATAAGATAGTAGGACGATAAGCATACATAAGTCATCATGTGGGTAAGTAGGAAAACCAAACAAGATGCAGTGTTAAGTATCAGGAAAAAATGGCTGGCCCTCATGCAGAACTTAACAACAGGACAGGGCCTTGAGCTCCTGGGGGAAGCGAGCTGATACATGCTGTGTGAAGTACAGGGAGGAGGTGCACAGGCAGCAGGTGAGGCTGTCTGGTTGCATAGCTGAGCTTCCATGAAGGCTCCTTGCCTCCTGTGTTAAGCTTTTTCATATGTAAAAGCCTTTGCCAACCATTGCTACCAAGAGTTGCTATGCATTCTACTAGTGCATATTGGTATGAATTGCTTGTGGATTTTTTGATTTGTGTGTGTGTGTTTTTTTTTTTTTTTACAAGTTTGAGGGCTATGCAGGTATCAGCAGAATTCAATTTGTCTGAATAACCAGTTCACCAAATGATAAGAAACATAATTAAGGTGGGAGAGCTCATTGCCACACTGTTCTTGGAAAGGCAAAGAGAAGAAATGATTTTCAATCCATATTAGCAAGATTTTCACCACCACAATATGATAACTGAGGAAATTTAATGCTATTTTTTATATTTATCATTACTTTTTATGCAGAGTCAGACCAAAATCCAGAAACAGGAGAGGGATATGGTTTACTCCCCAAATGGCTATAATGGCTGGAGATAGGCTAGTCCAAAGCCAAGAGTGAGGAACTTCATTTGGGTCTCGCAATGTGGATGCAAGCATTTGGGCCAGTCCTTACAACCAGTAGAGGAAAGCATCCTAGAAACACTACCAGAGATCTGATCTGAAGGGAAGCCCAGGACATCATCTGATGCCCATATTAATTGCTAGTGCTATGGGTAGTGGGCTCATTCACTATGGCAAAACACCAGACCCTTGAATTTACTTTATTAAATGTTTATTTTAAAGGCAGTGTGGCATAGAGGGAGGCAAGGAAGAAGAGGAGAGAGAGAGAGAAAGAGAATGTTCCATATATTGATTCCCTTCCTCAAACAACTATAATAGCCAGATCAGGGTCAGGTTGAAGCCAGGAAATCCATCTTGATCTCTTACGTGGATGATAGGAACCAAAACACTTGGGTCATCTTCCATTACCTTTCTAGGCACATTAGCAGAAAATGGGATTGGAAGAGGAGCAGCCAGGATATAAACTAGCACTCCAACATGGTATATCGATATTGCAAATGGTAGATTAAGTTTCAGCACCATAAGGCAGCCCCATAGTCCAAATTTACGAAAGAAAAACTTCATGTTAGTTTGCAGTTTGGGGGAGGTCAAGTACAAGACAGGGCAGAACTATTGGCTTGGCATATGCTGAAATTCCACATGCCAATGGCCAAGAAGGTGCAGAAGACAGATCAGAATGGAACAGAGAACTAAGAGAATGGCTGGGTCTGACACATCTGGATACAACTGACCCTCTTGAGAGCAGCATTCTCTGTGAACATATGTGTGACCGGAGGACTTCCTGATAACTTTACTTCCTGGCTACCGTGAATACAATTTTTCGCTCTCACAACAGCTTATGAATTTAGGGCTTAAAGATTTACATGTGTCCAGGAACTGAATCAAATGCAAACTTGTTATCTAAAGACAAGGCAAGATAAGAAGTAGAAACGTGGGTGCTGGGGAGGGATGGCTGAGAGAAAAGCACATACCAGGGTCATCGAAAAACAACATATTAAGGAGATAAAGGAGATTGATTCCCACAATGACCACAGGAGCCATGTACATACCAGGCCATGCCAGGAACTAGGAATTCCATCTGGGTTTCCATCAGTGGTAGAACTTGCACCAGTACGTAGACTGAATTCTGCTGCTTTCTCAAGCAAATTATTAGAGATCAGGCTGGGAAGTAAAGCAGATGGGACTAAAATGGGCACTCTGATAAGGCACTCCGAGAAGTAACAGCACAGCCAGTTAGAGCACAGACGTGGCTCTGAGAAGGTCTCTTCTGGTAGTCTGCGTGGGTCCTTCAGCTGCTTGTTTCTGGATATCTATATCTCTTTTTAGACTGTAGAAGTTGTCAACTACGATTTCACCAAAAGGATTCTTTTCTTTAAAAATCTGATTTTATTACTTTATGTTATAGTTCCGTAGGGTCTAGGATTCTCCTTCTCTCCTTCCAAAGTCCCCTGCCACTAATGATTTGCCCTATGTATTTGCACTAGTACGGTTCTTCATAAACAGTCCTATGTACTTCATTATGCGGTAAAAGTGTATCCTGCTATTGCAGGCCTGGGAAATGGCAGAGGATCCAGGATCTTATTGTCAAGATACATTCAACAGTTTCACTGAAAGTCAATCTTTGATTTTTAGGTAGAGATGCACACTGCAACACATTTCACATCTGGATAGGATAGTCTCTTTTGCACAGTTACTATACATTCCCTTAAGGTCTTTTTCTATCACTTTTGCTTCGGATAGCCCAGCACCATGAATATTTTATCATTTAGTGATATCACAGGTTTCATAGATTTTCTTCATATACTTCTTATTATTTCTCATTTATTTTTGTCTGAATGTGTTATTTCAAACCTCTGGTCTACAAGATGAAAGGTTCTTCTTAACCTGTTTTCTATACAACTTCCTTTATTATTAGTATTATTATTTTTATTTTGTTGAAGTTCAGTTGCAAACTTTTGGATCTTGACTCTTTTTTTTTTCTTTTCTTTTCTCTCTTTATCATGAACATTTCTGCCTTTATGATGAACATTTCTCACTCAATTCATTGATCCCATTCACTGTGTTTTGGGGCTTATGCCTGTGTCAGAGTCCAAGGATGAATTTAAAAGCCATGACTATGGGACTGTCTGTAAGCTATGATGCGGGTCACTGAGTTTTCTGTTTAGCAGCTTTATTTCTGCAAAGTTGAAAAGTACCCTGTCCAGGGAACTAGGGTGGGATCTGCACTGCACTTTGTTTCATGTTCTGTGCTGCTTGCTGAATCTTTATTACAGAGAATTCTGTCATTTCTTACCTGAAATTTTATCTCAATCAAACTCCTAAAGGTTTGGGTCCTTTTTTGCTATTTCAATCCTTCTTTGTGGCAGAAGGGAGTGCCAGGTCCCTCTTGTCAACCACCATCCTCTGTCTCTCATTCTTCTACATTTTGAAAAAACAATATCTTGTATCAAAAGAAACAATAGCCAAAGCATCATTAAGTATTAATATCTCGATGTGACCAAAGCTCTTACTACATTCTTTCAATGTAAAGATCCAATACTGATGGAGCGTTGGAACTGCAGTGTGGACTTAAGTGGCATAAATCTAGAAACACACCACGAAGAATAGTCTTTCCTGCGTGAGGATTTCTAATGCATTATTTCATGTCATTTGGAGTCTCTACGATTTTGTGAAATGGGATAGTTGAATGGTGAGGTCTCCAATCAATTTTGGAGATTCCTAAGAAGATGTTCTCATTTCACCTGGGAAAGACCAACCCCCATTTGTTTGCTGGATGCCAAGTCTGTTGCTGTAACCATGCAGACATTACATGGTCATTGAAACTTTAAATTGTGTGCTTTTGTTTTATTTTTACCTACCATACACTCATGAAGGCCATAAAACTTACCTTTTTAATGTATCACACTTGCTGGATATTAGTGTAATCACACAATGGCTCAACTTTTGATGCTGTATAATTCCAGAATACTTCCATCACTTAGCAACACTCATTTGCATGCACGTACCCTGTGCCAGTCCCTAAAATCACTAACTTATTTCGTGTTTCTAGAGATTTGCCTCTTATCGACATTTCAGGTAAACAGTGCCATACTGTGACAGCCTAGAGGCATGAGTTCTTGTCTTGCATGTGCTGGAATCCCATGTGGGCACCAGTTCTTGTATCTGCAGCCCAGGTTCTAATCCAGCTCCTTGACTGGGGCCTGGGAAGGCAGTCAAGGCTGGCCCAAAGCCTTAGGACCCTGTACCTGAGTAGGAGACCTAGAAAAGGCTCCTAGCTTCTGGCTTTGGATAAGCTCAATTCTGGTCATTGCAGCCACCTGGCAAGTGAGTCAACAAAAGAATGATCTTCCTCTCTTTCTCCTCCTCTTTGCATATCCAACTTTCCAATAAAAATCAAATAAAATAAAATGGGCCTTGTGTGATAGCCTAAGAACTAAACGCCTTGCTTTGCAAATGCTGGGATCCTATGTGGGTTGCAGTTCTAATCCCATAGGCCCCACTTCCCATCCAGCTCCCTACTTGTAGCCTGGGAAAGCAATAGAGGATGGCCCAAAGCCTTAGGACCCTGCACTTTTGTGGAAGACCCAGAACAGGCTCCTGGCTTCTGGCTTCAGTTCAGCTCATCTCCAGCTGTTGCAGTCACTTGGGGGGTGAATCATCAGACGGAAGGTTTTCTTCTCTGTCTCTCCTTCTATCTGTATATCTAACTTTCCAATAAAAATAAAATGAATCTTTAAAAATAAATATTTTTAAAAGAAATCCCTATTGTATATAACATTTTGCACCTGCTTTATTTCATTTGGTTAATGGTTTCAAGGCTTGCTATTGCATTACACTTGTTTAGCTTTTCATATCAAGTTACTACGGTCTAAGAACTTAAGCAAAAGAAATTGCTTCCTTTATTTAGGGGCCAAAAGTCTGAGCCAAGACCATCTACCATATCAGGCCTTCTGAGACTTGGGTCTTTAGCTTACACATAACCTCTCTCTGATGTCATCACATGATCTTACCTTTGTATGAGGCTAATCTATTAGTATCTTGCGTTGTTTTAGGGATCCCTCACATAATCCTATTATACCGTATTTGCATCTTTAAAGACTCTATCTGCAAACACCCTATAAGGTATTGAGGTCAAAACTTTAACATAGATTCTAGGCTAACAATTTACCCCCTGATTTCCTATTTTTCCTATGCAAAGTATCTGCTCCTGTGCTAAAGACCTCCAAAGTCAACTTATTCCAGCACTGAGTCCAAAATTTCACATAAGCATCATCAAAGGATGGACATGAATGGGACTTGAGACCTGATTCCAATGAGACTAAACTATGCTTTGGCTGTAAAACATTGATGTAAGGTAAGCTGCCCTTTGACAAAATAAAACAGTGGCAGCAGTTAGCCGTTGATGCAAAAATGCCATGCACTGGGCATAGGTGTTTTATGCATGGAGGGGTTAAATGCTGGTTTCTTCTGAAGCATCTTAACCCAGCTTGCAGTGGCTGGCTGCCTTCTATTATATCTCCATGTGGTTTTTCCTCTCTGGCACCTCACCCATGTGTTCATGTTGCTCTTGCAAGAACAATGAAATGGGGTCAAGACACAACTTAAGTATCTTTTAAACATAATCACTTCGCTGAAGACTTTAGCTCTAAAAAGAAGTCGTACTCCGTGATAGTGTAGTTAGGAAGTTCAGTCCATCTCATGACAGAGGTCCCAGTCATAGGATAGACATTCACAACACAAAACAATCAAGAGGTATGTTGACAAAGGATATGCATTTTAAGGTGAGAAAGTAACCCCCTGCCTTCAGGGCCCACCAGAGAGGCAGCCCTGACTTGACAGCCCTTTCACCTTTACTAGTCTTTTCCCAAAGCAGTTAGACTTGAGCCCTCTGGGTCCATCATGGCTGTGGCTGTGCTGCTGGCTTTAAACCTTCTTTGAGGTCATCTTTAGCCCTTAGTGAAGGAAGTCATGTCTTCTCCTGGCCATCTTGTAAAATCCACAAAAGGACTTAAATTCATCCCATCCCTCCCCCTAACTGTCAAGTTGGCAATGTCGTTACTGATGAGCTCTCATCTCTACTCTTACCTCCTGATCAGATAGCTGATTGACTCCGTAAGCCACACACCTGTAATCTATTTAGAAAATAGTCTAAATAGCTTTCATGTTCTTTACACAACAGAATGTCTCACTTCCAGAATGTGTTCTTCAAATCCATCAGAGATCTTAGCAGAAACACATTTATAACTCAAAGTTCTACAGCTTTGGGGCTCATAATCTTATCTATGCGTTTCTAAGATGATAAGCAACTTCTCTGTAGATGATAACATGTGTTCACTGTCAGAGTGGTCTAGACCTGCCCATCCTGGACAATCACAAGAGTTAACCAGCCTTCCTCTATTTCTCCCTGAGGCCTCAGCAGATTATATTGATATCCACAATTCTACCAAGAGTCTCATGGAAGGACTTTAGATATTAAGGCAAACATCCCCAAAGCCAATCTTACATCTTAAGTACTTATTATAAGACCCTTGTCCATGATGCCAACATCTATTTGAGATTACCAGACTGTCATAACAAAATTTGCATTATGCAACTTATAAAACCTATTGCCTTATTTCTTTGCTGTGTATGGTTTCTATCTATTCAGTTACTCCTTGGTCTTCCTCTAGAATCATTAAGCCTGTTAAACCCATGTCAGCTGCTACTATCCTCTTCCCTCCTTCCCACTGTCATACAGCTTCAGACATTTCCTACCTCTGCCATGGGTTTAGCTCTGTGCCAATCACTGCTGTCGTTCAGGAGACTTCAATACACCCAGGAGATGCTCAGCAGATAGTTTTGCTTTGCAATGCTTTCACCACCTCAAAACCAGTAAGAGGGAGTCTCTTTCTTATCCAGCCACACCTATAGGAGCCACTCATTCCTCCGTCACCATGAGAAACTGTTCCTTTGTGACATCACCCATGATGTCATCCCACATGACCACCATCTTCAATGTGATTCTCATTGGGGTGTCTGCTTAAACATCTCAAAGGACTACCCACTCAAGATGTCTGAAACTGAAGCATCAGGAGCACACTTATGTGTTTAGACTCAAGCTGCTGTTGCTATTTTGGCAAAGGATGAGTCTGTAAGAGCCACTGTTAGGGTCTGGATTCAGGCATCACTAATTCTTCCTGGATCTCTTCAACAACCTGAGAGACCAGCACATAGAAACAGCCAGGCTTGGTATCGGTTGATGGTATGTACCTAAGAACTGCAGTGTCGTGTGGAAATTATTTAACTCATTGAGAAGCTGCCAGACTTTCCCACCGTGGCTATATATTTCCGTGTATCTACCAGTAATGAACGGTTCTCTACTTGTCCCTGTTTGGTCCATTGTTCTTACTCTGGCCAACAGAGTGGGTGTGAAGTATCCTTGTCTGTGTTATAGTATGTGTACAGTACAGAATGCCTATGATATGTAATTAGTGTTTCCTGACAATTAAGGATATTTAACATCATTTAACATGCTTAGTGAAAGTCAGTAAAGATTTCTTTAAAAATGTTATTTTAATTGTGCATCTTAAATCTGAATTATTGATCTTATCTGTGAAGCAGTAGGCATTGTTTATATATGCCAGATATTAGTTATGGAATATGCTTGTTAACTGAAAATATATGCTATCATGCTTAGATTGGTCATTTAACTTTGCTGTTAGTGATTTTCAATAAAAGATTTACTACAGTTTTTTGAAGTGAGATTATCATTCTTTTTGCTTCTACTTTGAATATCACATTTAAAATTCAGTATATTGAAGATCATGAAGTTTATCCTCTTAATTTTCCTTCCAAGATTTTTATATTTAAGCTTTTAAATTTAGATCTTTATTTAACTGATATTTTAACTTTGCATGTGATATGACATAAGTCTCCAAATCTGTTCTTCTGCAAACAGATATTTGGTTGTGTGACCTCATTTGTTTAAAATTATTCATCTTGATGGAAATATCTTAACAATCATAAAACATTGCTGTTAAGTAGACAGCTGAGTAGACTGAATCTTAATTCTACCTCATTGAACAGTTTTATGTGAATTGTAACTTTGACTATAATTCTTTATATTGCCTTTCTAATTTTTAACTTTATTTATTTATTTTTATTATTTTATGATACAGTTCCATAGGCTCCTGGGATTTCCCTTATCCTCTCCCCAGCACCCCCCCCCACTTAGTTCCTCTATATCATTACTAAAGTATAGCTCTTCATACACAGTCATATGTCCATCATTAAGGGCATGGACAATGGCAGAGAGTCCAGCATCCTTTTGTCAAGATATAGTAAACAATTTCATTGCAAGTCCATCTTCGTCTGAAAGTAGAGATGCATACTACATTGTATCCTCACATTTGGATATGTTAGTCTCCATTCCAGTTACTGTACATCCCCTTAAATGAAAAGTCACAGTAAAAAATCAACAATAGGAAGAAAAACAGAAATTTACAATGCCATGAACTTTTTCGTGTCTTCATTTTAGGGGATGTATAGTAGCTGTGTAATGGAGACTGTCTGACCTAGTAACATGTTATTTAACTTCATATTGACTTTTAAAATTGGTTACAGCACATCCTCCAACTTTTTCCTTCCTTGTAAAAATTGCTTGACTCATCAAAGTCTCTTGCAATCCCATGATTGTTGGGATTGATTTTTCCATGTTTGTTAAAAAAAAAAAAAAGCAGAGAGAGGGGGGAGCGAGAGAGAGAGAGAGAAGAAAACAAAATTAAAGAAAAGTGGTGTTTTTTGTTGTTGTTTTGCTTTTTCTTTTTAATGGGAATTTCATTAAATCGTTCAGGAGAGCCTTACCATCACGATATTTTTAGGATTTCCAAAATATGGACATCAGATGTATTTTTATTTACTTAGATCTTTACCCAATTCTGTTAGCAATATTGGCAATGTTCAATAGCAATAGTTTCCAAGGTGGAGCTTACCACTTTACAAAGCCACTTTCCCATTCATAAATGCTTCTAATAGCTAGGAGGAAGTTGTTTATGTAGAACAAATGATTTACATTTACCTTACCTTAGATCTGCTGCTAGGACATTTATCCAGGAGTGCCACATGGGGCCAAGCAGCTGGACAATCTTCTACTGCCTTTTTCAGGCCATTAGCAGGCAGGTGGATTAGAAGTGGAGCATCGGGGACATGAACCAACACCCATCCAGTTTAGCACATCACAGGCAGCAGTTTTACATGCCATTGCACAACATCAGCACCAATAGGTACATACTTTAGAGAATTCATTACTATCTGCCATTTTATCCTTATTTTTATTGTTGCTAGAGTAAAAAAAAAATAAAATAAACTAAAAAACATCTCCTTCAACCTTCTCATTTTTCTAATAAAAAAACAACAGGTCCAGAATGGGATCAGAGTCTGCTTCCAAAGATGCATGCTGAGTGATAAATCACTTTTCCCATTCTCGATCTGTTTTTATCCCACATGTCACCTCTTGTCATGGTAGTTTTTCCATGCTCCTCCAAGTTTCCAGAGCAAGGTTTCTGCCAGTACTTCTGGACCACAATCACTTTTTCCCAAATGATTCTAGGCAGGTTTTAGCTCACTTAAGTCAAACTACCCAAGAAATTGAATCCCTAATATTTTTGCTAGGTGTTTCTCAGAACACATCTCAGTGAATTCTCCCAAACCCATAATGAATCTCTTCACAAATAGAAAACCAAGGCCATGAGAGGGACAGAGTCCTGCCCAATCTCACAAAGATGATTAGTATTGAAAATGAAATGTTCTAATTATAATCATAATTCAACTATATTTGGCAAATATTTTACTTTGTCATATATATTAGTTATATTTTGTGTTGGAATCCTTTAACTGTTGTACAACTAGTTTGTAGAATACAAGAATTATTGTCCAGGAATCCTGATTTAACTTATTTGTCCTCTTATTTAACCCCATTACGATATTTCATCTTAGTAATTAATAAGATTTAGATCATTGTACAAGATCAGGCTATAGCAATATTATAGAGGTTTCCACAAACTATTTTTAATGCATCAGATTTTATACACTTATAACCAATAATAAAAATGTCAAAACCCACAGCCAACACTGTACCAAATGTGGAAATGTTAAAGTCGCTTTATCTAAAATAAAAAACAAGAATGAATTGACGGCTCTCACTGTTTTCATTCAACTTGGTATTGACAATTTTAGCCAGAGCAATAAGGAATGAGGTGGGGAAAGAACATACAAATAGACAATGAAGAAGTCACACTACCCCAAGTATAGATGGTCTGATTTTATGTAGGGTAATTTAAACTCCACGAAGGGCCATTAAAGTTGATAAATAATTTGGTAAATCCATAGGATACAAAATCAGCTCCATATATAAGTAGCTTTATTTTATATTCCAATAACAAAATTTCCAAGAAAGAGATCAAGAAAGCAATTCAACTTGCAATAACATCTAAGAAAAAAATCTAATGAAATTTAAAGTGACCCACAAGTTCAGTGCAATTCCTACCCAAATCACTTACATCTATAGAAACATTCCTCAAATTTCTATGGAAACACAAGCAGTCCCAACCAGCTAAGTAAAACTGAGAAAAACAAAGAAAAAAAAATCTGGAGGCATTCTAGTACCTGACCACAAGGAAGGCATGTTACAAAGCTATAATAACCGAAGAAGCATGATGGTGACTTAAGTAGAGACGAATAGATCAACAGAAGTGAATTAAGGAACTTAAATATAAATCTACACATTCACAGTCATTGGATGGGAAAGTCTCTTCAAGGAATGGTGCTAGCAAAACAGTTTAGAAAACCACAGAACTTGGCACCTACTTCTCACAAGTTAAAAATATCAGAAAGCTCAAAGGTTTACATGCAAGCATTCAAATGCTGAAACTTCCAGAACACAGAAGAAGCATTTTAGGAAAGGACCCCAAAATAACAGACAATAAAATAACAGCGAAAAAAATGACACATAGGACGACACATAGCACTAAAAAGCTATTTCACAGTAATCGAAATAGACCAACTGAGTGAGGAGTCAGCCTGCAGAGTGGGAAGAACATTTGTAAATGATTCATTCAGTGGTGGAGTGACACCCCAAACATGTAAAGAACTCAGCAGTGAACTTAGATACATTTTAAAAATGACTAATAGCTTGAGTGAACACTTCTAAGACGTCAGGTAATGTGGATTGTTGTTGATCATGCTGAAAATGCAAATCAGAGCTACAGTGAAATCATATCTTACTACAATTAGACTGAATGACATGAAAGAGACAGAATTATAGTATTTTCTAAAATACACACAATTACTCTGTAATAATGGAAACATAAACCATATTACATGATTATATGCATATGTGGCATATATATGTGTGGACTTTAGCCACGAGGCCACGCCGCCAAGCCCTTTTACTAGTTTATTTAATTTACTAGCTCACTCTAGTGTAACAGAGAAGTCTGCATTTCAGATCAGTACATGAATAAATTAAAGAGATAAATTAAAGGGATTAAGCATCAGTCATTTACTAACCGAATAAATATCAGGTTTACATGACTTTTCAATTAGAAAGTTCCCAACCTTTAAAAACAAGGGCATCCTGGCTGATGGGTAAAATGTTCATGGTGATTTTCATTTCAAAGAAAGCCACAGCCTGAAATTACATGTCCTCAAACTGATTTTGGCTCCAGCCTTAAAAATGAGTGAACACAACCTGGCAGGGCTTGGAGGTTTTCCAAAGAGGACCAAAGAATAAATCCTGTAATTGCTGGCAGCACAGCTGGCAGGCGAAGCTCCTGCTACGTGACCTACCTCCCCAAGCCTCATAATCCTTGCCATGTTGAAACACTTTTAAAGTCGCAACACTAAGTATAGACTTGGAAGATTTACAAACATAATATATGTGCAATGTGTGTTACCCGCATAGGTCTTTAGAGGAAAAAGAAAGTGTTACCTTCGATCCGGAGTGACGGCTCAGTTGTAAAATCCTCACTTTGCATGTGCCAGGATCTGGTATGGGTACCTGTTCATGTCCCAGCTGCTCCACTTCACATCCAGCTTTCTGCGTGTGGCCTGGGAGAGCAGAAGAGTGTGACCTAGAGCCCTGAGCCTGCATCTACACGGGAGAGCAAGAGGAAGCTCCTGGCTCGTGGTTTCGGCCATTGTGACAATTTGGGAGAGTGAGACAGCAGATGGATGATCTGCTGTTTCTCTGTCTCTGAGTTATCCCCCTTTAACGTAAAGAAATACATCTGAAAAAAAAAATATTCAGTTGATTCCCAAGCAAAACGACATTATAAGATGTTATCACTTAATATTGAATCTCACATTTCAATTTCTTGTGTTTATTACTAAATGAATGAATCTTTCTTTTAAAAGATTTTTTAAATGTATTTGAATGGCAGAGTGACAGAGGTCAAGGCAAATGGAAAAGGGAGAGGAGGGAGACAGAAAGTCAGGGTCCCAGATGAAGACCCTGGAGTTGTGCTGCTGAGGTCAACACTAATTCCCATACACTACGAGTAGAGTGTCACATACCCTGCAAGGTCAAGGCACACAGACAGCCCCAGTCCTGCTCTCACCAGTGTAGAAGGGGGAACTGAGAGGACAAAGAACAAGACATACAATTGAAGAAGCTGTTTGTGGTACTGGCATGGCAGCCTAGTGGCTGAAGTCCTCATATCGCACATGCCAGGGTCCATATGGGTACCAGTTCTAATACTGGCAGCCCCGCTTCCCATCCAGTGCCCTGCTTGTGGCCTGGGAAAGCAGCAGAGGACGGCCCAAAGCCTTGGGATCCTTGCACCCATAGGGGAGACCCAGGAGAAGCTGCTGGCTCCTGGCTTTGGATCTGTTCAACGCGATCATTGTAGCTACATGGGCAGTGAATCAGAAGAGAGAAAATTTTCCACTCTGTCTCTTCTCCTCTATGTATACCTGACTTTCCAATAAAAAAAAAAATCAATTAAATTTTTAAAAGAAACCACTTTCATGCAGTGCGACTTACCTGATGCCCACACCGCTGAGTGTGTGACAGGGGTGATTCCTGGAGCAAATCCTGTAAATGATGGAGCCAGCAGAAGAGCAGCAGACAGACAGCAGGAGAGCCTGTCTTTGGGAGGCCACAGGCATTCACCTCTCATATAGTGATGCTGAATACTGCTGAGTCGGTGGCTTTCCCTGCCCCAGAGGCATCACGGATGTAAAGCGCTCCTTCTCCTATTACGTGGTTACAAGAAAGACCCTTCACTGATCTGCTTTAGCCCGCCAGAAGAGCTTCCCAAAGCTTTACTGTGATCACTCTCCTCAGTAAGAACCATTATCTCTTCTATGGCCTGGTACACACGTCTCACACACAGATTTTATTTGCTTTACGAGTAACATATTTTAGTATTATTTTTCCAAGCCATTTGGTTAACTAACCTCATCCCCTGACCCTGATTGATCTGAAACCTGTGGGCTGCACCAGGACAAACACAAGAGACTGGAACTCGGTCCAGGTCTCCTGAGTGGATTGTTGAGGAAAGTCAGATATATAGAGAGGAGGAGAGACAGAAAAACCTTCCATCCGATGATTCACTCCTCAAGTAGCTGCAATGGCTAGAGCTGAGCTGATCCAAAGCCTCTTCTGGGTCTTCCACATAGGCGCAGGCTCCCAAGGCTTTGGGCTGTCCTTGACTGCTTTCTCAGGCTGCAGGCAGGGAGCTGGGTGGGAAGCGTGGCTGCCAGTATTAGAATCAGCGCCAACCACAACTGCCGGAGCTGAGCCAATCCAAAGCCAGGAGCCTCTTCTGGGTCTTCCATATGGGTGCAGGCTCCCAAGGTTTTGGGCTGTTCTCAACTGCTTTCCCAGTCACAAACAGAGAGCTGGATGAGAAGCAGTGATGCTGGTACTAGAACTGGCTCCCATATGGGATCCCGGCACATTCAAGGTGAAGACATTAGCTATTACGATATTGCGCCTGGCCCCAGCCTGTTCTTCAGTGGGAAATGTGATCATTGCTTAAACTCATAAAACTTGACTTTTTTATTGCAATTTTGTATTCTAAATTCACTATTTATATTTATATGCATTTGTAAGGAACAACATAAAATAATAATATGCACATAAGACACAGAATAATTCAACCAAGCTAGTTAGCATATCTACCAGTTCAAGCATTAATTGTTTTAGTGAAGTCCAAATTTCCATCTGTGCTCTTCTATAATTATTTTGGGTGATTTCTGATAATATTTTCAGATGTTTTCATGTTTTTAAAAAAGCAGAAGAGAAATTGAAGTAAAATAGAATTTGATTAAATCGTATTTGAAAAATGAAATACAAATTTGAGAACGAAGTCAGATTTAGTTTACTTCGCACCATGCCTTATAGTTTGCTCTTGTGTAGCGCCTAGCACTTCCTTAATTCTTTATGCCCCCTAAGCTATACATTGCTGCAGGACTGCTCATGTTATACTTTTACTTCCCACTCGCCAGTTTTTGAGGCTATCTTGTACACAGTCTAATTAACATAGCTCTATTTCTTTCCATCACAATCTAGAAGATCTTATACTCTGCTTCTGAGCTCCCAGTAATTTTATCTCACGTTCCATCTCCAACTAGCACCAACACTTTTTGTTCCTCACATCCCAAATAGAGACTTGACAGCAATGGGAAAAATACACACTTATGGCCACCCTTTCAATACCCTTGATTTCTGTATCTGATAGGAAGCAGAAACTTCTAATATGTATCTGAGAGATAGAGGAAAAATCCCTTAATTCATTCCCCAAATGCCCACAATTGCTGGTATTGGGTCAGGCCAAAATCAGGGGCAAAGGATTCGATCCAGGCCTCCACATCCCAAGGACCCAAGCATTTGCTGTCTCCCAAAGAGCACATTAGTAGGAAGCTAATGTGATAATAATAGATAATAATTGGAGTGGAGGTGGGGCTCAAATCCACATACTATGATGTGGGATGTGTACATTCTTATAACATCTTCACTTCTTGGTCAAGTGTTTGTTCAGAAAAGAGCCATTTCAATGTCGTTACTTGCAATCTACCCTGTGACCTGCTGTACAGCAAGTGTTTGCACCCAGTTGCAATCTCATTGTTTTCTGAAACTGACACAATAAAAAGTGGGAAAGCAGACTTTTAAGCAGAAATGTATTCCTGTTCATTAAACGAAGAGGCAACTGTTATGTACAAGAGTAGTGTAGACAGCATTTAGTCAAAAGGTGTTCCAACTCTGGTTTCATGGCATGACATTTGGATTGGGTCTAAATGTGGTTTTTGCACTTGCTTTTCTACAGAGAGTTGCATTCCTCCTCATAAGAGTGAAACAGTATGTGTTAAATATCCGCAGAATGAGACCTTGAACATGCTACTATCTTCTCACAGTTAAGCTATACTCTCACATGGATGTTCTCCAATGGCCCTAATGTCATCCAGAAACTATCCTGGGTGATGGCGCACAGTCCTGAATGAAAACACATAATGACTTCCTCTCTAAGAAAGCAGCCATGACCCGACCTAACAACTACGTGCCTGGGTGACAAATGTTATGCAGCAAAGGTATGTGATCCAAAATCACAATTTCTAAACAAATTGAATCATATGTATTTACTTTTCATCTTCAATAGTCTCCTAACTTTTCTGTTTCTCTTAATCCCAATTTTATCTCAAGCCTTCTCTTGCAGTCTCCCTCTCCATTGGAGTGCTTATTGGTGTGGCTTCTAATAAAAGATTCTGTGTCAAGCTTTCTTTTTCTGCCTCACTCTTTTTTTAAAAATGTGTGTGTGTGTGTGTGTGTGTGTGTGTGTGTGTGTGTGTTTTAATGTGAAAGAGTTACAGTGACAGGAACACATACACACACACACAAAGGAAAAGAGAGAAGGGTCATCCAAATGCTCGCTCATGGCTCAAATGGATACGATGGCTAGAGCTAGAAGAGACAAATGCCAGGAGCCAAGAACGTCACCTGGGTCTCTTCCATGTATGGCAGACATCCAACCACTTGGGCTACCTTCTTCTACCTTCCAAAGCAGAGTCAGAGCAAGAAGTAAGCTAGCCAAGTCTGTAAGATACTGGTGTGGGATACCAGCACCATAGGTGGCCTCAGGCTGCCCCAAATCTGCCCCATTATTATGTGAAAACTTTGTAACTGTCATCATACTTCCCACCATCTGATCCCCATTTTCAAGAACAAGTGTGATGCCAATGACTGCAGACAGATGGTAACTCAGAAGCACAGAGAACACTAGAGTGATATAAAGTGCAGTTGGGAGGATTCTAAACCAGTGAAGAAAGGAGACTTGCAGCACCACTAAGATGTGGGTCGATGCGGACCGAATATAAGTTAAAATTCTTATGAGTAAATTCATGGCTCAAAAGAGCACACGGCATGCTAGAAATCAAGCAAATGAGTCAACTGATGTAGTTGAGGAAATGCTAGAAGAGAAAGTCAAGCAAAGCTACACAACAAAAGCAGGATGAAATGTAGAAAATATGTACCTACTATAGGTTATTTTTATACTGTACCATATAATACCTTAAACTGTACACATATAGGAATGCTCAAAAACAAATGTTGGAAAATTAAAATATATTTATGTGGTGCAGAAAGTTTTTGAAATCCATGCAAAGTCATTTTCTATGACGATTTCAAAATTCATTCATTGTAATATATTTCCAAACGTTTTTCATCAGATTAAGTGGTATCTCTCCACTCTGTTTTGCACAGTGAGGTACACTTGTGCATGTATGAGAACAAAGAAAACTCCAAAGAGCTGACTAAAGGACCCCCATCCTTAGGTCTACAACCCTTCACCCTGTGTAATGAACTAATGCATTTGCATTTTACCTCTAATGTAAAACTGAAAATCACACATTTTGATATGCTAAAACTAAAGTTAGCTTACTTCATTTACATATCACAATTGTTTATTTTTTAAAAACTGACTTTAAATAGCAGCACGGAGAATACAATGTTAAAGGTAAGTCAACAATGAGACAAAGAAGCAGCGATGTATATTGTAGTTGTTGTAACTATGACTATCATATCAGAACATTAAGTTTTCTGCCTGTAAATTTCAGTTCACCTCTATGTTCAACATGCTCTGATTATCTATGTCCTTGTCAAGTGTCCTTCCAGGTTCATAAGACAATCCTCCCAATATTACTTATTTGTAAAACGCCCAATATAGAGAACAAGCACAACAGTTTGCATTTAATTTTATTGTGTGTTTTGAAAGAATCTTACCAGCAAGTGCTGTAGGTATTACTCCGTACCATGAGATGTGAAAGCCATGCTTAGCCATAATTATAGGTACACCTTGTTTTCCTGCCTGAAATTTCACACCATTATATTTTTGCTTTTCACCAAGTAAATGAGTATCGCTCCTTATGGAATAACAATGAATCAAACTCATCATCCATCATGTCAGAGCAAAGAAAAGCTATAAATTAAAGATTCATGTTTGTCAGGAAGGATAAAGAAAGCATTCAGTTCTGATCTAGATGACAGAGGGTGCTGTATTCCCTGCACTGTCCTTCACACCAAGACAAGAGACACTGAGGAAGATACACCCAGATGCCTGAGTGGATGCTAACGGAAAGGAGCAGATGGGAATCCTGGTCCAGCATCCCCAAACTCAGCTGTGGCAGGACACATGAAGGTCCAGGCATACCCTTTGCCCTCTGGCACACGGCCCTAAGCAAAAGCTGACTGGAGTCTCTTGTGGGATCCTGGGACACCGGTTTCTGGCGATCATCAAAACAGTGAGTTGTATAAGTTTCCGTTTTGTTTCTGCATGAAGATTTACACTACTGTCTTTCTTTTAAGACAGTAGCAGAATCGCAGAGAAGCAGTAAGATAAACCCAGAACTGAAGCAAAAAACAGCAGAGTTGTCCAGGCAACTGAAACTGAGTGTGTTTCTGCAGACAGAAGTACTGTCTTGGAACCAACAAGACCTGGATGCTGTTTGTTGCACACACAGACACACACAAACACACACCCACAATGAAATAGCTAAACTTCTACGATAGTTCTTAGAGAAGACATTTATCTTGCTCCTCAGTACTCAATTCTACCAAGTCTCGTTAGTCACAGCTTGCAAGAGAACATAATTGCCGGGCACAACACTTATCCTTGAACTGAAGGCTTTGAGAAAGAAGGGCAAAGAGACCTAGGTACAACAGAAGATGCGGGAGGAATAGGGTAGTTTGATGAAGGATTTAAACCATGCATTATTGACATTTCAGACGATGAAGGAGACCTGTGTAATCATGAGAATGCTGTTCTGAATAAAAAGCAAATGGGAACCGCTGGAGGTGAAAACATTCACAAGCTGAATCGCAGCTGGCAACCTCAAAAAAAGACAATACCGCCAACAGCTGCTGTTTGATTTCTGATGAGGCATGTGTGGTTCCTGAAGAGCAGGCAGCATGGACAGCTCCTGAAGATGTGCTGTCTCTGTAGGCAGTGTGACTCATTTATAAGCTGGTTTGGGACCTCAAGCAGCCAGTCGAGGCGACAGTCAGATTCTTCAGGGACCTGTGCTTCTTAATTGGGCTAGAGGGCGTATTGGGAAACCAGAAAAGGTTTCCACTCCTGATAGAAGTTGGTCTGAGCACCAAGTTTAGCCATGAAGTGTGGGGGTGTGTCATGTTTTCACTAAAGCAGGACCGGCACAATTTTATTATTATTATTAGTAGTAGTATTATTATTGGAAAGGCGGATATACAGAGAGGAGAGACAGAGAGGAAGATCTTCCGTCCGATGATTCACTCCCCAAGTGAGCGCAAGGGCCAATGCTATGCCGATCCGAAGCCAGGAGCCTCTTCCGGGTCTCCCACGCGGGTGCAGGGTCCCAAAGCTTTGGGCCGTCCTCTGCTGCTTTCCCAGGCCACAGGCAGGGAGCTGGAAGGGAAGCGGGGCTGCCGGGATTAGAACCAGCGCCCATATGGGATCCCGGGCGTGCAAGGTGAGGACCTTAACCACTTGCGCCACCGCGCCGGGTCCAATATTGTGCTTTTTTTATGACAGTAAGTTCCTTTGAACAGTTAAAACGAAGTTGGTCTTTATCATATTTTCTAACAAGAGTAATGGATTGAACTGTGTAATAAACGAATTAGAAGAACAAAATTAGAAGTTGAAAAACAGAATTAAAGGGGGCAACCCAAAGCAACACACACAAAAAAATTAATAACAGAAACTACTAAAGGCAAGCTAAAAAAAAAAATTAAAAATACCAAATTCTGGGGCCCGGCGGCGTGGCCTAGCAGCTGAAGTCCTCGCCTTGAATACACACAGGGATCGCATATGGGTGCCGGTTCTAATCCCGACAGCTCCTCTTCCCATCCAGCTCCCTGCCTGTGGCCTGGGAAAGCAGTCGAGGATGGCCCAAAGCTTTGGGACCCTGCACCCGCGTGGGAGACCCGGAAGAGGCTCCTGGCTTTGGATCAGCATAGCATCGATCAGCCGTTGTGGTCACTTGGTGAGTGAATCATTGAACAGAAGATCTTCCTCTCTGTCTCTACTCCTCTCTGCATATCTGACTTTCCAATAAATAAATAAATCTTTAAAAAAAATACCAAAATCTGAAAAGTGAAAAATAGGGACAAGAATAACAATACATTTTTTAACAGATGTATTTATTTTTATTGGAAAGTCAGGTATACTTAGAAAAAAGAAAGAGCGAAAGATATTCTGTCTGGTGGTTCACTCCCCAAGTGGCCACAACAGCTAGAGCTGCACCTATCAGAAACCAGAAGCCAGGAGCCTCTTCCAAATCTCCCACATGGGTGCAGGGTCCCAAGGCTTTGGGCTGTCTCCCACTGTTTTCCCAGGCCTCAAGCAGGGAGCTGGATGGAAGCCGCTGGGATTAGAATTCATATGGGATCCTGGCATGTGCAATATAGGTACTTTAGCCTCTAAGCTACTGCTCTAAGCCCCAAAATACACATTTTTAAATATCTATGTATGCATTTTATTTATTTATTTAACTTATTCATTTTTTAATTTTGCTTTTGATGATGCTTACATAGTTGATCAGGGTGTGATAGATCGAGAATCAAGGAAAAGTGGATGAGACCATTGTTCACACATTTTCTCTCTTCTTCCTGTATCTGGGGTAGGATACAATGGGAGAGACCACGTCCAGCCTCTCAGTGGGTTTCTTTGTCATGATGCAGATTGAAGGAAATAGTATGTCCCATTGCGCTGAGTTTTTAATGAAGCTCAGCAGAGGAGGTGTTACCAGTCTATGTCTCATTTCATGCACATAATAGAACAGTGAGTGGTATTAATTGAGGAAAAGCTTGAGGCACTTCCACTAAGATCTGCAACCAAGCAAAGATGTGTTCACCCCCACCATCACTATTCAATATAATTCTGGAAATTAAGCTTGAGCCATTCAGTAAGAAAAATAAATCCTGGGGCCCGGCGCGGTGGCACAAGTGGTTAAGGTCCTCACCTTGCACGCCCGGGATCCCATATGGGCGCTGGTTCTAATCCCGGCAGCCCCGCTTCCCTTCCAGCTCCCTGCCTGTGGCCTGGGAAAGCAGTCGAGGACGGCCCAAGGCTTTGGGAACCTGCACCCGCGTGGGAGACCCGGAAGAGGCTCCTGGCTTCGGATCGGCATAGCATTGGCCCTTGCGCTCACTTGGGGAGTGAATCATTGGACGGAAGATCTTCCTCTCTGTCTCTCCTCTCTGTATATCTGCCTTTCCAATAAAAAATAAAAAAAAAATAAATCTTTAAAAAAAAAGAAAAAGAAATCCTAAACAAACCAGATGCCTGTGGACAGAGGAATGATAAATAAACTGTGATATTTCTACTCTATGTAGAATGAAATAGTACCATCTACAACAAAGTGGTTCCATTAGCGAACATTACACTTTGTGAAATAAGCCAATCAAAAAGGACAAATATCATATGTTCTATCTCATATGAGGCAATATTCATGCAAAATACAAGATCAACAAATATATAGGTGAATGTATATATACACATATTCATCTCTAGGAACTGTATAAGGGAGACTGTCACACCAAGAAGGGAAGACACATTGCATCATGCAACCCGACTCCAAATAAAAGATGGACTCCCAATGAAACTGCTAGATATATCGTAATAACAGGAGATGGACTTTCTTCCATTGTCTCTACCAATAATGTCACGATACACTTAAATAGAGGAAGGATGAACTTGCGACTGCTGCTGCAGGGTTATACTATTGTATAATACATGGGAATGCAGGGTAGAGGGAGACTAAATGGGGAGGGTGCAAGGGGAAATCCTTGAGTCTAGAGCACTCATGAAAATTTTTTTAAAAAATTAAAAATCATAATGATACAAAATGGAAATCGGGGAGTCAATCATACCCGGTTGCAGATGACAAGGTCGTATATATTGGAGAAACGAACGATTACATTGTGAGGCTGTTGGAATTCATGCAAGTGGACGGGTATAAAATCAACACACAAGAAGCAATGGTTTATAAGTTCTTTCTATGCCATTGCATTTTTGTGTGTTCATGAATGCTGGTGATTCCTGATAATATGCCCAATGGAAATGAAATCAGCACATTAAAGTTTCCTTTGTCTTCATGTTTTTGAATGCTCAACACAGTAGAAATCAGGCTAATTGTCCCTGGAATCATTGGATAATTATATTGTACGCAAACGTGATGAAATACCACTGTGCCACAAAGAACAAAAAATTGAAATCCTTTACAACAAAATGGATGGTTCTGGGTTTATAATGGTTAGTGAAAAAGAGGTAGATTCAACAAGATCAATATCAGATATTTTGTATGAATTTTGCTAAATGACATATAAAGTACAAAATAAAACTCTATGCATGTCACTGAAATAGATACACTGAGATTTCAGTGCAAGATCAAGCATAATGAAGTAATTTAGTAGTATGTTGCAAAAAAATTAAAAGAGGGTCTGGCATAGTAGCCTAGCAGCTAAAGTCCTTGCCTTGCGCACACCAGGATCCCATATGGGCATCAGATCTAATCCCAGCAGCCCCACTTTCCATCTAGCTTCCTGCTTGTCACCCAGGATAGAAGTCCAGGACAGCCCAAAGCCTTGAGACCCTGCACCCTGTGTGGGAGACACAGAAAGGGCTCCTGGCTTGGGATTGGCTCACCTCTGACCACTGCAGCCACTTGGGCAGTGTGTCAACAGACAAAAGCCCTTCCTCTCTGCCGCCCCCCCTCTATGTGTATCTAACTTTCCAATAAAAACTTTACGAATTTTTTCAAAAATTGAAAAAAAAAAGAAGAGTGCAGGAGGGAGGGTTTAGGACATGAGGTAGGGAGCGAGAAAAAGTATCATACTGTTAGAATTGCATCTATAAGCTACTTGAAATGTATTGTTCATATTAATAAGTTAACTTTAAAAATAAGAAAAAAAAATAGGAATAGGACATCCGGCAAATTGGTTCCTATGAGAAAGCATCTTAGGGAAGAAGATTAGGGCAAACTTATAATCTAGACAGCTATTCCCTTTTCAGCTACCCATGCTCCCTGGAAAATAATCCTCTGTTCATAGATGCACGTATTCCCAGTGTAAAACCATGAATGATAAACCTTTAAAAAAGCAGGGAGAAATACAAAAGGCAGAGGAGAGTACTTAAGTCATGAAATCCTTCACCCCTCCAGGGCCATCTCAAAGCACTTGGTGATGCGCACAGGACCCTGGCTGGTACCCACTGCAGGCAGACACCATAGTGGGGTGAGTTTCTTCTGGGTCAAAAAAGACAATGCCAAGGGAAGAAGACTTGGGGGGGGGGAGGGGGAGAGGAGGGGAGCGGAGGGGTAGGAGGGGAGGGGAGCGGAGGGGAAGGGCCTATTAAAAGCTATAAGTGAGACCAGCACTCCCAGAGATCCTAGCCACTGGAGGCTTGTAAACCTAAAATAAGGGATGCATGAACAAGTTTGCTTGTCCATTCTGCTCAGGATTCACCTTTATGTGGTCCACCTGAGTAGTGTCTGAATCCTGCTTTAGGGCATTTTGTTGAGGACCTTATTGCAGGATTGTTTGGATTTCAGATATCCTCAGGGGTCCCAGGAAAATTCAACAGACCATCTGGCAATGTTGCCCAAAACCAATTAGTGAAGGAAAAATCACTCAGATGGCAGTGTTGCAGTTACCAACCATTGAAACCTGGAGGCAAATGGGAAAACTCATAGATTGTCTAGCATATTGTTTCAATAAAAATTACATTAAATACTTGACAACTGAAAAGTAATAATAATGAAGAGGGTTGGAACATCAAAATCAGAAACTGAAATCTAGGAAGTCTGTTCACACAAAAAGAAGAGACAAGTGCTTGTCTGGCCTGTCCATGGTACCTGCTGTTTGGAGAGCTCCCTGTGCGGATGGCCTTGCGCAGTCATTCATGCGGGCACCATGTCTGCATATTGCCATTCATTTGATCATCTTTGTCTGCATCTCACTTCATGGAGAATAACCTTACAAGGCCCATGCCTTCCTGTCCTTTGTCAGCTTTGTGCTTGTCACTGCCAGACATGTAATACTGGTAGTGAAGGCTACCCTGCTTCAGGAGTCGATCTAAGAGCTACGGGCTCTGTGCAGTGCGCCTTCTGCTCCACACCTTTGAGGATCTCCTTTCATGTGCAAGTGGCTAATGGTGATTCTCGTACACCAGTTTCCTTGTGGTTCCTATGCATGGTCTACTTCCATTTCAACAAACCCCAGACTCCTCTGAAAGTTACCTTTAATTTTCTCTGCACCATCCATAGCATCCCCTGACACACACAAACTTCTGCTCACGGTGCCAAGCAACAAAACGACACAACCCTGCTAACTGCTTTCTGTCTCTTGTACACACCTCAATCTTTCATGATCTCCCGGTTGCAGTCAGTCCTATTTCTAAGCTGGCCCCAGATCCATGTGCAGGCTCATTCAGGCTTGGTCTTGCAGCAGCTCTTCTGTCTGGACTCTGGATCGTTTCCTTGCACTTCAAAAACCTGACATCTCTAATAAGTTCAGAAAAAGCTCAAGTTTTTTTAAGCAACAGCCTCAACTACAGCAGCATCTACCCCTCCCCCAGGTCCCAGTGTGTCTTTATATCTTCCAGTTTGTGTCTTTTGCTTATTTGCTGTCTAGTCCCTCCATCACCACCTGCTCAACACACACATGAATGTAAGATCAAAGATGTTTTTGTCTTTGTACTGCCTCTGCTCTAACTCCAGACCCAATGCAATGTCTGTCATAAAATATAAGCGGAATATAGTTTCCTGAATGAATAACTGGAATTATTTGAAAGCCGAAATCAATAATGAAGGTTAGAATGAAACGCCCTTGTATCCTGATTTCATCCATTGGTGTAAAAAATCCAGAAAGGTGTTTTCTAGGGAGGAAACTCTGTCTATAATGACTCATTGATCACTTTTCAAAACCCAAACTCATCAAGTCTAAAGACTTTTGAAGGAATGGAAACAGTCCAGAAAATGAGTTCTCGACAAAATTCAATCAAAACTACATTTTGAGGAAAAATCACATGGCATTACTTCGAAGTTCAATATGTGGTTTCTGCAGCGTGTTCATGGAAAGTGGCATTCAATAATATATTTCTTTAGGTGAAAAGAAAGTGAAACCCATGCATTTTTTTTTTATACTCCAGACTTTCCATGAAGTTTTTGGAGGCTCCTTCAATAACACAGTTTCATAACATCTTAAGAATAACAAAGGACAATCAATGCCCTGGAAATTCAACATGATTCTCTTTTTACTATCAGAAACAAAGGCTGGGCTTGTCAGCAATGTCTTCAAGAATGTTGCATCTAACAGGCAGATGTCTGGAAGGGAAACCAAACACCCAAAACTCATATTTGCACTTTTGAGGGGATACTTCTACTGGGATAAAAACTGGAAATGAGCGTTTAGGAAAGGCTTTGCAATAGCTCTGCTGTAACATCTGTCCCAGTCATGCTTTTTTTTTCCCCCTTGAGAAAAGAGCCAACATATGCTTACATTGGCCCTCTGGCCAAAATATGAACATCTCGCTCTTTTCCAACTTATTTAAACGTATCAACAGAGCTAGAGCTCCTATGCAGTTGGTACTGGGCTGGTTCATTATTAATCAAGCGTAAATAGGCAAGAGAAAGGAGATTTGATGTTTTGAATTCAGTGTGCCTTTTTGGGCAAGCATTCAAGGAGAAAACTCCCCTTTTCCTTTAAGAGTTATTTAGTTGATAGGTAGAGTGATAGGGAGAGATACAGTGGAAAACATAGATCTTCTATCTACTAGTTCCCATCCCAAATGACCACAGCACCCACGGAGCTGAATCGGGAGCCAGAAATCTCCTTCAGGTTCTCCATGTGAGTGGTGGGATTCTGTTTACTAATGGCTACTCCCTTTGCTTTCCCAGGGGTTTATTAGAGAGCTGCCCCTAGTCTTTCCTTTTCTATACCAGAAGAATATGGTATGAGTTCAATGGACATCTATTGCCTGAATTTCACCATATCTTGTTTTGTGCTCTGAAGGGAATCGATGCCTAAATAGAAAAATAGCAATGCTTCCCACCAGTATCTTCAGTAAAGAGACAGTGGGGAGAAAATGTACAGTGCTTTGAGTTCTGGACTCAAGTTGGTTAAGGAAGCTCTTCCATGTCAGGAAAGCGGTTGTCACTGAGACTTGTAAACAAGATCATAATTCAGGACTGGTAGCACAGTGAGGGAGGGTGCTGAAGCAGCTCTGAGGAGGGCATTAGAACAGACAGAAAAGCTGGTGAGAAAACCACTGCTTTGGGCAAACTGGTTTGCAGGAATGCCCTGAAGTAGCAGTAACTTGCTGTTCTAGACTTCTATCTGTTCCAACCAGCAGTTTCTGGGACAAATACTGAATCCCTATGATTACAGGCCACCACTAACTTTGTTCAGACAGTGAAGCTCCGTGGATGTGAATTCAGATGGAAGTCACACCAGCTAGCACCATTCCCTTCTTGCCCATTTCCTCGTTGGGCAGAGTCAGCATTCCCCTTCTGCAGAGTGCAAGCTCCTGGTCCTTTCCTTCCCTCTCCTTTTATCAGTATCCACCTTTCCCACAAGTGTATAGTAGTTGAAAGGAATCGTCTGCAATTCCCAGTCTCAGTTGGTGGGTTCTTTGTGGGGTGCTTCTGCTGTAACTCCCTGGGGTGTGTTTATTGCATCTTAGAACTTAACACATCTTTTCTGAGGAAATTAAAAACAAACAAACAAACAAACAAACAAAACAGTTTTTCAGATCCATGACCCAGGGCACAGAAATGCGTAATGACATGACACAATGTTCCTTGAGCTAAGTCAAGTAACAGAAGACCTCCCATTTTTTTTTTCCATAAGAGTGGAACAACATCAGCTTCAAATGCTTACATTCAAATGCTTATAATGAAAATCATTGCTCAGGAAAGTCCATGTTGCAATCTATAAGCTGTAGCACTAAAAGATTGAAATTCAGTTTATGGAATAATTGTTTTAAATATTTTTTCATGTTATATATATTTAAAAGAGAAAGAGAAAGAAAAAAGAGAGTGAGAGAAATAGCATGCATAGAAGCATCCCAACAAGTGGTTCATTTTCCAATTGCAGCACCCGAGCTGAGCCAGGACAAAGTCGTGAGCTCAGGAACTCAGTCTGGGTTTCCCACATGACAAACAGATGCCTGTCTTCAAGCTGTTGCCCCTCAGGGTGAACACTGCAAGGGAAATGGAATCAGTAGCAAAGCCTGGACTCAAATCTCAGCGCTGCATTGCATGACTCAGGTATCCTGAGAAACACATGAACCATCACACCAAACACCTGCCTGGTTTTTTGTTGTTGTTGTTGTTGTTGTTGTTTTTCACTAAGAAAATATTTTCATCAACTAAGTGACAATGAAAGTTGATAGTGTTTGGAAGTTGAGTCACATTGTGATTGACAATTAGATGACAGGACTTATGCAAAATTAACATGAAACAGACCAGAGGCTATCAGCCTTTCAAGAGCCTCACCAGAACTGGCATCACTGAACAGTTCATGGTTGGTCCTGGAACCATTGTCTGTCTTAGCTGATCCACATCCGTCAACCTTGCTACTTCAATTTCAGCACCCAGGAAAGACAAGGACTTCTTACAAGAAGATCGCATGGCAAAGAAACTGGACATAAGGGGGCAGCTCCTAGCCTTATTAACAATCTCACTGTGCTAATCTGAAGTGGATATAAGATGCTGGAAACTTCAAGAAAGCATGTGCTTTAGAAGAGCATGTGCCTGCTGACCATAGTGGACAGAAGAAAATGATCTAAGTGTTCTGGAACACAACAGCACCCAGGATCCTCAAGGCAATGAGAATTCTCCCAGCCGCCGCATACACGAAGGTATCTTTCCTCAATGATTCTCACTGACATAACTTTGGATTCAAGTTAGATTTAATATCATTTGGAATAAAGGAGTGATAGATTCCTGCCCTAAGTTAAAATCCATTTGGCATATATATACTTGAAATTCTGCCGCGTATGTATTTCATTCATTATGAAGTTGCATATCTGGGTAATACATCTGTTCTCCTTTTTTCTAATTCTAAAGTGTACACACACACACACACATACACACATACAAAGAAAAGACGTAGAGGAGGTAAAACAACGAAGCCAGAATGACTTTCAGGGGCAGATGAAAAAGTAAATATCAAGCTTTTTTTCCCAACTAAGAGAAACAAATGTTTAGTTTGGCAGGAGGTTGTTGTGTATCTAATTTTCCTATTAAGATTTTTCACAGACAGTGACCTGATAATCACTTTTGCAATGAATACTGATGAGGTGCACTTGTTTGGCTGAAGGGGAGGAAATGAGTGTATTCCCTTAAATATTTCAACATTACACTCTAGGTGAGAGAGGAGAATGATTCTGCCTTCATGACTTCTTTAATGCAATTGGTTCCACTTAGAGGAAATGACATGTTGAAATGTGATGAGTAAAAATGCAGAAAGCTTCTTTCATAATTGGAATTCATGCAGCAACAAGAGTGGGCAGTGTTGAGTCCTTTACAGCTTTTAAAAAGAGCGTTTTCCCTATTTCTAAAAGGAATGTGCATATTATCACATATTATCATGAGCATATCCAACAGTAAAAAAGGAAATTAAAACTTATTTCACCCAAGTGTATCTGCATTTGAATCAAGCAGACATTAAAGTTGATAGAACTCCTAACTGCACAATTTCCTCTTCCTGCTTCCTCTTGCTATGAACTCACGGGATTTTAAAGTCAAGGCTGTGTGCAAGGAATAATATTGTGTCCAGCTCTTGGTTTGGAATCAAAGGAAGAACATACTGCTTTCCCAGGCTGCAAGTAGGGAGCTGGAAGGGAAATGGAACAGCTGAGACATGAACTAGTGACATATGAAATCCTGACGGAAGCATGGTTAGGATTTAACTACTGAGCCATCCTGCTTAGCCATTGGTCACATCTTTCATGTGATAAGAAACCAACTGTGGTCCAACATTCATATTCTCCAATTAGCATCCTGAGAAGAAAAAGAATGTATATATTCCAGGTCTCATATATTATTAGGTACTGGCAGAACACTGAGTTTTCTTGTTTAGGTTTCTACCAGCACTGGACTTAGAAAATTGTTTTCTCTGGTACTATGATTGCCAGAATTTTATTTGATTTTAATCATTTTGGGAAGATGCAAACGCATTCTATGTTACCTGAACTAACTGGTGTCATAGAACAAGAGTATCTTGAAGGGCAGACATATGTAATTAGAAAAAACAGGAACAGAATACTAAAAGTAAACAATAGCTTCAGTGACTAGCAAGCACATACATGTGTTTGCACAAATGGTCAGTTCTAACTAATGAATTTCAAGCATCCATGTATATTTAAAACTATGACAAATACTCTGCAAAGAGTTTTATGCTGATGTCAGTTCCAGTTGTTACTTGTCATTTCATGGAAACTTTAAGCTACAAGCTGGTCCACTTGTATGTTCATGCAAGGACACATTCATATGCAAATATGAATAAGCAAATATGAAGAGACAAAGGCACATGGATATGACCTAAAACTTTCTGGTAAAGGAGTATAAGCTTTTCCCAACCTCATTGTAACTAAGGAAGACATCAAGAATGGGGGATACAGAATTCGGAAAACTAATTATAAACCTTCTTGTCAACAATGAGAAGGACATACAGGAGTTCAAAGAATTTAAGCAGTAAGTCACACAGGAAATGTCAACGTTGAAGCAAAGTCAAGTGGAATTATTACGAATGAAGATTGTAATAAAACAAATTAAAAATTCAGTGGACGGTTTGATATGGTAGTCTAACACGTAAGTCTTTGCCTTGCATGTACCGAGATTCCATGTGGACACCGATTCATATCCTAGCAGTCCTGCTTTCCATCCAGCTCCTTGGAATTCCTAGATTGAGTCTTGAGCTCCTGGCTTCGGTGTGCCCAGCCCTGAGTGCTGGTGGAACTTGGGGACTAATGAGGTTCTTCATCCCAGTATAACCATGAAAATAAAGCATACCCACAACCTGGGAGAAATCCCGTTAGAGACTCACCAGAGCCTGAGAAGACTGAAATGTTGTCATAGGTGGGGGCACTGGAGAGGCTGCAAAATGCAGCACTGTACCCTGTGCTTGATCCAGGGAGAGAGAGAGGGAGAGAGAGAGAGAGAGAGAGAGAGAGAGAGAGAGAGAGAGAGAGAGAGAATTAGGGAAAAATGAATGAAGTCCAAGTAAAGATTGGAGTTTAGTTAGCAAGAATGCATCAACATTGCTTCCTTAATTTTAACAAATATGACATGAAATATAAGAAGAGAAGGAGTACTTGGCTAAAGGGGTGCAAAAGTTTCTAATCTATCTTTATAACTTTGTAGATTTAAGACTATTCCAAAAAATAGTTTAGTGAGAAATGTTCTCTGCACGAAGCATCAACACAGCGTGCTGTTCTTGGGTCCTCATGTGTGATCCTGCCCATCATGGTCCTTCCCTTGACACCTGTTCTGGCAGCCACCCACAGAGTCCACACTCTGACATCCTGAGAACACGACCGTATTGCCTAACAAAGTGCCAGCCATAGGAATGCTTCTGTTTTACACAAGTAGCAGGAATTTTTTTTCTACTACTGCAGGTATCTTTACCATCTCCAGATATGCACAGTTGGTGCCCACAAGCAAACTGCTTTCCTGAGCTATGGATTGGTTTAAATATTTCTTCTGAAGCCAACTACATGAGAACATGTCCACAAATGCCAAAGGAAACACCAGCTCTTAGCACATAATCCAGTTAACAGCCAGCACTGTCATCTCGTAGGTGACATTGGAAGCCCACCCTCTTTTCGGCAAATGTATGCTTTCAATCTGATTATTTATCTGATCACTTAATGCAAAATGCTTGCAAGTTTTTGAGAATGTTCTACCAAGGAGAGGGTCCACTTTCCAGATTCCTCTTCACTAGGGAAAAGGCCAATTTTGCAAAGTCCTCTTATTGCTCAGACTTTTCCAAACACGTAATTCCTCCTAATTCTTCTCAGATTTCAGGCCAAGAGTTTTCAAGCTGTTCCAAAGCTCAGACATCTAAGCAAGAGAAATTCAGTGAAGGAAGAAATGTAGCTATCGAGATCAGGTGCCAGTAAATGACTTTCACATCAGAAGAGCAGCTTACTGTAGAAGCAAATCAAATCTGTCAGTGTTCACTCAGCATGCTGGCACACCTGAGAGATATTCAGTTTCCTCCTAGATGAATCTGTGTGCTGGATGCCACTTGGATTTTTCTATCCCTGATACTCTAATTGAATTGTGCCTATTTCTCTTTGCCTCTGTCTGCATTTTTCAAATGCTCCTTAGATATGTTGCTTCAGGTAAAGTTTCTTTAAAGTGTGAGGGTGCTGTTTCCCTGGTATGCTGAGGGTTTCTAATGTGAAGGAGTTAGGGTTGGATTCTCAAGTAAACCAGAGTGAGTATCTGTGGTTTTGATCCTCCAACCCTGCTTTCTATGAAGGACCAATGAAATGCTTGGAATACCCAGTAGACCTCCAGGTGTATTCGGGGATAAGAGTATGATGGAAACATGTGTCAGGATACAGAATCTCAGTGACATTGCATACAAAGAACAGCCTTAATAACCAACCACAAATCTAACAAGTTCTATCAAAGATCATCCTATAGCTTGGACACCTGTCTTTGATGAAAGAAGGTATTTAAAACCCCAACAGCTACCCAGTGTATGCCTGTTCCATATCCGGGGGAATGGAGCAACTTAATTTTGCCAAACATTTGGATTAGTAAGTACGATCCACGGTGGGGCATAGGGATGTGCCGTACAAAGGGACTCTTCAGATGGCCAAATGCGCATCAAGCATTGGCTATGTCCACACTTTTGCCCAGAAAAGCCTTAAGCAGATGACGTGCTAACTCTCCAAACTCACTAAGTTCATTCACCAGATAATAATTCTAGTCATGCACAATACCTGAAAATACATTAAAAAAATGGTGAATCCACCATGAGCTTACTCTGATTTGAAGATTTCTTAAAACATATTCCTTCCTTCCATATGGAAGAAGATAATAGCCAAATCTCTCTGAAGCCATAAATCCAAACGATTCCACTGCTATGACTGGTAATGTTGTCTTAAAAATCCCCCACTGACTCTCATTCTCATCCTCAATTCTCAATAAATGCACTTCTGGAAACCCAAATGCAAAATGAAGGCAAAGAAATGCCTGAGATTAAACCTGAGATTACACAAAACACCAACCAGGGAGCAGCTGTGTAAGGAGGAGATCTAATCTGAGAGACATCTGTGCCTTCCCCTCCCCTCCACTAACAGCCAGACCCTGTGGCTTGCCTGCAGAATGGCCTCTCTGTGAGTCCCTGATGGATCTGACACTAGGAGCCCTTCAGCAGGCTCAGAGCCTCAGATGTACTGTGCTCAGTTCTGTACCCTGCTGACGTGTGTGCTTCTCATAGCAATCGTGTACATGTGATCAGCCTAGCCAGGACTAGCTGGGACTCTGCCTCCTGTACTTGCTTCCTCTGCGTTTTCTCAGAGATGAAGAATGGTTTTCCAAAGAGATCTTTCTACCAAGTTTTGTGAATATGGTAGATACTCACACCCGCTCCTGTATCCCCCTTTTTTTTGAGAGGGTACTAGAGTCACTGAGGGCTTGCAGTTCATAAAACTTGGCAGAAATCACAAGATAGAATTCCTTGAATCAGGTTACGAAAACAATGAGTTTGTCTACACACTCTTTCTCACTTTCATCCACTTTAGTAGAAGGCAACTGTCACATGCCAGCCGCCCTTGTAGAGAACCACCCGGAGGAGAAGGGAAGAAGGATTTTGCCCCAAAGTCAGGGCGAGTAAAGCCCTCAGTCACCTGGCACAAAAGGAACTGAATCCTTTCCACAAGGACCTTGTGCCTTTGACAGGTGACGTGCCTCAGCTGGAACTAGGAGAGAGGAAGTCCATCACGGGCATCAAAAGCAGCCATGTTTAGACTCTTGTCCATCAGAACTTAGATTATAATATGCATTGGCTGTTGGGTGACACAATGTTTTGAGACATTTGGATAGATAGCTAGAGAGGACAAATATACTGCACACAGGAAATATTCCTGAAAGTCTCACTAGAGAAAACAGAGCAGCTTCCTTCAGACAAGTGCTGCCTCATATCCAGAAAACAGCTCTGCACGCCTCTCTTAGCAGTTGACTTGGGTCTGTTTTCTGGAGCAGTTAGACCTCAATAGTATAAATGGTGACTCCATCACTTACTGACTCCTTGGCAGTGTAGAAGTCACTTAAATCTTTTCTGCCTCTATTTCCTCATATAGAAGATGGGAATAATACTACTACCTGTTCTATGTGAAGTTACATTATTTTATAGCAGTGTCTCAGCACGTAAAACAGTTTCTATTGCATAGCAGAAGAAAAATACATGTCCATAAGAATGAATACCTTGATTTTAATTCACCAATTATACTGCAATCCATGTGAGATTTATGACTCCCACTAGTGTTATTATTTGCATATCACCCCAAGTTATGGGTAGCTCAATAATGTGCTTACCTACTTACACTCACAGAACACTATCAATCTATCAAAGGTCAATTGGCTGAATGTTCTTATTTAAACTTATTTTTGTTGCTACAGTTTAACAGATTTTATTTAAAATGTACTCTTGATACGTCACCTCTTTGTGGTGTTCGGTGCAGCATTCCACTACAAGTATATTATGTGTAGCAATCAAAGGAGACTGCTTGGAATACCAACAGCCAATTCATTATTCTCAGACAGTAATTCTATTGTACTACAGGACATCACAGATCATTGCTACTACTCAGCAGCACTTGAATCGTTTTGGCTGCCAGAACAACTTGCCATCTTTCCTGATTATGTGTCCTCCTTGAGCTCTGGGTCATCTCGCAGAAGAATTTTCCATTTCAATTTTCAATCACCATTGAATTACACATACTTCTTATTTTCCCATCAATGAAGTTGATTAGAATCTAGATATACATAGCCTCCAGTTAATAAAGTATGGGGGGGCCCGGCGCGGTGGCGCAAGTGGTTAAAGGTCCTCGCTTTGCACGCCCGGGATCCCATGTGGGCGCCGGTTCTAATCCCGGCAGCCCCGCTTCTCTTCCAGCTCCCTGCCTGTGGCCTGGGAAGGCAGTCGAGGACGGCCCAAAGCTTTGGGAACCTGCACCCGCGTGGGAGACCCGGAAGAGGCTCCTGGCTTCGGATCGGCATAGTATCGGCCCGTTGCGCTCACTTGGGGAGTGAATCATTGGACGGAAGATCTTCCTCTCTGTCTATCCTCTCTGTATATCCGCCTTTCCAATGAAAAAATAATAAAAATAAATCTTAAAAAAAAAAGTATGGGGGTGTGCATGAAAAGTCGTTAAATGTGAGGATTTAAGGGATCCACACTTTGATTACCTCTCTGTAGGCACCTCACTGAGGCAGGTGGCCACTCATCAACAGAGACTCACCAGGGAGGTAGAGCAAATGTAACCACGTGTCTCACTCCACATCTTCAATGGAACGGTCCCAAACCTCTGCTGCTTCTTGATGTACTCCTCACTCTGTGTTGCAATCACTGAACCACTTAAATAAAAGTCTATGTCTTCTCTGTGGGGTTCCAGGGTAGAAGGACCTCATCACTTGAGAATCTGCCAAGCAATGAAAATGTTTGAGTTTTGCTCAGTGACTCAAGGCTGGACGGGAAACCAGTGACTCAAGGATGGTTCTGTTGGATGTTCAAGTTAGAATCACTGCGATAGGGCGAGCGTTTTGATTTATTTCTAAGGGCAGTGCTCCTGGGATATTTCCAGAATCCACTGTTTAATCTCATGGCAATCGCCCAGCCAGTGTGTGGGAAGGAGTCTCTAGGTAGAGCTTGGGCATCTGAACTGTGCCTCTCTAGGTCTCTTGTCTGTCATCATCTGAACTCTCAGGGTCTGCATGACAAAGGTGAAAACCAGCTTTAGAAACCCATGCTGTTCATGCTTCAAGCCATCCTTGCAGACAATTCTTGCTCTCAGTCTAGCCCAGTCCCTCATCCCAGGATCCTCTTGTCTGAGTACAGCCTACACTATTTAAGTGAGCCTATCTTAATTAGTTATTGACCCTAGTTACTCATTTTTGTTACCTCAAATCCCAGCACAGTTTTCAGAAAACAGATATTACAAAATAGGTTTATTCATTAGCAAGTGATTATGGTGTGGCTAAATGGACATGATGTTAAATCAGTGTTAAAATGATCATAAAACTATCTGCAGGGTTGATCCTGAAGAAGAACCAGTTGTTATTAATTGGGTACTTCACATCACTCCCAGAGAGCCAGATCAGACACAGGGAGCCATGCTTTCTCTAACACCTTCCTTCTTCCTTCACTTTGTAGCCTTTCCCGCTCTCTGTCCTGGTCCAGGGCCTGGCTTTGCTTCCCCTTCTCTCCGCATCTTAATCAAACCTGAGAAGAAAGACATCAAAAGAGAACTGAAGAAAATTACCATTTGGTTTTGTTTTGCTTTGGTCTTTTTTTTTTTTTTCCTTGTTTGTGTAACAGCTGTTTTCTTGAGGAGCTAGTACCAGGCACATTATGGGTCCTTGGGACATGTTACTCAACAGGACAGACCAAGCGTAAATTCAGTAGGAGACTGAGTAAACAAGCAGGGAAAGTAATGGAAATGCATATGTAGAATGATCCACTGGAACTGGGTGGTTTCTCTGAGAAACAGCAAGCAGAGTGGCTGGGAATAACAATGCTGAAGTGACAGCTGTAAGTGAATTTACTGGCCAGCACTGAGCATTGCATGCAGGGGATCTTCAAAACCCTTTATTTCATATTTTCTGGGTTCACCTCCTTTATTATTCCAATGACTCTCAGGGCTTTGGATGCAATTAATATGTAAATGGCTCTAAGATGTTTGCTTCCAGTGTAGCCCTCCTCCAGCCACTCCAGATGTGTGTACACACTCCTGTTGTTGCATCTCCATGTGGGGACAGAGAAAGGATCTCCCATTCAGTTCTCCAAGGATAATTCTCTTCCACTGCTCCCCAGGCCATGGAGAAGTGCCACAGTGCCACGGTCCTTCTTATCCTCATGCATGGAGACTATAGCTTTTTAGTTGTTCTCAAACTCCCTTAACTGATATGACAGCAAATCCTGTGTCCTCTGCCTACAGAAACTTCCCTAGCCTCCAGTTCTTCACACCAGCCTATGATCCATTCCCTGTCCTTTCTGGAGTTATCTTGCATAATGTTGGGTTGTCACAGCTGCCAAAGAGGGCCACTCTCTGGCAACTCAGGAACACTCCTGGGATCCAGTCCCTCCATTGCTGTTTCCCTATCTCTCCTCTCACAAAACCTAAGCTTCTCACCTTGCCCCGGTAGAGATCTCTGCTCCACAGTCTTCCTGAACTAATTCATTTCAACATATCAATGCCCTCATCCTTCTCTGACCCTTGGCTTCTCCTTTGTAGTCCTAGCACATTCAACACACCATCTCATCCAAAGGCCTTTGTGCTAGTTTTGCAGCTCCCAAGTATATACTAAAACCAGGCACAATTTCAAATTTTAGGATCAAAATGCATTTATTTACCTATTTGATTTCTCTATAAACCTCTTGAAATAACTAAGCCTTTTCTCACATATCGACATCTCTCATTCTAGCTCTCATTCCAGGTCTTGGCTGTTGGCCCTGAACACCCTGCCAAGTTATAACTTTCACCTTTTAGCAGTCACTGTCCCGTGACATGCCACATGTTTTACTCATTTATTATTCAGCACACTGTTCCCAGGATGTTAGCTTTAGAAAGGCAGAGCTTTCGTCTGAATCCCTCCTGCATTCCTGCTCATAATAGAAGAATAACTGGAAGGGCCTGAATATTCCCTTCACATCCTTGACTCCAGTCTCCTTGGTTGGGGACCAATCCTGGGTCAGTAAATCTGGTGCTCCATGTCAGCTGATCCCCATGTCAACCCTCTAAGGTGCAGCTGATTTACTTACAAGCAAACCAAGGGATGCGTCTGCAGAAGTAATCCATTAAGGCATGTCTAATGGCATGTCTTGTGCCAGTTAGACCTGAAACTGAAATTTCTACTTCAAACCCCACACTGTTTTCATTATAGTAAATGTCTTCTTTTCAATCACATGTTCTAACTCCTTCATGTGATGTTATAATCTTGGTATTTGATGCCAATCTTGGGGAAACAGACCTTTCCAGCACTAGCTGGTTCCTAGAGAGAACACTTTATTTATCCTGTCATGTGTCTTTCATATGCCAAACAATCACATCCAGTTCCAGTATAAGGCTCTGAATTTATTTTAAAAAATCTAGTATTAAGGCAGTTGACCCCTTCTCACCCATTCCTTCCAACAGGAATCAGAATAAATATTTCTGTCTCCCTTGTCCCTCATTCCACTACTGAAATACCCAGTGTCTCCCAAATGCTTCTGGGTGGTAACGAGCTTGTTTTTCTAGTAAACCATGAATACCAAAATATCTTTTCAATGGCAGGTGTGTCCTAAATTTTAAGCCTTCTCTTACCTAAGTAACAATGAAATCTACATCTTGTTATGAGTGGATAGCAGGGTGTCTGGAATCTCTGTCCTAACCGAAAGTTAAAATGATTTCCAGGGACCATTTCAAATTTAAAATGAGTGTGGGAAGATCGTGGGAGGCCGTTGAGAAAGTGACATAGGCATAAAAAATAAGGACATATTTCACATGGTCACAGACATATGGGAGAAGGAGAAAAGAAAACCTAGAAAACTAGCACCTGGTTAATGCTGCTGTATATGATATGACGTGTTCTCCATTATGCCAGTCAGTCTCATAAAGTAGGTATTGTTATTATCATCTAAAAAAATCTGAAAATTGTGCCTGGCCCTATAGACTAGTATCTAAATCCTAACTTGGCATGGGCTGGGATTGCAAATGGCGGTTGGTTTTAATCCTGGCTGTTCCATTTCCCATCCAGCTCCCTACTGGTGACCTGGGAAAATAGTCGAGGATGACCCAAATTGTTGAGACTCTCCATACTCGTGGAAGACCTGGAAGAATTTCCAGGCTCCTGGCTACAGATCAGCTCACTAGCTCTTGTGGCCTCTTGGGGATTAAATCAGTGGACAGGAGATTTTCCTCCTTGTCTCTCCTCTTCGTAAATCTTTCAATTAAAAATCAAATTAAAAAAACAACAATAACAACGGAAAAATAAATCTGAATGGGGATTCCAAGAATTTAAGTGTCTTACTCCATAAGTATAAGCACAGGACAGTATGCAGTCATTTTTGGTACCAATATTCCGTTTGTGAACACACTTATCTACTCACTTGCCAGAGACACAGGGACAAGACTAAGGGTGGGGCTAGCTGGTATTACTGACCAGATAAATCCAGCTTTTGTACTGCTCTGATTTATTTCAAAAGAATTATACCTGATTCTTTTATCTCTATATTTCCTGGGATTTTCTTATTCTCAAAAACCTACTTTATACTTTATATACTTTAGCAGGTATAATTCATTGTCTTTCTCTTAGTTAACAGACTTAAATGTTCATGTAACACAGCGTTAAATTGATAGGTATAGGCTGGGAACTGACTTCACCGAAGGCTCTCTGAACAAATCACCCCTGAGTGATGGGCAGATATGCTGCCATCAACCTCCTCCCCAACTAAGGTGAAATTTAGAATAACAATGTTTAGCATCTTTATTGACTAATTTCTTGGAAGACACCCATGGGTCCGTTTAATAATGCATATTTATTTGGCAAGAGAATGGATCCCTGAAATCAGGTAATCTATTAAGGAAATAAACACAGTAAAACATACAATGCAAGAAGAAATAAAGGGCTTGGATATTGGGAGGTTTAAAAATAACCCAACAGGGTTCTGCAAGGAAGCCTAGTGGCTAACGTCCTGACCTTGCACGTGCCAGGATCCAGCAAGGGATCCAGCTGGGATCCAGCACAATCCCAGCTGCCCTGCTTCCCATCCAGTTCCCTGCTTATGGCCTGGGAAAGCAGTTGAGGATGGCCTAAAGCCTTGGGACCCTGCACCCATGTGGGAGACCTGGAAGAAGCTCCTGGCTCCTGGGTTCAGATGGGCACAACACTGCTCGTTGCAGTCACTTGGGGAGTGAATCATCGAATGGAAGATCTTCCTCTCTGTCTCTTCTCTCTGTGTATCTGACTTTGTGATAAAAATAAAATTAATATTTTAAAAAAGAAGAAAGGCGAAATGATCAAGAGAAGAAAAGAGAGGGAGAGATGAAGAGAGGGATCATGAGAGATTTAATGATGTACTGCAGTGCTGGGCCAGGTTGTAGTTAGAAACCTGAAACTCCATTCCATTCCCCACAAGGAAGCCTGGAACCTCAGCAGGTGAGTCACCACCTGCTGCCTGCCAGGGTCTGAACCAGCAGGAAGCTGGACAGGAAGCAGAGGAGCAGGGGCACAAACTGGCATCTTGATGTGGTTAAGCTGCAGCTGGACTTGCTCTGCTATGCACCATAAACTCTGCAATTGAAAGTCTTAAGCTCGGTGTTTTTATTGTTGCTGTTGTTTTACATACTCTCAACATTACACAAGAATTACTGCTACCTAATTTCAAAATGATCGTATTAACCCAAAACAAGGAACTGTATACCTCTAACTAATCTTTAAACCCTAAATTTGTCCTAGTCTTTTCAAATTTCCAGTCTCTACAACCCTGCATAATCAATAATCTACTTTCAGTTACTATGAAGCTGCCAATTCTATACCGTTCATATAAATGAAATCACACCAAATGTGGCCTTCGTACTCAGCTTCATTTAGAGGCTATGGTGTGTTAAAGCTCCATTCATGTGATAGCATGAATCAGCACTTAATTGCTTTTTGTGGCTTAATCACATTCCTTTATGTATACTACTACATTCTACAGAGTTCATTTGTTCATTAGTTGATGCACATTTTGGCTCTTCTGTTTTTAAGTTCTGCTTCATTTCCCCACCAGATAATCTCTGCACCTTTGCTGAAACCAGCAGATGGAAGATCTTCCTTTCCCTCTCCCTGTGTGTGTCTCTGTCTCTTCCTCTCTCTATCACTTTCAAACAAACACATGAGCATTTCTCAGGCTCATATTGCCCTTCCTATAACTGTCTGTTATCTCTTCCTCACTCCATCTCCACCACCTTTCCCTATCGTGCGCTATTTCCTCCTGCAGATGGCCATTTCCTTCATTTCTCTTCCCCTGAAAGTCCCCCTGTCTCAGTGTCAGGTTCTCACACACAGGTGCCTCTGCACCAGCATGGCTGCTGCCTGCCCTGGCCTCCACACAAGTGTCTGCTCTGCTCTGAGCAATGTGGACAGCAATGAGTAGCACTGAGTGATCTGGAGGCAAGGATGGCCTGTCCTCCAGAAACGGAGAGGATGCGAACGCAGCTGGGAGCAGTGTGAGAAAGCACATAAAGTAAAAATGAAATAACGCTGCATATCAGATAAAGGTCGATGGATTTCAAAATGTCAAATGGTAAAAGGATGATTTTCCTTCCAGATTTCAGTTAGCACCATTTGTCTGCTGCCAAGCCCTTAACACCTCTAACTGCACATGCATTTTTAGTCTCATAGTAGCAGTTTATTAGCAATTCATTTAAGTCTATATTAATATTTTCATAAATGTCAATAAGTGTCAAAAGTAATATGAACATTCTGGGATATATTCTTGAATATAATAGTTATGCATTGAAACACAGAGATGGATACTCACAGGCCAGTTGAGGCTAATGTGGAGGTTGACATATAGACGTTGGTACATAAATGGGTACAGAAGACTGATTTTCTAGAAACTTGCTAAGAAAAAGCACATTGCAAAAACCAAAGACATTATGAGTATTCAACAAAACATGTATTAACTTTATGTTGTTGGAACTCTTTGTAATTTTCACAGTAAAAAATAAATTGCTTGGTTTCAAGGCAGAGTTACAAAGAGAGAAAAAGTCAGATAAAAAGATTTTTTCCACGTAGTAGTTCAGTCCCCCCAAAGCCAGGAGTTGGCAACTTCATCTATATCTCCCACCATGGTGGCAGGTCTTTTCAAGGAGTCTTCTCAGCAGCACAGCAGAGAGAAGGATCAGCAGTGGAGAAGGTGAGGGCAACTTGAACTTGTAATCATGAGGGAGGGTGGCTTTTCAAGCAGTGGCTTAACCCTCTGTCCTACAATGCTGACAACTGCAGCCCCCACTTGCTACTTTTTTTCTATGGCAGTGTGTTTGTACAAGCTGCTTGGCATGCATTATTTTAATTTAAATCCCTGCTAATCCCTACAATCATTTGTTCAATCAATGGCAGTAACTGACGGTTCAAGTAAGTAAATGCCTGTCACCCACATGAGAGACATGGATTGGGTTCAGCCTCCCCAACCCAACCCCGAGCTGATGCAGTCAACAGGGGAGTGAACCTGCAGATGGGGGATTTCCTTCATTGTCATCATCCCATCCCTCTATCTTTAAAATAAGCAGAATAATAATTAAAGAAAAAAAGTAAAGGATAGATACTGCATCACAGGGCACTAACATTGGATGAATGGTATCCTTTTATATGTTACCTGATTCAATGCTCAGATAGACTTGTGCGTTAGAGTAGAATCCATGAGTCTCTGAATTACTCAGAACTGAGCTCAGGGGTCCAGACTGCTACCCTCACCCAAGCAGAACAGTGTTTCCTGTAACTGGATCCTCATATGATGCTACATTGTGGTCATTCGTGCAACACTGGAGACAGGGCAGGGGGATTACACAACATCAAGCATCTCTCTTAGATATGCCAACCTTGAATTTGCTCCTCACTCTCATCCTACAAAGGGCAATTAGCAAGTGGTAGGAACCCTTCCCCACCACGCACACCTCTGGGGTCCAGAAAGCTTTGGCCCTACATCTGCCTCTGCAAAAATCCCTGATAACCAAGCAGCAACTCTTCCTGCTGATTCTATAGCTCTAGGTTTCCGCAGAATGGCCTGTCCTTTGCAGCCATACCACATGCCATCATGTGCTTGGAGAAATTAAGTGACTCACTAAACAAGAACAGAGTTGAAGAACTGAGTCACAGTCTTGGCTTCTAATCTGAAAGATTCAAGCTAGGAAGATTGCCATATCCAAAGTCACATTCTTACTCATTTGTAGGGCTTACACTACAAGTAATTTTTAAATTCACTAGTTTATGCTTGTTGCATAGCTCATTCTTCCTTCAGTGCATGACTTCCTGCTTTATAGCACCATGGAGGTTCATTCCTATAGATGATTCCTGGTTGCACCCAGCTTGTTATCTTCACTGTCTCTAATGGTGATGATCTTCACAAATCTGAAATTCTCTCTTTTTATTTTAGAAGAAAGGCAGAGAGTAATGTTAATAGTCTGATTCACTCCCCAGATACCAGGGTTGGGCCAGGCCTATCAAACATGAGAGCTAAGAAATCAATTCTGGTCTTTGTGAGCAGCAGGGATCCACGTATTAAAGTCAGCATCTGCTATACTTCTAGGGTTACCATTACCAAAAAAAAAAAAAACGTTGTCAGAAGCAGAGTTTACAATTGAATCTAGCCGTGTGATATGGAATTTCACAGTCCAAATTGTTATCTTGACCATTGTGCCACACTCCTATCCCCCAGGTCTATGGCTCTTAAAAGTAGCCCAAATAAACATAATGTACTTGAAAGTTGAAGATGCATATTTATAAAAATTTTCCTAAACTTGACATAAAGCCTATGTATATACACAATAATCTGTGTGTGACCAGTGATGCGTAGGATAGGGCCCGGCAGCCCCTGCTGTTTCTACTGCCAGGACATCACCCAGGACAGAGATGATGTCTCAAGAAGGAGTGTTTGTGAATATCCCCAGCAGCCAATGGTGATCTACAGAAAGAGAGGAGGGTTATGTAACACACCCTATGGGAATCCACCTGCATCCCACACAGCTTCTAATGCATGGGTTCACCAAACATTACTGACATTCTTCTAGGGGCATCAGGGACGGGGTTATCCTTATGAGGAAACAGGTTGAGCTATCACTTATGATACCTGCGTTACGTATTGGAGCACAGCTTCAGTCCTTGCTGCTCCTTCTTTGTCGCAGTTCCCTGCTCATGTACCTGGGAAGTACTTGGCCACACACATGGAAACCTGAATGGAGTCCCAGGACCCTGTCTTTGGGACCTGACGCAGTCAGGGACCATTGCAATGATTTGAGGAGTCAGTTCTTGAAAAATCATTTCTACCTGTTTCTACCGATTCTACCCATTCTGCCTTACAAATAAAATCTCTTTAAAAAGATCAAAGAACAAGGAAGTGCGTGCATGCTGTGCGATATTCTACCAAGCACCTGCTCTAACTTTAATCATGGTCAATTCTGACTCCAACTAAAGCGAGTAAGGATACATTCCCCCCAAAGTTTCAACACAATTCCATAATTGCATTCCTTTCCTTGGATTGCCAACAGTTGTTAACCTGATTTTATAATACAAAAAAAAATAGATTCACAAAATTGCAGACCAGCTGTGTGCTGAAGCAAAGCAATGCAGAAGTGGGGCAGTCAGGATGTGGCTAGCGCTAATTGGTCCAAGGCCCCTGCTGCAAGTCCAAATCATGTTACATTCACCTGCTGGGCTTCGGTTCAAAAGGAAACTTAGGCAAAAGCCTGTGACTCAAACATATTGCTTCTCATTCATCAGCATTAAGTATGTCAAACAACAAACTGCCTGTGCATTGTTATAAATTCCTCTGCCTAAAACAATAGCAAGAATGCTAGTTGAAACTTATATCAATGCTATAAATTCCAATTGTCATGCAAATGTCAAATGCAAGGTTTGGGAGTGAGTATAAGTTTGTGATATTTGCTGAGAGTCCACAAACTCTCAACAAGTAAACAAGGCATAACCAACATGGTGGAAAATCAGATAAAAGATGACTAAAAAACTTGGGCCCTGTACAATAGCCTAGTGGCTAATGTCCTTACCTTGTATGCACTAGGATCCCATATGGGGCCAGTTCTAATCCTGGCAGCCCCACTTTCCTTCCAGGTCTCAGCTTGTGGCCTGGAAAAGCAGTTGAGGACAGCCCAAGGCCTTGGAACCCTGTACCCACATGGAAGAACTGGAGGAAGCTCCTGGCTTCAGATTGGCTCAGCTTCAGCTGTTGCAGCCACTTGGGGAGTAAGCCATCAGATGGAAGATCTTCCTCTCTGTCTCTTCTCCTCTTTGTACCTCTGACTTTTTACTAAAACAAATAATACATCTTTAAAAGGAAAAAAAGATGATTAAACAACTCAAGAAGATAGAATTTTTAAAATAGCACTTTTTATTCATTCTCAGTGGTACTGGATTCAGAGATGTTCAATATAGGCTATGACACAGTCCATCACCCCAATCAGCCTATGCACATGTTGGTAGTTGCAATTGCTGGGTCAGTTCTGTTTCAAACCCTGTCCTCTACACAAATGGATGGGTGTTGCCTTGCAGCCTGATCCTGCCCATCAAACACTTGGCCTTCACGTAAATCCGTGAAATTTGCAGCCTAGTCAGAGTAAACTTCAATAATTTCCACCAAGCCCACTTGCTGTCTTGGATCCTGTGCTTAAAATTATGTACAGCAGAGTGTTCCAGTTCACCACACATCACATTCAGCTCTCATACAAGTCAGTGGTCATCAAAGCCTATTTCAACCCAACCAGCCCCCACTATCCAGCCCATGGACTATGCTGGCAGGTGCCACTCTCTCTCTGACCATGCCTGCCCCAGTCCTGGTTCTCATGCTCACCAGTTGCAGTGGTAACCCAAAAGGGAGGTGCCCACTGCTTCCCTAATGAGCCCACTCCTACTCCTGGATCTTGCCCTACCCAGGTGGTTCTGCAGTTTGGTTTGACAGAATTTGCCCCGAGTGCCAGCATTAGCTAGCTGATGCTATGGCAAAGTCCAGCCAACCCACACCCACTCTGGCTTGTGCATGCATCAGTGGGAACAGAGGCATGTCAGGCTCACTTTCCCCCAATCCCATTCACATAGAGGCCAACAGGTGTTGTAGCCCTGGACCACATGCTCACCAGTGGGAGCTATGACCCTCCAGGGAATTTCTCAAATTCCCCCACTTAGCCCACTCCAAGACCCAGATCTCACGCCTTCTAGTGGGTGCCAGGGCCTTACCTGGCATAGCCTGCCCCTCCATCATGGCCTTTGTATGAGCTGATGGATGTTGTGTCCCAGCCTGCCTCATACCCTATTTTAGCCTGCACATGAGGGTGCAGCAGCTTGAACTGCCCAGGTTGTTTCCCGTCCAAGTACCCCTGAGTGTTAGTGGATACCATGGTCACACCTAGCTCAGCCCATCACCACTCTTAAGCTAACCAGTGGGACCTTTTTTTCCAAGGGGTTGCGCTGATATATCCCTACAGAATCTACCCCCAGATCTGGTTATCTTGCATGCTCCTTAGTGTCATGTTCCAGCGTAATGTGACCTGTTCACTGTTTTGAAACTCAGGCAGGTAATGGGATCTATCAGTACTGGGATCTACCCCTGCCAGGAAGTCCCCTAACCCTAGCTTTCATGTGGGTTGGCATGTGGTGGTCACCAATGTTCCATGCTAACCAGCTTAACTCAAAATTCCCATGTGTGCTGGTACATCCATACAGGTCTTCCAGTCTCTTCCCTCCAAGCCATCAGAACTCACCCCGCCGCCGCTTGTGTTTTCTAAGATTCAAATGTTTACATTGCCACAAAGTTTGCACGTTGACGTTTTAACTCCTGACATGATGACATTAAGAAAGTAGACAGAGCCTTAGCGGATGGGATAGTAGAAGCCCCGAGATCACCATTATCCCTTTCACTATGTTCAGGCCAGGACACAGGCTGGCACCTTGCTCTTGGACCGCTAGCCACGACAACAGTAAGACCTAAACGTCCATTGTGTAGAAGCTCCCTCTGCTGTAGTGTTTCCCTCCAGAAGTGCTGACAGAGTAAGCTGCAGTTAGTTCTTCCATATCGCCCAAAGTTACAGGGACAATGGGGAGTGACCTGAGTGAATGAAATGTGCCCCAAGCCCCCATTTCTAAATAGCATCTAATCAGACCCACTTGAACTCTGAGTTAGACAGGGCGGTTAACCTTATCCTCATCAATACATGAATCTGCCGCCTGCCTAGGTAAGAGGGACAATTTCTGTTTCCTGCACACATCTCCAGAAAAAAAACATGTTAGTTGAAACAAAAACGGTCAGTGCTTCTCTTCACAAAATTTGCTGAAATACAAACATCCCAGGGAAAGCTATCCCAACAGATTATGCGTTTCTGCCGTGGGTTCAGGAAGATCTTTGAAGATTTTTTAAAATTATGTTTAACGCGTGGTTCATTTTCAAAATATTTCCGTAAACATAGCAGCTTTGTCAGCTGTCAGATGATAGGAAGGAATACCACAATCATCTGTTTCTCACAGTTGTGGAAACTAAAGTCTGAACTCTGGGTACCACTCCGATCTGGTTCTGCTTGGGTTACAGGTGGCTCCCCTCTTAACAGAATCCTGGCAGAAGAAGGGAGCTCTGGTGTCTATTCCTATTCTTATCAGGATATGAGTTCCATCTTGGGACCTTGTGACATCATCTAAACCCACTTCTACCCAGAGAGCCTGCACCTGAGAGTTGAGGCTTCGACAAGCAAATCATGACATCAAAATACAACATTTGTGAATACGTATGCGTAGCAGGCTGGTGGTGCAGATATGGCATACAAGTTGCCTTGAAAACTGTTATATTTCCAGTATCTCCTTGTAGATTTTCTCCATTGCTTCCTCCGTATCATCTCTCTAGGCATCATGGATACCATGATTGAGTAAGCAGCAGAATATCTGCAAGAAGACATTAGGCCAAGTGGTCAATTATCTGTGATGTCCCAGTCTGGATCCACTAAGCCATCACACTGGGTCATACGCACATCTTTCAAAATAAGCTGTGCAAATAACTATTTTAATAGAATATATGTGTGTGTGTGTATGTGTGTGTGTGAGAGAGTGTGATTTCATCAGTGGGTTAACATAATATTTACAGAAATTGGAAATCCGTGTCTAATGGAGATTCTTACAAAATAGTAAGATAACAAGAATAAAGCAATCTAATTCTTTGTTGCCTACTTTTATAAAAGCAGAATGCCAGAAACCTTGGCTGAATTCAAGACACATGATAACACAAGAGTACATACATCCATGAGCACATAGCTACAGAACTTTAACTAACCTAATAGCAGGCTCTTCAAAAACACGCTGAAAAACAAAACAACAAAAACCTCCGCATTGATTGTGAAACACTTTAATACCCGTATTAGCGTGTCATTTAATTGTATTTATTTTCCTTTAAAATGAGCAATGTTTTATGGTAATTATAAAGAACCAATTGGACAAGGCATCGACTCAGATGGCTCTTTGAACACCAATACGCAAAGTTCACTGAAATTCTACAAAACAAATCCTCAACCGAATAATCAAAGTGGAGCTCAAGTAAAAATCTATCAAGAATCACTAATAAATATATACAAACATTCTGTTATACTAACAGTGTCTTTTGGTGTGAAGTTTTGGGAAATTCTGCATAAGTTTTAAATACCAACTATGAAGTTAAAAAAAAACTTTAAACTCTTTCTGGGCTAAGTGGGGTAGTCTGGCGGCGAAAGTACTTATTTTATATGTTCCTGGATCACATATGGGCATTATATTTATTTTTTTGATTGTTGATGTTTGTTTCATTTTAGCATTTTTAAAGGATCTGTTTATTTTTATTACGAAGTCAGATATACAGAGAGGAGGATCTCACATCTGATGATTCACTCAACAAATGACCCCAACGGCCAGTGCTGTGTCGATCCAAAGTCAGGAGCCAGGAACTTCCTCCAGGTCTCCTTATGCCGGTTCAGGGTCCCAACACTTTGGGCTGTCCTCGACTGCCTTCCCAGGCCACAAGCAGGGAGCTGGATGGGAAGTGGAGCTGCCAGAATTAGAACTGGCGCCCATATGGGATCCCAGTGCATTCAAGGTGAGGACTTTAGCTGCTAGGACAAGGCTCTGGGCCCTGGGCACTGGTTTTAAACCTAGCAGTACCACTTCTCATCCAGCTCCCTGTAGTGGTCAGGGAAAGCAGTAGTCAAAGGCAGCCCAAAACCTTGAGACATTGCACCTGCATGGGAGACCTGGAAGAAGTTCCTGGCTCCTGCCTTTGGATCGGCTCAGTTCCGGCCATTGCAAACACTTGGGGAACGATTCAGTAGAGGGAATATCTTCCTCTCTGTCTCTCCTCCATTCTGTACATCTGCCTTTCCAATAAAAATAAATAAATCTTAAAGGAAAAAAAAAAACTTTCTTTAAAAGAAAAGAACCGATGTAAGAAAATCTAATCTGTGATTCCCTTTGAAAGTGATAAAGATAACCCTCAGGAATGATAGATGCCCAAAAGCATGAACTTGCCAAGGATCTGAGTCCCGATGGGTTTACTGCTTCATAAACAATCCTAGATAAAATACATCTGCACCATTTCGCCTTACAGGAATACTGCTGAATGAGTCTCTCTGCATGACTGACGGCACTGTGCTTTTTGAAATATCTGAACTCCTATAATGAAAATAGCCGTGCCTCCCCCATCTAACAGACACAAAAACAAAATAGAGGCTCTGAGAGTTCTAGAAAGTGGAGGGCTTTATCCAACTTTCACCAAGCTCTTAATGATGTCAACCATCTCTCTCTCTCTCTCTCCCTTTCTCTCTCTCTCTCTCTAAAAGTCAGGTGGCGAGGGGATGGCTCCAGTCATTGTGACACTTCCAGACCTGTAATCTCTCCTTCTTCATCCTGCCTACCCCATCACTGCTTAAACAGAAAAACTGTGTCCTTAGCCTGTGTTCCCCAGGGGTCAAACCCTGCTCAGTTTCGCTTCTACCTCCTCTATCCTGTAGTCCAAGCCCAAATGTTCTCCTGTTTACATCTCTGGTGTCAGCTGTCTTCTTCCAGATAAGGAGAACTTCTGCTGAATCATCTCACCCTAAAAGTTTGTTGTGACATCGGAACTCTTTGACAGAATGACATTCAGGGTGCCCCCTGCTGGCTGGCATCTCACAGTGCGTGTTCTTGTCTGAAGGAGGCAAACACGCTTTCATAGGCAGTGATAAATGAGTCCTGACTAAAAAATAAATGATTAGTTAGTTTAAAAAGTGCAGAATAAAAAAAAAAAAAGAATAAGGGAAATTACCCCATTTCTATACTTCTGGAATTAAAAAAGACCCAATTATGGGCCCGGCGGCGTGGCCTAGTGGCTAAAGTCCTCCCCCTAAACGCACCGGGATCAAGCCTTGGGACGCTGCACCCGTGTGGGATACCGAGAACAAATTCCTGGATCCTGGCTTCGGATCGGCACAGCACTGGCTGTTGAGTTCACTTGGGGAGTGAATCATGGGACGGAAGATCTTCCTTTCTGTCTCTCCTCCTCTCTGTAAACCTGACTTTCCAATAAATAAATAAATCTTTTGTTAAAAAAAGATCCAATTAATATACATAGATGGCTTGTATGAATTAATGAATCAATTGTATCAGCTGATCAATTGCCAAGAGCACCCACTGCAGCTCGTTTGATGTTTCTGCTAATTTGCACTGTGTATTGACTTCACTTCAGATTAACTGTAACTGATGCTGTGAGTATATGCGGTCACAACAGACTCACTGCCCGCTGAGAAAGGACACTGAGTGGCCTGTGACATGGGTAAAAGATCAGTTCTTGAGAAGTAATCATGGCACGTTTCTATGCTGCTAAATTATTTGAACGAGTAGGGAAATCTGGCCCACGAAACCCTTACAGAGCCCTAAGGAAATATTTTTGTGAAAGAAGGGATGGATTCTGCTGAGCTTCACTGGAGAGAGGGCATCTTGTCAGTCAAGGCTGTAATTGAAGCTCCTGTGAGTCAAACCTCACCACTCTAATAACACTGCCACTCATGTACCGTGTATGTAATTTCCTTTCCTTTCCTAAAGAAAGATGACTTAGGAGAATGGCAACAAAATCCCAGCTGATAATGAAGTCCATCCATCTGCCAGCCAAACCTAAGGAAAATACTGACGGATGCACCTGGCTGGGATCCTGGCTTCAACTGCTGCCAGAGGCACTGAACATGCACCACCCTCATCCTGCCATCTAGTGCTCAGGTGTCAGCACACCCTTCTCCCGACACCTTTAACTCCAATGTTGATGATGCTGATAGCCTCCCAGTGACAAACCTCACCAGCCCACAAGCTTGTTCAAGGAAGGGAGACATTTTCAAGCTAAGATGGAACTTCTTTGGATCCCATCCCCACAGTTCTTTTCTTTAAAGCAAACTTAGCCGCACACATTTCATTAAAGAAAATCAATCGGGAAATTGGGTTTTCAGCATTCCTGCAGATGCACGGACCTAATAATGACTGTGGACTGTGTTAGTAAGCTCCTCCATGCATTCTGCTTATTCTACCAAAGTGATCATCCAAAAACACAAGATCCGCTATGTTACCCGTTATTTAAACTCCTTCAGCAGCATATTATTGCTTATGTGTTAAATGTTCAAGTTGCTGAGCACAGAGACAAAAGCTCCTCCCAAATGAAATGTGACTTCAGCCCACACTGGGTTCATTCTGCCGTCTAGCACTGGCATAAGAGGAAAATCCTTTTCACCCAGGTGTGCTGTGAGATGCCAACACAGCCCACTGTGAACCCCCTCAACTGACAAGGATCACTTGTCCTAGTCCTCACTTAAAATGGACAAGACAGATGAACCATTACCTAGTTGCTTATAAGGATACTAATGCCACACATGTGGACTCCAGTACATAAATTTCCCCAACAGTCACCATATCGATTACCAATCGCACCGCTGTTACATGTCAGGCTTTGGACTTATGGCTGGCAGATAGAAGGAGGCAGTGGTGGCAGGCATCAAGTTCAATGTATTGCTGTTACACTTTTTCCAGGATCTGTCTTCCTCCTTCAAAGTCTCTATCTAATCTACAATGCAGCCTCGCACGTTCCAAATGAATCTCACGTTTTCTTTCCAAGTAACCTTCTTTGCTCCATGGACAAACTTGTTGAGTGAATAGACACATCAAACAATAAACAGCTTTTTATAATTCTAATGAACCAACTCAAATCAACATGAACTCCACTGGAAAAAAATCAGAAAGCTAAGAGGTTAAAAAAAAACCCAATACATCATGTATCTTTAATTTTTTTTTTAATAAAACCCTGAGACAGAGTCACCTGGAGAACATCTCCTGGTGATGGCAACCTAATGGCTAATGCCCAAGGGTTTATAAATACTTGACATCCAATCTGAACTCTGGATTTGAGTTAAATTTTCTAAAATCATCAAGTGCCTGCTTAACATTTTAAAGAAACTTGGTCCTGCTGCTGGGGTACAGGTGTGAGAGATGTGGGAGAGACAAGAATGGTTTTGGCGAAAAAGAGACAGTAATGTTAAAATCTCAGAAAGCCATTGTTTTAGAGTGAACCTGTGGTGATGACCAGCAGCCGAAACTCTTGGAGGCACTCTTGCAATCATTATATACTAATTAATGTTGAATTAGACTTTCGATTGTGAGCTGCATCCCAGGTGTTTCTCCTCAGTTTAGAAATGCCCAGTTCTCATCCACTGGCCTCACAGGGGCTACTCAGCACTGTCTCATTCTGGTTTTGAGTCGTGAGCTCAAAGCTTCCAAGTCACAAAGAGCCAGTGTTGAAAACCAATTAACCATCCGTGCCAGGCCAACAACACGGCAGCTCTCTCGCCCCGAAGGGGAGCTGCATACGGGAGGCCAGCACGCCTCTTGGCACTAGGCTCCGCCTGCTGGCTGCCCAGCCAGGGAGCCCTGGCATTTTTTTGGGATCTCCTATTGCTGCTCGGACAGCTCCCTACCGAAGCTGTGGAGCTTGGCCTATGTGAAAGCATTCTACTGATTCCCAACGACAGAAAGTTTTCCTCAGAGGAGCCTGAAACCAATACGGTGTCAACACATGTGTTTTGAATAATTGTAACAGCCAATATACCCTCAGAACCTTGTGATAGTTAGAAACGGGGCCGGAATGCAGAGAAATCTTCCATCTCCTTTAAATGTGTGAGGAAGACGTGTAGTCAAACCTATCGGCAATATGACAAGTAACTTACAGACAATAGATTCAGAACAGCATTAGACAACGGTAAAAACCACAGACATACAGGGGGAATCATGAGCAACCCTAAAAATCTATCAGCAAGAGGCCACTTGGGCAGAATTGGGGGGAGCCCCAGAGCGGAGTGGCAGGACGGGAGGAGGCTTGTATCCCAACCCTGGAAGCTCCCGGATTCCCAACAAGGACTATCAGAACGGGTACCAAGGACTGCATCACAATGGCCAAGGAGACCATGAGGAACTGGAATGCCTTCGGAGACCGAGAATTCGGAGGACATCCCTGCCCCATTTTTCTTGGACCTCAACACAAGATAGAAGAAACCCGAATCCTTCCTCATTGGATACAGGAGCAACAGCCAGGAGCCCTGGGTGATCCTCAGAATCAGAAGAACAGTAAACTATCTTTGGGACAAGGGAGAAGAGCTTTCTCTCGTCCTAACAAAGCTCCAGCTCGGGGTCCCCACCCTCTACAATGACCAACAGGGTCGCTCCAGAACACACACCCCCCAAACACACACACACATACACACACACACACACACATCTTGGAATAGACAATCTGGTAGAACACAAAGAACAAGTACTCCTCACCAAAGTATGAAGGATTTCTGTGCATACCCCACCCAAAGCATTATGGCACCTCAATTGTCAAAAGTCATTGAAATGGTCGCAAGATGTTGTTAAGAGTGTACATGTAATTCCAACATATTGTTTACTCAGCACTAGGTCAATTGGTTCCAAAAAGTTATATATGGGACTGACAGGACTTTTAATTGATTGGGATTTTACTATTTTGGCCCTACCGTCAGATCAAAGAGGTCTCCCAAAGAAGACGTTGAACTTATCTGGACAACAAGACACTGGACTCTAGGCTTGGTATATGCTCGCAGTGAGGGAATCTCAGCTGAACTTAAACTGTGGTTACACAACAAGGTGGAGGAATCAAACAAGGTGGGAGGATTGGGGGGGGGGATCCCTTTACCTACGGAACAATGGCTCATAAACACAATGTAAACAATGTAATCAATAAAGAAAAAAAAAAAAAAAGAAAAATGATTAACCCCGCTACCTCAGATTTAAACATAGCGATTGGGTTCTTGAGTGAGTGGTCTGACACTCAGGGATATTCTGATGACTGGCCTGTCTCCCCCGGAACAGGGGCACTATGCTGAAGCATCCGAAAACCAGCTGGATTGCCAGCTGGTCATGGGCTATCTGTTTCTTAGCCTGTGGGTGCTTCAGAATGAATCTTTAAACCAGCAGACAATTGTTCCCAAGCTAGAATTATCCAAGCACTGTTTTACAAATTTTGCTTGATAAATGATCTTAAAGGATGCCTTTATCCCAGCCCCTGTCCTCACAAGCAGCTGGGATGCCCATGTGCTTCTTTTAACTTTCTCCATCCTCTGGTCCCTGCCCACACTCACACCCCCTTCAAGCTGTTCTTGCTTGTCCCAGTTTCTCCTTCTCACAGGGCCAAACATTGTTTTCAGTCTATATCCATCAGGTTTCTGCAAACAGAACCAGCCTCTGATACTATGGAGCAATATCACAAATGATGCGTGAATGACTGGAATCGAGGGATAGCAGATAAAGCCACCACCTGCAGTTAGCATCCTATGTGGAGACATATAGGCCAAATGTTTGATTTCCTGTCATTCATCTCACTGTGACTTTTCTGATAGCCACTTTCACTGGATGCCTCCTGCTGTCCCATGCATTTTCAAGCAATGAATGCACCTTCTAATATGGTAGTGTCATGGCCATCCCATGGAAGAGATCTCCATGCCCAGAGGCACCTCAGTCTCAACTATGAACAATTTTCTACCTCCTATACCCTGCCAACCCTACTGCTTTTTCTCTGTTGCTCCACATTTTTTTTATGAATCCCCTATAGCTTCTTCCCATTAGTCAATATATGTCTCTCCCCTCCTACTTGCATCATAACTTCACCTTTCTTTGACCGTCTACCTAAAGGTGCCTAGCCTCTATTAATGATATTGTCCTGAGATTCTGACCCCTTTCCACCTCACCACAGCATTGCTCAGTCAGGCTCTCTTCTCTCTGCCTCTCGGAAATTTCACATTTGCCCAGGCTGCTCCAAAGATGTCTTACTACATGTTACCCCTACAATGTCACACACAATTCTTGGTGGTTGTTGTTTTAATGTATAGATACATATACATACACAATGTATAGATACATACATTATGTGTGTGTGTGTATCTATATATATATTTATATTTTATTTTTTAAGACTTACAGAAAGGCTAGAGAAAGGTCTTCTACACCTGTCTAACTCCTTTTTTTTTCAATTTAAGGTTAACATTTTATTTAATAAAGTATAGTAGTTATAACAACCTCTTCATATTTCCATGCAACAATGCAATAATTTTTAATATATACATGGTAAGGAACACAAAATTTTGCCCTTCTAGTAGTAATGATGTCACACTGTTATAATTTATATTTGTTATCTGGACCTTGAAAACGGATCACCATGAACATAATAGTCTATAAACTAAACTAAACAGTGCTGATGATAATTTAACCAATTAAAATAATTTGGAAAACATAATGGCATCTAATAATGTCATGACATTAGTGATAGCAATACTCCTAAATGACAAAGAATGTAGGTTTCACATCTTTGAAACTATAAACCAATGTATATCATAGATTAATGTAATAAGAAGACTAGTTCATTCATCATGATTTCTATATGTTTGATTTAAACACAAATGGAAGAAATACCTAGTTTTCCCAATCCAACTTATTTTAGTTTGGTCTTTCTTCTTTCAATCTATTATTTCACACTGAACAGTCAGTTCATGGCCTCTGATGTTTCTAAGTATGCTTCTTAAGCAGATGGCCGAGGGCTGTGCCCCTAGATTGAGGCAATGGGACTGACACACTTCATGTCTTGTCTCGTTCCTTAAATTGCTGAAACAGCCAGAGCTGAGCCCATTCGAAACTGGTAGCTGGGAACTTCTGCATTTTCCACATGGGTGCAGGGCCCCAAAGACATGACCAGCCTACAATGGTTTCCTGACTGTAATCTAAGTGCTTGGTCAGAAGTGGAGCAGCCAAGACCTGAACCCAGACCCATAATGCATTCTGACACTGCAGCAGTAGAATTAGCCTGATATGCCACCACACTGGACCTGGTGTTTTCACTTTGTGAATATCATTTTCCCCATCCACAGCTCCACTAAAACCGTTTCTGGAAGTATGAGAGAAAGAGTGGATGTGCAGCTGGTCACCTGGACAGCTCACAAGCCTCAGCTAGATTTCCTGTCCTCTGCTCAGGCAGGCCAGTTTGCAACTCACATCAGCTCCTCCTGCTCTCTCAAATGCATCTCCAGGGACATTGCCAGTGTTCACAATAATGCTCGTTTTCTGTAGCCCTTCACAGGTAAGCAGATGTTTCTCAGCTTGAATGTCAGAATCCTAAATCTTCACCTCTGTACCAGAAAAGAAGTAAACAAAATAGTGTTTTATATGATAATTCAATACCACTTATTCCCAAGTTCTAGTTTATTTCTTATTTTTAAGATGTAATTATTTGTTAAAGATATATTTATTTGAAAGACAGATGAAATATGAACGTAAGCAAACCACCAGCATGTGCAGGGAAATCAATAGCACATGCGCGGACCAGCTGAAAGTTCTGTGGAATAACTTTCTGGGCTCCAGCGGATGTGCCTTCCACCGCCTATTTTTCTATCACATCTATTTTTTTAAAAACCATTATCTTCATTTAACTCTCTGGGAATAGCTATTTAACTCTAGCTCAAATTTCTCAGTCACCAGGGAATAGTTGGCTCCAGGTTTTTGCTTGAAAATATTGTTTGGAAGGGGTTTCTAAATACAGGGAGCAAAATGAATTTTTTCTAGCTTTACAATAGATCTGGTTGAACAATATTTAATAATGCATTACATCTCACAAATGTGTCCCACACAATGTTACTCTTCAATAACCACTTCCTTTTCTAGAAAAAAAAAAAAAAAAAGAAGACCCAATGCTGTAACAGCCTATTTTGTTGAAACAGTTGACTAATGGCAGGTGAATTACTGTAGCGCAACACGGAGCTTCTGCAAGTTTGTTTATGTCATGGTGCAGGTGTCTTCTAACTGGATGCTGACACAGACAAGATGCTGTGCCTTTGAGGATGCAAAAGCATCTCAAAATAAGCTACAATGATTGACATGTCCTTGGGTCTGCCAAGTTTCTTAGTTCTTGCCATGCCTTTACATTTCTTCCCACCTATATTCCCTCTTATTTTCAGCCTTTCTCACATCACCAAAATTCTTTTTACTCTTGCCCCCAGCCAAAAGATGGGGTTTACCATCTTTCCTAGTGTTGCAAAATTCTTTGTGTCATGCATTCACAGACGCAATAATAAAAAAAAAAGAATGGCTAAAATACAAATAACTTGCTAACAATGGATGACAGGGAGGGTTCATTTTTTGTTTTCAATTTATGTGTGATCCATCAATGTCACATTTATGCTGCTGATGATGATGATAAACTCAGAAAATAAATGGGAAGTTAAATATATCTGACCTAAGTTTTTGATTTATTGATTTGGATTTATTGAGACTGTGGACAAGTTGGCAAACTCTCTGAGGAAGAGTGGTTGTTTTTTAAATCCAATTCCTGACATAACACATTCTTAGAGCTCTTGTGAGAAGCACACATTTTATGTGCTCTATCAAGTCACTTCTACGACACATGTTACTTTCCTTTCCTACACGGTAAAGTTTTTATCACGGGAGGAAGAGAAACTTCACCCAAACTACCGTATTCTGCTATAGTGTTCTCAGTAGCAGACACACGGCCTCTGTAACCTCTGCATATGCAGGCAGACAGGTGGACCCAGAACTTGGACTACCTCACTGATGGCATCAGCCACAACCCATGACATCACAAAGCCTGTGTCACAAAGGTCAACCACAGACAGACACAGCCATTGCTGGCTGAAAGCCACAAGCCAAAAGTCAACTGTCTCTACCTGCGTGTTCAGTGGCTTATCAAGTTCCCCAGAAATCTGGTAAACGTAGAATCTAACCCCAGCAAGATGTAAGCTTGTTGTGTTTTTATATATATATATATATGTATGTAATTAATTAGCTGAAGGGTCCACAGTGTTCTTGCTATCAGAACTGGTGTGATCAACTCGGAAAATCACCTTTGTGATCTGGTAAGGGGGGATATTTTCTTTGATATTATTCATGGGCTGTAATCATTGCCTTCAGTAAGCCTGAAAGAATAGGCCAGAAACAGAGATTATGAGTGAATCAGCCACTGGAGGAAACATGCCTTTTTTATGAATGATTGTTGGTAATAACTTAAGAAGCTGCCAAAGGTGAAACAAATGTCTTCTGACGAGAAAGGAGTTTACTTTATCAAGATTTATTGATATTGTGTTTTGACATTAGAATGCCGCACGTTATATGGTTCTCTATGCCTATAATACTAGGACACACTTAGAAAACAGAATGATGCATTATTTTTTACTGTTGTTGAAGGACTAAACTATTACAATATTGGAGAAAATCATGTGTGTGTGTGTGGGGGGGTGCTTAGAAGGGGAAATACCTGAGCCTAAGTAACCACATCATGAAAAATAAAGATTAAAACATTAATTTTATTTGAAAGACACAGTTACAGAAAGAAGGAAAGACAGATCTTTACTCCTCAAAAGGCTGCAATGGCCAAAGCCGAGCCAATCCAAAGCCAGTGTTTTCGGGGACCTGAGGACTTGGAACTTTCCTCCGCCTTTTTCCATTGCCATCAGCAAGGAGTTGGGTCAGAAGTACAGCATCCTGGACAAGAACCAGCATCCTAATGGGATGGTATCATGGCAGCTGAGTCTTAGACTACTAATCTACAGCACCTGTTTCCCCATCACACAGCACCTAAAGAGGAATTTATCCAACATACGCTGAGAACTTACTGTGTGCTGAGACCTGGAGACACAATGCAAAATGAATGAATTCTACTTTTCTCCTGTGATCACCCTAGTTGTCCAGTTCTTTTCCACTGCCTTGTGCTTTATCTAAATCCTTGCGTCTTCTTACCTGAACTGATAATGCAGTCTTCTGTTGGAAAGTCTGGAAACTTTCCCCATGTCGTGGAAGCATTCCTGAAGGCTCCTGAAAAAAACCTCAAGAGAGGGCCCAGCACGGTGATGCAGTGGTTAAGGTCCTCGCCTTGCACGCCCGGGATCCCATATGGGTGCCGGTTCTATCCCAGCAGCCCCGCTTCCCTTCCAGCTCCCTGCCTGTGGCCTGGGAAAGCAGACGAGGACGGCCCAAAGCTTTGGGACCCTGCACCCGCGTGGGAGACCCGGAGGAGTCTCCTGGCTTCGGATCGGCATAGCATCAGCCGTTGTGCTCACTTGGGGAGTGAATTATCGGATGGAAGATCTTCCTCTCTGTCTCTCCTCTCTGTATATCCTCCTTTCCAATAAAAAAATAATAAAAATAAATATTTTTTTTAAAAAAAAAACCTCAAGACAGTTTCCAGCTTCCAGGTCTTAGCTTCCCCCATGGCTGAGTCCTGGCCATTGTGGACATTTGGGGCTAGAACCTCCTTGATAGCATCTATTAAGTAGAGGATCAACAGACAAAGTTGCTGAGTTTACATTACATGGCTAATAGCTCCCAAATGACAGTTACTCAACTCTGCATTTAATTGACTCTGAAAGTTACCCATCCCCAGTGGGCTTCATGCCCTCTAACACCTACACTTAGTGGGGTTCTCTCATCTCATGCCTCAGCTGCTGTCTGCAAAACACAGACTCCACAGGTATTGAAACCGAGTGCAACAGAGGAAGAAAGAGAGACTAGGAAATACTGCTGGGCTCTTCACTGCACCAGCCTCTAGGGGATAGTGGATACATCACAATGTCTCATTTACCAGGACCAACCGCAAGGCCCTATCTACCTGACAGGAGATGAAGGAAACATGAAAGAATAAACGAAGCCGTCCATCACTATTGTTGTCTTTGTGCTTAGTGTGAAAACTTTTCTTTCAAATATTTTAGATGATCTTCTATTGTTCGACCTGATGGATGCAATGAACTCTAATCTAAGAGAGGTAACTAGAGAACAGAGGACCTGATGCAGGGAGGCCCCTTCCTTCATTTAGTAAATATTATGTGTAATAATTTTATTAGTTTATTTTTCCATGTTTGGGTCTCTGTTATTGACCTGGGAGACCTGCGTGCAGTTTATGGCTCTTGCCTTGTACATGGTTCAGCCCCAGACATAAGAGCCTTTTGGGTAGTAAGCCAGTGTGTGAAGATCTATACTTCTGTCTCTGTCTCTCTCCCTTCCCTCACTCTTTCATTCCCTCTCCCTTCATGTTCTCTCTCTCTTTAAGTCGGCCCACCTTTCAAACAAGTAAACATGGAGAAACAAAATACTTTGGGCCCTGCCTAAAGCAGAAAATATGTGTAACCATACTTGTTCAAATGTGCATTATGTTGCCACAGAAACTTGTAGAATTAAGGGAGGAAAGAAAAGAGGAATGACATGTTTGCAGGGGGATATGAAAGCGAGGTTCCAAAGTATTTTATAATTCAAATAACGCCAGAAGAAACTCATAAGTCCCAGTTCAGGTGCAATTCCAAGCTCCAGGAAAAGGTTCTGTGTTTAGTCTTTCCTGACCACAGTTAACTTCTTTGTGAATTTATCACCCCTTTTACTTGTTTGCCAGAAGTGTTAGGAACACATAGGATGTCACTTTTTCCTGCTTCCAAATCAATTTGGCTTTGCCTTTTCCATCTGTTGTGTTGCGTTAGTCTGCGCAGCCAACTGGAGGCACAGAAAGCTGAGGCAGTTAAAGCCTGTTCATTTGACTGCTCTTTCCACTGATGCTTGAATCAGCCTTTAACTTAATGTCTCCCTCATTTGTGATTCTAATGCTTTAGCTGCCAGCCGCACTTTCCACTTCATATGAACTTTGGTCTATTCCAATTTTCCACTTCTCTGCCTCTAATCCCATGGTTACAAATGGGATCCCTGGCTATACCAATCTCTCTGATTTGCTGGCTGTAAAGACATCAATATTTCAAAATGTCATGTGTTTTATATATTAGCTATGATGTGCATACAAAGACAGGGGGCGCTGTGTCTTCTGCTAAATTTCCAGAGCCATGGTGATGGCTCCCCAATAAGTTACTATTGGCTGTTGACAGGTCTTTGGCCATACCTGAGAGTTTCAGACATGGCAGAGATTGAATCATTCAAATTACCAGCATTGCATTGACTAAGTTAATTCTGAGTACAAACCCCAGAAACCAGGAATCCCGTGGCCTAGCAGGAGGCTTTCCCTCTGGCAACACTCATTCATTCCCCATACTCATTTTGTCACCTATGCAACAGTTGTTAACTAAGCAGCTCCTCCTCTTGATGTGAACTATTTCCTAGGGATGCCAGGACAGGTAAGTCCCGGCCCTTTTGGTGGATGTCTACCTGGTCAAAGTGATAGCTAACACACTTGTAAACCACCTTTCTGGTTATGCTCATCTTGCAGGGCAGCTGCTCAAGCACTTAGTTGCCAGGAGGCCTTCTTGGAATCCCCACCCTCTGGTCTCAGTGATATGGTGGGTGTTTCAGCAGGGAACCACAGGATCTATTCCCTTCTTTTTCTTTTTCTTTTTCTCTCTCTTTTCTTTTCTTTCTTTCTTTCTCTCTCTCTTTATTCATCTTTTCAATAAAATAAATTTAGATGCTCCAAGAAGAGACTTTTGGCTCCCCCAATGAGAGAATTCTGCATATAAGTGATAAAATGTAGCCAATTTTTGACAGACAGAGAGCTCTAACTTTAGAGGAAACCCAAGCATGAAGAAGTCCAGATGGGCTTCCAAAAGGAAGTAACACCCAAACTGGGTATTGAAGGATGAGTAGGAATCAGGTAAAGGACCATCTTTTTCAAAAAAAGGTTTATTTTTTATTTATGTGAATGTCACAGTTACATAGAGGGCAGGACAGGCAGAGAGGAAAGAGATGTGAGTGAGAAAAATCTTCCATTGCCTGGTTCATTCCCCAATTGGCCACAATGGCCAAGGCTGGTCCAAAACAATGCTGGGAACAGGAACCTCTGTGTCTTTCACATGGGTGCAGGGACCAAAGCACTTGAACCACCCCTTTCTGATTTTCCAAGTGCATTAGCAGGGAGCTGTACTGGAGGTGGAACACTTAGCCATGAACTGGCATACAGTAAGCATGCCAATGTCACACCCATTGCTTTACTTGGTATACCACAATGCCAGCCCCTAAACAATTCATTACCTTGTACTAGATACAAACAAAAAATAAGGAATTATTTGAGTTTTATTTTTGGACAAATGGACAGAACAGTTAGTTCTGATGGACAACCCACTGTTTTTAATAAATGGATTTGATGTTCTCCATGTTATTTAATTTGATCCTGTTGCTAGTTTTCAACATATATTCACTTTAGGCCCACCCCATTTTTAACATCAGGAACAATGACACAGAGAAATTAACTAATTCACTTTGATTTTTCATTTAGCAAATTGTTAAAATTAAACCATAACTCTTGACTTCTAAGTTTAGAATACAGTCAAAATTTCAACAGAATTGCACAGGTGGCAAGATCAATTGGCATACTTCATGAGACATAAGAATCTGAAAGAAGGAAATATCAGTGTTCATAGGTGGTTATGAATAAATAGAAATATAGGATAGGAATTCACTCAGGAGGCACAAAAGGACCACATTTTAAATAGCAGGAGATAAACAACTTCTTGAAAAGCCCAAGTCCTTACTTTTTGATATGACTGAGATCTCTTGCTGCGCGATGCCCCTGGTCAAAGGATGTTGGTGGATTTGTCAAATATTGATGGGGTGTCTAGGGGATAGTCGATCTGAAGCCTTGATGATCACAAGTCTGCTTTCATTCAAACCCATGAGAATCTAGGAAGGCTCCCTCTGTCTTCACCCAGGAAATAGAAGAAATTCAGTGTCAAAGTCAAACCTCAAGCCAGACACAGCCACAGAACGTTGACTGACACAGGGCAGACTTGCTCCCCAGGTCCTTCATGTTGCAGTTGTAGAACCCAGCTTGAGAGTCTGCATCCTCACCTTCCATCAAACAGCTAGTTCCGCCCTAAGAAACTTCTCCAAGTCTCCACAGGCTTCCAACTAAGCCGTGCCAACATCTTTGACAAAGGATACCCTGGGACCAAACTGTTTAACAAACAAAGCAAGTCTTCTATAAGTAAACCACTCTGTAACCCAGATTCTATACTTGGCTCACTCCCATCTGCCACTAGGGACTCCTAAAATCTCATTACTCCTGACAGGGGTGCAGAACATTTGGTCAGTAAACCTATAGGAAAAAAAAAATGTTATTTGAAAGTCAGAGATAGTGAAGGAGAAGGGGAGACAAAGAGAGAGGAGAGAAGTGAAGAGAGAAAGAAAGGAGAAAAAACCTTCTATCTGCTGGTTGACTCCCAAAAGCCAGCCATGAGCCAGGCCAAAGCCATGAGCCAAAACCTTCCATTCAACTTCCCACTTGGTTGGCAGGGTCCCAGATGTCAACCTCTCAAGATGTTAACCTCCCACTTGGGTGTCAGTCAGGGTCTCTTACCCTTAGGCCATCTTCTGATGCTGTCCAGGGCCATAAGTAGGGTGCTGCAGCAGAAGCAAAGCAACCAGGACACTAAATGACTGCCATTGCATGGGATGCTGCTATGCCACAACTCCACCCCTAAGCAGGACATATTTTGAAGTGATAATTTTATGGGGACTATAAATGATGTTAAAAACATCCGCATGATATTTGGTAAAATTAAAAATAAAGATCTATCAGACAACAAAGAAGTAATGAGAGAGATGTCACATAGATGATGATGATGGACAGATGATAGACAAAGAGACTGACAATTATGCTTCATTGTGATTCCGTTGCTGCACATAAGCATTTCCAAGAGGTGCACATTAAACCTCGCCTGTCATCTGTATAATTAACCAGCACACACTCGCAGGCAATTTTAGCAACCACTGAGCAGGTGAAGTGTTAGAAGTTCCTTCGACTCACTGCATTCAGACCACATGTTTAATTTAGGAAAAGTCAAACTCTATGTGAATATTAAGAGGACATAAAATGACCAGGCTCTGCAGAGGTTCCAGAGAAATAAATGAACCAGTATCAAGGTAACAAGTGTGATTTCCCATTAAAGAGAAGCTTCAAAAATGAGGTATGGAAATGCGTCTTCTTTCTGTAGGAGTGCCAATCAAATGAAAACATATTTAAATAAAGGCTCTGGCCACTGTGGTGAGAGAGAGAGAGGGGTCCCTTTATGTCATTCAGGTGAGCTTGAAAGGTGTGTGTGTGGGGAGGAGGGAGTTGGGAGAGGTTGAGAGCAGGTCCCATGGGATTGTTGCCTGAGACTGTCACTGGTAATCAGATGATTCATAATTTGGCTGGGTTGGGGAGGGGCCCAGGAGAGATTGGGGGTAGGATTCTCAGGTGAGTTGCCAGGTTACACATCACCGGCAAATGGACAGGCCAGTGTGAATTTCTTGAGCTGTGAAGAGGAGGAAATGGTGCAGGGTCCAAAGTGGAATATTCAAATCACTCCACACACCCATTGCTGCCATCTGGGTTGAGAGTGCAGAATTCACCTCTGTACACTGTAACCCATCAGCCTCCATTTTCTACCCAACAGAAAGATGAAAGTAATTCAGCAAATACCATTTCGGCATCTGGGAAGCAGAAGATCCTTGACCTAGTATCAGACTTCCTGCCACCCAAGTGGGAAAGCAGGTGGAGCTCCAATTACCTGGCTTCATCCTGGCCCAGCCTCATTTGTGGAGAGAACCAACAGATGGAATATTTTTTCTCAGTGTGTCATTCTACCTCCCAAATAAACAATGTCTTAAAAAAAAATCACAAGGATGGATAAGCTGGTGTTCAGCATTTTGATGACCAGTAGGCAGAAATACTTAAGTCAGGAAGAAACTGACTCATAGTAAATGCTCAATAATCATTTGCTGGAGGGATGGAGGATTATTTAAGCTAGTAAGCAGGCCAATGTATTTCTTCATGCTATGCACTGAAATCAAAGATGGTTTAAGTTGTTTGATAATTCTGCATCATGACCCCTGAGACAGCCTCACATTCCAGAAAAACAAAGCAAAAACAATAAAAATCTACAGGATTTTTGATTTCCAGATATAAATGTGCATGCCTTAAAGTCTTCACACATCTCTATTGCAGTACTTCCAACTCTTCTGCGGTAATGTGCAGAGTTGTCACCTCCATCAGACTGTGAACTCCTGGAGCACAAAGGCAATGTTGCAGTCATCTCAGAAGATCCTGGAGGTAATGACTACCTGCCACACATTGGAAACTCACCAAACGATAAAACAGATATATATGAGACGTTTGTTCTTATTTGACTAGCTCGCTTAGTATGAAAATCATCACTTAGGAGTTTTTAAAATATGTCAAATTAATATACAAAGTTAGGCTGTTCTTGATATCATACAGTGCTAACAATAACTTATTAGCTCCCTTTTACAGGCCAGGCATTGCGAAGGGATAGAAGATGCAAGTACGAGAGCGTTTTTCCATATGCTAGCAGCGCTATCAGAGAAGTAATTGCTTCCGTTGCCAACATGAACACTAAGCAAGGAGAAGCCGACGAAACAGGGCTTCTGTAACTGGAATCCACTTACGTGCTTCTCAAAATGAACAAAATAATCACAAAAACTGTATTTGATGGGCCCGGCGCGGTGGCGCAAGTGGTTAAGGTCCTCACCTAGCACGCCCGGGATCCCATATGGGCGCCGGTTCTAATCCCGGCAGCCCAGCTTCCCTTCCAGCTCCCTGCCTGTGGCCTGGGAAAGCAGTCGAGGACGGCCCAAAGCTTTGGGACCCTGCACCCGCGTGGGAGACCCGGAAGAGGCTCCTGGCTTCGGATCGGCATAGTATCGGCCCGTTGCGCTCACTTGGGGAGTGAATCATCGGACGGAAGATCTTCCTCTCTGTCTCTCCTCTCTGTATATCCACCTTTCCAATGAAAAAAATAATAAAAATAAATCTTTAAAAAAAAAAAAACTGTATTTGAATTCCATTTTTCTGAAAACAAGAAGATATGGTAAGCTGCATCACAAGGAAATACTGTCAAGCTTAGACTTTCTGAGGACTATTTTCAATAACTGCTTCCAGTCTACCAATCAATAGTATACTCTATAAATCAACTGTAGAATATATTAAATTCCATTATGTTAGATCAGTTTCTAAACATTGATGGCTTGTCAATTTTATCTTTAGATGGACCAGGTGAAGTTGAAAATATACAGTTAGTAGATAGAAGGGATTTGAGACTTACATCTGTCCTCTGAAACAAATGCTTTCACCATCACACAGTGCTGTCTACTGTGCAGTGCCCGCATTGTCATTCTAAGTCACTCAAAGCGAGATGGAATGGTCTTGTAGATCGGTGTATGCTGTGTACTTCAGTTTTGGCATGGTGAGTTAACCTGCAGGGAAGTGTTTCAACGTAGGCCTCATAACAATGACATTTGATGTATTGCATCTAATATTTGTATACAGTGGGAGACAGAGTGTCCAGAGATAGGTAACAGAAAGCACCCATCTCTCATTCAAAAGCTGGATGGGTACAGAATCTAAATATCCAAAATTCTTGATCATTTTTTTTTCTGTACTGGGATGTTTTTAATAACATCTGATACCTGCCTTCTATTTAATAATCTTTTCCCTTCTCCTATGTTATGATTATACACCTACTTTCTACGTCTGAATCAGTTCCTTTGTGTTGTTCTAACTTTGTAGCTTGCAAGAGTGGGGAACCTGTTTGTTTTTTACCCCAATGGCCATTTGGATATTTTCAGCATCATTCAAGGCCCATATAAAATTATCAGTATAAAAATCAACCTGCTTCAGGGTTATTGAATTGTGAGTTCCAATGTCTGTTGCTTTGGCAGGACAAAACTATCTATTTGCATACGTCTCATAGAGACCTTGGACCAGATGCTCCTCACTAATGCTTCATGGGGACTCTTAACATGCTCCTCTAATGCATTCTATGGTTGTGGCACTCAATTGAAGCTTTCAAAGCAGCCTTCTCCACCTCTGATCTGTGACCAGGACCAAGTTTGCTATTAACCCATAATTTACACATGTTTTCAAATGATTGTAAGAATTTGTACTTCTAGACTTGGCAGAATGACCAAATGTGATCAGACATCAAACACCTACAGAAGGGGGTGGAGAGTCCATCACCCAGATACTTGCCGACACTACTGTGGGTGGATTTAGTACTGTTTATGTTACACAGTGGTTCCCCAGAGGAAACCCTTCATTCTCTACTGCCAATGTTGAAGAATCAAGTGCCATTGGTGCCCCTCTGGCCTGTTCATCCACCCCCATGAGGGTCCCTTGCTTTCTCAGGGAGCACAGCAGAGGGTGGCCGCCAGCTTGATCATCAGCCATTGCTTGTGTATGGGAGTTTGAGAATTTGACAAACAACGTCTCCAATTCCACAACCTCCTCTTCCTTCTCATTTCCTTCCTCCTCCTCTTCTTTATTCTGTCTCTCCACCTCCTTCTTTTCTTACTTTTCCTTTTCCCTGTCTCACCAAATTTGCTTAGGTGTAAGTCTGAATGTTCTATTCTTTTATACTACAAGTTTCATTGCAGATCTTCCTTGGATAATCTTTATATTCTGCTTAGATGACTGAGTTATATACTCAGTCTTCTCGAAGAATGGTTGATATGACTCAAGCACTCTTGACTTATTCACCTTTTTTAATGCTGATGAACTGACATACAGTGTCTCTACACTCTGCCCTGGCAATGAATTGCCTAGTTTTATTATCTGAACACACTGAGAATGTTATGTTTTGTGTCACACATTTTGGGACTTCCCTGTTAAGGAGCTATATGTTAATTCTTCATGCTGGTGTCTCCTTGACTGATATTGGGCCACTAGCTGGGAAAATGCCTATGTTGCTTAGGCATAGGGCAAGTGAAGCTTGGCAAACAGACCCACCTGGCTCAGCCACACTGAGCCAGGAAATTGAGGTGAACCCCCTAATCCTATACTGCCCTGTCAGTTTATCAAGCTGGATGAACTCACATGGCCCCCTGATAGACAGGCTCCTCTGCCTGCATTGTTTGCCCTTATTTGTTATTTGGTTTGTGCTTTTGGTTGTTTGTACAAAGGTTGGCAAAAAATACCTTGCCAATACCTACTGAACTGCCTTTACATAGTAACCCACACCTTTCATAACCATTATATATTCTAATACATTTGGGCTGACTTGTCTAAAGCTAGTCTCCAGAGGTGGGCTTCTCAGTTGGCCTCAGTCAAGCCCACAGACTTCTCTGTTTCATGTCACAGATTCCTTCTGCAGTCCATCTCTTTTGCCTATTCTCAATCTCTAGGGGAGTATACCTAGTTTCCTAGCTTCATATAACTTCTATATACAGATAACTTCCAAACTCATAGTCCCAGGCCCCATCTCCATCAAATACTTCCACACTCAAAAGCTGAGCCACCCATTGCCCAACTTAGGAATATCACATACCTCCCAGGGTCTGAACAGAGCTCCCCAGCTTCCCACCACTACTCATTTCTTCTCTAGTTTTCCATCACACAGGTGTCAGCATCACCTGGTAATATTCTCAAGAAGTAATTCAGTGGGCACCTCTCCTCTCCTCTTCCACTGCATCAATATATGCATCTGTGTGATATCGAAAACACCTCCTAAATCCACATCACTCTTACAAAGAAGGATGAGCAAAGCCACCATGACTGAGAACCTCCATAATTGCAGCTACCTTTTTACATGTCGATTTTGACACCAGTCCCCTACCAGTCCAATTTCTCCCCAAAAAAAGCATTTTGATTACAAATGATCATCCCTTTTCATTTTTCACAAGTTTACAATTTGTCTCTAAGCCTTTTTCCCTCAACATAAAAGAAGCCTAATTACCAAGGCATCAAGTCCTCTCATTAGGCAAATTCATGTTTTTCTATGAGTTATTTTCCCAAAGTTCATCATTTGACTTCTTCAAATAAGACCATTTCCATCTTACTTTGAGTCCTTTCCATTTGCATTTTTCTTTATCTTCATTTTTCTACCTCATTTTTATCATTTAGTCCCAACTGCAATGCCATTCCCTAAGAAGTGTTGTCCCATGCTAATGCTGTGGCTTCGGAATGACCCAGCTCTGTCTGTTGCAGCTAATTGAGTAGGTGCAAGATCTCTTTTGCATCTCTCCTTTTCTCCATAACTCTGTCTTTCAAATAAGCATATAAGTAAACCTTAAAAAAAGAAAGAAATGTCTGTAATGACCAGCTAATTGGAATTACCATTAACTTCAATGCCAAATACACACTGAATGCTATCATAGCTCCAGGTTCTACTTCATTCACAACTCACGCTGACTTCATTTGTGCCCAGGATAGTCACCTCCTAAATCAGCCTACCCACTTATTGGCTTAATCCTTCATTTCAACCCAGTATTTAGCATCATATAAGTACTGAAGCATTCCTGCTTTATTCAACTTGCATTGCTAGGACTGAAGTAGTAGCTCAGCAGCTACTTCTTGTATAAATCAACAACTAAATTCAGGTGACAAAATACTAATACTAAGACTAATACTACTACTAAATAATAGGTTAGGTTTGAGAGAAAATGGTAGAAGAAAACATATTCTAGGTTTTTCTCAAAATTCCAGAAAATGTGGAGGCATGGTCACTTTCCATAACTAGAACTGAAATTGCTGCAACACAAAATCTTTATTTAGGAGTTTGAGAGCACAGGGCTATGAATAATGATCTTTTTAGTAAAACAAAAAAGTTAGAACAATGTTAGGCATGATTTTATGCTATGAAATAATAAAAAGGTTACTAAATAGGAGAAAATCTAAAGAAAGTAGATGAGAATGATGTTTACAAACCAGAAACTCCCCAAGCGTTTTGTAAATATCTCTAATCTCTCTAACTTCTCTGAAGATACCATAGTACTAAAGATACAGGTAACAAATACATATTGATAATCCCCAAATGAGTAGTCCCAACCACCATTTTTCCCAAGTACTTCTCAGATGTCAAAGATTAAGCAAATAAATGCAAATACCTAGGATCGATTGAAAATCACAGGAAATGACAACATGTAGTCAAGCCAATTCATTGACTTCAAGTCCTACTTCACGTACCTGGCTCAGTAAGGATCCACTGAAGATCTGTGGTGCTGCACATGAATATAGTCCAATGAATATACTCACTCACTGAGGGATTGGTAGCAGTGAGGGAAGGCATTTCTGGGAACATCATACCTGTATTTGGTCTTGAAGGATGTATAGAAATGATCAAGACAGTAAATTCTCCTAGGGCTAAGAGAATAGGGACTTCTCTATGAGTGAGCAAGAGGGATTTACCCCTAAACAAGTGGAAATGGATTTTCACATGAAGAAGGAGTAGGAGTACAGAGGGGAGCCTGGTGCAGAGACAGCCATGCTGGACTCCTCACAAGAAGTTATCAAAACTGAACGTCTAAGAGAAGCATGCGTTGTCTCACCTTCCTGGAAGCTGAGTCCACTCCAGGCAGTTAGTAGAGCTGTGCTCCCTGGGAGTTCTCCTAAAGATGCTTTCCTATTGGTGGGGTGTCTCCAGGGAGTAGAGATTCTGGAAGCTGAGTGACATCATGAAAGGCCAATCAGAACAGATCTCAACCTCAGTGTGCTGTCCCAGTGTGCTGCAGCTGAGCTGTGTATCAGCCTTTCAGTTACCATAGCACAGAATTGGTCAGAGGACTAGGAGAGAAGCTGTGGTGGATCTGGGGCTCTACCCTATAAGGTATCAAACACCATTTGTAATGATGTGTTTTAGCTATATTTGATGGACCACAGAACTCTTCCGTTGAAGTGAACATACTATAAATTTCAGTTTGTTAAATTCTATTGTAGTGAAAAGAACACACGATTTTGAAGTTTTTTAGGATCTGATTTAACTGCCAACTCCAGCTCTATTACTTACCAACTATAAGGCCTCAGGGCAGGCATCTGTTCTCTTTAACCTCACTTTCATTTCGCTTGTTAAAAGGGATGTAATGGAGCCTCTCTTACACAAGCTGTCACAGCAGGAGAGCGAAGAAAGGAAACTGCCAGAGACATCTTGCTGTTTCTCAGTTTCCCACAGTCTTTCCTGAGACTAATGTATGATTGATAGCAGAGACCGGGGCTGTTATTATGAGGCAATCATCGTCACTGTTATTGCTCTCATTGTAGTTGCTGAACCAATGGGCTGAGAAAGGAGCAGGTTGCCATGTTCCGCTAAAACGTCAAGGAAATAGTGCACTCGTGTTTTGTATTGGGTTCTTCTGCCCTGTGTTGCATAACCGTTAAGTCCAGGTTCCCTGTTAGCCTATGTGTACCCAGAGCTTGAACAGCACCAGTGTAGTTGCTCACAATTCTGAAAGCTGGCATTACAAGAGCAAGGTGATGCCAGGTGAGTTTCCTCAGTGGTCTCTCCTTGATTAATACATGGCCACATTCTCCTCTAACTATAAATATTGATCTGTTCATATTTTTGTCATAATTCCTCCTTGATAGACTTTGTGTATCTAAGCACGTACCATTTCACCTAGATCATAAAATAAGTTCACACATAGTTTTTCAGACTCTCTTAGGGTCATTTCTGTTTTAACCGGAGCACTTACAATGTCTCATTTTTCATTTCAGAACTTATTCACTTGAGTATTCTCTCTTTCATGGGTGCTTTAATAAAATTTTCTCTATTTCATTTTTTTTTCTGTTATTAAGATTTTCTTTTTCTTTTCTCTTTTTTTTTCATTTTTAATTGGAAGAGTTACAGAGTGCAGAGACAGATTTTCCATCGGCTGGTTCAGTCCCCAAACAGCCTCAATGATCAGAACTGAAGTGATCCTAAGCCAGGATCTCAGAGCTCCTTCCACGTCTCTAAAGTAGGTGCAGGGGCCCAAGGACCTGAATCATCCTCCAAAGGTTTGAAGATCATCAACAGGGAGCTAGATGGGAAGTGGGAAAGCTGGCACGTGAACTGACTCCCATGTGAAACGCTGACACTACAGGCAGAGGCTTAACTTGAAATTCTACCGTGCTGGTCCTGATATCATTTATTTATCTTTTCAAAGAATCAATTACTTTTCACCATTTTATCTTTCTAAAAATAGTACGTAGATCATTTCTTTCTGCTGTAATATTTGCTATTTACTTCTCTCTGGGCGCTCTGTACTGAGAGTGTTCTTGCTCCTCAAGCCATGATCTTAGTTTACCTGTGAGCTTTCTAATATAAACTTTTGTGCTATAAACATTTTTTGACTAGTTTTGCTGCTTTTCATTAGCTTTGGTGTATTTTCTTTGTAATCTATCTCAATGCATTTTAATTCCAATTTTTATTTTCTATTTTGTTAAATATTGTATGTATTTCATAGGTTCTATTCTAAGAAAATAACCATCTTCTCTCTCTCCCTCCTTCCCTTACTCAGTACTCTTTCCTTCCATTACAATTTTCACAACATATTTTTTCAGCCAACTCTACAAGTGGACCGAATTATTCATAGAATATTCACACAGTAGTTATAAACAGTGCAATGATAGGTTGTAGCTGTGTAGGCTAGGCCTTCACCTGCCACATCAACATCCCAGATTGGCTCCAGTTTTTTATCTAGATTGCTCTGATCCAACTTGTTATTAATGACCTGGGTCAACAGAGGAGGATGACCCGAGTCCTTGGGTTCCTGGACTGAATGGGAGACCTTTAAGAAACTCCTGACTCCTGGCTTACATATCTGCTCACCTCCGGAAGTTACAGCCATTGAGGGAGAGAACAAACAAACGGAGGAGGATCTCCCCCTCTGTAGAACTCCGCTTTCCAAATAAAAATAAATCTTAATATGTGATGATGACAGTTCCATGGGAGAATATGCAAGAAGAATTAAAACCAATAATCATCACAAAATAGTCTTCAATTTGTCCTTATACATTTCATAATATTCTGACACATATCAAAGAATATATTGAATATATTTCTTTTGGAACTGGCATATTTCACATAATGCATAATGGCTTCCAATTGCATTTTTTTTTTTTGGCAAGAGAGGATTTGATCCTTTTATGGCTTAGTATTATTTATTTCACAGTGTTTACATGCCACATTTCTTTATATCTATCATCTGTGGATAGACTTTTGGGTGGATATTTAATATTATGGTGTAAGTATTGTAAATGGAGTGTCAATAAACATGGGGGTATGAATAACTCCTTAATGTGCTGAAATTATTTTGGGTAGTAAGTTATCAAAAGTAGAATGGCCACATTATGTTTTTTTTCAAATATCTGAGGAATGTCCACAATGGTTGTACCAGTTCACATTTCTTCCAATAGTGAATTAGGATCCTCTTTTTTTTTTATAAAGATGTATTCATTTTTATTTGACATACAGACAAAAAAAAAAAATCTTCCATCTGCTAGTTCATTTCCCAAAGGACTACAATGGCTGTAACTGGATTGATTTGAAGCCAGGAGCCAGAAAGTTTTTCCAAATTTCCCATGTGGCTGCAGAGTTCCAAGACCTTGTACATCCATCAACTGTGATTCCTCTACATGTTTTAGTACCATTTGCTTAGTTTCGCCTCTTTCTGACTTAATTTTAAAACAGAAAAACTGAGCATGCCTTGCCCACTTACAGTCTCCCCCACATCTCAGTATTCTACAGCAGTATTTTGCTGTGGATGATATTTCAACACATATACGTTGATCGTGGCCCAGATCTCAAACTGGCATGAGTGCTTCCATTATGTTGCACCTCTGGTGATTTTTAACAAACATATCATATGATATTTAGTGTCAACCAAATTTCACTATCTTAATAAAGGACTTCAAAAAATTATCTTGCAGTGATTTTACACTGAAAAGTCTGAAGAAATTCCTTCCCCTCACTTCCCTGTTTTAGTCTTTGTGCAGCTATGGGCAATTCATCAAAGCTAAAAGTTAATATTCATACACCATCACTAACTCAGCTTTGGACTGCCACCGCTCATTTTCTGCTTCAGGGTCATACACTTCTTGTCACCATCTCTCCTTGGTCTCAGAGACAGTTTCACAGATGTTCATATTGTGATATTACCCCTTTTAAACAGAATTGATGTGGTACTTTGTGGAGCATTCCTCAATTTCTGATGAGTATAGGGATCATACAGGAGTATGATACATTGTTAAATTGGATTTGTTAAAACATTTATAGGAGTCTCTAAAAGATCTCCTTTACACCGAGATTGTTTGCTAGGTCCATGTGCAAGTCTGCTAGTCCCACTGAACACTGTTGCATCCCAAAGCCTATGCCCTTCAGCAAGCACCATCAACCAGAGCAGTCCAATCTCACTGTTCTTCCCAGCTGCCCACTGACCTCATCCTGTCATTGAGACTTCCAACTTTTTCCTCTGACTTCTTGTACACTGCTTCCTAACTGTAATGTTCATTTCCCCTTCTCGCCTGAGCCCATGAGACACTCATTACTACATAAAAGCCAAAGTTTCCCTGAAGCTTCCTCTAGCAGACATTCAATTTGCGCTTGCCATTTAGCCTTGCTCATGAAGGCTAAGCATAAGGAGCCTTGGGTGCTTTCAAGTATTGTTAACAGCATCTGACTTATGGACAGGAATATTGTAGCGTAATTTTGTCTGTTCTCTACGCTGCTTAGGTCAAGGCTAGCAATCCTTCTTAAACAGCTGCAAGGTAACTGTAGGAAGAAGTAAGAGGTCTTATTTTATCATTTAAAAGACTGTCCCTGACACATATGAGAGGTTTCTGCCCTTCATTAATTTGGTATAATTTATTCTGCCACATTGAGTTCCTATGGGGATTTAAAAAAAAATGTAGAATGTGAAAGAAATAGTATGGAGATTTTCATAAAGGAGATTTTCTTTTATTTATTGATTTATTCAAGTATGCATTGTGCAAAACTGGACATTTTTATTTATTTATTTATTTATTTATTTATTTATTTTTAAAGATTTCTTTTTATTATTTTTTATTGAAAAGGCAGATATACAGAGAGGAGAGACAGAGAGGAAGATCTTCCGTCCGATGATTCACCCCCAAGTGAGTGCAACCGCCAATGCTATGCCGGTCCAAAGCCAGGACACTCTTCCGGGTCTCCCACGCGGGTGCAGGGTCCCAAAGCTTTGGGCCATCCTCGACTGCTTTCCCAGGCCACAAGCAGGGAGCTGGAAGGGAAGCGGGGCTGCCGGGATAGAACCGGCGCCCATATGGGATCCCGGGTGTGCAAGGCGAGGACCTTAACCACTGCACCACAGCGCCGGGCCCTGGACACTTTCTATGAATGAAGCTCTTGCTGAGCATAAATGAAATGAATGTAGAAGAGGGATCCTGGTTTGCAAAGTGCTCCTGTTGTGGTTGAAAACAGAGGCAGCAGAGAAGTAAACAGCAAGTCCCAGTGAGGGGAGAGAGGGAAGGAGCAGGCATGTGGATGTTGGTTCAAGGTTGGTTTTACGTTGCTTTCAGTAAAAACCCTATTAGTCTATTCTGATTTGTCATTCTCCTTCTTCTTAGTGTCTGCCTGACCTAAAATCCACAAATGCATCTGGGGATATTGATAACTCATCAATATTGAATTATACAATCATGAGTTTATGTGTGATTTTGGACTGGGTGGAACTTAGCATAATTTCATTATATGAAAGGATTTAAACTACTAATTTGTCCTTTATCTGGAATATTTCAAAACATCTGCAATTCCATGCTGGAATATTCACAAGATTAAACACGAACACTTCTAAAATCTACATAGTTTGTCACCATCTGCTTTGGTGCTAATCTCTCTTGCAATCAAGCTCACTACTTGATGTTTAGTGCCATCAGATGCACATTAGTTATAGGAGGGAGAAGTCTGCCCCACTGGACCACCCACTGTAGGCACCAGCTCATTAACTTATTGGAGCCAGTATCATAACCAATGTAACCAGCCTAGAGTGAGAAACAAGGTTCTGGAGGTAGAGTCAAAACATCTCTGCTTACTGAGAGACAACAACCGCTGAACAGGCGAGCTTAGCAAAGTTGTATTTTTCAGTGGATCAGTAGTACCTTGAGTAAAATGTATTTACAAAAGTATATTTTTCATCTGGTTTAAAGAAACAAAGCCTGGATTTAACAGGTAAAAAACACGGATTGGAAAAGGAACCTACTTTGAGACCAGTATTCTGAAAACCAAGCTTTGCTTTCTAATATTCCCTTAGATCTGACTTGCACAAGAACCTAATTCCAGAGCAGCCGGCTTTGACACATTTGTCCTCCTCACTTCTGAATTCTAGGGTGACTGGATTGACCTTTTTCACTCGTGTCCTTAGTGAAGACCACATCTCTGCAGATTTTTTAAAAGCTATGTGTTTTTCTCTTTTACTTTTTTTCTTTTCAAGAATGTATGTGAGTACAGTGATGAACTCTTTGCTAAATCTCAAATCAATGCCCACCAGAATTAAGGTCATATAAAAGCTATTCTTATTTAAGTCGAATGAAAATAATCGATGTAATAAAATTGTAATGTTATCTAATGACTGTGGGAATTTCTGTTCAGAGCCAAAAACTGACATTAATCAATGTCCATTTTATTAAAATGATGGCAGTCTACTCTGTTGAAAGAGCATGAATAAAATCGAACCTATAAAAAGAAACCAGTTCTAATTAAATTGAAATTCAACCTCACTGTAGCAACAACGTTCACTCAACACACACTTACTGCATGCTTACTAGGTCTCCCAAGTGGAGTGCTGGATTCCAGGGAACTGGGTTGAAAGCAGAATAGGTAGGAACAGAGTGAACACTCACATATGTGATGCCAACAACAGGCAGCGCTCAGCCCTTTGCAGGAAAACACCAGCACTGCTTTTTTGCTTTTTCATCTTCACAAGAAAGCTTCTGGATCTAGGAGCAGGAGTTGTGGCACAGGGATTAAACTGATTTGAGACTATCTGTATCACTGACTCTTCCTTGCTTGGCTTTCAAATCAATCTTTTGAAAGTTCCTTGTTTTAAGGGCAGGCATCATTGGGCCCAATACTTAAGCTCCACTTCAACCCCCTTTGGGACATCCACATCCAATAACATTGTGTCGTTCAAGTTCCAGTGTTGATCATGGTTTCTGTTTATCATGTTGATACAGTAAACTCTGGACAAACATCTGTTACAATTCATTTACAGTCAGTTAAATCTCATTATCCATCACTTATGCTAGAATTCTGTCATGAGGGGTCAAGCTTCCAATTAGAAAGGAATGAATTTCAGAGAGGAATGAATATGATATTCACAATGCAAGCAAAATCAGACTTTTTATAAGTCTGATTTTATTTTAAAATGTAGAATATTCCAAGATTCCATGACTCTTGTATTCTTAGAAGTGTTTTGAAAGTACGTATGTATGTATTTATTTAATTATTTATGTTTTTCTTTTTTTACATTTTGTTATTATTATACAGGTCCATAGGCTCCTGTAATTTCCCTTATACCAGCACCAATTCCCTCCCCCAGGCTAGTTCCTCTATATCATTACTAAAATCTAGTTCTTCATACACAGTCATATGTCCATCATTGCAGGCATGGACAATGGCAGAGAGTCCAGAATCCTATTTTCAAGATATAGTAAACAGTTTCAGTAGAATTCCATCTTTGTCTGGAAGTAGAAATGCATACCACACTGCATCCTCACATCTGGATATGTTCGTCTCTGTTTCACAGCTACTGTATATCCCCTCAAATAAAAAGTCACAATACAAAATCAACAATAGAAAGAAAAATAGAAATTTACAATGCCATGAAGTTAAATAACATGTTACTAGATATGACAGTCTCCATTATACAGCTACTATACATTCCCTTAAATGAAGAGCCACACAACAAAATCAACATCAGGAAGAAAAAAGAAATTAACAACACCAAGAAGTTAAATAACATGCTTCTAAATGACTAATGTGAGCTGAAGAAATGAAAATCAAGAAACTTTTTGCAGAAAATTATGCTATTGTATGATCTATGAGTCATTGAAAAAAAAATCAGAAGAAAGTGTTTTGAGGAGATGCAACCAACAGAAAACAACAAAACCCATGCAATATAGTTTCCGCTGATCTTTGTTGAAGTGTGTTGCTTCTAGACAACAAATAGATGGGTTTTATTTTTTAATCCACTCTACTAATCTATGGCGTTTGATTGAGCTTAAGCCATTTACATTCAGGGTTACTATGTATGGGTGCTACTTTTGTCCTGTCATTTTAGGAATAGGTTGTTCATTGGTTTAATTTTCTGTTGTCATTTTAGTGGGATGTTCTTCATATTTGCCTTTGGTTTTATTGGGTGCTATTCCTCTTCTCTGTCAAGAGAACATCTTGAAGTATGATTTGTAAGGCAGGTTTGGAAGAGACAAATACTTTGAACTTTTCTTGACTGTGGAAAAATGTTATTTCATTTTTAAAGACAAAAGAGAGCTTTGCTGGATATGTTATCTTAGGCCAACTACTTTTTTCTTTTAGAATCTGGAATATGTCACTCCTTTCTCTTCTTGCCTGTTGAGTTTCCTGTGAGAGATCTGTGAGTTTAATTACCATTCCTTTATATGTCAGTTGATTTTTTTTCATGTGCACATTTAAGGATCTTTTCCTTGTGTTTAATTGACGAGAGCTTGATGATCACGTGTCTTGGTGAAGATCGCTTTTGATCAAGCCTGTTGGCAGTTCTGTGCCCCTCCTGAATCTTGTTTCCCAATTCTTTCTCTAGATTAGGGAAATTTTCCTTTATTATTTCATTAGATATATCTGTAAAACCAGTTTCTCTTTCTGCACCTTCTTGTATTCCCATAACTCTTTTATTTGGCCTCTTTATAATGTCTTTCAATTCTTGAATGCTTTTCTTGGCCTGATCCAGCTCTGCTTCCAGCTTTTTGTTTGCTTCTCCCTGATGACAGGAAATATCTGCCAATTCTGCAGCTTCTTTCTTCTGCTTGCTTCATTCTATTTTGAAGACTCTCCACTGTACTTGTAATTTGCTCTAGTATGGTCCTAATTTCTGTTATATCCGCCTTGATTTGTTTTACTGCTTTCTTAAATTCTTTGAAGTCTTGTATGAGCTTCTCATTGTTGATCAGAAGCTTTAAACTTAATTTTATGAATTCTGTGCCCGCCACCATTTTCTTGACGTCTTCCTCAGTTAACTCTGAGATTAGCCTAGGGTTTTGCTGCTTTGCAAGGGAGTTTTCAGTAATATTCATTCTGCCTTCATCTCTTCTTTTTCTCTTGGTCATTGTACTTCTGGTTGCCAGATTTTTCTCTTTGGGGCAGGTTTTTAAGCTGTGTGACCCACAGGTCTACAATGTGATTTTACTTATTGCAGTTGGTGCCTAACTCTTTGCTTGCAGACACTTGTGCCACAACCTCCAGCAAGTTGCAGGTCTGGGTTCTTGTGTCAGATTTCTACCGTGGTCTCCACAGCTCTTGGCTCACCACTCTCCACCTTTTGTGATACTGTGCTGAGGCTGCACTGTTGTCTCTGCAAACTTTCTCCCACTTTTGGTGGAAGAAAGTCCCAGGATTAGAGACACACCAGGTGTCCTATATAGCTAGATTATTGGTGGTGCTGATCTTGCTGGAACCTGTTGGACGTTAGGTCTGGGTGCCACATGGACCTATTTTGACCATTACTACGCCACAGTGGGTATTATTTTTCTGCAGGACCAGTGCAATCCACTGAACTAATGAGTTCTCGCAAGCTCAGCACATGCACAGTTCACTGTTGTCCCCTGCAGTCCTAAAGCATTTGCCACAGTGTACAAAATGGCACCTGACGTACCACTACTAGAGTTATTGATCTGTTGGCCATCAGATCTGAGGGCTACCCAGACCTGTCTTCAGTGGAATCTGTAGAATGCCACGTTTCTGCAGTTCACTGAGTCTGAAATGAGTTCACTACCAGCTCAGCCTATGCTCAGTCCTTTCCCTTGCCTTTGCTCCTTTCCCAAAATGGTGCCCAATTTGGCTCTAAGGGGATGGCTGGGCAGTGAAATTCACCCTGTGCTCACACTGTCCATCTGTGATCTGCTGCTCAGTCTCTGCTCCTGGTCAAATCAAACAGACCAGCAGGACAGATGGTTCTTTTCCTTGATTCACCTTCCAATCTCCCAGTGAAAGCCCGTTCCTACCTGGTTGCTGGTGGTGTTCTGGCCGCTGGTGGAGTTCAGATTTCCAGTTAGCTGAATGCTGCTAGAGTATCAATCACTGCATTGCCACACCATTGTGTCCGCTTCTTTCTTGTGTCTGTCAGTCTCCAGGTACCCCTCTGCTGTTGTTCTGTCCTTTCCTATTTCCTGGAATGTGTCCTTTCTGTTTCATCCTGATTAAATGTGTCCTTATACTAATCTGCCATGTTGATTCTCAATTTATTTATAAAATGCACCATTACAGGGACACACACAGAGAGAAAGAGAGAGAGAGAGAGAGAGATCTTCCATCTTCACATTCACTCCCAAATTGACCAAAATGAGCCAATGAGCCTGGCTAAAGTCAGGAGAAGGACCATCTTATGGATCTTCCACTTGGGTGCAGGGGCCAAAGCACTTGGGTTGGTTTCTGTTTCTTCCCCAGAAAGTTAGCAGGGAACTGGATAGTGAGTGGAACAGCCAAGACTTGATCCAGCACTTTTATAGGATGCTGGCAACACAGTTGGGAGCTTAGCGTGCTAGGCTACAACACTGGCCCAAATTTCTGTTTTTTTTTTTTTATATATATATATATATTAGCTGATCACTTGTACCATGATCATGTGAAGCTAAGTGCAATTCTTAAGTGGGCCCTCTGCCCTTGCTCAAATTTTGCATTGTCTGGGAATTCCTGCCCTGTTCTGCTATAATGATTATGTGGCTCCTGAATCAGTTTTCACCTAAACCTCTTCCCTACTTGGAGGCCTGTTCTGATATAGACTGCCTTTGCTCATGTGTGGAAGTGGCAGCTCCCTCCTCCTGCCTCTCTTTGCCCCACATGTTTTTACTGAGGAAGACCTTCTGATACTTCTTTTCACTTGCTTCCTGAATGCATGAATTACTCTCCCCCACCTCCATTTCTCCAGAAAGAATCATATCTGCATCTCTCCTCTCCGGTCAGTAGCATTTACTTAGAATGTCTGACTGCACACATGAATACATATTTTTGAATTCCCTGAACAAGATAAGTTTTCAGAGTAGTATAAAAGTTATGTGTGACCTAAAAATGCAAGGTGGATAAGTTAAATTGAAAGCTCAAATGTGCATCAACATCAAGTGGCTGAAGGTTAACATCACTTTCCTGGCAGCATGGATTTTCTTCGATTTCCTTATTAACCCTTATTCCCCCTACCCCTATACCAAGCCAAAGTTCCATCTCAGCAGACTTTCTTCAGTTCTTCCTGAATGGATCAAATTGCAGGTGCTTATCTTGCTGTCAAATCCTCCTGACAGATTTGTTACAACAAATGAAAAACACTAAATAAGCAGCTCCATCTAATTTTTATGGCTCACATTCATTCCCTGCAAGCAATATGTCCTGGGATGCGAGTATCTATCATTCCTGAAGTTTATATTTTGCTATAAGTCAGAGGGAAGATTTTTCCATTGTGAGGCTCTTTTCAAAAAAAAATATATATATATATGTAAAGCAAAGGATAAAATACATGAATTCAAAATTTTCACACGGACATTTTGCCAACAAAGTTTTGTTCCAAAATAAGATGGCAGTGAAGTTGGTCATGAAGAATGTCCTAGGTAGGTTAACTAAATGTCACCAGAAATATTTGACCTATTTATACTTTGTGTACTTTGTGAATTAATATCTATGCATGCATACATAGGGAATGGTGAAGGGATCAAAGGCAAGATGCTCAATTACAGATGCCTCTCCTGTCCTGTCCGTGCAAATCTTCACTGCCAATGATACCCAAAAGTCATTGTAACTGGTAAAATTGTTGAATCTAATACTTCACAGCAGTGACAGCCTGACAATTCAAGTTCATCTGCCAACAAAATGCACCTTGGGAGAAAACTTGACCAGAAAGACCAAAGCAAACACAAAAGGATTGTGTGAGTAGACGTAATATACATAGTAAGCAGCATCTGAGGTGACTGTGTGTAGAGAGACTCTTTGCCTGCTTTCTGCAGCTGCAGTGAAATACTTGGGGCTAACACTTTCCCAAAGCAGGGCCTCCTGTCTGTATCAACACATGGATGAGAACATCCTGGAGACAGCACAAACAAGAGGGACAAATCGCACAGCAAGACATGAGGTTGAAGGGCATGGAGGGGCTGGTCTTAAGCTTTCAAGATAACCCAATCTCTCAGGAATGAATTAACTTCAATAAACCACCACTAATACCCTCAGAGAGCTTTTGCTCTGCTGGCCTGATCACCTCCCTACAGGAGGTCCCACCAGCCCTCAGTCTCAACACATGGAAGAAACCTTCTCTTCCCATGAACCTTTACAGAACACATGCATACTTCATCCAAAGCATAGCAAGTACTGTAGCCAGTATCACTTCATAGATGGAAGACATGAAACTTAGGAAGGTTGAGTAACAGCCCTGACCATACACCTGCAGGTTGGAACACACCTATCAGTGTGGACTGGAAGAAAGGAGGGGGTTGTGATGTGCCACGTGATCTTCCTCCCTTACATTTTGACCTAAACTCAGAAGAGAAGACTACTGGTCTTAAGTTCACTCATGCCAATTGTCTCTCATCTTGTGTCATTTCTACTAATCAGCATTTTGGAGGTTCACACAAATTTCTAGATATGCATTCTGTGACTCACTGCAGCAAGCTCAATACCTGAAATCCTAACATGCATACCCCCCAATGAGGAACCACTCATACATAGGCAGTCTTCAAAGAGTCCACAGAAAATATATATTATGGAGTAATTATGCATGGATTTTGAAAATTTATAAGCCCAAATAAATCAATATGTTAGCGTAATTTTACACAAACTTTTTGAACCATCCTCATTCATCAGAGTGAGGAACACAGAAAGAGAGAATGCTCAAACTGGCTTATACCTTTTCACCAGTTGAGGCACAAAACACCGTTAGGAGGGGTGTGCAGAAAAATCCTCAATACCCTAGTTAGGAGTAACTTATTTTCATGTCCTACCTAGTAAAGTATGTGTGAGTCCCCATTGACCATGTCCTGTCTAGTTCTAAGCTTTCCTTGTTGTTCTCTGTCTATTCTATTTTTGTTGTTGTTGTTTGTTTTGTTTGTTCTGTTTTGTTATTGGGGGGGGGGGCTCTGGGGTGATCCTGATGGTCATTGCAAGAGAGAGTGGGGATCCAAAGCTGGAACTAAGTAAGGACCAGAGAAAGCTCCTCTCCCTCATCCTGAAGGCAGTTTATTGTCCTCTGTTTCTGTAGACCGCTCAGGGCTCCTGGCTGTTGTTCCGGTGACATTGGATCCTGCAAGGAGGGGTTTGGACGTCTTCTGTCCCATATGGGAGATTCAAATTGGACTGGATGATCTCAGAGTACTTGGCCTCTGAAGACACTTCAGTTCCCTGCGGTCTCCTTAGCAGATGGGATGTAGTCCTTGGTGTCCATACTAATAGTCCTTAGTGAGGATCCAGGAGTCTCCAGGGTTGGGATCCAAACCTCCTCCTGAACCCCTGCTCCACTCTGGGATTCCCCCTGCTCTGTGCATATGACCTCCTATTAAGAAGTTGTCAGGATCGCTCTTGATACCCCCTAAGTCTTTGTGGTTTTACTATTGTCTAATGCTGATTCGAGTCTGTTGTTTATATGTTACCTGTTATGTTCTTGGTAGGTTATGTTTCAAGTCTGCCTCACACATTCTGGGTAGATGGAAGATTTCTCTGCTCTCCAGCCCCATTACCAAGAAGCATAGGGCCTTTAAAGTGCATTAGATTTTACAGTTCTTTGATGTAGATCGTGAGCAGTCTGCCTCACACGGATTGTTGGTTCATTGATTACATCGCAATAATACTGCATTTTACAGGTACTATTTTTCAGATTGACAGCATTTCATCTTAAATTAAGGCAAACATGTGGTATCTGACCTTTTGGGATTGACTCATTTCCTTTAGCATAATGGTTTCCAGTTTGGCCGAAAAGAATTGCATTTGGCCATAATGAACTACATTTCATTTTTTTTTTTTTAAAGCTGAATAGTATTCCATGGAGTAAATAAACCATAGCTTCCTTTTTTTTAATTTTTTTTTATTTTGACAATCCTTACATATTTAATTGGGGTAAAAAAGGTTCAAGGCCTAAAGGGGGATATAGAGGAAGAAGCCCCACCCAGTTTCCCACCCACCCTAAGTCCCGGATGTGGGGCATGCTCTGAGATACTCAATCAAGTGGTTCCAATAGTTCACCATTCATGGGTCGCTGCCAGTCTCGCCACATCAGCACAGTCCCTTCTAGAGTCTCCATTTGCCCAACATTTTGCTGCCAACAGATAGCTGAGGTTGTTGCTTGACTTGTTCTGTCTTTTCTTGGTTTGGACTCTGAGTCCGGTGTCTCGAATGGGGAGATCCTCGAAGAAATTTTGAGGTATTCCCAGTCCAGATTCCTGCGTGTTCTAGTAAGTATAGGGCCTGGCACAGTCCATTGCCCTGATCAGCTGGTGATTGCAGTTGCTGGGTCGGTTCTGTCTCCACCTGTGTCCTCTTGCAGTCCGGCCTGGTTCTGCCCTGGACACACTTGGCCCTCACGCATACCAGTAGGAGCTGCAGCCCAGTCAGGGCGGCCCACAGTAACCACAAGCAGGCCCACCCCCTACCCTGGCTTGCCAGTATGTATGGCATACTAGTCCAGTCTGTCCTAAATACCCTTCTGTTCATATACTTGCCAACAGGTGTTGCAACCTACTTCCATCCAACCGTCTCATCCAACCGGCCCTAACGAATGTTGTTGGGTGTCTGTCTAGCCACCCCAGCCCCTGTCCTAGTTCCCATGCCCTCCCGTGGAAGGTGATGACCCATGAGGGAGGAGCCCACTATTTCCCTCCCAGGTCGCTCCCATTCCAGTTGTGCCCTCTCCAGCTGGCCCTGTGGTTCAACTCAACGTGTCTAACCCTTTGTACCAGCTTCCGACAGCTGATGCTATAACGAAGCCCCAACAACCGTCCCCAACTCTGATTGTAGCTTGCACCAGTGGGAATAGTCAGCCCAGCCTGGCTTTCACCCAATCTGGTCCACATGAGGTGCGCAGGTGCTGTGTCCCTGCCTGGTCTGGTCTACCCCCTACCCAGCTCACACTCCTCAGTGTAAGTTGCTGTTCAGCTAGGGAACCAACCCTTATTCCCCTGTCAGCTCTGCCTCCTTTCCTGGTTCTCACGTGTGCTGGTTGGGTGCTGCGGCTGCATCTGGCTCAGGCTACCCCGCATTGGCATTCCAACTTGTGTGTTGCTTTTGTCACGACCGGACCTGGTTCAACCCACACTCTGTTCTGGCATTCGGATTTCCCAGTGGATGACATGAACAGATTCGGCCTGGTCTGCCCCCGATCCATGTCAAATGCATGCCAGTGGGACACTTTCTATGACCTCTTGGCTGTTACCTTCCATGTTTCTTGCGCTGACCTGCAGGGTCTGTGTCCTGCCAGAGGAGTTGCCCGGGCTCCTCCATCAGAACCCCTCCATGTGCCAGGTTTCGTGCATACCAGTGGGTCCATGTGCCAGTTCGCCTCCTGTCCTGGCAGGAACAGTGGCCTTTCCTAACTGGCCATCATCCCGTTCTGGTTCCTGCTGTAGAGTGTTTCAGCCCAGCCATGGTCGTCCACACCCCCATATAGCTCGTATATGGCTCAGTTGAGGTTGGGACTTAGCCTAGTCCGTCCCACATCTACCCTGGTACTCCACAGCACCAGAAGGGGTTCCGTCCAGCAGAGGCACCCCCAACAAGTGCCACCTTGATGGGGGGTTAAGCCTGCCCCTTGTCCTGAAACTGGACCCGCCCTACCTGTCCTGCCGCCAGCTTTTGGCTGGAGGGGACAGGGGAGAGCTAGGAATTTACCCCCAGCTCCCAGCCATCCCCCCGCAGGTACTTACCCACGTGGAGGTTTTAGGTGCTCCCGGGCCAGGAGAAGGCCGGCGTCTCTGTCCAACCATAGCTTTCTTATCCAGTTTTCTGTTGATGGGCATTTTGGCTGCTTCCAAATTTTTAAAATTATTGATTGAGCTGCTATGAACATAGGGGTGCATGTAGGTTTCTCATGTAACATGTGTTTTGCATATATTCCTAGGAGTGCTACTGCTGGATCATATGGTATGCAGATTGTCAGCTGTTTGAGTGTTCTCCATACTGATTTCCATACAGGCTGCACCAACCTACATTCCCACCAGCAGTGGAGAAGTGTTGCCTTTTCCCTACATCCTCGCCAGCAAGTGTTGTTGGTGGTTATGCCAAGTTCAGTAAAAATTATGCTTCAATACAATAAACTGTTAAATACTAAAATGAAAATAGACACAAGACAGCTGAATTGTATCCTATAGCCATTTTAAGGTGAGTAGAAGCCAGTTGTATACAAAATAAAATTGAAATGTTAATGAAGTAGTCACGGGATGTGGTTAAGAACCTGCATTTTCCAACATATCAGTTACTCAATACCATGTCAATTAACCCCATAATGTTGTTAACTGTTATTGATGTTATGTAATGGCTTTTAATTGATTGGAATGATATTCTGCCAGCACTGCCTTTAGACCAGAGATGATCTCCCCAAAAAACTGTTGAATTGAGCTGGACAATAATGATACTGGACTCTAAGTATGGCACATGCTTGCAATGAAAGAATCTTGACTGAATTTGAACTGTAATACTGCAATAAGGTGGAGCAATCTGCCATGGGGGAAGGATATGGGGAGGGGTTGGGGAACATCAGAGCCTGTGAAATGATGTTGTAAAATGAAATGCAATTAAAAAAAAGATGCCACTAAAAAAAAATGCTCAAAACATTCCAGAGAGAAGACATAGATTATCCAGAAAGAAAGCATATCTACATAGATATAAGATCCCAGGCACCAGTATTAAATGCAGAAAGATCATAAAATAATATCCTCTTAAAATATTTATTTATTTATTTATTGGAATTGGAGTTCTCACAGGGAGGAGAGACAGAGAGAAAGATTTTCCATCTGCTGGTTCACTCTCTAAATGACCAAAATGGCTGGAGCTGAGTTGATCTGCAGTTAAGATCCAGGAACTTATCCTGGATCTTCCACACTGGTACAGGGACTCAAAGCATTGATCTATCCTCCTGTGTCTTCCCAGGCCATAAGTAGGAATCTGGATCAGCAGTGGAGCAGCTCAGACACAAACTGACACTCAAGTGGCATCCTGGATCATGTTGTGTTGGCCCAACCACAATATGATTTCCTTAAGGATCTGAGGGATTTTTCTTTTTTTTTTTTTGTAGAGAATTCTCTATTTAAGTTATCCATAATTACAGAGAATAGAATTAAATGAGAAGCTGATCCTGAGTAGATGAACCTACTGGAGCCAACAAATGATATGGACTCTGACTCAAGCTCAATAATAACAAGAGTAGAAAAGCATGCAAGAGAAAGCAGTAGATGCTAAAAAGATGATTTGGAAAAGTAAGAATTAAGTCTCATGCCAAAATTCAATAAGGGATAATTATCATTAAGATGATCATAATAAAAAACAATAGCATAACTGAAACCCTCATTATATTGTGAAGATGACTAGATAGAGGAAAAGAAAAGGAAATAAAAATAAGCTATATGCAACATCTCATGTTGTTTCATTAAAAGTGCACACAAATTCTGTGGCGAATGCTGGAGTATAGCAGGTAGAGCCACAACCCACGCCATTGGTCTGCCATAAGGGAGCTGGTTCCTGTCCCAGCTGTACCACTTCCAATATAGCTCCTCCTTGATACACCTGGGAAAAGCATCAGAAGATGGCCTTCATGCCTGGGTGCCTACACTCACATGGAAAACCCAGAAGAAACCACAGTCCTGACTTTGGATCAGCACAACTCCAGCCATCGTGGCCCTCTGGGGAGTGAGTCAGAGGATAAAAGATTCTTTCTCTCTCTCTAATCCCTTTATATCTTACCCTGCCTCTCAAATAAATAACCCTTTAAAAATATACATAAATGTGTGTAGCAGTTAAAAATAAAATGTGAAAATGTGAGAACAAGTATTTTTTCCAATTTATTCCCAGACAAATTCTGCAAACATAATTTGAAGCAATTCAACAAAATGTTAGAAGTGAGAAAAAAGGGAAATAACAAAATACACTAAATAGATGCTCCAAAATCATATGACAAAATCATTACAAATACATTTTAAATCAACGGAAACATAAATTACAGCCAAAAGAAAACCTTCACTGAAAAGCTAGATTTATTTTTGTAAATTCACTATCAATTATCTATAAAGCAAATAAGAGAACAGTTGTATTTACAATTTTATTTAAAAGAATATATTATCTGAGGAAAAAAAGTAACCAAAGAAGGAAAACCATTATACTGTGAAAACCATAAAACATTGTGACAGGAAATTTAGAAGAGCTAAGTATATCCCAAGCACATGGATAGGGGTAATATCGAATGCACTGTTAAGGAGAAAAATCGCCAAAGCAGTCTACAGAGGCAATATAATCATTATAAAAATTAAATATCCATTTCCTCAGAAGTGAAAAATGCTGTCCCCGAATTCATACGAAAGTGTAAGGGGTCCCATACAGACTGAGCGTCCTTAAACAAATAAATGAATAAAATAGTGAAGCCTTAAAAAAATTTATGAATTCTAAAGTACTGCAAAGTTAAAGTTGTCTAAATAAATGGATCTTCAGGACAATGGACAAAATTGAGAATAATGAAGTAAATCTATACTTGGGGAGCTAGTGAATCTTTCAAAAGGGCATGAAGCACAATCCCTGGGGAAAGAATGAGCTTTTTCCTGTACCTACTAGACTAAACATGTGCAAGAGAGAAAACTTGACACCTCCATACCAGTACATGGAAAAGTCAAGTGAAAACATGTAAATAACATGTGCACAGGTGATAAAATCATACAATTCTTGAAAGCAAACATGATAAACCTTCCTGATCTTGAATTTTGCAACAATCTTAGATATAGCACTAAAACTATCAACACAAAATGGATTAAAATTGAATTCATCAAAAAGTTAAAATTCTGGGCCCAGCGTGGTGGCGCAAGTGGTAAAGTCCTCGCCTTGCAGGCCCAGGATCCCATATGGGTGCCGGTTCTATCCCAGCAGCCCCACTTCCCTTCCAGCTCCCTGCCTGTGGCCCGGGAAAGCAGTCGAGGACGGCCCAAAGCTTTGGGAACCTGCACCCGCGTGGGAGACCCAGAAGAGGCTCCTGGCTTCGGATTGGCATAGTATCGGCCCGTTGCGCTCACTTGGGGAGTGAATCATCTTCGGATGGAAGATCTTCCTCTCTGTCTCTCCTCTCTGTATATCCGCCTTTCCAATAAAAAATAATAAAAATAAATCTTTAAAAAAAAAAAGTTAAAATTCTGATCCTCAAAGGAAAATACCCAATAAAAAGCAACCCGGAGAAAAGGAGACAATATGAAGGATTACAAAGAATTTCCACTAAGAATGACAATCCAACTTCAAAGTGAACAAAGGATTTGATCATTTTTCTAGGACTTGGAAACGATTATAAAGAAGTGAAATATATTCAACACTATCAATCATTATGCAAGTGAATAAACCACAGTGAAATGTAAGAAATCACATCACATGTAGGAAAGCCTAGTGGGTATAAAAACCTACTAGGAAGCAATAGTGGAAAAGACCAGATTCTTCATGGAATCTCTTCAAAAAATTCAGCAGAATGTTACAGTGAAATCAACATTTCCACTCCTAGTTAGAATTGAAAAGACAATCCTAAGGCAATCTAAAAATAGAGAGCCAAAGTAATACCTGTATGCCAACAGTCATTGTGTAACTAATCCTAAGAGCCAACTGCCATGGATACGTGATAGCTAAAGATGGATATGCGTGCAACGGACTCTCAGCCTTAAAGAATGTGTGAACTATTGATACCTGTCACAGCACAACTGAACCTTGAAAGCATTGTGCTAAAGGAAATAGGCGCATGGAAAAAGCAAACATCGTGTGAGTGCAGGTGTATTACACATCTCCTGAGCTGGCAAATACCTAAAGCCATAAAAGAAATTATAGTTCAGGATCGATTAGGCAAAGTAGAGTAAGAGAACTCTTACTTCATGATTGCCATTCTGTTCAATGTGATGAGATCATTTTTCAAAAGAAAAACCTCTGTAACACATAGAAGTTATAATAAAATGTAGAAGAAATGAAATCAGAAATGAAATAAAGAAAACTAGTAGGACCATCATGTCACAATACTAACACTTGACAGCAGAATTCACTTTGGAAACATTGGGATAGAGACAGGAAAGGAAACCACATGGTCAAAAATTGTCTAATTCACACCATAAAACTGTACCACTTTTGAAGGGGCTGACTATGTCCAGGAAAAGTATATGCATTCACCTGCTAAGCTGGGCAGTCCACTTGCCCCATGGAGTCATTTCAAACAACACTAAACGCCATGCTGTTCATTGTGACGCCATTCAGCTTTACAGGATGCTAATCTGGAAACTATCAAGGAGTTCAGGAATGGGTGTAAACTAGGCTGCATACACACAAGGAGTTTCTATGAAACTGGAAAAAAGGATGCAGATGACTTCCAGCTACAGTGACATGGAAGACAAAACACAATTTAAAAATAGCAGGTGCATGTGTTACATTCGAGAGAAATTAGAGGAATAAGAAGGCACATCTATATATATAGCCTTGTCTTCACCGATAGGCATACAAGAAGGCCAAACCGGAAAGCAACAATGTCAGCTTTCTGCAGGGCTCTGGAACGAGAGCAGCAGGAGGACTTGTCAGAGGAGTCACCTGTTTCTGTATGACTGTGGCTTTTAGGATGTGGGTTCTATTCAATAGCTATGCCCTAACTGAGGTGCTCTGCAAATATTCTTTGCCCAATAACAGGTGCAACCCTTGACCCCAGCTTGGGCCTGTGCTCGGCAGATGCAAAGCTCCAGGAAATTATTTGATCAACTCACCAAACCAGGATACGCACTGTAGATTCCGTAACAGTATCACATCGATGTTAAAGACACTAAAATAAAGACTTGTGTTATGTTCGAGAATCTTAAAATTCTTAGAAAACACGAGAGTGCTTAGGATCAATAAGTTACTGTGTTAAGAACATATTCTGTATTATTTCAGGGAAACTGTATGTCAGCATGTGCGCTCGCTCACACACACACACACACACACACACACACACACACACACACACACACACAGTCTTTTCAAAAAATTCTCCAAAATGCATTTTGCATAGAATATATGCACAGGTTCAATTTTTGCACCTACATAAACTTAATTTTTAATCCTGTTTTCCATAATTTACTATTATTGTTATTCAATATTTTTTATCATATAGTCTCATAGGCTCAGTGGTTTCTCCTCCCTAATCTTTAAATTTTCTCCCTCCACACACAGTTTTCCCCTATATCATTACAATAACACAGCCCTTCAAAAATAGTTGTAAATCCATTATTCTGGTGTTTAATTGTATCGTGACACTATAGGTTTAGACGATGGTAGAAACGGCAGCACCCTATTGTCACAATATATTTAACAGCTTTGAGGAAAGTCCATATTAAAAAAAAAAAAAAGAAAACACTTTATTTACTTGAAAGGCAGAATGATATAGAGAGTGAAAGAATTATCTTTTTTAAAAAAATATTTATTTTTATTATTTTTTTATTGGAAAGGCAGATATACAGAGAGGAGAGATAGAGAGGAAGATCTTCCATCCGATGATTCACTCCCCAAGTGAGCGCAACGGGCCGATGCTATGCCGATCCAAAGCCAGGAGCCTCTTCCGGGTCTCCCACACGGTTGCAGGGTCCCAAAGCTTTGGGCCGTCCTCGACTGCTTTCCCAGGCCACAGGCAGGGAGCTGGAAGGGAAGCGGGGCTGCTGGGATTAGAACCGGCGCCCATATGGGATCCTGGGCGTGCAAGGCGAGGACCTTAACCACTGTGCTACCGCACCGGGCCCGAAAGAATTATCTTACATCCACTGGTTACCAAAACGAGAGCAACAGCCATGACTGTCATGAATGACCTAGGCTGAAGCCAGGAGCCAGAAACTCTTCCTGAGACTCAAGGATCTGAGCTGTCATCCACTGCTCCCAAGGCACCTGAGCCGCATTAGCTGAGGGCTGAGTCAGAAGCAGAGCAGCCAGGACTCAAGCAGGTGCTCTGTTACGGGATGCAGGTGTCCCTCTAGGGCGTAAGCTGCTGCATCACAACCATGGCTATCACAAGCTTTAAAAGCATCTCTCTCCCTCCTTCTCTGTATGTGTGTGTGTGTGTGTGTGTGTGTGTGTGTGTGTGCATGTAGAAACAGGGTACTGCTAACAAGAGGTGCATCTGCAAAAAACCATACAGACTTCATACTATTAGTATTCCTGCTGGTTTTTGTTTTTCCTGAGATTTAACATTACTGTCACCTAAAGGAAAATAAGACCAAACATTCTAGAGGGGATCTGAAATTTTATTTGTGTGTATTTACGCTTGCTGTTGTGTGTTTTCCGTCACAGATGCTTTTCCACAATGAATGTGAATAACATTAAAGTGTTAGTGGCCACTGTTTGCATGTCCCTACCATGTACAAGACCATGGCGAGGCTTTACATACATCATTATATCCACAGCACCAAAGAATAAGAAAAAATAGTACTTTCTGCACTGCTTTACATTTCTTTCCTATCACTTTCCATGCCTAGAACAACACTATAGGTATAGACAATGGTACAAAGTTGCAGCTTTTTATTTCAAATGTGTTTCTAATCATATATCCATAGATGTGTTCATACCTGTTAAAACAAGGAAGCCTTGCGACCCATTAACAAATTCTTCATGATAAGCAATAATAGATAACACTAACGCCATCATTTTTTTTCCTTTGTGCTTCTCCTAATTTTTAAACTTACACAAAGTCCTTACAAAGAAAAAAAAAAAAAGAAGAAACCTTTTATTTTATATGTTTAAAACTTGGAGATAACCATGCTTTGTATTCATGGCATTCTCTCTAATCTTCTTCAGGAAGATTATTAAAAACCATATCAGTAACACCTTGCTTTCAATCATTCCATTATGCTAACACATTTTCTTGCAGAAACAGAAGCTGCATTCCACCTCTTTCTGGTACAAGCAAATGAAGCTGGATAGTTAAAAAGCACAACATGAATGGCATCTGGATAAATGTGCTGTCAGGTGAAAAGTGGAATTTGAGTCTCATGGCAGACAAATGTCTGGCACCCTCCAGTCAGCTGCTCTCACACAGGCTGGCAATGTAACAGGACTCTCCCCGAGTGCCTCAAACAGACTCTCCCAGTTTCGTGGCCTGTTTTGTCCATGATGTAAGTGTATCCGTTACAAAAATCACTGTAAGAAACACTCCTGATTCCTTGGCTTAGGACATCAAGTCCATTTCCTCCACGTTAGTGGTGCTTTTGAATGACTGAGTATTGCGAAGTTTACCTTGCTAGTCTATGGGGAGAAGAAAGAAATGGGGGCACATTTAATCAAGTTTATTTCCAGGGTTTCAGTTCTTATAAATTTAGTTAAACAACTGTTCAAACACAGCTCATGTGTAGATCATGTCTGTAAGCAGGGGGAAAAATTAACAAGGCACGTTGGTCAAAGCATGTTGGTTGAAAGAAGAAATAGATAAGGAATACTGGCTGCCCTTGGTTAGATGACTATGCACAGCAAAGATGCTTGCCTATCATCAAGGAGAGCTTGAAAACACCTGCAAAGATGAACTGGGGCAGCAAGCACGCTGGACTAGGGGCCCTCTGTGTCCTCTTCCTGGGATCTTTTCTCAACAGGCTGTTGGCCTTGCATCTGTCCCCCAGTCTGTCCTTTGGGATGCATTCCAGCAACAGAGTATGTGATTTGTTATTTCTTTAGCTGATAATACAATCCATTGCTGAACCATGTGATTATCACTCAGTGATTTAGGGTGAACATAGAAATGAAATCTTTGGTTTAAAGATATTTTATTACATTAACATGATGCGTAATGAGCTGCATTTTGACCCTGTGGGAAAGAAAGCTTCAGATAAAATGTCTCACGAGACAACGGAATTTAGTGTTCTATCAGCCACCATGAATATGGTCATTTTGAGCCTGTAGATGGAAGATCTATATCTCCTCCTCTGTATTGTTGCAAGTTATGCTTTACACATGAGGGTTGAAAAGCTAAATTTCCACAGGGAAGCGGCACCAGAGCAGAAACCATATGTGGGCCTCCTGACTTGGGCCAAACAGGCAGTTAGCTATTTCAGGATTTTAATCAGAGAATCGAAGATTTCTGTGTAAACATATATCCTCCTTTCTCTATAACTCAGAGTTTCCAATAATTTTTAAAGTGAAGAAAACAGTGTGTCAGCATACTTATTACTATGGTAACCCATCTATTTGTAGCATATTTTCTTCAAACGTCTTCCACCCATTCATTCTGTCTCCATCACCACACGTTCTGCCTCTACTCCGGTTCTCTCTGTCTTGCCCCCTGAGTTGCAGCCCATGGGCAGCAGTCACAGCTGCTTCCTGCGCGCTGAAAACCTCAAAGTCTGGAACCACATAGCTGCTGCTGTTTTATCCCTGGCACCAACGCTGAGCCTGGCACAAAGTTGGCATTCAGAGAGCATCTCTGTATGTCAACAAGACTGCTGAACCGCCAAGGCAGAGTCCTCCCCTGGCAGCTGATCAAAGCTTCCATCGCTTGTGTTTAGTTTGTTTCCCAGCAGCCCCACATGCTTGTCAGTCTCCCATCATTCCTATTCTAATGTCTGCTTTGCAGCATTTTATTTCCACATTTAATTCAATAAAGTCAGGCAACAGAGGGAAAACTCATTACTCTAGGTTCTGAGGAAAATTTCAGTGCCCACTTTCATCCACAACTTTCCCTTCTCACAGTTAGACGGAGGGAAAAAATGTTAACCTGTGTCAAAAGCATATTGGGTTTCCAAATACAGTTTAAAGTTATCATGACAGTTCATTACAATAATACATCTTGTAAAAATTAACATCTCATTATCCTACTCCTGTTACAAGAATGAAGGTTTTATTACCTCAGTGACCTTAAACAACTCTTTCCATGTAATGAACTCCCAGGACCCATAGTTTAGTCCTTGAATTCATTTTTTTTTAATTTGTATATCATCATTTAAGGAGATTCCGGGACTGTCAGAGCTGGCCATGTGAGGCTGATGGAGGGTTTCAGCTTACACAGTTCTTTATGTTTGATTCATTTGTGGGCTCATATTTTCTTTCCTAAACAGCTTCATTATCACACTTGGCACTTAATCATTTAAAGTTCAAGCCAGGATGGAGAACACTGGGATGAGAAAGGTCTTGAGGACTGGAGCCTGCAGTCCTTAGATGGAGAACTGTTTTCTTTCCCTGCTGACTCTCTGTGGGGCCTAATCCTCTCTGCCTTGAAAGACCGCCACCTCCTGCAAGTGGCTCCCCTTTGTGGGTTTTCTCATTCTCCCCAGCACTGTGAACTCTGAACCCAAATCAACTCTTAGAACCTTACACAGGCTGGATAGAAACAGTGATTATTGGTTTGTTTATCCTGTTACCCTGCAGTCTCTTATTTTTTTCACATGCTAGTGTGAGCCATAAAACAGATTTCCAGCAAATATTTACTGAGTGAATAACAACAATGAATATATAATTTCTCGTTATAGCCCATAGCAGGTACTCAATTTGTGCATTGGTTTTATTGAAGCATTTGGAGTAGAACTGTCATTTCTATTTTCACTAAGAAATTCAGATTTCGATATATTTAACAATCCATTCCAGTCCTACCGTGGCTTGAGTGCGTTGCTGCAAGCCTGTGCTGACATCTAACTGCCTTTGTGTCTGTACTAAGACATGGTGGTTCTAGCAGGTTATCAGGATGCATCTGTCCACAGGAGTGGATGTGTGCCATCATCACAGGAGCAAGCTGGCAGTCTCTGGTGTGCTCCTGGGAAGAACAGCATACATTTCACTATTCCTGTGTTTTGCAAGCTCTTGCACTGCATATTCTCCTCGTGCACCAAGGCTTGCTCTAGGTGCCCACCCAAAACCCATGCCATTTCCAGCCTCCAGATTCCTGAGCCTTGTCAACATTTTTCGGTAGTACTATAAACCGTCTTTGGCATCCCATGAAACTTTGCAGAGAAACAGCCAGGGTGAGGTAAGTGCTGGAGTTAGGTTTGGATCAGTTCCACTTCCTGCTTGAACCCTGGGGGTCTCTTTGCTGCAGGGACATTGTTGGAGGCTGTCACTGCTTGTAGGTTGATGGTATCATCAACCCATGGATCTGTTTTCAGCAACACCCAATACCCCAATTGCCAAATAACTGGACTGTCCTTCCTCATCCACAGGGCACCTAACCACTGGGGACAGTCACCCTTACACATTTCTGAATGTCTTAACAAAGGGAGAGGACACTCTTTTCTGTGGGTAAGAGAAAAGAATAAAAAAGAGGAAAGACACAGATACTCAAAGATCACAAAGTTTATCGTGCCTGATTTCCCTCTGCTGTCATGGAGTAGAGAGCTGTGATTGATACTTGTACTGATTTCTCAGGATCCCTGATCTTGGCTAATCAATCAATGCCATAGGATGCATCTTGGCCACTACATGGTCATTAAAATGATAACATCAGCTTCTTTAATAAAAATATTGTTGGGTCATTTAATACCCAAAAGGCAGAGGATGTCTAACTATGAACAAACCACCTATTAGGAGAAAAATAGTCAAATTATTCAATCCTGTGAAGTCCTAATAAAGAAATCTATCTCTGAGGCAGATTGCGCATTGGGCTTGAAAACCTCCTGGCTCATCCAACTGAGTCGTTTTCCTTGTTTGTCTCATCTTTTTCAGACTTGGTGATGACTGATGCATCAGTCTACATACCGCATCAAGAAACACCCTCCTTCCAAACTCTGTCCTTATGGATTACACAGGTTTGTCAACCACAGGCCATGGCTGGACACCTTGAGGTTTAGAATAACCTGATGTCCCCTAGGGTGGCTTCCTTGATGGTAACCAGTTTGTGTTGACAAGGCCTTAAGCGGCTAGATCAAGGTCATGCGTTCGGAAGCCACACTATTTCTACCTGTGCAATACTTTTTGTCCACTTCTTCATCAAAGGATGGGATCTTGGCCTTGCCACTGACCAGTCAAGGGATCCTTCCACATCATGTAACCCTTCTGCTCCCAACATGAACTCCAATGACAATCTACAGCAGACCATCCTTCAGCATCCAATGTTAGAAACTTTAAGATAAATTATATAAGGTTCAAATGATCTCGGGGAGTGCTATACTCCCCCTTTTTATGTTTTAATAAGATAATCCTTAGTAGTATGGTTGGCATGTTCCACAATACCCTGTCCTTGAGGGTATTAAGCAGGGGGTCTTAGATCTGAGGTACAAGGTTGCTTACTCTTATAGGGACAGTATAAAATTAAAACTGTCAAATAAAGGCTTACAAAACATTTATCCCAAAAGGCGTACTGTGTGTTATAAATGAGACAGGAATACAGGTTACTAATAAACTTAAATATAAATGTATCAATGATGTAATGTATTTTGAATTAGTATTAGTAATTTAAATTACATAAATTAAAGAAATTAAATTACATAAATTAACTAATAATCTTATTCAAAGGAAATGAGTTTATAGCAAGGGTTTAAAATTATTTAGATACTTTTACAATCCTATCAGAAAGCTCTGGGAGTGTCTGCAGAACTCAGAGCTCAAGGCAACCTGCTTTTGCTGTTGATATGCAAATTGTGTTTCCTGCATTTGCAGCTGAGGATCCAGATAGCTGATGAGACAGATGCATAAACTTACCTGCTTTTTAAAATGTTTCCTACAGGAAGTTTAAACTTAATTCACAAAAGCTAGAACATTTTTGGACTAATAAAGAGACTAACACATTATAACAATTTCTTTTTTTTTTTTTTTTTATTTTTTTTTTTATTTTTTTTTTTTTAAAGATTTATTTTTATTATTTTTTCATTGGAAAGGCAGATATACAGAGAGGAGAGACAGAGAGGAAGATCTTCCGTCCGATGATTCACTCCCCAAGTGAGCGCAACGGGCCGATACTATGCCGATCTGAAGCCAGGAGCCTCTTCCGGGTCTCCCACGCGGGTGCAGGTTCCCAAAGCTTTGGGCCGTCCTCTGCTGCTTTCCCAGGCCACAGGCAGGGAGCTGGAAGGGAAGCGGGGCTGCCGGGATTAGAACCGGCGCCCATATGGGATCCCGGGCGGCAAGGTGAGGACCTTTAACCACTTGCGCCACCGCGCCGGGCCCTATTATAACAATTTCAAACAACTTATACAGAAGACAAATGTTAAACACACATGTGCATGCGCACACACACACACACACTTTTGGAGACTTAAAAAATTATTCTTATTCAAACTTAGTAGTAGTAGTGTTCTTCAGAAACCAGTAGCTGCAAAGCCATCAAGAAAATAGGCTTGAGCCAAGACCTTGAGAGAGAAAAGCCACCACTGTGAAATCCCTCCATCAACGCAAGAATGCAAATTTCACTCTTCTCCATAATATAGCTATCCTAAGAATATGTAGTGAACAACCAGATACAACTGTACAGCTAAAATATTAAAAGCACACAAACTAAACTATAAGCCTTCATAACTCCATGGATGTATACAGCATTTTGACACGACAGACTTTTACTACCTTTAGCAATAATCTTAATCCAATCAACCTGATTAACTATCTCCACAAACAAGAGATTAATCCATTGGCATTCTTGACGCCTCATAAGAATACCAACGGAAGCCCTAGAATTGGAAACTTTTGAATTTTTGGATGCTTTCTTAATGGTGGCTAAAAATACCTGAAAGAAGGTTTTTGTTGTAATTAGTATAACACATAATTGGTTAGACTCTGTTATTGACATGCAATCATCACTCAAATACCTTTAAAATAAATACAAAACCTTTACCAATTTATAGCAGTGAGAAATTTAATAACCAGCAGAAAACACAATTATTTTAAACTATAAAAATTCTTTCTAAACAATGAATACATTAATTTAACTTATACCTTGAAATAATTAAATAGTTAGAGTTTACTTCTATAAGATTATTTGCGATAAAGTTTCACATTTTTGAAAATATCACAAATGAAACCTTAAGGATTACAAGAGATTTGTCTTGTATTACTCATATTTCTTCGAATTCTAAATTGCCAAAAATTGCCATGGGCCATGGATATGCAGATAAAGTTAGCCTGCCAAACATTTATCACAACAAAAGACCTTCCAAAGTACAATTTGCAAGTCTAGAGGACAAGTTCTGCAAAATTGTTTTTTCCTTAACTTTTTCTTCAGGATCATATTATAAGGATATTTAAAAGGTGGACAATCAGGCAACAGAAAACTTAGGGTCAGGTAATGGAGGTCTGGATGAATCAAAAAGTGGCCAGGTGTCAGCAATAGAAGGCCTAACAAAATCAGCATCCCAAGAACTGCTATCACAGCAAAACATTCAGTCAAGCTTCCTATGGGTGGGGGATCCTCAGAAGACTCATTTCCATCCTGTTCCCCTTCCTCCTCCTCAGTAGAGGACTCTCAATCTACTTCGCACAGTTGCTCCAGACTTTGTCTGATCTGCAATTTCTTCTCTCTTTTACGTTGATTTTGGGTCCCAGTTTGGGGTTCCTTCTGTCTTCTTATTCTGGTTTGCAACTCCTTCTTTGTTACCCTGGTTCAATGTTCCTTCTATCTATTTACTCTGGTTTGTGGCTTCTTACAGATATTTTTTGAAGGAAGTGTTGCACCACTGCTTGATGGGATTGGCAAAGCAATATTTACCAAGCGCCAGAGGAAAAAGGTGGTTACAAGGAGAGCAAACCAGGAGAATACATCACAGACAGTTTCAAGGAACTTCTGCAAGGCCTTAAGCTTAATGTTGTTGCCTAGTGAGCAGATCTTGGATTCCCTTAATTATCTGCACCCTAGCAAGTTCTTGTCCCATGATAAATTTTACTTATGCCCCTGCAAAATTTTTAAACTTGCCTCTGGATTTCCGGGGTCCCTCAGCTTGTCCCTTGTGCCCCAGGATGGGGAGAAGGTATGGGGATGAAATTAATCATGCCCCTCCAGAGTTCCAGGGGTCCCTCAGATTGTCCCTCATGCCCTAGGACAGGGAGAGGGTCTAGGGATTAAATCAGTTATGCCCCTGTAAAATTTTAAATTCTAAACTTACCTTCATAGGTCCAAGGGTCCCTCAGATTGTCCCTTGTACCATGCCCCATGTTAGGCGCCATTTGCTCTGGCCAGCAGAGCCAGTAAAGTGGACAGGGCCAGGGTCTGGGGATGAAGCAGGGACAGGAGATCAGTGATGGGGGAAGTCTCTCCAAAGCCTCCCTTTATTACTCCTTATATACTCTTTCTGGCAAGCCATTTAACCAAACAATAGGATGCCAATGAGTCCCATTAGACCAGGTGCTTTTAGCCCAAGCCCATTTCCTGTTACGGATCAGCTTAACAAGTGGTAATCAATCCCTAGCCCACAACAGGACACCAGAGGCATTCAATGAGTGGCGATGCAAATTGCATCAGCAGCCAGAACTCCACCAGTAACAAAGTTTGAAGGGATGTTCACTGGAGCTCAGAATGTGAACTCAAATAACTATCTGTCCTGCTGGTTTGTTTGATTTGACCAGAAGCAGAGACACAGTAGCAGGTCCCAGACAGATGGTACAGATACAGGGTGGATTTCAAAGCCCAGTTCGCCCTCTAGAGAGCTGTATTAGGTGCCATTTTGTTAAGAAGGCAAAGCCTAGGAGCTTGAATGAATTTCTGGCTCAGTAAACTGCAATCGTTTGGCATCCTATAGGTTTCACCCAAAATAGGTATGGGTAGACACCAAATTTGATGGCCAGTAGATCAAGAACTCTAGTAGTGGCACACCTGCAGCTATTTTAGATGGTGTGGCAAAGGCTTTAAGGCAGCAGGAATAACAATGAGCTGTGAATGCACTGAGCTCGGAGAGAACTCACTGACTTTGGCATCATACAGGTCAAAATAGGTCCTTGTGATAATCAGAATTAACAACCATCAGGTTCCAGCAAGAGAAGCACTACCAACAACATAGCTGTATAGAACACCTGGTGTCTTCCTAATCATGGGACCTGCCCCAACTGGAAATGGGAGAAAGGTTGTAGAGACAATGGTACAGCCTCAACACAGTATCACAGTGAGAGAGGAGTTAGAGTGGGTAGTAGGCAGTTAGGGTATTCTGGGTCCCCGAGTAAAAGAGAATTTCCCCACCATGTCTTGGATTCACCAGGGCAGGTCTGTTTCAAGGGACAGGGGTGCTATTAGCGTATCAATTCCCCACCTGAAATATGGCCATCCCCTCTGGTCATTGTGGGAAGGCCTCAGGCTGATCTCTTTATCATTGAAAGGAGAGCAGGAAGGAGTAATACACATCTGCCTAAGGCCTGGAATGTCCTATGTCTGGTATCTCTGTGACCTTTTGTCCCAAGGCCAGGTACCTTGGAAACCAGGAATTTTCTTTGTTTATGGAGAAACATCTTTGAGGGAAACCTTTAAAAGGTGCATTCCCCACCATTGATACCGGTTCTTCTTCTCCTCCTGCCACTATGGCAGAGGACTAGGGTTTTGCTTCTTGTCCTCCTGCCACTATGGCAGACGACTAGCGTCTTCTATTTACTCTTCCTCCTGCCACTGTGGCAGGGGGTAAGGGTCCTTTCTATCTCAAAACCCTCTCCCGTCACTAGGACGGGAGTCTTCTCTTCTCAGCTTTTCTAATAAATCTTGTGTTAAAACTAAACTGTGTCCGCATGAAAATTCTTCTTTCCTGCGAGACAAGAATTTGAGGTTGCTGCCATACTCGGAGTCAAAAATCCTGCAACAACAGGAGGTGGAGATGGTGGTCCAGGAGCTGGGACTACAGAGACCAAGGTAGAAATTGAACGTTAGAACACACACTGGGAGCTTGCTGGAGTATATAGTATATAGTCTTAGAAATACCCACAGACAACCATAACCTCAAACAAGATTATGCAAAATTGTCTTTAGAGTTTTGCAAAATCTGAATGGAATAATGATGTATGAATTGTACAAGTTCTCATGCTGACTAAGTATTGGGTAGTTAGTAAGAAAACAGCTAACCTGTCTTTCCCATGGACTTATGGGCACAGGAGACTTCCTCTAGGTCTCCCACGTGTCTTCAGTGTCTCAGGAAATCGGCTCATGCTCTACTGCTTTCCCAGGCCATAAGCAGGGAGCTCTATGGGAAACAGAATAACCAGAAATTAAACAGTTCCCATAAGATATCCTTGCTTTGCAAGGTGAGGAAATAGTCAATTGAACCATCACACCAGGCTCCTTATTTTTTATTATTATTATTTTTGTATTGGAAAGGCGGATATACAGAGAGGAGAGACAGAGAGGAAGATCTTCCGTCCGATGATTCACTGCCCAAGTGAGCACAACGGCCGATGCTATGCCGATCTGAAGCCAGGAGACTCTTCCGGGTCTCCCACGCCGGTGCAGGGTCCCAAAGCTTTGGGCTATCCTTAACTGCTTTCCCGAGCCACAGGCAGGGAGCTGGAAGGGAAGTGGGGCTGCCGGGATTAGAACCTGCTCCCATATGGGATCCTGGGCGTGCAAGGCGAGGATCTTAACCACTTGCGCCACCGCGCTGGGCCCCAGGCTCCTTATTTTTGAGATCAGATGCGTTCAGGGTGGTATGGCTGTAGACAACAACATGGGCTCCTTATTTTTTAATTCAACAAATCACAGTTTGAAACGCAAGACCAATAAACATTAGAAATCTCTGTTGTGAAAATATGTAACCATTTCAAACGATCTTCAATCAAAAAATAGTCATATATTTATATGAATTTATCTATTTAAGATGGATACTGTTCATTTTGAAAGAGTTACAGAAAGATAGCAAGAGATCTTGTAAAAACTGGTTTTCTACCCAGATGGCAGCAAAGAAAGCATTTGGCAAGGCCAAAATCAGGAGCCAGGAGCCTTCCTTTGGCCTGCCACACAAATGTCAAGAGACACTAAAATTGGGACAATTTTTACTGCTTTTTGCAAGCCATTAGCATGAAATGAAGCAGGTAGGACATGAACCAGTGTCCAACGAGCCATCACCCATTGCCTTCACAGGCACAATAACAGACATTTGGATCAGACGGAGCAGAAGGGATTCAGATATTTGGAGCAGAAGGGACTCATTTAAAAAGATATCCTGATGTGGGATGCCAGGGTTTGAATAGCAGTTTAATGAGCTGTAACACAATTCCAACCCAAACTGTACTTTCAGTTTCGCTTTTCCACAATTAGTTTGAGGAACCCTCATGTTTGGAAAAATATGTGTGTATACTACACAGAACTGTGCAGAGTTTTTTGTTGTTGTTTTTGTGGTTGTTAAGATTTCTTTTTTGAAAGTCAAGTTTACAGAGAAGAAGAGAAAGAGAAGGGTCTTCCATATGCTGGTTCACTCTCTGAGGGGCTGTAACAGCCAGAACTGAGCCAATCCAAAGCTAGGGGCCAGGATTTTCTTCTGGGTCTCCAACGTGGGTGCAGGGTCCCAGGGGTCAATTTAGTGTAATTACTATTTACATTGTATTTGCACTGAATTAAATGCAGTAAGTAATCCAGAGATGATTCTAAGTGCATATGGAAGGACGTGCAGGGATTATATGCACATCCTACAACCATTTTATGTAAAGGACTGGAGCACGTGTGGGTATTGATGTTTTTGCTGTGTCTGGGGCCAATCCTACTTGGTCATTAATGTGTGACTGTAAAGCACTCACTACAAAACGATCTTCCAGTGCCAATTGGGTCTGTTGATGTTCTAAAACTCCTCCCTTACTTCCAGACTGTTGCACTTTATGAGGTAGGTGTCACTTGACGTGCAAAAGGAGTATCTCAGATATGGAAATAGGGGGAAAAATAAAGAGACAGAGAAGGAGCAAGAATGAAATCAAAACATGGAGAGTCGCTAAAGGGAGAAAGAAAATCAAGGATAGTGACTTAAAATACAACAAAGAACACAAATTTCTGGCTCTTTGTGGAAAATATTCCAGCAGTTCTTATGTACTCTTTGTAATCAGTAATGGTTGTTTTTCCAGGAGTTGGCCAAATAGCACATTGGGTTTAAGATTCTGTTAAAACAAAAGGAAGTAAAACTTAACAAGGAGATCCAGCAAGGATGTTGGCAGTTTTTGCCTCAGGACCCATTTTGATTTGTTGTTTGACCTGTTTGGAAGGCCCTGGTGTCCTCACACCTGTATCTATGCATGCTGTCAGTCATGGCAGACACCAACTCCACACCAACAGTTATACTCTGCTGATAGTTACCTATTCTTAAAGGAAAACATTCACAGGGCCTTGCCTGCACTTTGCAAACCATATAAGAGATTTAAGAGCCACTTGGCAGCCACCAGAACATGCCAGTATTTCAGATACGGTAAAGCTTTGTGTAAAAATTTATGATACATATACTATCAGCATGCCTGTGGAGATTCTGACTAGCGTATAAAATCATTGACAATACTACATAATAAACGGCCTAGTTATCACTTACTTTGGTGTTTATTGCCATGGAATAAACCATGATGTATCTTTTAAATCCTCATGCACAATCCCACAGCACTTCTACCATGGCTCACTGGAAGCAATGCATAATACTTTTACAGCTCTGTCACCTTGCAAACAGGAGCTAGAGGAGAAGTTCTTTAATAGGACAATGGTTCATGGTCTCTCCTGAGAGCACAGCTGACACTGTAGGGCTCTTGCCCAGGAAGCCCCGACCTCTGGTGTACTCTTCAGGAATTATCTCCTCCTAATTACCCAGTCCAAAGGACATATTTTTAAATCCTTTGGACCCTTCTTGCCCCGATCCATCTTTCCCTGCATCCACCTATGGTAAACCCTGACTCCAAACATTAATCTCAGGAGCATATGGTTTTACCAAGAAGAAGAAAGTGTTGCTTCATTCAGGAAGCTCATTGAGTACAATAGAAAGCAAAGAAGCTGTGCTAGCTACATACCCAGCATGAATTACAGTGTCAGCAACATGATGGAGACACAGCCAGGGGCTTTATCTCCCACTCCCTGTCAGGGTTTATAATCCCTGCTAAGACTAGAGAACAAAACAGACACCACCAGCTTATTTATAGCAGTAAGACATGGGGATTTAGAGCCAGTCGAATGCATTGTCAATGTAAGACAGCTAATGAGGGTCAGTCTGAGATGTGAAACATACTGTGTAACACACAAATCCATGCATATTTCACGACCAAGCCAGCCTATTGGATTGGAAGTAATAATTGACAATGTATAATAGCATGATTCATGCATAAATAACTAGAGAATGAGGGCATCATGTAATTTGTTCATAATTCCATGGGTTTGAAGAGTGGGAAAACACTGTTTCAAGTTTGCCTAAGAACATAAGCTGCATCTGAAAATACTTAGAAAAATGTATTGCATTCAAACTTTCCTTGACATGTTTTAAGTCAGCAAATTCTTTCTTCTAAATAGCCTTTTAGAAGTGCTCCACATTTGACGACATGAGACAAAACTTTCAAGTCTGTCGAATTGGAATAGGTCGGATAAATCAAAATTCAAATAGCACAGCGAGTCTTATTTTACAAGACACAGAGAGTTTTAGACCTAGATACGTAACAGGCTTCTTATCCCCAGATCTTCCTTTAAGATGAAAAGAGTGAAGTCCACATAGTAGAGCAGTTCTAAACGTCATTAACTGAAGGTAAAATAAAAAGAAGCTGGACCTCAAATTTTCACAACATGTTTTCCTCTGGGTTAAAAATATTTCCCAATTTCATAAGCAACTAGTAACTTATCAAGCACCTTAGAAACCACAGTGGCAGGGGGTGAATTAGGCCTTACTGGATCACTCCTCTCCAGCCAGCCAGAGCAGCTGCTGAGACGCAGCAAACTCTTCCCTGTGCTCTGGCTCTTGGCTCCTGCTCCATATCAGACTTGTCAGCTCTCTGTTGGCCCCCCTGCCTCTCAGGAAAGCTGCAGAAACTTGTGATGATTTCAAACACAGGTGCACACATATTGCGTACACAGTGTGTACCAGACTCAGCCCATGGCTCTGAGAATTCAGCATTACGCGATGAGAAATGAGAGCTGCGAATATGTAAGTCATATGATTGCCATACTTGCATTCCATCAGCTCATAGGCTAGATGTGGCACTAAATCGTGAAAAAAAATAGAGGTAGGAATTTAAACATCTTTGCACCCAAATAGCTTAGCTTTTGAAGGCTTTTACTTATTTAATGCCAAGGCAGATGGAGTGAGAGAGAACGAGTGAGAGAGAGAGATGGAGAGGGTGTCTGTCTTCTTTCTGACAACCCAAATGCCTTAACCAGCCAGAACTAGTCAACCCACAGCCAAGAGCTCCATCCAGGCTTCCTATATTGGGATCAGGGATCCAAGCACTTGAGCTTTCACTCTCCGACTTTCAGAGTGAGCATGAGTAAGACCCTGGAATCAATGGCTGAGGTGCTGTGAGAATGAATACAAGCATACTAACCTATATCCCAATCACCTAGCTGACAACGTACTTTCAAATCCCATGTTTCCATGTGCTTTTAGAAGAACCATTGTCTATGTGTATGGAAAGACCCCAAAGTATATATATATATATATCAGTTGAAAATATTTTGTAATTGAAATAAGTGATTCTGAGCAATTCATTGGCTTAGTCATCAGTGTGGGTGACTTCAGAGTAACAACCATCATATCAGTTCTTTGCACAGGTTGGGAGAAGAGCAGAGAAGCAGCAGTAATTGCCTTTGCAGGCAATGGACTTCAACAGTGAGAAAGATGAGGAAAACCCCAAAACTCATCCACAGTGAGATGAGTCCAGGCACACTGAATGGAGAGGTCCAGACTCCAGAGACATGTCTACCTTCAGGAAGGTGGTGGCGAACACATACAAGCTATACTAAGAGGAAGGAGACAAAGAGTGCTGTGACAGAGAAAGGAGTTTGCAAACACAGGCTCTCAGGAATCACGACTGAGCCATTCCCCAGATGCACAGACTTGTAACTGTGGCACCATGGCACATACACACAAACCAGGCAGAAAAGCCAGCCCAGAACCTGCACCTGCCCATAGTGGAGATCTGAGCCAGCATTGACCACCTGCTTCAACCATGCTGCATCCTCGCCTTGTACTTTCTGGTTGAGCCCTTCCTTGTTTCCTGTCATCTTCCAGTCTTCCAATGTGACCCCAGTACCCATAACAAGACGCATTTCCAACTCTGCAGTTTCTGTGTTTGGTCTGGCTTTGGAATCCTTTTTGTGGTTGAAAAGCTCCCCTGGGCATGTCCTAGTTTCTCAGAAAGGCTCCTTACACATGTCCACTACTTGCCAATTCACTCTGAAACCTTTTCTTTTTTTTTTTTTCAGAAAGTACATTGGGGTTTTTGAGTTAAAACATTCATCAGAAATAGTCATCTATATCTATATCTATATCTATATATCTATATCTAGATGTAATTCAGAATTTAGGTATTCTGAAGAGTAAACCAACAAACCATGCATGCTCAAACCTTAAATGACACGTGGACGCTTTTCTTAGTCTGAACCAAGAAAAAAGTGCAGTAGACTGTCCACTGTTCCTGAAAGAAACCCTCTTTCCGGCTTTGCCAAAACCTCTCAGCAAATGCATCTGTCTTGCCCACTCACAGACTCCATCACTCTTGTGACATTTCTGCTAGAAACCACCTCACACACATGGGCAGAAAGCCTAAACTCATGTTTCTCAAATGTCTTTGCAGGCATGATTTCCCCCTGGAATCTCCTAATGAGAAACTCTCATGGAAGACATTGGATTAGGAAGGGGCAGAAATCAGTAAATTCCAGTAGCAGGCTAGAAGCTTCTGAAACACCTCCTGTGAGTGGTGGACAGCAGTCATGAGGGGCAGTCATGTCCTTAGTGTCTGCCTTGTTCTGCCCTGTTCTGCCCATAGATACAAGTCTGGAGGCAATGTAAAACAGTTTGTATGAAGTGGAGGACATATGCATCTGTTGCTAAGTGCAGTACCTGGGTGAGTTCAACAGTGTCTCCATGCAGGTAGATTGTTTTTTTTTGGAAAGGGGAGGAAAGTCCTCTCCCACTGCTCACAAAGACTGCTTAGCAGAAAGGAAGGTTTGAAGCATCAGCTTCATCAGAAGTCACATAGATGCCCTCACACTGACTCTCCACCAGGGGCCTGACTTCCACATTAGAAATAGGACCAGTCAGTAAGTCAGATTCAGTCGGAAAACTGAAGCCTAAAGGATCTGACTTCCCTAAGGAATGAGTGATAGAGATACAGAGCTTCTCTGTTGCATGAGGCAATGGTGTGGACACATAGGTAAAGGCTTGGAAAGACGGAGATGGGTAACAGCAATGGTAGCATGGGATTCTGCAAGAGGAAGGGACCTGACAGAAGGTGCACAGAGCATGGACATGGCTGTACCCACACACAGCTCTTCAGCAGAGGTAAGTCTCATAAATCTAGGAGATAATCACTCGCAAACAAGTTGACTTCTCTCCTTTTGTTCCAGTGCTTTTTCTCAGGTCCCTGCACATTATGGGCAGAACACTGTCAGAAGCTATGCGTTTATCCAAGAATACAGATCTCTGCTGGTGAATACTACTGTCAAATACTTCAGCTGCCAACATCTAAATGGAAACCATTCCTATTATACAGTATGCTTTCATAAAGAACCAGCCAGACCCCAGGTGGCAATTGTGTTGGGCCCCTTCTAATGAGAGTCAGGACTTTGTCCTCTATAGAAAGGACTCACTCTGGGTTTGTGTTAGCCTTTTCTACCCTCAGATTACCATCCCCAAGTCTGCTGAATGCCTTGCGTATGACTGTGGTATTTCATAGACAAATTCATTTTATAGTGGACTTGTACCCTTGATATTCACTACGCCAACCACTTTCCACACAATGCTGAAACCTCTGACATTCTGGAATATTGCAAAGGACTATTGAAAACCAAAGTGCCAACATAAGGTGGAATGTGGAAGCAGACCTAAAAATGCAGCGTGGGCTAGGAACAGCAATAATAAAGGACTCTGCTTTTCTAATGCCAAAATGTAGAGATGAAAGACTCAAACATTGAGAGTGCCCACTCTCATTGTGATTCCAATAAGCAACTTGAAAGTTTTTCTTCCTATTCCCTAACTTCAAGCTCTACAAGTCCAGAAATCCTTGTTTCCACAATGCCCACTCTTTGTTCCTATGGGCACAACAAAGGATAGATTGGATTGTTAGCTGAGGTGAAAAGCTGACCATTAGCTAAAGCAACAAAACAGATTGCTATTTTACCAATTTTAATGTTTCCTACTCGTGAAGCTGAAATAGAGCTTAGAGTAAGTAGGGGCAGGAAAGAATATATTGAGACTCCTTGGTATTCCTGGAAAGATATCCACTGATCCCAAGGCCAATGGCAAGAGTTACTGGATATTGGCGACTGGGTGTAATCAATACTGTTACAAATGTTTCAAAATAGAAGACTTATTCATCCCATCACATGAAGAGTTTCAACAAACTGAAGTGCCAGCTTACAGGCAGACCTTTGGCACAGTGGTTAGGTCACTGCTTTGGATGCCTATGTCCCTTACAGAAGCGCCTGGTTCATTTCCAGATTTTGCTTCTGCTCCAGTTTCCCACCAATGCATCCTGGCAGGGAGCCGGATTCAGTTCCTGGCTCCTGTCTTCTGGCCGGCCAAACACTCACTATTGTAGACATCTAGGCTAATGAAATTGCAGATAGAAGATCTCTTAACAATGGATTTTTTTCAAAGCATGGATTAGGCACAAATGCTCATATTAAGATAGTTAGTGGGAAAACCATGAACCACAAACGAAAACACACTTCCTCAGAGACAGCTGCCTAAGCAGCCATGTAGTTCCCTTGCTGATTTTGCTTATGTTTGTATATATCGGCCTCAATCCCTCCTATGGTGTGTAGTGGAAGTTGTTAACACGTGATCCTATCATGTGTCATCAAGTAACAACACTTGAAAAAGGAACTGGCAATGACCTATTACCATGTTGCAAATAGAATAGTTACATCTGTGTTATTACTGTCCCTTGGGGATTTAAATGGGAGTAGAGGTACATTTTTCAGCACTGAGACACAAGAAGATGGTCTGTTCTGGGATCCTCCCTGTTCCCTTGTACTCCTCCCTACAGTGCAAGGGCTGCCTGTCCAAGAACCACATTTCCAAAACGCTCTGCCAATGTGGTTCCCATGAAGAGTCCTATGAGATAGACCATGGGATTAGAAAATCAAGTAGAAATGGACAACAGACAAGTAAGCTTTGCAATTGGCAAACACCCTTTGGTCACTAGCTTCCAGGTGATCTTAGTACACAGTGTGCCTGCACAGTCTTGGGCATTTAGCAAAAATAGGCAAAATGCTCTTTTGACCAGATGCATGGGTAAATACACAGATAGGCATGGGTGGCAGTTTTAGATAATAGGATGGACTGTGACAAAAATGGATTTAGATATAGCATGATAAGGTGAAAGATGACAGATATAGACTTAAATCTGAGATGACAGATGGCAGAAATAGATTTATACAGATACAGATTTTAATAACATACATAGACAAAGATGATAGCTGACAGCTAAACTTCAATTTACATAATATACAGATAGAGATGATAGATGACAGAGATGATAGATCATTTAGATAGATGATGTATGTATAGAAAGAATATAAAAATGTTATCTTGAAGTTGAGGTAAGGAGAGTAAATCATATATTGAAGAAGTTGGGATTCAAAGGAAAATGTGATTTAAAAGCAAGCCTAAAAAGATGAAGTACCTGCTTTGAGCTCTGTTTGAAATAGGAAAGAGAGAGGATAAAATGTTAAAAGAATGTTTAAAATTAAAAGAGAAATGCCTGAGAGTAAAGATTTCCAAGACAGGGAGAAGAAGGTAGTGATCACGTGAGTGCCAATACCTAGGCTGCATGGGGGCTGAAGGTTCCACATGCTAAGGCGTCTTCAGAATGGAGAGTCTTCCACCAAGGACAAAGAGTGGGATTGGTGGGGTCTGCGACTGATATTTAAATACCATCATTGTGTTAGTCGCTCTATGCATATCTGATAATACAGTTATCTAGGTGGAAGTGGTCTAGATTCCTTGCTAATCCTGTAATGTAACTTTAATCTTTCTCTTTCCAGCATGGAACCCCCACATTCCTGTGATGTACCTGGGTCTCTTCCAGGACCAGGGAGGCCGAGATGCCCTGATGGCTACACTGAAGGTCCATTCCATTCCACATGGAGTATATGCAGCTTCATACGTGCTGATATCCCAACCCTTCTGTCCATAGAAGTAAGGTGACACCCTCCAGAATGTAAAAGACTGAGAGGGAGGAGAGGACTCTTTGCCATGGCCCTGCCTGCGGGTATTACTCTGGCTTTCTCTTACAGTCTTTCTCTCTCACTGAGTATTTATCTATGTAGGGAGGCCAACCTCCACACATGATAAGTCCACACTTCTAATTTTTAACTATAACTCATTCCTACTTTTACACTGTATCATGCCTCTGCTTTGAATTTTCATCTCCACTGGGGCAAGAACCTGCAGCAAAGAAAAGGGGACCTATACCCAGTTGACATAAAATCTGGAGAAACCTGTTATGTCTACAGAGGACAGTTCTGTTCAGGAAGTGCTTCTATTCACCAGAAACCAGAGAGCCTTGATGGGATGCCAATAGGCAGACAGCTAATCAGGTCTAAGTGAGCAACTGGAATCCTTGCAGCTCTGCAAAGTGCTAGTCTTGATCTGTCAGTCAAAACATCCAGCATCCCAAGGGACTCCTGTGATTCATCCAGGACAAAGAATGAGGAGGATGCCATGATCATATGGGTATCAAACTTCCCATGAAGGAGTCCTAAAACTCTAAGATGGCTTCACATGTGCTAAGCCAGAGAACATCCTGATGGTGGGGTGGGACACAGTTTCTATTTTTGCCCCAACTATGACTTGGACAGGCTGCACTTCAATCTCTGTCTCTCTGTCTCTCTCTCTGTCTCTCTCTCTCTCTTTCTCTTTCTCTTTGCAATTGTCTGGACCACTCACGCTGGCTATTTCATCATGTGGGGCAGCCTGTACTCAGGGGTAAATGTGTGTTTTCTTTCATCTGAAAATGAATCTCATTGCTCTCTGTGGGCATCACAAAGCCACCGTTTGCAGTGTGAGTCAAGAACCTAGATTGGGCCTCGTACAATGTCTCATTGGGCTAATTCTCCACCTTCAAATGCTAAGATATCATATGGGCACTGATTTGTGTCCCAGCTGTCCTGCTTCCCAAACAACTCTCTGTTTGCAGTCTAGGAAATAAAAAAACCAGCACAGAATGCCCTACATCTTTGGGACCCTGTACCCACATGAGAGATCTGGAAGTAGCTCCTGGCTCCAGGCTTTAGATTTTCTCAGCTCTAATCATTGCTGTCTCTTGGAGAGTAAATCAGGGATGGAAGATATGTCTCTGTCTTTCCTTCTCTCTTTAAATCTACTTTTCCAATAAAAATAAATAAATCTTAAGTCAAAAAAAAAAAGGAGCCTGAATTACAAAGGCCCACGTCAGCTGGATCTGCTCTGAAAATAGAAGGCTTTGAAAAGATTCTTGGATGAGTTGAGAACTTTATGAGAGGAGCGCTGAGATTTTGCAAGTGTAGCCTCTGGGCTTGCCCGCTGCCCCTCATAGTCAGACAGGGGAATACCTGAGGACAGGCTGTAGGAAAGAAGCAGATGCTGGAGGAGCTATTTCAGAAGAGAGGCCACTCCTAAGTAATGCTTCATCTGTGAACACAGGAAGGAGCATAAAACAGTCTGCTAAATAAAGTAGCTTAAGTAGTAAAGCTGCTGACAAGTGCCCGGGATGCTAATTTCATCTATTAGGTTCTCACCCCTGACTCAAGCAGGTAGCCATCTCACCAAGGTCAAGTTGTTTTGAAATGTCCTGTAGAGTGGAGGATAAGTGTCTAAAATCTTTGAAGAAATGAGGGGAATGATGAGAACTGAAACAATATCTAAAGGTCAGTGCTTGTCTTGTTGTAATACCTGCTGGGACAGTGCGAACATCTGCCCCAAGCTAGGGTGGCTCCTGTGCCAGGGTCACACAGGTCAGAGCATCAGTGCCCCACAATAGTATCACTTTCTTCCGTGGAACTGGGTCATGGCTTCTAGCCACCAATTCAAAGACCCAAGACAAAAGAGAGGTCTCTGTGAGTGAGGGTTTTTATTTGTTTCTTTATTTTGGGCAGAGATTATGAAAAGATCAGCTCAGAATAAATGTGTAAAAGCTAAATACACAAAGGCCTCACATGGCTGCTGCATGCACGTGCACACACACACACATACTGTTGTTTATCAATTACTAAGCTCAAAGCAGCTGATTTTCTGAGGTGCCAACAGTAACTTATTTTTCCAAAATGTTGGCTTCTCTTCATCCTTAACTAGGGTTGTGCCTATTTTACGTGCAACTACTCGTGACTATAAGTTGATTTATTCCTTGAACACTGAATGAGAACCATAGATGAACCAAGTTATGGGGCCAATGCCATGGTTCTAGAAGATATAAAGGAGACATATGCCCTGTTCAAAAGCAGCCCAAGTCGTTTCTTTACCCAGAACAACAACAAAAAAAAATTAAAAATCTCTTTGCTATTGTCAGAGGAATCCCTTGAGGGCCAACCACTTCTCCAGTGCGCATTCATGATATCATTACCTGCTGGTGCCAATCTGGATTCAAAGAAAACTCATCATCGTACAATTTAGCATCCCACATGGGCACCAGTTCTAGTCTTTTATTATTATTATTATTTTATTATTTCATTTTATGACACAGTTTCATAGGCTTTGGGATTCCCCCAACCCCTCCCCAAGCTCTTCCCCTATATTAAATTCCTCCATATTGTTACAGTAGTACAGTTCATAACCAATCATGATTCCTTCATCGTGCGTATGGACCACGCAGAGAGTCCAGCATCTTATTGTCCAGATAAATTCAGCAGTTTCATTGGGAGACCACCCTTGATCTGAAACTAGAGCTAGTAGACTATCATCCCCTTTAATGAAAAGCCACTACACAACTTCAACAACAGGAAGAAACATGGAAATTTACATCATGAAGTTAATTAACATGGTTTTGAGTGACCAAAATATTAGAAAATGCAGGTTCTTAACAACATCCTGTAACTACTTCATTGACATCTCAATTTTAGCATATACACAACCGACTGCTATAAACCTTAAAATGGTTATAGGGTACTATTCAGCTGTCTCATGTCTATTTTTGAGGAGTTTTCTCTGCTCCTTACTTAGTTCCAACTTTGCCCCCCCCCCTTTAGATATTGTTCCGGTTCTCATCATTCCCCTCATTTCTTTTTTTTTTTTTGCATTTAATTTTTTTAATTGTTATTAACATTGTATTATGTGATACAGTTTTATAGTGACCATCAGGGTCACTCTGGAGCCCCCAAATTAGATCAGATAGACATAGATCAATATGGGAAGCTTAGAACAGACAGGAAAAGTCAGCTTGGCCTACCATACACCTTACTAGGTAGGATACACAGATCAGTTACTCCTCACTGAGGTATTGAAGATTTCTCTGCACACTCCTCCTAAAACTGTTTTGCCTCTCAATTCTTAACATATGACTTGTTAGAATTATAAGCCTTTTTTGATTATCCCAAAACTCATGAAGTTCAATGAAAAGCACACTTGAATACTATAACCAGTTCTAGTCTTAAACACTGAACATCAAACCCATCCTGGATTCAGGGTTCACAGGGCAAGAGGACATCCATGCAACTAAAAGGAATGAGCTTGACCTATCTGAGATGTGATTATATCTAGTGGCTGTAAACACAGTGTGTGTCACCTGTCTCATCCTCTGTGTGGACACAGTGTGTGTGTGTCACCTGTCCAACTCATCATCTGCGTGGACACAGTGTGTGTGTGTAACCTGTGTCATCCTCTGTGTGGACACAGTGTGTGTGTCACCTGTCACATTCATCCTCTGAGTGGACACAGTGTGTGTGTGTCACCTGTCCCATTCACCCTCTGAGTGGACACAGTGTGTGTGTCACCTGTCTCATCCTCTGTGTGAACATGGTGTGTGTGTCACCTGTCTCATCCTCTGTGTGGACACAGTGTGTGTGTGTCACCTGTCCCATTCATCCTCTGAGTGGACACAGTGTGTGTGTGTCACCTGTCCCATTCACCCTCTGAGTGGACACAGTGTGTGTGTCACCTGTCTCATCCTCTGTGTGAACATGGTGTGTGTGTCACCTGTCTCATCCTCTGTGTGGACACAGTGTGTGTGTGTCACCTGTCCCATTCATCCTCTGAGTGGACACAGTGTGTGTGTGTCACCTGTCCCATTCACCCTCTGAGTGGACACAGTGTGTGTGTGACCTGTCCCATTCACCCTCTGTGTGGACACAGTGTGTGTGTGTCACCTGTCTCATCCTCTGTGTGAACATGGTGTGTGTGTCACCTGTCTCATCCTCTGAGTGGACACAGTGTGTGTGTCACCTGTCTCATCCTCTGTGTGGACACTGTGTGTGTGTGTGTGTGTGTGACCTGTCCCACTCATCGTCTGTGTGAACACAGTGTGTGTGTCTCTTGACCCATTCATCCTCTGAGTGTTTGTGAGCAGGAGACTCTGTCCTAGATTCAGGTGGGGGTTTCACCTTTGCTGTAATCCATGTCAAACCATGCCTGACACGGGGGAGGTGAGGCAGCATTCCTTTGCCTGCATTCTCTTTCAGACTTGGTCCAGAGGAGTGTAATGTCTACTCCCCCTCCCACTTGGAAAGCCACTCCCCCACACTGATTGGATATTCTCCACTGCATGAGTATGAATTAGAACGTTGATCCTTTCCAGAATACACTCTACCCTATGCATTCTTTTAAGGACTTCACTCATATTCACTGATTTAGCTTTCACAAGAACCCAAGCAGATGCCTTGACAAGGATTCCCATTTCAAAGATGAAGTAAACAAGTCAGAGATCCCTCCTGTCACCTTCCAGCAGAGGACCTTGTGGCCAGAAAGTGGCTGAGTCAGAGACCAAAGATACAGCCACATGTACTATATGCGAATAGCCAGCAGCCAGTTAGGTCACAGACAAGAAAAGCAAGCCTAGAGAAGGGCCAGGCTGAAATCCAGCTCCAGTTATAGGTTGAGCAGAGATGACTGACAGGTGCATATCTAGGAGATGGATTTGTATGATCAAAGGCTTGCCTGACCTCTGTCTGAGGAATCCTAAAACTTGCCCTGGTTAATAAATCTGGTGTTGTTTTTCTTTAGCCAATAACACACAAACCTACTGACTATAAACAGTTTTGAGGTAGGCTCTCATGCTCACTCCTTCCCTTCACAGCCCTCCCAGGAGCAGCTCAGAGCATAAGTGTGTACCTTCAAGGTGATCCTGCAGAATATAGATGTGATGATTCACCAGAGAAAGTGTTGGTGACTCGAGGGCTTTGCATCCTTTCATTTGGTTTTCTAAACATTTCTTGATTTGAAAAACAGACGGAGACACAGAGATCTTCCATCTGCTGGTACACACTGCATATCACTACCTGTGTGGCTATATGAAGCTCCTGGCTCCCAATTCAGCCTGGCTCAGCCCTGGCTTTTGTGGCCATCTGAGGAGTAACGCATAGGCTATAGAACTCTCTCTCCCTATTTCTCTCTCTCTCTCTCTCTGTCTCTCTTCTTTCTTGTACACATGCACATAAACAAATGTAATTTTATCATCAATGTTTTAAAGGAATTAAGTAACTGAGAAAATCAAAAATAGTGTCATAGTCCTCATTTCACATATCAGGAAATTATGGTTCACAGAGATTAAGGTTTTAGAGTCACAGATTGACATTGAGCCCAAGCCTGAAGCTTTCTGCTCCAAGACATGAGCTTGTCACTTGGGATACTTGGAAAAGTGAGGGGATAGATAGATGTTTTCTTGTTGGAAAAATAGAAAATGACAAAAAGTGAAGGGATAATAAAAGGATGGATGACTAACAGATAATATGTGGTAGACATTTTATAAGGAAAAAATAAATAAGCAAGTAATAGGTTGGATGATAAAAATAGATAATATAAAGGAATAAATAAGCAAGTAATAGGTTGGATGATAAAAATAGATAATATAAAGGTAGATAAATGATAAACAGGCAGATATTTATTTAATAAATAATAGATATGATTACTAGATGAGTGTAATATAGATGGGTAAGATGATAGGTGGGAGAATAGAAACTTGGTTTTGATATAGTCTTACAAGTGATGGATAAGAAAATACATGATGAGTGTCAACATACAGACAAGCAGATGACATGCAGGTAGTAGACAAATGATAAAGTGATAAATGACAGACAGCCATATGATAACTACATAAAACATAGATGGTGATGATGAAATACATGATGCAATATTTGACTACTCATGGTCTCATCCATTGTAGGTGGCATTCCCCTTATTGTGTGCATAAGATGTAGCAAGCTATATTCAAAGCTTTCCTGTAAATGTACAGGAGAACCGAACATTCCCTAAAACACAAGAAGTTAAAATAAAAGCAAGCGAGTGCTGAGGCCTTACCTATGCCCTGTGTCTTTCCTCCTGTGACCTATGTGACATTAGGTGGGTCACTTTGCATCCTCTAGCTATCAGTTGGTGATAAACCTGATCTCTGATTCCTGGGCTTTGTGAGCACTCAGGGAGACCACAAAAGGCCTGGCCCTGGAACAGGGGCTGACATGAAAGGAACCCTCCTTACAGGCAGATGGACTGAGACGGACAGGAGGAAGAAGGACCACTGGGGCAAAGGGCACAATCTCAGTGCATTGTTCCCAGGTAGGGCTGGGCACCATCTCCTTTTCCAAACCATAAAAGGCCACAAGAGCCCTGGGTGGACCAAAGCCAGGAACTCCATCCTGGTCTCCGCATGGACAGCAGGGTTCTAATTACTTGGGCCATCTTCCTCTGCCTTTGCAGATATGTTAAGCTGGATGTGGAGTAGCCAGGACTCAGACCAGTGCTTGGAAATGAGATGCAGACACTATAAGCAGTAGCTTAACCGGTGGTGCCACAACATTGGCCCCCTAAGGTGAATTTTTAAAAACACCATTCTTTTTTTCTTAACATAGCTCAAACTTTTATATTCACGAGAATTGCTTTAAAAAAAATGTATCACCAGTGACCTTCTCAACCCATCCAGGGAAATTGGACTCTAAGAAGTTGCATAGTTCTCATGCTGTGTCTACTCGGTGTGAGGCATGATGGCAGCCATATTGTAGTGACAGGGACAGAACAAACCAGGTGGGCCTCCAGTGCTAAACCCAGCGCCCTGTCCTCTCAAAAGGCTCCCACCCAGCCTTACCTCCCATCCCTCCAGCTTCCCACACTCCAGCTGAACTGAACTCCTCTAAACACATATCTTTGCCAGTTGGCCTCTCGGGTGCTTGAACAGCATAGGGTAGCTCTCCTGGGAGCCAAAGGCCTGGGTGTTTGCAACTTAGCTTGGCTGAGTTCCTCCTACCCTGAATTGAGCCACTGTGGTGTGTGGTAAGTATACATACATGAATAGCAGACACTTAAACCTGTGTGTCATTCCTGAGAGCCAGTATTAGTCCAGCCAATACAGCTCATGCCTCTGACAGCCATGCTAGAAGTCTCTGTTGCCACCCACATAAGCCAGCCCCAAAAGTCCTCTGACCATTATATCTACGCCATCAATGTACATCCAAACACGTGCATCTTCATCTATCCATTTTACCCAAGCAGTAGCTACTTGTTTGGGAGATCTGGAATCCCAACATGTCACAGAAGGACCGTCTAACATTCCACTAGCTGGGGACGTCCAGTATGAACAATAAGGAGAATTCTTTCCAATCTTTTTTTTTGTTTGTTTACACAGATGCTCTACACCCAACCCTTTCACAACACGTCAGAGCATTAGCTTCCACTCATAATAAAACTCCTAATTATTTCTAAACATAAACAATGAACATGAAAACACACATGTGAAGATCTGAGTCCTGAGATGCTAAAACTGCCATGCTCCATGACAGAGATAATGCGCAGGAGTTTTCTGCAGTGTATCCCATGCTGCCTTCATAAGGACTTCTTGGCAAAGGCCAGGTTGGTAGTAAGATGAGTTTGTGCACTGGTAATGGTCAGGGGCCTATTTTCAAAGGAGTGCTGAGGCATCTGCCCACTCTCCCCACAGGCTGCTGGACTGCACGGAACTGCAATCCTTGTCTTGTTCTGAATCCTTGAGTGTGAATGCTTGCATATCTGCAGCTGCAGAACCCCTCAGTGGATGGCTGCGCAACCAGGGCAAACTTCCTGTCCACCAAAAATATGTGTACCAATCGCCAGCACTGTCAACGAAGGTCCAGCTTGAGGACCACAGAGATACTCTGATGGCCAACTATCCCCAGTGTGTTTATTACTCCATTCAGAGGCCCTAACACATGGATGGGGCATTCTCCAAATCTACTGTATACGCACACAGGAAGTATCGAACACATCGTGGTCTGCTGCCTACAAGCATGCCCATAACCCAACAGGTGCTGCTGGAGAAGCAGAGACCAAACTTCCATGGGTGATACATTTTTTCAGGTCTCTGTTCTGCTGAGGCCCAGCAGCCCTTCATAGTCCCTCTGTGGGTGGCTTCACAAGACATGCTACATGTGGAGGAGACGAAACAGATATATGAGCAATCGACTGTAGGAGGATGGGAGGACACACGCTGATGGGCAGTGAACCACAGCCTGGTGATGGTGCTAGGTGGCTCTGAGAGACAGTGGGAGACTTAGTTCAGAATCAAAAAGCTACTGCTGCACTTGCTGGTTCACTCTCCAAATGGTTGCAACAGATGATGTTGAGCCAATTTTAAACCAGGAGCCAGGAGCTTCTTCTGGGTCTCCTACCAGGTGCAGGGTACCAAGGCTCTATGCCTTCCTCTGTTGCTGTCCCAGGACACAAGCAGGGAGTTGGATGGATACTGGAGCAGCTAGAACCTGAACTGTTGTCCATATGGGATCCCAGCACTTGTAAGGTAAGTTTTTAGCCACTGAGCTCTCATACCAAGCCAGACATGTAGCTTCTAATGCATTGACAAGACATAGATTTGGTTTTTTTATTTGTTTGTTTGTTTGTTTGTTTGTTTTGTTTTTATTAAGGTTTATTTAATTTGATTGCAAAATCAGATATACAGAGAGGAGGAGAGAAAGAGAGGAAGATCTTCTGTCCAATGAGTCACTCCCCAAGTTACTGTGTGCAACCAAAGCCAGGAGACAGGAAATTCCTCTGGATCTCCCATGTGGGTGCAGGAACCCAAGGCCTTGGGCCATCCTCGACTGTTTTCCCTGACCAGCAAGCCGGATGGGAAGTGGGTCTGCCAGGATTAGAACCGGCATCCATATTGTGTCCCGGGGTGTTAAAGGCCAGGACTTTAGCTGCTACTAGTCCACTGCACTGGGCCCGAGATCTGGGTTTTGAGGACAACACCAGCTTTGTTCCAGCTGAGTGTGCCCCGCCCAACTATTGTGACTGAGCCACTTTCAAAGTCCTACCATGTCTCAGCCTTAGCGAACAGCACAGGATGTTTAGTGCTGGCATCTCCCTGGAGAGGAAATACTCACATCTAATCTTGTCTCAGTGAAGCAAGATTAGACAAATCCAAGCAAAATCATCCCCAGGAGCCAGAAGCAGCAGGCGCGAGAGGAGGATACAGTGGGAACTGCTGTGCCTCCTGGCCAGAGGGTGTGTCCCCCTTGGTCCCTGGCAGCAGATCCTCTCACGCCTCTGCTTTCTGGACACACACCATGCTGAGGTAGTTTGATGTTTGTGTTGAGCAGAAAAAGTCCATTCTCCTGGCACTAACAATCATAACTGCACCTAACTGTACAAGGCAGAAAGTGTGGCCCTGGCTGCACAGATTTCTCCAGCACATGAGGCCAAGCTGAGCCTCCTAGCAGCTAAGCAGCCCACCATCCTAAGACCTTCATTCATCCTTCCTGTGCCTCATCAAAAAAGTCACTCCAGAAGGATGGGTCTGTTCAGACCCTTCCAGTGGCAGAAAGCCTTCCAACTGTGGGTTGAGAGCACCTGAGCTACACACAGTTGTGTTGAAAGCTGGGCAAGTGCCAGAAGCATTGGTGATGGGCAGCAGTTAGCATATTGCATCTACAGTGTCGGAGGCCTTGCTGACAGCAGCAAGCAGTGCAGCAAGGGCATTGCTGTGCCTGCCCCATGTGAACAAGACGAAGCGAAGAAGGCATGGGATGCTTTGGCATCACTGCCCACTCCTGAAGGAAGTTCACTGAGCAGGTGAGATACAAGGACATCCTATGGACCACATGGTCAAACCCCACAAGCAGGACCCCAAGAGTGCCCTGTGAACACTACAGGTGCACATGGAGTCTCAGGAGTTCCAAAGCACGGTCACTCCCAGATCAGTCGTGAATATGCCTGTTTCTGTGTCATAGTCAAAGCCATTCTTCCGACTTAAAATGGAGCTTCTGCTCTTGACTCAGACATGTAGCTGGGTGGCAGCTGGAGGGAGCTGGGAGGACGGGGAGGGGTGGATCTTCCCTTCTGCCCTTGTATGTCAGCCTTGCTACTTAGGACTCTGTCCCCTCAGCATTGGACCTGGGAAGTGGCTGTAAGGAGTGGAAAATCTGAGGAGAGTTCTGAGTAAACCCGTCCTCCTTGGATTCCAGAATAGCACTGCTGCAATAATCTACTTTCTAAATACTTGTTTCCAGATGATGAAAGAATCTCTGTATAATATTAAGTTCAATGATTATTAATTGAACGATGTACAATATATCAAATGCTTTATGTATTGCCAGCTACCCACTGATACCACATTATTATTGCTCTTCCTCTGTCAAGATTTGTTTATTTATTTGAAAGTCTGAGCTGCAGAGGGAAGAAGAGAAAGATCCATCTGCTGATTTTCTCCCCAAATGGCTGCAAGTGCCAGCGATGGACCAGGCTGAAGCCAGAAGCCAAGAGGTTCTTCCAGTTCTCCCATGTGGGTGATGGGTGCCCAAACACATATACCACCTGCAGCGTTTCTGGCTGTATTAGCAGTGAGCAGGATCAGAAATGCAACAGACAGGACATGAACTGTTGCCCACAGGGGATGCTGGCAATGGGGATGGCAGCTTAACCAACTACACCATACGCTAGTCGTAAGAAACACCCTTTCCTGACACAACCAGGGTGAGCATGAAAATCAATCACACCCTTCCCTGGGGACACACCATTACAGGGAACAGAAGACAGCTTATTCCAAGCTAATTTGTTTGCCCTTTACGGTCAGTGGACCACCTGTGAGCCTGATTTCCTTACCACCAGTTTGGTCAGAGACATGAGTATACTGAAGCAAAGCAGACAGAGGAGGCCACGAAAATATCCTCCAAAGAAGGAACACATTGTCAGTGCAGAGATTCCTGAGATAAACAGAGAAGACCTGGCCAATTGTGTGAATCAGGGCTGGTGTGTGAATCAGGGCTTTATCTCAGAATGAAAGCCTAGGGTTCTTTGTTCTGATTCTCAAGGAAGCAACCACAGAGCCACAGACCATCTGCTCAAAAGTGCTGAGCAGGTGCAGCCTTGTGTGGGCTCATATGCCAGTGTTGAGAGGATACTGACAGCCGATGGATTTGGCCCTGTAGTGCCATCCAGTTACAGGGGATGGAGGAGCCCAACAATGTTCTAAGTGGGAAACTGAGCTGAGCAGGTGCAGCCATGCAAGGGCCTACCTGCCAGTGTCAGCTGGAGACTGCCTACAAATGGCTATTGTCCTGCCATGCCATCTAGAACCTGGAGAGGGAGGAGCCCCCACACCTTTCCAGGGATGTCTCGAGAAGGAAGCTGGATTTGAGCAGTCCCCAGTACTCTCAGTTGTGGAACATGGCATTCCAGATTCAGAGTCTGCTTCTCCTTGGCTCCTTGCTGCCTCCTTCTTGGCTCACGTCTCTATGATCTTTGCCCCTCTCTGGCTGCTCTGCCTCCCACCTGAGTAGCAGCACCAAGCTCCAAGAAACACCCAGCTGACTGACACTAGTGAAAAATTTTGGGCCTGGGCCTCTATCTCACCTCAACTTCAATACCCACCTCCTGAAATCTGCATCATAACACAGCAGACTACGCCTCCACCTGTGATAGTAGCATCCCCTGAGTGTGAGTTCAAATCCTGACTGCTCTACATCCAATCCAGCTAAAATGGTTTGGAATGGTAACATGTCTGGGGAAGCAGTGTAGAATGGCTCACGTGTTTGGGCCCTGTCAATCACAACAGAGACTAAGATGGAGTTCCAGGTTCCGGACTTCAACCTGGGCAGCCCTGGTTGCTGTAGCCATTTGTGGAGTATACCAATGGATGAAAAAGATCTCTCCTTCATTGGGGCCCACCACCTTTGTAACTCTGCCTTTCAAACAAATCTTTAGGAAAAAAAAAAGACTACTGACTCCAGCTACTTGCTAAGCTCACCCGGAGAGGCAGCAGGAGACAGCTGAAGCAACTGGCGTCATGATATCCCATAACCCCTTGGGAAACCCAGGTTGGGTTTTTTGCCCCCCTGGATTCAATTGTTATCCAGCATGGCTGTCATGGGAATTTGGGGAGAACAGCAACAATTGAGAGCTTTCTCTTTTCTCTCTCTCTCAATCCTTCTCACTCTGACTCTCCGATACATTGATCTAAAAAGCATTTTTAAATAATTGCAATGTCAACTTGAAAGGTGGCATTGCATATTCCTTGTGTTATTTGTTCTCAAGGATAAACCTTCCAACTGGGAAACCACAAAGTAAGTTTGGCCTGAGTATCTTCCAGCCTGATGGCTGATGATATTTACCACTAATTAATGCGTTCTTGCTTTTTATTTGTGCAAAGCAAATTAATGCTTTCATTACAATCTATTCAACAACATCCCTTGTATTTTTTTTTTTTTCCTTTTGTGGCACCACTGGTTTGTTTAGATGCAGACTTACAATTGTTTTCCCTCCCCTGGAGCAATTTCTCTTTTAAATACTTTCAGCCATTGAGCCACTTTAAAGTAGTAAAGGAGCCAAGGAAATGTAGCGTGGAATTATATCCCATCTCCAGAGCTTTAGTAATTAAATCGAAATGTGTTACTTACAAACTGATCAATCTTGATGGGACTGTTTTCGGGAGCTGGGTAACAACATCAACACTCTGTCCCTGAGGACTCACTGGGTTCGAGAGAGAGACCAGAGAGATTTTTTTGTTTTGTTTTGTTTTAAGGAGCATGGGTCATTCTCCCTTAGGACAGAAGGCAGCTCAACCCTCCATAGGCTTGAAGCCCAGAACTCAATCAGTAAACCCTCCCACCTGGTCAACTTCCTACACTCTCCAGCCTTGCTCACACCCAGTGACCGTTTTGCAAAATAGCTCGCAAACATTAGCAATGATTCCCAGGATTGCACAGTTCACAGCCTGTCGAAGTTTTGCCTGATGAAGAGGATTGACACTAGAGAAAGACAGGATTCTATGTTTGGCTTATACATAAATCCTAACTTTTTTCTCCTGAGGGAAAATATGGAGATTCTTACAGCCCTGGACCACAAGACACATACTGAAGAGTTATACATGGGGTTTGACAACAACAATTCATGCCATTTTCCAGAACGAGTTGTACTTTTGTGTATACACACACATATACTTTTTATATTTTTATAGAATTTATATATGTATGTTACATATACATAATTTTTCATAGTCAGCCATTCTTACTGGTAGACTGAAAAGCACCAGGAGCCAAGCACAACCTTGTTGCCAGAGGAGCGATGAGAGATGGGGCAGGAGATCCCAGTCCTGGCTCGCTCTGCTCTGCTCACCTTCATTTAACCGTCTCTCAAACTTCCACCCCTGGAAAATGCTGCTTAACTAAGTTTTATTCTTGGACCACCAAGCATGGTCTCCCCCAGCAGCTCCCTCAGGACAGAACTGATGGGCTGGGTAGCAGAGGACAGCGACAGTGCAGGGACACCAGCCTATACTGGACATTGTCCTCTGGTCCTGTGCTCTCTAGTCTTGGGGTGCATGCCACCTCACAAAAAAAGGCAGGAGCTTCACCCTGGAGAAGAAAAAAGTGTGATGTGACCACCAGGTGCAAGCAGCATACACCCAAATCCCTACTCTCCCCTCAACCCCCAGGACAAGCAGCTGCAGGATCACCTCTGAAATAGATGCATGCATATTCCTCCACACTCCAGCTCCAAGGATCAGGCAGCCTGTAGCAGGAATGCCAGCATGGGCACCGGATCCAGCCATGGGGAAAAGGACCAAGTAGCCAAGGAAATGGGACCAGAACCCACAAATCAGCCCAGAGTATTTCTCTGCATCCCACTTCTACCATGTCAGAGGACCTGGTGGCTAAGTCCCACACCTACCACCCCCACTACCTGCTGTTACCTTAGCTTGCTGTCAGTGTACCAGTCCACCTTGATGTATTTATTTTAAAGACAGAGTTACACAGAGAGAAAGAGACAAAGAGATCTTTCATTTGCTGATTCATTGTCCAAATGTCACAAAGCCAGGGCTGAGCCAGGCTGAAGCCAGATGCAAGGAGCTTCGCCTAAATCTCCCATGTGGGAGGAAGGGCCCAAGGATTTGTTATATCTTCTGCTGTCTTCCCAGTTAAACTTGCAGGGACCTGAGCAACCGTGGAGTAGTGAGCTCCAGTAAGCATACTCATTGTAACACTAGCCACAAATAGCCTCAGCATTCCCTCTTTCCCATCGCCGAACTCATACCTGCTCCACCTGGGCAGGGCACTGTCATCCCTTCTCTGGCTACTCTATTAGCACCTATCGTCTGAAACCCACAGCATCTTCCTCTTCTACGCAGCCAGTGACACCTGCTGTTCTACCTAGAGTTCCTTGCATCCTCTGACGCACAGAGCCAGTGTCTGATCAGGGTATTCATCCCATTCCATGGATGCTTAGTGCATTGGACATAAATAGAACTTTCAAGTCTTTGTCAGAGTCTAAGTGAGAGGAAAAGCTGCTGCTGAACAAGGCATTCATAGCTGGAGATCATCTAGCCTGTGTCCCTTGGAGGGTGGTTCCTCCTTCCTGGGACATGGGGCTAACTGCAGGAGAGATACCTGCCTGTTCCCCAGCCTGCCTGCTGGGCATAATGTTTCAACCACTCAGTTGATTCCAGTGGGTCCCAGGGTTACCAGAATGACTCATTTTTAATGACAGCTGGCTGCCCATTGCAATGTAAATGTTGGCAAGATGACTAGTGATCTTATTTGTTAGATATCCAATCTCGGCCTTGGTTTCAGAGAACTTGACACCAATAAACAGTCTGCAAAACTTGCAGCTCTTGGGCCTGGCGCAGTGGCCTAGTGGCTAAAGTCCTTGCCTTGAACTTGCCAGGTTCCCATATGGGCGCTGCTTCTAGTCCCGGAGGCCCTACTTCCCATCCAGCTCCCTGCTTGTGGCCTGGGAGAACAGTTGAGGATGGCCCAAAACCTTGGGACCCTGCACCCATATACCTGGAGGAAGTTCCTGGTTCCTGGCTTCAGATCAGAACAGGACTAGCCATTGCAGTCACTTGGAGAATGAACCATTGGACGGAAGATATTTCTCCCTGTCTCTCCTCTCTGTATATCTGACTTTGTAATAAAAAAAAATAATATGTTTAAAAAAAAAACAAACCTGCAGCTCTCTATTAACCTATGACATCGACATCCTTGCTCTCGTCTCCCACGTCTCTGACTTCCTGAGTTTTTCACCTGATTACATTTTCATGGTTTCCTATCAACTTCATAGAATCCTTTTATGAGGATACATCTTATAAATAGTAGAGCTGAATAATAGATGAAGCATTATTCTAATCTGTGCATATATCAGTGTATCATGCTGAGTCTGTACTATAGGAAGTGCTGGGGCCAGAAGGCTTTGAGATTGCTTTTTTGTTTTTATTTTTTTGTTTTGTTTTGTTTTGTTTTCAATTTCAGATTTGAAGATATTTGAGCAGAGCAATGTCTTGAAGATGGGACCAAATCTAAATAGGATATTTGTATGTTTCATAGCCAGCAGGTACAGTTAGTTGGCCATAGAGTAATTTCACACAAGATTTTAATACTTCAATACATGAAACACATACTATGGTGTGGAATTTTCCACCTGTGCCATTAGGACGGCACACAAACAGTTTCAGAATTTGGAGGATTATACCTTTACGGTTTTCACACTGTTGATGTTTTCAGACAGTGGGAGAGAGAACAGATTCCATGTATTTCACATGTATGCTTCAGAGCACATAGTGCTACTTGCCACCCTTCATCCCTCCTCCTCTCTCCCTTTCTCTTCTTTTTTGATTTTTGCAATAATAGGTATTCAGTTTGTTTAGAGTCACAGGCTTGATCTTCCACTAAATAAGGGACTCAATGAGTAGAAAGCAGAAATACCATCATTCTGCAGAAATACAAACATGGGTTGTAAATGATAACCGAATCTCAAGATGTCACAATATTTGATTCTGAGGGATTTCCATGCCTTTCTCCATAATGATTGGTTACATCCCCACCAACCAGATATTTTGGCGCCTTTTCCCTACGTTTTCACTTGCATTTGTTATCTTTTGATGTTTGGATGACAGCCATTCTAATGGGCCGAGGTGTGATTTGTGTTCACATTTTCCAGATGGCTAACGATCCTGGGCATTTTTTCTCGTGTCTGTGGACATTTGCTTTTGATCCTTTCAAAGCTGTCTGTTCACACACTTAGCTTGCTGTGCTGTATTGCTGGCATTTTCAGCAAGTTGTTTCAGTTCTGGAAATGTTCTGGATATTATTGCTCTAGCAGTCACAGATTGCAAATGCTTTCTCCCATTCTGTCAGTTTCTCTTCACTTTGCTGAGTTTCTTTTGCTGAATAGAAGATCCCTAGCTTGAGGAATCCCATTTTTGCGGGGTGTAACTTGGTGTCAACCAGTATATTTCACAATGTTGATGGAAATATCATGGAATGCAAAAACTGCAGTATGCTTGGAACCTGGAGAAGATTCCCACGAAGCCTTGAGAAAGTCTGCTTTGAGTGCCTGTAGAACTTTTCTCAGGAAACCCTAGCCTACTGAGTGAAGCAGCTTGACATGTGCTCCCAGGCATGCCCTGGGAACCCAATCCCAGGCTCCTGTGTCCTCCTCACTTAGTTTCCTCTCCACCAACCATGCAGCTCTTGTGTGCTGTTCTCTTCATTTGGCTGTCCGCTTCCGCCACAGCACCCGCAGTTAAGTGCGAGCTCTCACTTTCTATCCCACTCAACTTTCTTCCACATTCCCCCTGCAGTGTGTTCTGTGTGTACCCTTTTTCACTTCTCCTGAATACTTTTTTCAATCAATCCTGGCAAGCTGCTGTTGGACAAGACTCTTTACTAGAAAAGGTAAGAGCCGAGTCAAGTCATTGCTCTGGACCTTGCAGCGAGGAGAGCTAGAGCAGGGACGGTGTTGGGCGCCAGACACACAACTGGACTCCTCCAGGTGGAGCAGGCTCAGTGGCAGGTCATTGCTTAGACAGATGCTCTGCTGAGCTTCACGCCTCAAAGCACTGCAGACACACTCGTTCAGGTCTAGGAGGTCGGGGGTCAGGTGGGAAATGTGGCATAGACAAGAAAGACATCATGCCGTACACTTGAGTTGTGTCCAAGGGATTTCTCTCATAATTTTGTGAATTAGTGATAAACTTGAAACGGTCTCTTAGCCAACTCATAGCAAGTCAAACTGGTGGAAGCAATCAGCTTAGAACCCAATTTCCAGTGTTTTATGTTGCACATGGTAAAATTGTTAGCTACAAAATATGACCCAGGAAAGTGGATCTTGTGACGGAATAAACAAAACAAACAAACAAAAAAGCAACTCCACATTGCATAAGCCATAATCAGCTTATAAGTGGCAATAAAACTGGCCCAAAAATTAGACCTCTGAAGTAAAAAAAAAAGCTATGAAAAGCACTGATGTAGGTAAGACATTGTTTCAAGAGATCAAAACTGGTAATAATTGGAGATAGTGAAACAGCACTTCATAGAAAATTGGGCATGAAATTAAATTGGATAATAGTGTTTACTCTGAAAAATACCTTTTCAGTGAGTATTCCTCTCTGAAGATATAATTTCTATTTAAATATTTGTATTCAAAGCCCTTGGTGGAGTAACTGAGCGGAGGGAAAGGAGGCATGCTTGAGGCCAGTAAATGGATTAGCTTCTGTGACCAAACCTGAAGCAGTGCTGTACACTTAGTAATGACTGTGGAGTAAGTATTTACTTATCTGAGCCTCTCTGGCCTGCATGGGAATAAATTCCCATCAAAATACTCTTCCAGCAACACATGCATCCAGTTTTCTTCTTCCTACTCAAGGCAGAACAGAGCAATAACCTCCACTCCCACCACACACACACACACACACACACACACACACACACACACACACACACGTACACTCTGCAACCGCAATGCCTTCCCCTGATTGAGGATCCCCATTCCTAACAGGAAGTGATGCCTGTCTGTCAGCTGGGCCAACAAACAGAAACACATCATCTGAATAGGCAGCTGTGTGGAGGCACCTGAGAATCAATGCTTGTCAACTAATTATTGTTTCAAAATGATTGTCAAGTTTCCTCACATGGAAATTCATCTTTTGCAAAAGTGGGGAGGATTATTTCGTTTTAACCTGTATTTTTTTAATGCTAAGATGATATGTGTTTTCAAAGATATATTAATTTTATCTTAAGGGCTGGATGACAAAGACAGAAGAGAAGTAAAGAGAGAGAGATCAGCTGTTGTTTATTTCCAAAATGACCACAAAGGTTGGGATGGGCCACACTGAAACCGGGAGCCTGGAACTCCATCTGGATCCCCACTTGGGCATGGTCCCAAGGCCTCAATTGCTTCCCCGTGTATATTTGCAAGGAGCAAGACTGAAAATGAAGTGGCAAGAATCAAAGTGTTGGTTATATAGAATGCAAGGATCCTGGTGGTTTAACCCAAGTCACCGCCACGTGCTGACTTCATTTTTCTTATTTATTTATTTATTTATGTATATTCAAAAGTTAGATATACAGAGAGGAGGACAGACAGAGATCTTTCGTCCATTGATTCACTGCCCAAGTGGCCAAAGCCACTTGTTGCATCCACTTAACCACAGAGGGCGGGCCTCAAAAAGTACAATTGCAAAGTTTTCTTTAGGGGCAGTTTGACACAGTTTTAAGGGGGGCACAATTCACAACAGGTGAGGGAGGGAGGATTATGCATGCCTAGCTTATCTTGGCTTGCCAGCCTCTGCCTGCTCTCCTCAGGTGTTGGCTCTAACCTTGGCACCACCTGTGACAACCAGACCCCGATCTTGAATTATCTATGGGTTAATAAGGCTGGAGCCTTGGTTTGTGGGGATTGGGGCCATTGACACTAGTTGGCCATTAGGCCTGCAAGCTCGCACAGTTTGTTAGCTAAGCAAGTAAAGCAGGGGTTATAAAGGCAAAAAGAATTGCAGTTAGCAATGAGCCATGTTTACTCCATTTTGATTTCCACTCTACAACGGACAAGTGGGTGTTTCCAAGGATAATTCTGCCAATCGTTTTACCTTAAAGCGGGGTATTATCCATTCTGATGTTGCAGATAGAAATTCCTCAGTAGACAACACATATTAACCAGCAATACACTCCTACTATGATTCTCATTCTATAACTTATCAGAGGAGAAAATATAGCACATTGGGGAAAAGATAATGATCAGAAACAGAAAACTACAAACAGATTCCCATTACAACTATGGACTCAATAATCCTGAATTAGTTTGAAAGCATGTATTACGATGTTTCTATATTCTTGAGCTCTTCCAGCCAAAGGGCCATTAAAGCAACCAAGACAGCATATATTGTTAAAGGCCTGTTCACTAAGATGTTATCAGCAACATTAATCCCCAAGCTCATATTGGTTGTGAAAACCATCTGGCAGGGGCAAACAACAATGCCTCAACAGATTATAGAATTCTTAGCGGGGTGGTCAAGTGTCCTCGCAAAGGGAGTTGGAACTGCATTCAGGTGGTTGCAGAGACATCCACTGGGCCTTTCCACACAGCGGGAAACTCCCCTGGGCCCAGCCAAACAGGGGAGCTGTTCTCTTCACATCTTCGTGTCATTCACACCTGCTGCATGGACCTCAGCACCCTGACCCCTCCTTGTTGGGTGGGAACCTACAGGTAAAAGGTTCTTCATCGGCAATCTCTTAACCAGCTAGGTAATAACTTTGGCAATTTTTGTGTCACCCACTTCAGTGTGAACAAGATTTCAGTGCGCTTGAATAGTCTCATTACTCATTGGGAATTTCAGAATCAGACAACTGCGAAGTTGAATGGTTGACTTGCCAGTGAGTGAGGAAGGATTTGTCCAGGAGGGCAGAAACAGACAGAACTGCAGACACCCAAGCTGGAAGGGACTTCCACAGTCAGATGTCCTCTGATAGGGGAAACAGCAGAAAGCAGGGCAGTGACAATGTCTGAGCCCAGTGTCCCCAGAAAACAGATTGAAACAGACTCGGATGAAGGCTCAGGGGTGGAAGACTGAGACAGACCTGGGTGCAGACACATGGGTTGAGAAACTGAGACCGAGATGTGGGTGCAGCACAGCGGTTGGGAGACTGAGACCAAAGCATTGGTGCAACTCAGGGACTGGGTTAAGGAAACAACAGTAAAGGAGAAAGGTGTGGAAAGGAAGATAGGTCATGTCCATGGATACTGCCATGGACATTGGGCATCCATGTCGCAGCAGGCATCCACTGGGCAGGACATGAAATGCTCTTCATGGGCATCTGCAAGGAAGTCCAAAGACAAGGAGCATTCTGCCTCCGTGTGGGAAGGATTGCCCCAGGAGGATCTCACCTTCCCTGTGTTGTCACACACACAAACATCACCAGAGGGAGCACCTCCTGCTAACCATACTACTGAGAGAGGCCAGTGGTGGAAGACCAAGTTGAGGAATGCATGCTGGAAACTAGGCACTGTCAGCAGGCAGTGAATCAGAGCTCTGCTGGAAACTGCCCACAAGAGCCATGCCTGGACTCGGAGATGAAGTCAGAAGGTACCAGGTGGGCCCAGGGCTACCTACTGTGGGCTTTCTGCTGCTGCATGTTCTCAAGCTCTGGCATGTTCCTTCCAAGTGCTATCACAAGGTTCCACCAAGACTCCTGTCCAACTGATGCTTTAAACATCAAAAATACAAGCTTATAACTCCTCCTTGAGTCACCAGGTCGTCTTGAATGCTGTTAACAGAAAACTCTGAACTCTCTGAAGGCAAAGACCAGCTAATGTCCCAACCCCTGGGAGGAAAATCTTTCTTACCCCAAATATCCCTGAGACAACTTGGACATCAGTATGGAGCAAAGTGTGAAAGAAAATTGGATAATTCTGCAGGAGAATTTCAGGAGCAGACCTTCAATGTTCTAAATAAAGGCAGTTTTCTCCTTGCTAGGGAGTCCTTGAAGTTTTTGAGGGAAAACTCAGCTGATAAACTAACTCTGAGTCTACACATGTCTGGAAGTATTAAAAAGCAAAATGTTCCAGATGTTGGTCAAGACCTGCCATACCCCTGGACAGCAGAGCACCTAACGAGCTGCTATGCAAGTTCATGGCTCTGGGAAGGCTTCCTGGTGTTAAGTGGCTGTCTCAGTGTGAGCAGTGCCACCATCAGGGGCAAAAGAGCCGACTGCACAAGCACTGAACATGTGCATGCTTTTGTTAGGCATTGTCTGTTCTGACACCAGTAGTTTGCTGTTTGAAAAGATGTTTCATGGAGTGGAATGTGGAGTTGATAGCGGCCATTAAGGTAAAACATGGAACTGGGGGATTCATATCTAGCTGGACCTTTGGGCAGTGCTCTTGGCTGTCCCCAGTTGTGGGAATTTGCTTGCTTTTACTTACAAATTTCAGTGGAAAGTTTTAAAATCACTGGTGAGTAAAAAAGCTCTATGCAGTTAGACAGACACTCATAAAAACAAAAATCATTTCTCGTAGAGTCAGTTTGGAGATTGGTTTAGCTTTGTTAAGTCTGTATTCTGAAAGCAAACAGTAATGCCTACTTCCAAGAGTTGAGTGGGATAGGATAATCAAAAGTAGACTGCAGACCTGGTACTTGATCAATTCTTGCTTCTTTCCTCATTTGAGAAAGGTGGAAGCATGCTGAAATGCAAAGAGATTGAAATGGGGCCTAAGCAGTAGATCCAAGATCATGTTATAAACTAAAACCTAAGGCAGGCAGGGAAAGCACTAAGGGGCCTGTTTCCTCGCCTACCTGTTCTTCAGCTCTCGGTCCAATGCTGTGTGACTGTGCTCTTTTGTGCTGACTTGGCTTTAGCTAACAGGAAGTATTGAGTGTGATGTGAGCATAACCAGGCAATATCTGCACTTGTCTCAGGTTGATGGTGCATTCTGTCATCCTCTTTAGAAGGTCAGGAAAAGACACAGGACAGCTACAACCCTCCAAGAAATAGGATAGCCTCATGAGCACCTCCTGCCCACCTGTGGCTCACCCTTACCTACCCAGAGAGTAGAGTAATCACTGCGGAATCCCTTGACAAGTGTGGTGCTAGACATATGTGATGGTACCGTGATTGTAGTTCAAACAATGGTGGGAATGCAGGCCCTTGTTTAATATGGATGATGTTCTTAGGAGATTGAAAAGCATAAACAGGTGTGTGTGTGTGTGTGTGTGTGTGTGTGTGTGTGTCTGTGTGAAGGAGCTATCACATGAGGACCAGTGAGATGTGGCCAACTCCAAACCTGGCCTGGCTGTTTGCCTAACTCCTGAGAGAAGACCCACTTGATGGTGAACTACCAGCTTCTCCCTAGGAGGGAAACAGCAAACCTTTGCTGTTTGAAGTCCTGGCCTGCATGGCTTCCAGAGCAGGCCAACACAGCCAGGGCTGCCAGAGCTTAGAAAAGAGGCATGTTTTGTGCTGGGTGCATTGCCTGCATTTTTCACTGAGTCCTTACAACAACCATATGTGATCAGCTTCATAGCACCAGTGTGGGGAAAAGACAGCCCGATGCTAGCAGCTGGATAGCATCTTAGCATCAATCAAGCCCCTGTGGTAGCTCCCACTGAGACACAGGAAGAAATGAGGCAGGAAGAAGCAGCCCTCCGCAACCCACACCCAAAATAGTGGTCTCAGAATGGATGCTTTCAATAATACATTTTCTGTTCAAATTTGCCATGGCAAGTTAAGCCAACACCAGAAGTGCCAAAACCCATAAGGGGTTTTGTTTCAAGCCCTGGCTGATCCACTTCCTATCCAGCTTCCTGCTAATGCACCTGGGAAAGCAACTGGGGATGGCCCAAGTGCTTGGCCACTGGTACCCATGTGAGAAACCTGGAGAAGTTCTTGGCATTGGCCTGGCAAAGCACCAAGAATTGCAGACATTTGGGAGTGAACAGGTAAATAGAAGATTCTTTATTTCATTTTTTTCTCTGTGTAACTGCCTTTCAAATAAATAAGATAAATCTTTAAAACTATTCCTGCGATAAAAAAAAATGTAAAAGTAAGGAAACATTTAAATGGTTCCTGATTATTTTAAAATGAGCAATAACAAACCCATTGTACTTTAACATAACACACCCACTGTGTTTTAACATAACACTTTCATGAACATTCAGAATCAGACCACTGCTGAGGAGAAGAGAGAATGTCTCCTAGCTGCTGAGTCATGTTCTGAATAGAGGGGAGCTGGGTTTTCATGCTCACTTCTACTTCTGACCTGAATCAGTATGACGCTCTTGCTGAGTGTGTGGAGCAAGACAGCCTCACATAGAGGGACTATTGGGGCAGAGAGAAAGAACATTGTCATAACCCTTTTGGAAAATCCAAGATCCTCTTCCTCAATATTCCTTGGAGCCAGATAAGTGGTGTATTCCATGGCCTGACTTAAATGTGTAACTTGAAACCGTCTCAGTGAACTTTCCATTACCATACATTTTTCAGTTTGATGTGCACCTCAAAGAAACCATTGCATGGGTCCTTGTCATCAGCTCTGCACAACTTGAAAACCCAAAGTGAAGCCTGTTTCCAGGCAGCAGGAGGAAGAGGCATCTTGGTAGAGCTCTTGCGGATAATGAAACCCCAACTGGAACATTCTTGGGGAGGTAGAGACTGAGAAAGGCAGATGGGTAGTTCAAGTTGTTTTCTTGCTCTGGAATGAATTAAAGAGATTGTTCCTAAATATACACTGGCCCAGAAGGAAAACAGAACAGAACAAAACAAACAAACAAACAAAAACCATCAGAAGCATTGATTCTAGTAAAGCTGGATGTGCAAATTGGTTCAGCAGTTTTCTAACTGGGCGAAGTTAAGCCACCACCTGCAGGACCAACATCCCCTATAGAAGTGCTGGTTTGACTTCCACATACTCTGTTTATGATCCAGCTCCCTACTAATGGCCAGGAACAGTAGTGAAAGATGGTTAAAGAGTGGGCCCCTATACTCACATGGGAGACTGGAAGAAATTACTGACTTCAGACCAGCAGTGGCCATTTGGGGAGTGAACCAGAGAAAGATTACCACTTCTCTGTCCCTTCCACTCTCTCTGCCACTCATTTAAGTAAAAAAAAAAAAAAATCTGTTTTGAAAAAAAAAATAATACAAATGTAAACAATAAGCTTTTAAGTCTTCAGTTCTGAGATGAGAGCATTGCCATATTCACTGCATTCCCAGAGTCCTACTGCAAAGTTCTTGGTCAATGTGTGATGTTCCAGGAAAACCCAAAAATGCCCAGAACACTAGGAGTCTCAAGGATCATCATGGTACCAAACTGGAGTCTGTAGTACTCCTGGAAAGCTCAAATGCAAGCACTTTAAAAAAAATATTATTGGGCCCAGCACAGTGGCACAAGTGGTTAAGGTCCTCGCCTTGCATGCCCTGGATCCCATATGGGCGTCGGTTCTATCCTGGCAGCCCCGCTTCCCTTCCAGCTCCCTGCCTGTGGCCCGGGAAAGCAGTCAAGGATGGCCCAAGGCTTTGGGACACTGCACCCGCGTGGGAGACCCGGAAGAGTCTCCGAGCTTTGGATCAGCATAGCATCGGCCGTTGCGCTCACTTGGGGAGTGAATCATTGGACGGAAGATCTTCCTCTCTGTCTCTCCTCTCTGTATATTCGCATTTCCAATAAAAAAAAATCTTAAAAAAATATTATTTTATTTTGGATTAGAAAAGCCAGAGTTACAGACAGAAGGAGAAAAAGAGAGAAATTTTCTCCATCCACTGGTTCACTTCCCAAGTGGCCTCAATGATTGGAGCTAAGCAAATTCAAAGCCAGGAGTCAGGAGTTTCCCCTGGATCTACCAAGTGGGCACAGTGTCTGAAGCATTTGTGCTGCCCTCTACTACTTTCCTAGGACACAAGAAGGGAGTTGAGTGGGGAGTAGAGCAGAACCAGCATTCATATGGGATCCCAGTGTGTGCACAGTGCAGCTTTAACCACTGAGCTACTGCATCACACCCTCTCTTTTATTTTTTAAACAAACAAAACATAACATAACATTTATTTTTGTTGGAAAGGTGGAGTTACAGAGAGAAGACACAGAGAGTCTCTCATTTGCTGGCTCACATCCCAAATGGCAAAGCCAGGAGTCAGTAGTCTCCTCTGGGTTTCTCACGTGAGTACAGGGCACCAAGACCTTGGGACATCCTCTGTTGCTTTCCCAGGACACAACCAGGGTGCTAGATTGGAAGTGATGCAGCCAAGACTTGAATCAAAATCGATATGAGGTGCCAGCCCTAAAAGTGGAATCTTAGCCTTATATAGCACAGAATCATCCCAGAGCTAGAAAGAAATCTAATCAGACAAACCTGGTTTCCTCTACCAGCTAGAGTCTCGGGTCCTAAACCAGGGCTCCGAGGTGACCTTGAGATCCTGTCAGCTTCTGTGGTATTCTCCACTGCTGTACCTCTGACATAAATAGACCTAGTTCGAAACCTAAATCTCAGTCATCCATTTAAGAAATCACACTCTTGCCCATCACTGCCTGTGTCCCTACACCATTGAGCATCATCCCACACTTTTCTGCCCATCACTCTACCTGGTGTCCTAGAGGAATGTGGTTCTGCATGGAAACCACACTGGCAGGTGCCATAAATGCTGAATGATAATGACACTGTCAGTCCAGGGACCACTTCTATGGGGAGTTGGGGGATGGGGGGGTGGGTAGGAGGGAGGTATTTCACTCAGCTGACCTCAAGTGGACATCAGGAATTGTTCACAGCTGGAGGAAAGACTGGCATTTCTTGGCTCTTGAAGGTGCCAGGATGTTCATGTTGCGATGAACCAAGAAAAGAGGTTCTTGAGACCTAACTGTATACTACTGCTCAGTGGCTATCTGTCAGAGCCTCAGGAATGCACAGGGACATTGTGGCCCAGAGTGCTTGTACTGTGGTCCATTGTGCTGAAAGCTTCCTGACAGGTGAGCAAACTGCACTATGGAGCATGCGAGAGGCTAAGGAGTCACCCTGAGTCCCTTCACTGGCATTTTGTCCTAGGAGCTAAGTTTGTCTCAAGAGAGTATCCTGGATTCCCAGCTTCCCATCCAGCTCCCTGCTTGTGGCCTGGGAAAGCAGTCGAGCACAGCCCAAGGCCTTGGGCTCCTGCATCCGCGTGGGAGACAAGGAAGAATTTCTTGGCTCCTGGCTTTGTATTGGTGCAGCATCAGCCATTGTGGTCACTTGGGGAGTGAATCAACAGGTGGAAGATCCCTCTTTCTGTCTCTCCTCCTCTCTGTATATCTGATCTTGCAATAAAAATAAATAAATCTTTATGTTAAAAAAGGGGAGAGAGAGTAGCTCCTTGGGAACAGCTTCTTTTCCTGTTTGGCCATTAATAGTGGAGAAATGTGTGTGTGTGTGTGTGTGTGTGTGTGTGTGTGTGTGTGTGTGACGTTGGTGTTGATCTTCCCCTTTCTGCTTGCATTCAAGCAAAAGCAATTCCAGAACAGTGGCCTGCTAGGAGTGTGATGATTTATACACAATCATTGCATCAAGATCTAGAAGCAAATGTGTTTGCTACACAACCAGATAGGAGCAAATCGAAAAGAAAATAAATCTACAGACATATGCTTCATTAGTTGACGTTAATGTTAGTATGCATTTAAGTGATGACATAGCTTGTGGCAAATTATTACACGTTTTTCTATCAGGAGGACTGAGTGGGTGGGAAGTGGAATGTGGACAGTGAACTGGAGCTCTGAGAGGTACACAGTGATGTCCTTTTGCGAGCTGTTCACAGATGTATCCAGGGTGACAGAACGAATTATGCCCCATAACCTGGTGGTTAATGAGCTGCAGAAACCTTTGTTTATGGAGGTCCCTGGAAGTTCACATCTCCTGTTCAGGGATCAATAGGAGATTTCTGGGCTTTTCTGGATTCAAATGTGTATGCATGTGGTGGGGTGGGGGGTTACCTGGGAAGACACACAGCCAGAGAAAAGTGGTAATTCTGCAGGTCCAGTGGCAGTGCCAGCATCCGTTTTGTGTTTGGCAGGGGCAGGGGAGCCTCCCCTGTCTCGGAGATCACAGATTCCCACTCCTACCAAATGTCATTCACAGTGACCTCTCTGACTCTGAAAACATCTTCTTTGGCTTAAAAGCCACTTTGGGAAGCCAGGGAAGCCTTTGATATCCAGTGTTCTGGATTTCCAAGGATGATAACAATGAGCTGCTGAAGGCTGAAGCAGTGACACAAGGCTCCCTGCTAATCTGTCACCCATCAGGCAGCTTTGCTCTGCTGTGCTTAGGGCTCTGGCTGCAGATTCACACACCCCTTGGAGGGTCCTGGTTTCGCAGTAATGGTCACCACGCATCTTCATCACCCACAGTCGTTGCTCTGACATAATGTTGTCGCTGGCATTCCAGTGCCATAGGGCACAGTCAGCTCCAGGCTGAAAAGAGCCATGATTCAATGGTGTTTATTGCACACCTGCTACACGATGAACAGAAGACATCTTGGGACACAACCTGGGTGAGGTGGCAAACTTGCCCCAAGTCTGCTGAGAGGTGACTGGTGAAGAACACATTCATGCTTGATGGTAATTTCCCTCTTGCCAGAATCCTTGAAATATTTTACTTTTTGTATCTTCGGGATCCAATAAATATTTTCCACTTGGAGATGCTTGCATGTCCTGTGATCAGGCTATCAAACTGCACAAAGGTAGTCCTACCACCCAACCCTCGCAATCTCCAGCTCAGAGTTTACATAGATGCAATTGCCACTGCACCTCCACTTTCATCCATTTTTATCCATTGAAGTCTTCTTCCCAATATCAACGATCAACAAGGTGCAGATGATCAACAGCAACAACACAGCAATTTGAGGAGGGAAGTACTCCTAAAATGTGACAAATTAAAGTGATCTTGATGCTGCCAGCAAGAAATTTTCACAGATCATCTCATTCTATTGACAGAGGCTCTACATAACCCATCTGAGACTCAGACAAATGTTTGCAATTCTGCAGGGAGAAAGATGGGGCAGCTTGGCTCTGTGCCAAGGTGGGGTTCCTCTCCTCCTGCTTGCTATTCACCACGAAGAATTAAGCACCAAAGTATTTTATTGTTTTAATTAAAAATTAATTAATTTTATGATACAGTTCCAAAGACTCTGGGATTTCCATTCCTTCTTCCTCAAACCTCCCCATGCAACACAGACTGGCTATCCCATGCATTATTACAATAATATGTCCCATGAAAAACAGTCATAAGCCCATCCATCCACTATTTAAGTGCATTGTGATAATTAAAAGAGAAAGAAAGATAGAAGGAAGGAAGGAAGGAAGGAAGAAAAGAAGGAAGGAAGGAAAAGAGAAAGAAAAAAGAAAGAAAGAAAGAAAGAAAGAAAGAAAGAAAGAAAGAAAGAAAGAAAGAAAG